>NC_080543.1:85536174-86736174 GCF_028640845.1 Ahaetulla prasina | reverse complement strand
ATTATTTTACTCAGTTAATGAGTTGCAAACAAGCAACTCAGTTACATGAATATAATATATGCATCATTATACACTTTGGTAAACTGAACTTTACTAGACAGGAAGTTCACCATCCATTTTAAAGAGATCCTTTTGGAGTTCCTCACAATCACTTTAAGTTTCTATCACTCAGAATAGTTTAGTATGATGTATAAATCTGGCCAGCAAACTGATTACCCCAAATAAATCAGTTACAGCATCAATCCAATGCAGATTTTTGAGGGACTCCATGGTTTATTTTCCTCCTCTGAAAACAATTTCTTATTTATTTCTACCCTTTGTTCTGTTTTCTAAACAATGCTGGTTAAAAGAAATACAAATTTTCTTATGCCATAATCACTAAATTTTCTCAAGAATCTCTGATAAGAAATAGATTTTTGAAAAGCCAAGTATACATTTTGAATAGAACATTTTCATCCACCTCTCTATTGACTATAGAAGAACTTTAGACTTATGCCTAGCATTATACCTTAACCTTTGCACCAGACTTACTTTTTCCCCATTTTAATTGAATAAGGCTACCATTATCATAATATCTGAAAAAAATTCAATACAATATTTGGAAACATAAAATGTGTTGAATGACTCAGTTATGATTAGGAAAATAGTCTGAGGAAAACGAATTAAGACAAATTTTCTCGAAATAGCACAGATAAGTTTCCTTAAGCTTCCTTTGGGTTTCTTGGTATACTGATTCAGAGACTCAGTGATGTTTCTAGATCTTGCTAGCTATGAAAACTTTCAATGGTATATATTCCATCTGTTTAAACTATACAAGAACCTATCTTCTCTTCTGACCTTGAAAGTTCAAATTTCATTATTAATTTTGAGGTAAGATAAATTAGCTCAATTTTGATCTATTTCTATTTTGGTATGGGGGGTGCTTTTCCAATTTAATTTTGTGCCTCAGAAGCTGGCTAGGAAGCAGTCACATTATTTGCAATGAGTCATGACAATAAAATCTGTGTTCTGAAGAATGAACAATATCTATTCATACTTACTTTGTCTTTTAAATTGGTCTTTGATTTACAAGGCAGAATTTCATCTGGAGGGAAAAAACTTATTGATTTCTCCACTGTAATTACTGATTATTATTCAAAACCAATTTCCTGGGAAGGAAATTACAGGATTTTCAGTGTCCAATAAATATTTCCATGGCACTAATGTCTGTTCAAAACAATTACATATAGTAATACTCTATACAGCTAATTCAACACTGTAATTAATATTACAGGGTTATTTTTTAAAAATATATGAAAGGGAATGGTATCTTAAGAACAGATATCTAAAAGTAAAAACTACTCTAATTATTCTGTCATGCAGGCTTTGTTTTCAGTGGTTGATAGAAAAGCATTCTGATTTTGAGAATTTAGACACTGAAACCAAGAGCCATTATAATATTTTACAGCAAAAAAAAAGTCAAAATATATTTTATAAACAGAAAGTAATTATCTAAAATCCCATTTAACAACAATTACTCTCAGGGTTGGGATTGAAGAATTTTAGCAACCAGTTCTCTGCCCAGTTGCTCGGTGGGCATGGCCATAGGGTGTGGCCTACTCGCACTCCTGCATCACGGGGTGTATGTGTGCGTTTTTACCCTCTCCAGGCTCCAGAGGCTTTCCTTGAGCCTCCGGGAGGACGAAAACAGCTTCCCCTGGCTCCGGAGGGACTCCAGAGGCCGGAAATGGGCCTATTTCTGGACTTCTTGTATTTCCAGTAGGCCCATTTTTTGCCCCCGCAGGCTCCAAAGGCTTTATTTGAGCCTCTGGGAGGGTGAAATGGCCTCCCCAGGGCTCCAGAGATCCTTCAGAGGCTGGAAATGGGCCCATTTCTGGACTTCTGGAACTTCCTGTAGGCCCATTTTTTGCCCTTCCCAGACTCTAGAGCAGCGGTTCTCAACCTGTGGGTCGGGACCCCATTGGGGGTCGAATGACGATTTGCCAGGGGTCGCCTAGGACCATCGGAAATATGGGAAGTATACTTGCGAGTCGAAGAATTGCGCTCCAATGGTTGACTCCACAAGCCAGCTGCAGGCTCTTCAAATTGCTAGCCGAATTCGGCTTCAGGCGCGATGAATTAAAAAAGAGAGAAATCTTTGCTCTGATGTCTCCCTCTCAAGCCAGCTGCAATCACTCCCAATCGCTAGCCTAATCTGGCTTCAGGTGCAATAAACTTAATAGGGGAGGAGTCTCCGCTTTAATGCCTCTGTCCTCAAGGCAATCGCAAGCAGTTCAGATCGCTAGCCAATGTGGCTTCAGGCGCAATAAATTCAAAACGAAAATAATTTTATGGTTGGGGTCGCCACATTGTGGGGAATTATATTAAAGGGGTCGCCACATTGTGGGGAATTGTATTAAAGGGGTTGCAGCACTATAAAGGTTGAGAACCACTGCTCTAGAGGCTTTCCTTGAGCCTCCAGGAGGGTGCAAACAGCCTATCCTGGCCTCCAGAGGTGCTCCGGAGGCCGGAAATGGCCTCGGTTCCGGACTTCCAGGAGGCCCATTTTTCACCCTGCCAGAGCCTCCACGAGGGCCTTGCACTTACCTCGTATCCAAAACAGGCTGCATGGAAACTCCTGAGAGGGGCAGGGTGGGTGGGGCTAGCCAGTCCTTGCAACTACTGGTTCAGCGAACCAGATGTAAAATTAGCATCCAGTTCACCCGAACCAGTCTGAACCAGCTGAATCCCACCCGATTACTATCTAAAAAATAAAATGATAACTAAAGCAGCATTTCCCAGATTTTTCTACCCAAATTTTATAGAAGTATATTTCTATCACACTATAACGGCCAATAAAAAGAAAAGTTGCAATTTCTAAATCACCAGTATTTAAATTCTATTCTATTCTATTTAGTGTCATAGAATTTGAGAATCTGATATATTGATATTTATAAACTATTTTTATACAAACAGAAACACATACATACAGCCAAACACTACTTTGTTTGTCTATCTGAGATAATAGTGACTGGCTAAAAGATTGATATTGTATTGTATCATATTATAGAACGTAGTATTGTCATAAAAATACAACTGTGCTATCAAAAACATTGAATAATCGAATTCTGAATGGAGTCTGGGAGTTAGAAAAATGAATCTATAGTTTCTATTCAATTTAACTTGATAAACTCTCTGAACTTCTAAATTTTGAAGCACACATGGCCACATGAAAAAAGGTCAGGAAATATGTATTTCTCCCATGAAATTTTTGAAAATTGGTTCCATCAGAATGATAGCTCACCTGAAAGAAGAGAGATACAGATATTACATTATGTCATGTTCACATCCAGCGCTTTACATGACATCACAACTGCTGCAAAAGCCAAGTAAAATCTTATACATGGGAAGTTTACAGAATATAACATCTGTATCTCTCTGTTCTGAGATAAATTGAATGGTGCTCACCATTCTGAAGACCTCTGTGTATTCCTTCCTGTATCTGGGTATCTTCGAATGCTAATGCACTTTATATAGTCAATTAAGTGTGAAGGTGTATACTTATACACGTAAGTACAATTTGGTAGAGGGTTTAAATGCATAGAATAACAACTGATAGAATAACAACTGATAATTCCTAATAAGGATGAAGCCAATAATGTGGTGTCTCCTTGTAGTAAATGTAATTGAAATTAGGATACACATGTGTATTTAAAAATCATTTTCAAACTAAACTTTATAATTCAATGAAGAGATTGAAAGAACTTAAAAATTGGCGATGTATATAAAAACCTACATTAAAATATACAATAAAATATGTATTAGAAAAAATAAGATTAACGGTAGAACAGTATATAGGCAGAAAAATATTAATTATATAGTGGAAAACATTGTGAAGAATACACATAAAAAACCACAATGCTGCATATCATTTATCATGTTATGTTCAAAAAGTATTTTATAGCCTGCAAAACATTGTCACTATTCCATACATTTATAATATAGAACAAACTACAATTTTTGTATAGTTCATCACTGTGTAACCATTTGGAACAGAGGTTAATTACACAGAAAGGGGTTTTTTTCCCTTTTAAAAGCTCTTGGTCTTCCTAAGAATGCTTAGTCTTTGAATATGAAAAACAATATAAGAATAGAAATGCAACTTTCCCCCACAATTCCTCTATTCACATGTTCAATTAACACACACAAAATGGAAAAAAAGCTAATATCATGTATGATCATAGCAGCAAACATGTAGAAAGAAATGCAAATGCAAGAAAATGAAACATGCACTATTTAAACTTTACAACTATAAAAATCGATTTCCGAGCTGGGTCCCTTATAAAAGAAAAATTAGTATTGCATGATATCCCTCCTTTTTCATCATTTCAGTTGTACAAAATAGTGATAAGCATAAAATATTAGTGAAATCATTTTGGAACCTGATGTGATTAAAATATACTCAAAGGACATAGATCTAATTTTATAAATGTTGAACACTTAGATTATCTCCATAATTGAGAATGTTAATGTATTTTTCACTAAAAATAAGTCAGACAAATCAACGTAAACCATAGAATTCCATAAGCACTATAGTGCACTTTTTTCTAGGCAAAGATCCATTTAGGAACGAGGATAACATTTTTTTCTTCCTGCCTACCTTAGCAGTCAGCCTTCTTGAGTTTTATTATTGCCCACTACATATTTAATGAATCTGGGGTAATTACTTACCAGCAACAAGATATTATTTCTGACTTGTTGCATTTATTTGTTCAATTTGTTTGACTTGCAGCAATGGTCAGGTAAATAAAAATACTTTGAATCAAAGGTGAAAGCAAATAAATAATAAATAGTTCAATATGCTTGCGTTTGTTTCCCCTTTTTGGGTTTAGTATGTTTTCCCCCTCCTGATTAATCTTTTCTTAATGGAGAATCATATGACTAACTTAGCTTATAAAAAGATGTCAAGCAGAATTGTCTTATTTCCTCTGGATGTGTCTGTTCATGTTCTTGCCATGAGGGAAATATTTCATTCAATTCTCAATCATATTATTTAATAAACAAATCACACATGTCAGTCAAACACCTCTGATGTACGTCATGTAGAAACAGTTCTGAAGAAGCACAGGCCAAGTAAGCACAAACAGATGTTTGTAATCCAGCCAGGGTGCTAATGGGAGCAACATGGCAAGTCTTCAGAAGCAAAAGGTATCATACCCTGAATCAATCAGCCTGTGAGCTGCAGGAGCAACCGCATAACTTTGTAATACAAAGAACATTCCTTTCTGTTTTAAAATGTTAGTTCAATATTTTATAATATAATGCAAGAAGAAAAAGAAAGAAAGAAAAAATAGGAAAAGCATAAAGTAATTAGGGAATGAACAAATTTTTAAGTATAATAAATTTGAATAAGAAATTCAAAATATCATTGGGATTGTTCTACTGTACATATTCAAATCTCTTATGTTCAGACCATTCTTAAACTCAAAGTTCTTTGAAATATTTTTGAGTCCAGCAAGAACTTGTCAGTCTGCCAAGACTTAACATCTAACTACACTAAAACTATGGGGAGAATAGCCTCACACTTATAATAATTTACTCTAAAAATTCTACATATAATCAATTCTTCCTTGATTTCGTTCTCATTGCACAATTGATGAGGGCAACCTGTTTCTAAGTAATCTCAAAAGAATGAAATACCCAGCAAACTCATCCTTTATCTTTTAACCTCAAAGAGATACAATCATCTAACTAAAACTAGACAAAGGCAAACCACATACCAACAGGAATATGCTGCTGATCCAACAGGCATCTTTAGAGTGCACATTTCTGAATGTACCCATCATAACTTCTGAAGAAAGACAATAATTTACTCTAGCACACAGAGAAAAGAGAGAATTTGTATAGTGGCTAGAAACCAGGAGACTGTGAGTTCTAGTCCCACCTTAGCCACAAAGACAGCTGGATGACCTTGGACTGGTCACTCTCTCCCTCAGCTCTTTGAAAGGGACAATGGCAAACCACTGTTAAAATCTTGCCAATATATAAAACCCAGTGAACATTCCACACACAATGCAATAGAACACAGAAAAAAATGGGTTCTATGTCACTTAGAAAACATATATGGGCAAAAGTATCCTTTACTTCAAGTACTATACTAAGAAATAACCTGTCGGGTGCAAATAGCCAGTTCAATGCAAGCTAAGATTTGATTTTAAAATGTACTTATTTGTACATTCCCCTATTATTTCCTGCTTTAAATCACTGTGAAATCCTGTTGCTCAGAGAACTTATTGTCTGAGCCCACTGGCAGAGTGGGTTTCCTTAATGTTAGACCTGCCCCAATCCTATCCCCTAAGAAAGAAAAGCCTTCGATTCCGTTTGGTTAAAGCAAAGGGTTCTTTTACTAAGAGAATTGGTTGCAATAAAGTCAAGCCAGCTCTGAAATTACCAGGCTGGATACAAAAATAAGGTGTAGGTTTGCCTCCATCCCATCCCATCCCTCCCTCCCCATGACCTGTCGTTTTCAGCCAACTGGAGCTTGCCAAGATGTTTTGAGAACTCTGAGATGTTTGGGGATAATCCACATATTTCTCAGGATGCCTGGCCATGGGTTGCTGATACAAACAAGATCCGGCTTCTCTAGTCCTTATCACCCATCATTCCCCCCTCCCAATTTCCTATCATACAACCTTTATTGCCCTCTCATCCTCCCCCTACTACTTCTTCTAATGGCAGGATGCCTGTGAGGCCCCAGGGCGAGGCAGGCAGAGCTGACCATTTCGCTTCTCATCCAAGAAGCTTCTTCAACTCTCTCTGGATGGTGGGGAATGGAAGGATTTATATTCCTTGCAGACAGCTGGTCATTTGCACTTTTTTAGAGTGTCGTTGAAGCCACTTGAAGATTTGTCTGTGTCCTCAGGGTCACCTGAGTAGTGCAAATGGGTGTGGAGCCTTCTTGGGACTGCTGAAAGGACTGTGTTCTGAAGCTGTCCTTTCTGCAGGACACAACATAGTCCTTTCAGCACCTTTAGGACAACCATGAAATGGATGACTGAGAATCTCCACAGACATTCTGAAGGGAAGTTGTTCCACTGGTTAATTGTCCTCACTGTTAGGAAGTTGCTTCTTAATTCCAAGTTGCTTCTCTCCTTGATTAGTTTCCATCCATTGTTTGTCTTACCTTTTGGTGTTTTGGAAAATAACTTGACCCCCTCTTCTATGTGGCACCCCTCGAATACTGGAATATTGCCATCATGTCATACCTAGTCCTTTTTTTCTCTAGACTGGCCATATCCAATTCCTGCAACCATTCTTCATATGTTTTTGTCTCCAAGCCCTTAATCATCTTAGTTGCTCTTCTATGCACTTTTTTCAAAGTCTCAACAACTTTTTTGTTAATGTGGTGATTAAAACTGGATGCAGTATTTCAGATATGGTTTTGTCAAAGTTTTATAAAGTGATACTAATATTTAATGTGATTTTGATTCTGTTTTTCTTTATACAACCAAGGATTATATTACCGTTTTTGGCTGCTGCAACACACTGCTGGCTCATGTTTAAGTGATTGTCCACTAGGACTCCAAGGTCCCTCTCACAGTTACTGTTTTTGAGCCAGGTTTCTCCTAATCCAGTGGTTCCCAACCTTTTCTTGTTTGAGGCACAACCTTTTCTTGTTTGAGGCACCCTTGGAAAGCCTTTCAAAAGTTCCCGGCACCCTTATAAGGAAATAGATATTTAAAATCTCCGTAGCTCAAAAGTTCCCGGCACCCTCAAAAGATCTCACGGCACCCCTTAGTGCCGCGGCACACTGGTTGGGAACCACTGTCCTAATCTGTACTTTTGAACCTTTGGCTTTTCCTGTGTAGGTTAAATTTCATGTTGTTGGATAAGACCCATGTTTCAAGCCTGTCAAGATCTTCTTGAATCCTGACCTTATCTTCTGGGGTGTTGGCTGTTCCTGCCAGCTTAGTGTCATCTGCAAATTTGATGAGTTCCCCTTCTCATCTAAGTCATTTATGAAGATATTGAAGAGTACTGGGCCTAAGATAGAACCTTGTGGTACCTCACTGCTTAGTTCCCTCCATGTAGATGTAGTACCATTAAGGACTATTCATTAAGTAGGATTTGTCAGTCAGTTACAAATCCTTCTGGTGGTGATGCTGTTTATCCCACATGTTTCTATTTTATCCTGAAGTAGGTTGTGGTCTACTTTCTCAATACTATGACCACAGCATTTACTGGTCTGCTAATTTAGTCACTTTGCAAAGAATGAAATAAAATTGGTTTCGCATAATCTGTTTTTAACAAACTCGTGCTGGCTACTAGTTATAACTTTATTTGTTTCTAGAGGTTCACAGATCTGTTTTTTTATTATTTTTTCCAGTATCTTCCTAGGTATTGATGTTAGGCTGATTGACCTATAGTTTCCTGGGTCTGATTCTTCCTCCTTTTTTGAAGATGGGAACCACATCAGCTCTTTCTCAATCGTCTGGTAGTTCCCCAGTGCTCCAGGATTTTTTAAAGATATGGTACATTGGTTCTGAAATAATGTCTGCCAGCTCCTTCAGAACTCTGGGATGTAATATGTCAGGTCCCAGTGATTTATATTTATCAAGAACAGACAGGTGTTCTCTTACTATATGGATATATCATTGGTTCAGGTTTTCTTAGGCCTCACAGCCGGGAGAACTTGACTTGACCTTTTTCAGTGCTACATGACAGACATGATTAATAGTTTTGCCTTCCCTGATTTGGGCCCCTAGCCTTCCCTGAGATAAGCTTCTAGTTTTGCATTCCTTAAGTTGAGTTTCTATTCAGGTAAAATGCATGATTTCCTGAAAAACACGTGGTATTTTGCTAATACGTATACTCTAAACGCTTGCTGATTGGTGTAGCTAAGTTTCTATATGCTAATTCCCTCATTGCTGTAGTTACCCCTCCCTGCTAAAACTGCATAATAAAAGAGACTGTTGCGATCTAAGGGGGATCTTTTTACAACAGCTTTTTCTACAACCCTTTCTTCGTACTCTCTCATTTTGAAGAACTCCTGGTGTGGTGTCTTTTATTCGGCTGCTTTCGTCCTTGCGAGGACCCCCTAAATTGTCTCAACGAGGGTTGAGACCCGTTCCTGCGGGAACCCAGGACAACATTAACAGGGAACCTAGGACTACAAATAATTGTTGCAGACCAACAGCAACATCTGGGGGCTCGTCCTATCCTGTTGTGTTGTCCAGAGGCGCGATCGTTGTCTAGCGGTGCGTCACCTTCACCCTCATAGCTTACCCGTCCGGGACGCGACACGTGCACACGTAAGTTATGGGCTCCTCGAACTCGAAAGTCTCATCATGGCATAGGAATGAGCTTTACTCTCTGGTGAAGAAGGCTAATTGTTTGCAAAAAGTTAATGGCACCACTGTCTATCCTCTTTCTAAGAAATCTCTTACCTCTTTTCTGTCCTATGTTCATGCCTATGAGTCTCCGTCTGTCTCTGTAGCTGCCTCTGCTCCCCCTGCGGACACAGCTCTTTCTCCTTCTGCAGCGTCTCCCCCCCCTTCGGAGGATACAGACATAGCTGCAGGCACTCTCTCTGCCTTGGTTGCTCTTTCTTCTCTTTCTCTAAGAATTGAACCCCCGATATCGGCTTACCCTTTAAACCTCAATCCACCAGGAGGAGGACAGCCGATACATGATAACATCAATGTACGGGTGCTTAAAAATTTAAAAGAAGCTGTTACTTCCTACGGCATTCACTCTCCTTCAGTTCCTCTGCCCGCTCATTCCTTTCCCTCCTCCCTTTCCCCCCACTCTGAACCTTCAAAGCATATTGAGCTAGAAAGCGTATTGTACCAAATGCCTGTTTCTTCCATCCCTGCTTTGAAAGCTGCCTCCTTTCCCCTGCCTGCCTCCCTTCCCCCAGAGCACCCCTCTATCGCTCAGACTAAGCAACTGATTTGGTTCACTTATTTGCTCACAGTGACTACATGGGAAAAATTGGGAACTTATTTCCATGAAAGTCCAAGAGCCCCTGTAACAATTCTGCCCAAGTGGCACATGATCCTTGAATGCCTCATTTTACTTGCAGACGTCACTTAGATCAAAAATGACTTAAAAGGATCCACAATCACAGTCATGATTTAAACTGCTGAGTTTTCTCAGACAAGTTCCCCAGGTCTTTAAATGTTGTTTGATGATGTGTGTGCTTGTGTATGTATGTATGTGATCATTTTCAGACCTGCATAAGAATTGTAGAGATAATTGTGATGCTTGATTTGCATGGAATGTGTGTATGTGCAAAACTCATTGAGAAGGTGTGAAATTTCTGTGTTGTCTTTTGGATTTGCAAGAAATGTGTGCATGTGTGAGAAATTGTCTCTGCATGTGTGTGTGTGTGTGTGTGTGTGTGTGTATCTGTCTGCATAAATTCCGTATGCAAGCAGCCAGGTACTTTTGGAAAAGAAATAAAACATTTTTCTTTCCTTTTGCAAGCAAGTGAGTTACTTTTGGATTTTTTTTTCTCTTCATATGCATGAGAATGTCTTTCCAGTGAGTTACTTTTAACTTTTTTTCTCTGCCCTCTGGCTTATCTTAACTACCCCCCCCCCTTTTTGTTCCTTGCTGTGCCAGGGAAAAGGGTGGGCTACGGGGGATAACCATTCACCCCCACTCCATTTTTTTTTTCCTCTCTTCTTTCTTGTCTGAGAAGGGAGGGACAATTAGGCTCTCTGGAAGCATTGCTTTTGCAAAGAGCTATGTAAAAACTATGCAGATGTATTTTCTTTTTAACCCTGAAAACAATTTTGATTTTAATTTTTAATCATGCATACAATTTTGATTTTGCTTTTAATTTTTATTTTTTATCTTTTCTGGAACTTTTTGAGGTTTAAACTGCCTGATTAAACCTATACCTTTATACATGTTTTCAAAGCACTGAGTTGACTAAAAATGTTTCATTTAGCTTTGTATTTTTGCAGCTGTTAACATACATCATTAGAGTTGGAAGGGACCCTTGGAGGTCTTCTAGTCCAACCCCCTGCCCAGGCAGGAAACCCTACAGCATTTCAGACACATGGCTATCTTCTTATGTATGGATGCATTTTTTTTAAGCGTGAATCTGTTTTTTGGAAAATGCACTTAGGTTTTCCACACAAACTGACTCACCCTTATTTGCTGTTTGTATTGTTTCTTTTTCTTTTTTAGCAGCACAATATGTGTGTGCCCTGTTTTAGGAACTATTTCAGAGATGAGTTAGAAAGTTACAGGATGTGATAAGTTAGAAGGTTGTGGTTTGTTTTTGGAAGTTTTTGATAGCATGGATTTGTTAGTGACCAACTTCCACACATGAATAAAAAGGGTGGGAGTTGGGTTTTTATTGATTGTTTGTCTTTTTCTCTGTCTTCCACATAGTATGTTACTCAAATAGTACAAACTATTTTTCAATCTTACTTGTCCCCTTCTCTTGACAAACGTACACATCCCTATTTTGTTATGTAGCAGACGCTGCGGCCTCTGCCTCCTCTCTTTTGACACTTTCTCCTGTCTCTCCTTGGGACAGTCACTCCTATTTTCATCAAAACAAAAAGGCGCTCATGAAACAATTTGGCTTCACGGCTGCTGAGGCATCTGATCATACAACAATACCCTACTTGCAGCCGCCAAGGTAACTCTCTTCCGATGGGGGTCAACCCCAGAGGAACAGTGCCCTGTCAACTATGGCAAATGGATGTAACTCAATATCCATCCTTTATACATATTCAGGTTTCATCATGGCAACCTTGCAAAGGGGTGAAACCGCAAAACAAGTTATTAATCATTGTATTCGGACTTTCGTAACGTTGGGATGTCCAAAAACTCTAAAAACTGACAATGGACCAGCCTATACGAGCTCTGCCTTTGCACAATTTTGCCATCGCTGGTCAATAATCCATAAATTCGGCATTCCTTTCAATAGCCAGGGCCAGGCCATTATAGAGAGAGCGAATTTGACTCTTAAACAGGCCTTGGACAGACACTTGGGGTCAAAAGGCATCAGCCCCCCGACACTCCCGGCGTTGCAAAATGTATTAAATGTTTGCTTGTATTCATTGAATTTTCTTAATCTAACTGGATCTCCTGCCTCCACTGCCGCCTCGAGACAGTTTTCCACTCCTCCCCTCCCCTCTTCTCGTCCTCTGGTATATTATAGGCATCTTCCGGATCCAGCTTGGAAAGGTCCAGCTCAATTGATTACCTGGGGAAAAGGCTACGCTGCAGTTCAATTGCCTGATCGAGTCCTGTGGGTTCCAGCTCGCTGTGTTCGCCCCTGTCATCTCAATCAACCAAAAAAGAAAGATGAAGATCCTTCTGATTCTATCCCTGATCTCTCTTGCCTCTTCTGTCCCTAATGCCTCTTCCTCTCTTCCTAAATGTACTTTCCTTGAACGTTTAAGTGCTTATATAAGAGTTCCTCATTGTAGAATACTAACCCCTCTTGGGGTCGTGGAACTTGTTTGCAGACAACGCCATCCCTTGCTGCATCCAGCTCAGTGGACATGGCTAAAGAATGGATATCCAGTCCATCCTCTAACAATACTTACATTATATCTTCTCCTGTTCCACTTCTCTGTTAATTTTAACATCTCATCTGAAGACTACAGCACTTATGCATGCTCCTGTTTTCCCAAAGCAAGAAAGATCTTTTGACATGAAAATTTCCTTCTCTCTGCTGCCCATTTTCCCTGGCGTATCTCGCTTTTGCCCTCTTCCCACGTTTCTACCTCTGCAGCTCTCCGTTCGCGCTCCTTATCCGAGCACAGCAGAACCTGCATCGTCCATAAATTATACTTGGACTATTTTGGACTTCCAAGGAGGCGTCCTTCATTCCATCTCTAATCGAACTCTGTGGCCTTGGTTTCCTGCACTCTACTTTGACTTTGCTGAAATGCTGGTCGGCGCCCATGGATTTAAACATAAAACAAAATGTAATCCTTCCCCTCGGGACGTCTGGTCAATTGGTCCAGGCCTGTATATCTGCCCAGGACATCTTACTGATCTCTCCCACCTAGATGAATGTGGGACCATCTCTGATTGGTATTGCAAGTCCTGGCAATGTGTGTCAACCGGAAAGATTTGGTGGACTGCTCCCTATACTACTGACTATATCAAAGCTGTACTAGGCCCTGATAACAATTTGCCTTGGAATTCCTGCTCCAATTGGGCCTGCTGCGGCGTTCGCCTCAATCCTATGACTGTTACTTTTACATCTCATGGAAGGAATCTTCCGATTACTGAATGGCTTAAAGGGAAAAGATGGGGGGGAAGGTCGAGAGATAATTCCGATTACAGACATCCAGGAAATATATTCATAATTCGTCTTACCATGTCCTTAGAAACATCCCCACCTGTGGGCCCAAACAAGCAAGTCAATTCGCCCTTTTTACAGCCCTTGATTAAAAGCAACAATCCATTGGTGTCCTTGGTCTCCTCTGCGCATGATGCCCTTGTGGCAGCCCGTACTTTTCCTAACAATGATAGTAGATGTTGGTTGTGTCTGTCTTCTCAACCCCCTTTTTATGAGGCCATAGGTTCTGCCCTACCTTTTACCAATAGCACCTCAGCGTTCTCAATCCCACACGTGGTATCAGGGAATGTTTAATCTCTCTCCCTGGTTGACCACCCTCCTCTCTGCCCTAGCTGGTCCTCTGATTTTGTTGCTCCTTGCATGTACAATTGGCCCATGTGTCATGGGGAGAGTTCTAGCATTCTTGAAACAAAGACTAAACAGTATTGGAGATGATGTCCTATTGCTAAGAAACACTGTTGAAAATGAATATAAACAACCTCTTTTAGAATTAGCCTCTGAGGCTGATGAAGACTCTGAATCGGGAACCATTCCTTTGAAAAAGTGTACTGACTCCCTGCGGGGTCTCCCGGAGGGGGGATCCACTGGGGATGTCATAGCTTTAGAAGAATATTACCCATCTTAAAAAATAAAAACAGAGGACATATGGATATATCATTGGTTCAGGTTTTCTTAGGCCTCACAGCCGGGAGAACTTGACTTGACCTTTTTCAGTGCTACATGACAGACATGATTAATAGTTTTGCCTTCCCTGATTTGGGCCCCTAGCCTTCCCTGAGATAAGCTTCTAGTTTTGCATTCCTTAAGTTGAGTTTCTATTCAGGTAAAATGCATGATTTCCTGAAAAACACGTGGTATTTTGCTAATACGTATACTCTAAACGCTTGCTGATTGGTGTAGCTAAGTTTCTATATGCTAATTCCCTCATTGCTGTAGTTACCCCTCCCTGCTAAAACTGCATAATAAAAGAGACTGTTGCGATCTAAGGGGGATCTTTTTACAACAGCTTTTTCTACAACCCTTTCTTCGTACTCTCTCATTTTGAAGAACTCCTGGTGTGGTGTCTTTTATTCGGCTGCTTTCGTCCTTGCGAGGACCCCCTAAATTGTCTCAACGAGGGTTGAGACCCGTTCCTGCGGGAACCCAGGACAACATTAACAGGGAACCTAGGGCGACAAATAATTGTTGCAGACCAACAGCAACATTACTATTTTCATATTTTAATTTTTATTTCTAGTCTGTCTTTTATAGTTATGTTTTTGGTAGGTTGGGCTATAGTTTCTTTTTGCATAAAGACTGATGCAAAGAATGAGTTAAACAGCTCTGCTTTCTCTCTACTATCTGTTACTTCCTTGCCATCTTCTCTCTTTAGTGGTCCAACTGTTTCCTTGACTTTTTTCCTGTTGTTTATATGTTGAAAGAAATTTTTAAAATTATATTTGACTTTTATTGCAAGTTTTTGTTCATTCTGAGCCTTTGCTTTCCTGACTTCATCTTTGCAGGTTCGGGCTGATTTAATTATTCTGATAATAATTAAATAATATGACTTGCTCCTGTGAACTGTTGCCAACTCATTATATGAAATGAGTTTTTACAACTATCTCATTGTAATATTCTATGGCTGCCAAATAACTCCAATAATATTTTATTCCACTTTCAAAATAAATTTGATGTAATTATGTACATGCCTAGTAGTATCAAAATATTCAAGATGCACAAAAGTAGCTTTTAATTCCAAAGTATAATTTTTTAAATTTTTATTTAAAATAGCATAAAATAACAGTTTGTATTATTCAGAATGTAAATGTTAAATCTGTTATCCCATAATATTGTACTTAATATTTAGGATATAGCAATAGCACTTAGGTTTATATACCGCTTTACAGTGCTTTACAGCCTTTTCTAAGCGGCTTAGAGTCAGAATATTGCCCGGAACAATCTGGGTCCTCATTTTACCGACCTCCAAGGAATGGAAGGCCCTGAGCCGGTGAGAATCTAACTGCTGGCAGCCGGCAGTCAGCAGAAGTAGCCTGCAATACTGCATCCTAACGACTGTCCCTCCACACATTTTGCAAATGAGTTAATATATTGTACTATAATTGTTTCCCTCAGTTTCAATAATCAAATCCCCAAAGAAAGTAAAAATGTGTTTCTTCAAAACATTCATCTTTTATGGAAAAGGACAAAAATTTCAGAATTAAAATTCATGCCAGCGTCAGTATGCTAAAACCTCTTAAAAGGCAATCCCCTCTTTAAAAATGTTCAATTTAAAACTCTGGAGAAAGGAACCCCTAAGATGGAGAGAATTCATTTTTACCGTTTTTATTTCATGTGTTTAACATTACTCAGATTCTGTTTCCAAGACAACGCATTTGTTAAAAAAGTTCCCAAAATTCAAAACCAAAGGAGAAGCCTGTGCGAAACCCGCAACTCTCCCTCGATTCTTCTCATTTTACCGTCTTCTCCCCGTGCTCCCGCCAAGCTGCATCTTCTACATCTGCTGAGAGGAAGTTCGCCATCTCTTTTGAGGAGAAAAGTGCATGCAACAGACGAAGCAGAAGCACCGTACAAGAAACCAGAGCGACGGACTCTGCCCATAGCTGCTGCCCCGCAGCTGAATCCACTCTAAATTGTAAGAAGTGATTCCCAGGCGCTCCCAAAGCAAATTCTGATTTTCCCTTCCGCTTTGAAAAGAAATTAAGAATGTTTACGAACTTTAATATCTTACCCTGATCTCCATTGTTTATTATTCCTCGGATTCCGTTTTTCTGAAGAAAAATGGAAAGTTACTAGCTTGTTCAGACAGAAAGGAGGCTTCCTGCTTGCACGCCGGCTTTGCGGGGTTCCTCTTAGGACCAGCTGAGCGTTGTATACTGTAGTCAGTTCGGTTCAGGAAATTCTGCTCTGTCCCGGCTTAAGATCACTCCCACTCTGGAGGGTGTGAGCTCTTACTTGTCTCTCCAGGCAGCTTAAACACCAGCCAGGCTGATTTAAGTCTAATGGAGAGAACCAGAAATTTAACTCTAAAAATGCCAAATGGTTTAACATGCAATTTGGACAAGAGCCCCTGCAAAATGATATTGTTTTAAATGTATCCCTCTGTCATAATTTTTGGATAAATTTAATATTCATGTTAGATTTTCTGATTCAGTAGCCAATATTCAATCTTCACCTTTACAAAGAAGCTTATAACAAATGATTAGGCAATGTTAATGTTGAAAACAGAAGGATACAAGAAAATTTGTATACGTTAAGGTGGAATCTTTTCTCCCCCTCAGCTTCAGATAGGTAAGTTTTCTGGCACTGGTTCCCAGTGGAACCCATTTGATCCATAGACAGCCTCTTCACAGTGGCTAAAGGTTGAATAAGCAGTTGCTTCACCAACTATGCTGATCCCTAATTTCTTCTCCATAAAGCCACCTTCTCTCCAATCCTGTGCTTGCAGGATTATATCCTCTCTTCCATATCTGGACAGCACCCACAGCCCAGGATGATCCTTTGTGCCATACCATAGCAACTGGGCAACAGAAAAGTATATTGAAAGGTGAGACTTGCTCCTCCAGCTCTTCATCACTGTCTCAATTCAGCCTTTCTATTTCTGAGAAGTAGAAGAAAGGATTAGGCTTAAGGTTGGGGAACCAGTTATTGATAATTGCTAACAACTTTGGGCTAGGCTGAGCTGACAGAAGACAATCAAAACAATTGTAAACTCTGTGGTAAGTAAGGAGGTTGAACTTGCATGTCCCTCATTCTAATCCAGCAACGTCTCATTCAGGTTGTACACAATTATTGGTAACTTCATGGATATGTTTGTGTCCAATAGAGAAGTGATTTACCTATATTTTTCTTTCAGGCAGCTTTTTTGTGTCTCAGACCAGCTTCAGCCCTAGTATATCCTGGTGGTTTCCAAACCCAAGTACTAATTAGATCTAACCCTGCTTATTTTTTTAAGATTAACTCTACCAATTACAGAACACTGGCTCCAGCTGCAATTAAAATTGGCATTAGAAATTATTAGTTTGCCTGAGGGAGACAAAGTCCTGATCTACTTTCTTTCCCTTTTCTCTCTCTCTCCCTCACCCACACTGATAAAAAAGGTTCTTTAAGTCATTCATAATTTATATAGCAGTTCTTGTACAAATTATATTAAAACAACTATTCCATATTCATTCGGTAAACAAATATGAACTTTAAGCCTGCAGATGAATGATATGTAATAAGAAAATAGTAGAGAATTTTATGGGCTGGTTTTTGCAGATATTTTCCTTGATAGTGTTGGAAGTAAAATCAAGTCTGGTTCCAAGCCATGCAGGAGTCAATGAATTTGGAGGGAAGCTGCAGGAAAGGAGGTCTCCACTTATTTAGGAATCAGACGCCAAGTGACTCAGCATCAGTTCTGGGACAGATGACAGCTTGGCATGGGTGATTTTTATACCCTTTTGGGCCTTTGAGATTGAGATGCTTGGTGGGGTTATTTGATTATGTGTCTTTTTGTATTCTAATCATCCCTATTTGGTTTCCTGGATGGTGGTCAGGGTCAAGGCTTGCCTTGGGGAAAGGTGGGGACTGGAAATTCTGTGTGGTTTTGTGTTTTCTGACTTAATCCTGCCAATTCAGCCTGTCTCTCTCTTCTAACCAGGGTTACTTGAGGCCATTCTGGCTGGGAGGCAGGGGTTGCTTTAGTTTCTGTGGATGTCTTTTACCCCCAGCCAACCAGAAGTTGGTTGTATTTAAGAGTTGTCATGCCAGGTGCTCCCAAATATTTTCTTTGTCAAGGAATAGATTGGGTTCTAGATATCCCCCACTGCAGATTACAAAGACAAACATGCAATACAATTTAACTGTGTTAAATTTAACCTGTTCCCTTGCAATCCCTGCCATTGTTTCCCAAGGTCTCAAAAGGAGTTGTAATGCCCACTCCTCAGTTTCAGGGTCTTTCCTAAGTCACAGGGATGGCACTCTAGACAATGCTTCTGGTTTGGCATTGTGGTCAAGGACGGCTGGTTTGATGTGAGTCCAATGAATCCAGACATCCCTCTCTGCAATTCTCACAGCCATCTGAGTGGTTAGCAAGAATTGAAAGGATCCCTTCCATCTGGGTGATAGTGGTGTTTTCCAGGTGAATGATCTTACCCAGATCCAATCTCCAGGTTCAAAGGAATTCCGGTTTTACTCTGCACCACCGCAAGGTGAAGGTACTTTCCAATCTTCAGTCTGCCACCTCAGTGTTTTCAGCAAATGGGCTGGGAGGACTCTGTCCATTGAAATTTCTCAGAGTATGGACAGGGGTGGGATTCAAAAATTTTAGCAACCAGTTCTCTGTCCGGTTGCTAGGTGGGCATGGCCATGTGGGCGTGGCCTACTCAGCCTCCTGCACCACATGGGGGGGCATTTTCATCCTCCCCAAGTTTTTGGAGGTTTTTCTCGAGCCCGGGCTCTAGAGGCCCTTTGGAGGCCAGAAATGGGCTCATTTCCAGACTTCTGTAACTTCCAGGAGGCCTGCTTTTCACCCTCCCCAGGCTCCGGAGGCTTTTGTCGAGCCTCCAGGAGGGTGAAAACGGCCTCCACCAGGCTCCAGAGATTTCCAGAAGGCCCATTTTTCACCCTCCCAGAGCCTTGCGCATGCGCTGCACTTACCTGGCATCCAAAATGGGCCGCGTGGAGACTCCTATGAGGGGAGGGGCCAACCAGTCCTTGCAAGTACCAGTTCAGCAAATCAGATGTAAAATTAACATCTGGTTTGCCTGCACTGGTCCAAATCTGCTGAATCCCACCCCTGAGTATGGGCCCCTACTTATGGAATAGGACTCTATTCTGTGATTTCCCAGCTGGTTGCCCATGTGCGTCTCTGTCCCTCACTTTTCAGTGTCACTTCCACATGGTCTCTTTTTTCCTTAGCAGAAGGGCTTGTGCTCTAGCCAACACCCTTGCTTTCCAGAATCTGTCAGTCATGGTGCTTTGGGACTAGCTGTTGTGTCTGCACCCCCCGAGCCGGGCCTGCTGCCAGAAAGTGACTTGGACAGTGAGGGGGAAGGGCCGTCAGGACTTACCTCGGGAGCACCGGCTTGCCTGACTCAGCTCCAGGAGCCAGAATAGCTAGCCAGGTGGAAGAGATAACGAGGCCTCCAACCCCTGACTCTTCCCCCCCCAGGCCACGCCTGCAGACCCAGCTGATGGCAATCAGGCTTGGTTTCATAGGCAGGAGAGGAGGGAACAACAGAAGCAAGGGTGGGGCAGGCCTAGGAAGTGCTGAGTCATGGAGCCACACCCCACAGGATATAAAAGGCAGCCAGAGCTGCTGTGTCTCTTTGTAACAAGCAAATCCACTGATTAAGAGCTGAAGTTTGTTTCTAGGTGACTCACCAGCGTCGTGGAAGATAACGGAGGCTCTTGGCATACGCTGGCTATTCTGCTGCCAGAGCTGATAGTGACGGCTAATTAAGCCATCATTCAGATGGAGGCAAAGGAGGACAAAACACTAGCGAAAGGCTGAGGGCAGCTAGAAAAGGCTCAGAGGGAGCAGGATCCAGCTGCAATTGCTCACACACAGGCATACTCATACTTTATGCCCTCACATCCTGGACATAAACTGTTTCAACTCCTACCCTCAAAACAACATTATAGAGCACTGCACATCAGAACAACTAGACACAAGAACAGTTTTTTCCCAAACGCCATTACTCTGCTAAACAAATAATTCCCTCAACACTGTCAAACTATTTACTAAATCTGCACTATTAATCTTCTCATCGTTCCCATCACCCATTTCCTTCCACTTATGACTGTATGACTGTAACTTTGTTGCTGGTAATTCTTATGATTTATATTGATATTGATTGTTTCCTGATTGCTTATTTGTACCCTATGTTGTATCATTAAGTGTTAAATTTGTACCCTATGACCATCATTAAGTGTTTTAAGTGTTGTACCTTGATGAAGGTATCTTTTCTTTTATGTACACTGAAAGCATATGCACCAAGACAAATTCCTTGTGTGTCCAATCACACTTGGCCAATAAAAATTCTATCCTATTCTATTCTATTCTATACTCACACACTTCACTTGCTCTCCTGGGCTTTCAATCTAGTAAAATTTTGATGGTACTCACCTCCGTTGAGCACAAGACTCAGAATTCCCTTTTCTACCCTTGCTCCAAATGGCCAAGGTCTGAGAAAACCACCCATAGTCATAAGGGATCTGCTGCTGGCAAGGTGAACGGTTACCTGGGCCAGGTTCATTGGCCAGGTATTGCCATATCAAATTATTGGACGTAAAATCCAGTCCGATTCCAAGCTGGGAGAAAGATGTAGGAGCCAATGAATTTGGAAGCAAGCTGCAGGAAAAAGAGGTGTCCATTTATTTAGGAATCAGAAGCCAAGTGACTCAGCATTGGTTCTGGGACAGCTGACAGCCTGGCACGGGAAGTAAAGTGATTTTTTTATCCTTTGAGATTGAGATGCCTAATGGGATTGTCTGATTAGATTAATAATGTGCCTTTTTGTATTCTAATTATCCCTATTTGGTTTTTTAGGTGGTGGTCAGGGTCAAGGCTTGCCTTTGGGAAAGGTGGGAAAAGTGGGGAAAATTTGTGTGGCTTTGTATTTTCTGACTTCTGTGGATGGTTTTTCTTTGCCTTTTCTGGGAACATGGAAATAAGGGCGGTGGGGGGGGGTTCTTATGATTCTTCCTACAAGAGTTTACCTTTGACCACACTTACTGTGTTCTGTATGTAAACAAAGATACATTCTTCCTAGTTAGACAAATTTGTTAATTGGTATAAACACTTTGAGAAAAATCTTGGAGCTATTTATTATTTATTCATTCATTTGTTCCTATAACACAAAGACATTTGGTACATATATGTCATCCATGTTTTCCTGAAGAAAATGAGAACAAAACTAAATATATTGCAGGCCTGGACCTGAGATCAATGAATTCAAGTTCATTTTTGAATCCTCGGACTTGTCAATTTTCTAGGCTCCAATTAGCCATGCATCCAAAATAGCTCAGTTCAGAAGATAATGGATAAACCCAGGCAATGGGGGAGGTATGATTGTGTGTTGCATTGAGCGTACTGAAATATCAGCATTTTTTTAAACTACAGCATTGCCTATAAGTCAGAAAGTTTAACATTTAATTCTGCACTTGTGCCAGATACATATTCTGACATGCTGTGACCCAGAGTTAGTAGAAGTTTGAGATGTTTCTCAGTCCTAGCTTTCCCTCCTTATAATATTTATTTATTTCCTGGGTAGCAGCAAGACACGAGTCTTAAGCTCATATTATTCTGAACTATACAGGAACATTATCTTTAGTACATTTTCATGGATGCTATAGTTAGTTATAACTTCCTTTTTCCTCAGAGATATTAATATTCTACTGTAATGGTTCAGATCAGCCCATTTCCATTTCAAGCCAAGGTTGGACTTCTGGGGGGAAAATACAAAAATCAATGCCAGCAAAAATATTGACTGAGAGAAACAATGAAAAGGAAGTTGAAGCTTGACTGGAGGATGAATTATCTCTACAAACATTACTTTGCATAAAAGAAGAGCCAGTTTAGATTAGATAAAGAAAAGCTTCCTAATCAGAAGAACAGGGCAATGATGGATTACTATGCCGAAAGTTTGCATAAAGATTAGATAGTAGAACTTAAAACCTAGGACACTAGATTATAGTGACCAGATTTTAACATTGGTAAAGTGGGACACCATTGACCCCTGGGGGGGGGGGGGTTCTAAATTTTTTAGTACCGGTTCTGTGGGCATGGCTTATTTTGGGGTGTGGGTTGTCATGTGACTGGGTAGGCGTGGCTAGCTGCTCATGTGACTGGGTGGGTGAGCCTAGCTGCTCATGTGACCGGGTGGCCCTGGCTATGGGTATAGAAATTACTCAGGGGGCTAAAAAAAGTAATTTCTGACCGGTCCTCGCACTTATGACCATCCTCACATTTATGCCCATTGCAGCATTTTTAACAACCATGTCACTCATTTCACAACTGCTTCTTTTCACCATGGTTACAAGATAGGGTGCAAAATGTAAAATGTGAGGACAGTTGTAGGTGTGAGGACCAGTCAAAAGTGTGAGGACAGGTCAAAAATAACTTTTTCAGCCCTCTGAGTAGTCCTTATGCACAAAATGCTGCAACAGGCATAAATGATGACCGGTCATAAGTGTGAGGACTGTTCAAAAGTGCGAGAACCTGTCAGAAATCACTTTTTTCAGCCGTCTGGGTAGTCCCTATCACACTTATGACCGGTCATCATTTATCCCTGTTGCAGCATTTTTAATAACCATGTCACTCATGTCACAACTGTGGTGCTTCATGTGACCGGGTCGGCATGTCCAGGTGGTCATGTGACATAGCTTCTTTGCCCTAATGACTGTTTGCTGCAATGTTAAGTGTGAAAAAACAGTCATAAGTCACTTTTTCAGTGCCATGCTTGTTAAACCAATTACCAGAACAAATCCATTCTCCCTCCCTCTTTCTCTCCATCTCTATCTCCCCCTTTCTCTCTTTCTCTCCTTAATCTCTTTCTCCCTCCTTCTCTTTCTCTCCATCTTTCTCCCCCCTTTCTCTTTTTCATCTTTCTCCCCCTTCTATCCTTCATCTCTCTTTCTCTCTTCATCATTTTCTGCCCCCCTCTTTTTCTCCATCATTCTTTCTCCAGATGGGATAGGGTAGGCTGGCGCTGCGTGGGTGGGAGGCGGCCGCACGACAGTCCTGCTGGGTGGGCAGCAGGCCGAGGCGATTGACACACGCTTCGCGGCCCAGTCCAGGCGCCAAGACCTTCCTCCTCCTGCGGGAACCGAGCGACACCCCTGGGCCTTCCCGCGCGCCCACCTTGCTACGAGGGCTCGGCTGCTCCCCGCCGTTGGGATGGGCTTGAGTGGGCTGACCAGTATTCTAAGTGCAGAATGGGCAACTCACTGCAGCCTTCTCGCCATAGGACAAGAATTGCTCTAATATTGAAGAAATAGTGGAATAGAATCATTAAAGATGCCAAAGGAGGGACAAAATGAAACGTGAATGTCAAAAATTAAAATAATGTTTTAATTATTTCAAATAAGTTGAATTGCTGAATTGTCCTGTGGTGAGTTGTTCTGCGGTGAGTTGGCTGTGGCGAGTTCAGTATGGCAAATTGGCTGCAGCAAGTTTCCCATTCTGCACTTGTAATACTGGTCAACCCAATACAAAAAAATTTTCAACAAAAATGATTAGGGGCCTAGAAGCTAAAATATATGAAGAAGGATTGCAGGAACTGGGTATACTTAGTCTAGTGAAAAGAAGGACCAGGGGGTGACAGGATAGCAGTCTCCCAATACTTAAAAGCTTCCACAAGGAAGAGGGTCCAACTTATTTACCAAAGCACCTAAAGGCAGGACAAAAAAAATATATGGATGGAAACTAACCAAAGAGAGAACCAACCTTAAACTAAGGAGAAAATTCCTGGGAATAATTAACCAGTGGAAGAAATTGCCTTGGGAAGTTGTGAGTGCCCCATCACTGGACGCTTTTAAAAAGAGACATTTATCAGAAATAGTATAGGTCTCCTGCAAGAGCAGGGGGTTTGATTAGATGACCTCCAAGTCCCTTCCAACTCTGTTCTTGTTGTGCCTTGCTCGCTCTCCTCTCCGCAGCCGGGCCCCTCTTGTCTCCTGCTGGATGCTGATAGTGCAGAAGAATGTCCTGGCATGCCTCCAGCCCCCAGTCCTGGCACCATGCCCGGACAAACGGAGCAGCTGGGCCCCTCCCCCACAGCATGTGAGCCTGGGGAGTGTGAAGCCAGTCACGAGCTGGAATTACCGGCAGCTGGAGGCTGGAGGGACCCACGCTTCCGGAGAGTGGAGAGGCGACGTCAGCAAAAGGAAGGGAGGGGCAGGCCTGGATAAGTGCTGAGTCATGGAGCCACACCCCATGGCCTATATAAAGGATCTGCTTTCTGGCATTCTTTGAGTCAGGCAAAGTCTAAATTGGATTGCTGAAGTCACATCCTGGTCTCCTGCCTGCCCTGAGAACTCTGACAGAACTTTGGCAAAGCTGCAGAGGCACGCTTGATACGGACTTCCCTGACCCGGCCGTCAGAGGAGGAGTGGGACACAACAGTTCTGTTACTTACGAGAACCATGAACATACATCAGATGGTAGTCTGGTTTCTGCTTACCAAATATGTCAGTTTAATAAGAAAGAGGAACATGATTTCCTGAAACTATTGCCCCCTCTCCAAAGCTTCTCTTCTCTTTCGTTTCTCCTTCCCAACGGCTTACCTCCTCGGCTGCCTTCCACATTATCACCCTCTCGTTCTTCCCGGTTCCAGCCCCTCCCATACCCTCCAGCTCACCCTCCAGCAGGCGCCTGAGCTGGGCCAAAGCAGACTGCGCCCGGAAAGGGCTGCGTTGCCCCAGGACAAATGGGGGCTTTAAGAACTGGTTGTTCCACATGGCTCCGAAGGAAAGCGCCACACAGACAAAGTGAGAAGACAAGAGCTGACTGGCGAGCGCTTCATGTCAAAAGAGGCGTGGACTAAGCAGCCAATCAGAGAACAGAAAACGCTTCTTTCCCTCCAGCCGCACCAATCAGCAGCAGAATTTATTTAAAGAGACAAGGGAAACGTTCGGGGGGGGGGCGGGGAAATTATATTTTAACACTCTAAAGCGGAGCAGAAATTGAACTGAAATTGGTAAGGAGCAGAATGAAAAGTAGCCAGAGGGGTTATTTGAACAAGTAAGGCAGGCCTAACAGGAAAGAATATAAAGAAACCTGAGAGCTTGCTTAAGTTAAGTTAAAATCGGGACTTTTTTAGAAAGCCACGGGACGCGGGACAAATTTTTAAAAAGCGGGACTGTCCCGCCAAAAGCGGGACATCTGGTCACTATACACTAGATGAAAAGTATGAGTTGAACTTCAGACTGAGTTGATTCCTCATTACAAATTAATAGAACAATCTACTCCCCAAACCATAGATTTCAGTGTGTCAGAAACCTCATAGAGTGCACTAAACTTAGTCAATCTAATATGTGTCATGTATAATATACAAACACATCCAAAATGTATTGGAATGTCTTTTAGATAATGTCATGCTCAGAAATATTGTCCCTGCAGGCCAGAAACGGGCGGTCATAACAAATTAAGCTTTGGACCTATGGGTTTATTGAATAAAATGTATTTTTCTTAATATAAAATGAAGCAAAAAGGAAACAGACAAAAAATCTATAAAATGTGATTTTATACACTAAAAAGTAGAATACTCCTACTTTTTAGAGGACGTTTGCACTAATTACCATTACCAAATACTGTATATTTGATGATAAAGATTAATTAATGACAGTCAGAAGTGTCTACAATGGAGAATGGGGGTAAAAGGTCAAAATGGTTGATGCAACCACAGGATCAAGGCCCCACCCTTTTGTATATGTATACATTGCATACACATACCAATGTGTGGGGCTTTAATAATGTGTCTGAGACTGCCATTTTGGTATTCTGCTTCCCATGTAGACAGTCTTGTAATCTTGGCTCTAATAATTTTTTCTATATTTTTTATCTCATTCCCATTCATCTATTCAAGTTGCCTAAAGGTTCTTTTTTCTATATTCATGTTCCACAGTAATGTTTACTAGTTTCCCAGACTCTCATTATCAACGTTCATTAGTGTGTAACAGGCAACTATCACTAAGCTATGAATTTTAAATTACAACAAAACTGCAACAATCTGGATGGCACCAATTACTACTTATTGACATACATTTTAGACTTTTAATTGGTAATTAAAGGTTCACTTTCTGACATTTATTTAGCAATGTCATCATTTCCACTTCAAAAAAAGAAACTAGGTTCAGATCAGTTATAGACTTATCTTTATTCTACTGTAGTTTCCCAGACATACTGGCATATTTACTGTTCTTTATGTATTTACTTATGCTCTTTACCATTTACTAATTTTACAGTTCAAGTCAAAAGATCCCACATGCCATGTCTTAAATAGAGGGGCTCATAGTTATTAATTTTCACTGACTTTTAGTCAGCTGAAGTATGTATGTGCACAGATGTGTTTATGCACACATTTGTGTGTGCATATGGGAGTTTGTGAGTATATAGATAGTAAGAAATAAAGAAGGAAAGGTGAGAACCAGTGCTACTCAGCTCCAGACAGATCTGTTCTGTAAAGTTTCAGTCTCAAGGCTGGAAAAAAAAATAGCCAGAAGGAAGGGTAAGGATGAAATTCTGAGGTGACATATATACATACACATACATATATAAATAATCATCATTTTAGCCATTGTCTACCCACTGCAGAGTGCAGGCCTTTTCTGCATGTTTCTAACCTGAGCTTTCTTTTGCCAATTGGACCCGCAATACTTGCTGATGTCATCAATGCATCTTGTGGATTGGTCTCTTTCATGGATGCTTTTTATCCTGCCCACCTGAAAGAAAAGCTGGGTTGCATAAAGAGGCTTCCCCCCACCCCGCCAAGACCCTCTCAAGCGCCGAGCTGTGGGATCCACCCCAGGGGCTTCAATCAGGGCCAAGCTCTTGGCAACGTGGGGCCTCCTGCTGCTTTTGCAGTGTTTTGCAGCTGTGATTCTTGTCGTCTCTTCTCTTGCTGGCCATGGCAGGGCTTCCTGCCCCTCGCTTCTCCCCCTCCCCACCTGCCACCCCCAAATTGTGCCCCAAAATAATAAGACACCCCTCCCCCGAAAATAAGGCCAAGCCCTTATTTCGGGCTTCAAAAAAATATACGCCAGGGTCTTATTTTCAAGGAAACACAGTAGTATGTATGCATGTATGTTTTGCCTTGCTTATCTTTTATCCAATGTAATTATTTCAAAATTGTGTTAATATTTAGAAATTTCATTTACTTTTAAGTCATTTTCATTTACATGTAAGTCATTTTCAAATAACAGTACTATGAAAAAAGTAAGCAAAATCTATTGATATTACTTAACTTTGTAGATGTACTTTTATTTAAATCTGAAATTTTGAGCTGACATATTTTTCCATATTGATTTCCATGGAACTGACTCAAATCATGAAGAATTTTGCCACTATATATGTCACTGTGAGGTCTTACTTTATTTTCAGAAAATAAGGCAATTATAACTTTTTCATCCCAGCAACTGCATTTTCCATGAGATAGAAAATGACTAGACATGCTAGTATAGCAGTAAAATAAAGAATGGTAGGTAATTAGTTGGGGGGAAAAAATCTAATCATCTAGAATACTGTATGCAATATAACTTTATTTCCAGCTGCATAGGAGGATTCCCAGTTTCGTAAAAGTGGCAATTGTATGTGTGTGTTTGTGTGTGTTACCGTGTAGTTTTTGTGTGCATTTAAAATGCTATTTGATTTACACAATATGTATTACCGTATATTTTCTAGGATCACAGAGATTTAGCTCACCTATAACTGGGCAGAAACAACCATTTGAAATTCTAAAAATTTGTGTCAAAACATTGTGTGGCCTTCTTGTCTGAATACTTTGAAATAAATTAGTGCCCCTATTAAAGCATATCTCAGTGTAAGGAATACCTTAATAATGTCTTCTGGTGTGATTAAAGTTTAGAAAACCAAGATAGCAACAGACCATTGGACACATGTCTACTGGTCAGTTGTCATTAAATAAATGCAGAAACTCCACATTCTTTTATAAGAGTTTATTTAAATTTCTCTTTCCTTTGAAAAGAATTTCTAAAGTTTGTTTTTGTAAAAGTAAATGAAAAATGAATAATAATAATAATAAATTTATAAATAATTCTTTATATAATATTGTTTCATATCTGCAGCTGGGGAAAAAAAGCTGAAATGTTTACCAAACTTACAGACCCACAAAAGAAGCATGTCAAGTCATATCTTCATTTTCAAAAACAAATGCATACTTGCGGATTTTTTCTTTTTTTGTTGCATAGCCAAAGGCCCAAAACAGAAATAATAATAAATGCATTAAACAAACATTTGAGATAATTCAAATATATTTTGGGTTTGGGTTGTGTTTCAGTACTTTGCTGCTTCACGAATGGAGAGTAAATACAAAGACTTAAAACAGATAGTATTCACATTTGATTATGTATATCCTTGTTTAATATCAAAGGTTACTAGATAGCATCACTGCTTGGAGTTATTAGAATGTGGATAAAAGTCAAGCTTTGTTTCTCTTTTTATATATTCCAGGCCTGATGCAGTCTTTAAACTAAACTAAAGCACAAAAGGCAGCCAAGATTTTAATAGCAGATGGCTTATAGGGATATCTATATTCTTTTAAAATATTTTAAAAATACACTTCTGTTCATGCAAATGCAAATGTTTCTGGAATAATTCCTTAAAGTAGGATGAAGTCACAATTGCTTGATCTAGGATCAGTGTACTAGACCAAGTATAGAATGCTATTTCTTTATTCTGCAATTATAAAAGCAAGCATTCTACCCACCATTTATTGCTATAGGTAGTGATGATCCACTTAAAAAAAAAAGTTGAACCACTTTAGAAGCCATTGTTGGGTGGAGTAGATTTTGTTATCTACCATTTGCAGAGGAATACATTCAAATTCTTGGCTTGGAATTATTCCCAGTAATGTCATCAGTTCAATATTTCTGTTTCAGAGCCATCTACAAACCATTTGGCCAGACGTTTGGCTGGTTATCTTATAACAATGCAATAGAAGTCAATGGAGTAATGACTATGAATTACAAACTTGTCTCCAACACAAATTTAAGGCATTCCAGTTCTATATCCAGGAACAGAGATAGTGAACTTGTAATGCTCCAAATTCTACAGAATTATAATTCCCAGCATTTCTCCAATTGTTTGCATTGGTGGGGCTGCTAACAATTATATTTCATCAACATCTGAAAGGTCATCAATTCTCTGGCCTTGCTTTAATCCACTACCTTTTAAACATGGATTTATTGACATTTTCCTTCTTTATCATGTCCATGTGCCTGCTATTTCTACATTTCTTGAAATTTAAATCTAAGGAGTAATAGACCAGCCATTTATCAACAACATTTATATTTATGTGTTAGATTTAGGTCTTGCCTCTCATTCAAAAGTAAAGACAGTATACAAAAAATTATCTAGTGTCATTTTCTTTCTACCAAACTCTGTAAGGAAGGCAGGACTATGAGAGAATGACTAAATATGTTGTTAGGCTGTTTAGTATCTTACTGTATTAATTGATTTTGACGAACTAAGCCCAATTTACTTTTTTTCTGGTGATTGCTTTCCACCAATGAGTCTACAAAAAGAGGTTGCTGTCATGCACAAAAGGAGAAGTAACTTCTGCAGGATTGGTAACAAAGCACAGCACTTATCTGAATGTTTTGCTACGTATTCTTAGCCCAGAGCTTTGGTTTTGACTCTACAAGAAACAAGACTGTAGGCTTTCCTCTGTAGTTTTTTCATTGTTTTCTTTTTCTTATTCTTAATGGGGAATAGCTATAGCTTTCCATGGGCTTATTTACATTGTGATCTCTATCTCAAGTCCTAGTATGTCTGTTCAGCTTTTCTTAGTTTTTCACCCATTTCTACACATACATAAGTACCATCCTGAAATCCCGAAACGGATACTTCCATTCTCAATTCTTTCTACAGAATCACAAAATTCCAGTATGTGTGTACCAGAATTCTCACCCTTTGGAACTGAAGAGACCATTACTAGATTTCACATTCATGGAAGACAGCTTTAGAATTGCTTTTGCTTATTCTGGGTACCTGCATGTCTGGTGAAATAGAGATCAGATGCACATAAAATGGTAGAAAGATTAAGCATCAAAGTTAATAATTGAATAATTCTCTCTCTGTGTGTGTTACTTGCAAGCAGGATAGAACAAAAAGAAAATCAGAACTATTGTACCTTTTACACACAATTATTTCAAGACTGAATTACATCTTTTTTTTCCTAAGCTTAAAAAGAAACTATTAGCCTTTAAGGCAAAGAGCCTTCTCTGCCATTGCGCTATTTGAAACATCTTGTCCCCTGGAGTGAGGTTGGCTCCAATGGTCCTGACCTTCCACAAGTGCTTAAAGACATGGCTCTACCTGTTAGCTTGGGGCTCCAATGGAGGAGTTTCATATTAGGGGTGGTTGATAGATTAATAACAAATTCCCACCTCCCCTCCTTCTCATTTTACTCCCTCCCTCTCCCATCTTTTAGTTACAGCTCAGTATTTGGATCTTTAAAGTATTTTATTTCTATCATCTAAGTTTTATATAGTTTTATCTTTTTAACGTAAACTGCCTAGAGTTACCCTATGGTAAGATGGATGCCTAATAAATTTTACGAACAAACAAGCCTGACTTTCAAGGAGGTATGCAGAATCTATTAAAATAGGATAGGGTCTCCTGCTCATGCAGGGGATTGGACTGGATCCGTGGTTCCTAACCTTTCCAGCTTTGCAGACTGATGCCAGTGCCGGTAGGAGAGAGGATGGTTCTGCATGTGCAGCTGGAGAGTGCCAAAGTGGGTGCAGCTCCATTTGTGTGAGCAGGCTAGGGTTAGGCCCACTGCTGTCACAAATGGAGCTTTGTACACGAACACAATCCCCTGTCACTCACACACTTACCCACCGCTTGCATGGGTTCCAAACAGACCATGGCTAGGTACTGGGCAATGGCTCAGGGATTGGGGATCCTTGGACTAGATGACCTCCCTTCCAACTCTTTTATTCTATGTTCTATTGTTTAGGCCAGTGGTAGTCAACCTGGTCCCTACTGCCCACTAGTGGGCGTTCCAGCTTTCATGGTGGGCGGTAGGGGTTTTGTCCGATACTGAAGCACTTTCCTTTTTTTTAATGTAATTGACTTTTAAAAAATTTTTCATGGCATTATTTAAAAATATTTTCATTAGGTTTCCATAAAATTCCCCGTGACAATTTAAATTTCTGAAAATATACTATTTGTATCGCCCGCGCATAAGTTTAGTTCACGTTATGTAAGTGAAACTAAATGGCGCTATAGTGCGACCGCAAACAAAAGAGCCTCATCTCAGAATAGCTCGCGCATTTCCCCCCACACCACACAACTGTAACAGACAAGCAGAGCTGGTAGCTGGCGCCTCCCCCCCAAAACCTACTTTACAAATCACCATAACTGTGGAACCGGTGGGCGGTTAGAAAATTTTACTACTAACAGAGATACAAAAGTGGGCGGTAGGTATAAAAAAGCTGACTACCCCTGGTCTAGACAAAAGGGGCTGAGGCATTTTAAATTTCTTAATGAGATAATGTGAAAGTCACTCCCTAATTCATCAAAGTATTAGAAGGAGAAGGAGGTTTGAGATAATCAGACTTGCAATTTTTTGTTATAACCAATCACAACAAAAGTAGTTTCAGCTTTCCTGCGGAGTTGATTTCCTGGTCTGACAAACCTAGTAGAACTGACAATATCCAAGTCATTCCTTGGATTTTTTTACTTTGCATGCAAAATTAAATGTTTGTGCAAACTACATATTTATCTTTTGCAAGAATTATAAATAGATTGCCCAAGCACAGATCCTTTTCAGTTTAGGCATTCTCCAGAGGGAATGAAATTAAGCACCTCATCGATCTGGGCTTTATACATAAAGTGTCAGATAGTTTCAGAAATAGGGAAAGATTTAACCTGGCTGAATAGGTGCATATATTCAGTACTATCTATAATCATTACAAGAATTAAAATCAGAATGCCTGAAAAAGAGCTTTAACAGATATTGACATTGTGTCTCAAAATGTTAGTTCTCTGTGAAGCATTAACTTCTATTAGGTGAAAGGAATTTAACATGTTAAATCATATTTTTTGTTTTATTTGTTATTCTTGATTCATTTATCAGATGAAACTGATCAAATCTGTCACCATCAAATTTATTGCAAAATTCTGCAGCATTTTTTTTACCTTTCCTAAATCTTATTTGGGAATGTATTTAATTAATATATGATAATGTTTGGATTAATTATTTATAACTTTTAACTTCCCAGTCCTCCAAATCTCATGTCTATTTTGCATAAAGTCTGCATTCAAATGAAATAATTAAATAAGATAACAATGTGATCAATTTAACATCATTAAGAAAAGAAGGAACATACTAGGTTGCATCTTTCAGTGTTATTAGTGTGTTAAAAGTAACTCTGTACACTAGAGTGGGCTGAGGAAAAAACACTGGCTTAAAAATCACACAGTAATTTTCACAGCTGAGTGGTATCATGAACTTGACTCTATTAGCCTTTGTCTTTCAGGTTGATAAAATAAATACAGAGCTGTGTATGAATTTAAATTCTGCATAGACTGTTTTCCTATTATTGAAAACATACACTCCAAATTCCTTCCTTTTTTCTTTTCTCTTAAAAATAAACAGAATACTTTTCCTTCCTCTGTCTCTTATAAACTCCAGTTGGTTACCTCAACTTACAATTATGAATACAGAATTAAACAAAAGCTAACTGGGAAGGGAAGTGGTGACAAATATTGGCTGTGTTATAATACAAAGCAACAAAAAAAAAACACCCTAAGATTTGTGATTTGTTTTGAATATGAGATTAATCACTTAAGGAATGAATGAATGCATTCAATTAAGTAAATCACATTGTTGATCATTGCTACAGAAAGTTTCCACACTTTGACCCCAAATCTTCAGGGTGAGTCCCAGAATGGAGATGCTAAGTGTGCTGGAAGTGGGTAGATTTGGAAGGAGGGCAGGGATGTTTTAAAGTCTTAGCCATTATTGTTTAGCACAGTACTGCAAAACTAAACAGATAATCTGTGCTTTAATCAGAAAAGCCCCAATGGATTTATGTAGTCAAATTATTGCTAACTTTTATAAGCATAGATATGGCATTTGATTGAGACAATTGCAGCAAATTCCCAATTTCTGAATCATTCTTCATAGAAAAAAATATACAGACCTTTCCTGAATCTGATCTCAAATTATGTCTCTACCAGTGATGAAATCCAAATTTTTTTACCACCGGTTCTGTGGGCGTGACTTGGTGGGCATTGTGTGGCTTGGTGAGCCTGGCAGGGGAAGGATACTACAAAACCTCCATTCCCACTTCCCTCCAGGGGAAGGATACTGCCAAATCTCCATTCTCACCCCACTCCTGGGGGAAGGATATTGGAAAATCTCCATTCCCACCCCACTCTGGGGCCAACCAGAGGTGGTATTTGCCGGTTCTCCAAACTACTCAAAATTTTCACTACCGGTTCTCCAGAACCTGTCAGAACCTGCTGGATTTCACCCCTGGTCTCTACCATAGCTACAGTATGTGGCAACGAAAAGCTGCTTTTCTTATAGTGCTGAAGACTAGGTGAGGTTCTATTGTCTATTCTTTGTTGTGTACAGTCAATGAACATATAGCAAAATTAGAGACACATCTAGATTTGCTCATACAAAGAAAAGGCACTTGTTACTTTCATCCAATCATATAACTTTAAACCGTTTTGTTGTTGTTTTGTTTCAGAGAAATTAGCTTGGCATTTTGAGTCAAAGGGCAAAAACCTTTCTTCTTCAAGCACAATATTTAGGAAGACTTGGTCTTTTGTTCTACTTTGGCATATTATGGAGAAACAACGTCTATGAATGTAAGGCTTTCACCTGACAATGTCTGCTTTCTTCAACACTTCAGTTCTGTCTCATATCATGTAATAATCTCTACCTGGCATCTGCTTTAGTACCTTTTGGTTACACAGAAGAGTTTTCTATTTGGCCAAATACTTTTAACAATTCAATATGTTCACCATTGGCAATAATAATTTTATTAACTCACTGTTCAACACCATTATTTTTTTTAATGTTACACCTTATTTTATTAGTGTCAGGATGCTATCTAGAGATTTGTCTGTAGTCTTACTAATAGTTATAAACAACACATGGTCAATACATATATTTTCTTGCACATGAGAAATTCTGCAGGAATCGTATACAACAGAGATACTTTGCTCATCCCCAGACTCTTCCCTATGAGTTGGAAACTATCACAATTTGAGTTCCGACTTATGTGGCAGCTCTTGCATGTTTGCAGAGACTCATGGTACAAGTAATTGCACTGTACAGTTGCAGTTGTAGGCAACTGGTTGGTGAGTAGTGCCAATGGGAAGAATTGCTCACCATTCTTCTTGAACTGAGAGCTATAGAGAGGCATTACCTGAACAAGGCTATGATCCATATTGAATGCCCTGGTTATTGGGATCTTGTTTTCAAAAGTGCTTCAGTATACTGACGTTTGCTTACTTTCGATCAGATGAGAGACTGGATCAGATGGAGATATTTTGATCAGATCTGAAGTATGTGAGCCTTCACACACCTCACACACCCCTTGGTGTTGCCCTATGCAATATGTTTCCGGTGACACATGAACACATTTACAGGCAATCCTGTTTTCTCCCTCATCATTAACTCTGTGTTGTCTCCCCAGTTCTTTACCTTTTTTAAAAAACTCTCATTTGTACATATTCTCTATTATCTTCCTTGTTTAGCCTCTGCTTTAAATAAGAAGTTTTTTCCTCTTTCCTCTTTAACTTTTAAAAGTATTTGGGCGTGTTACAGAACAAAGTTGTGGATGACTCAGCATTTTCCTTTCTTCAGATAATGTTTGCCAGAGTTAAGAGCTCTGCTGAATATTGTTAAACAGTAAAATCCATCACTCTGAATTTGGGTATTCTCCCTATTGCTTTGGGGCCTCCTCCTGCTCCCACTTCCTTCCCCACATACCAAGCCAGCTTCTAAGATGCCTAAAACAGTTATCTAGGTCATGCAGGTTACATGTGAACAAGGAGCACTGAAGATGAATTACACTGACAAAAAGACTAAATAAAGGCTGTAAGGAAATTATTCAAGGCAGCATGAAAAAAATAAAAAAGGTTAAGTGAAAATAAACACTTTTATAAATGTTCTCTTCTGTTGTTTAAGAAATATATATGTGATCAACGTATTTGGCCATGGCCAGAACAATATTTTATCTTCTCCCAAGCCAGCACATTCACATATGACAAGCTAACAAACCTGGGGACAAAAACGAAGACTATTTAAAAGATTTGGAAGAAACCTGCCATGTGCAAAGATGGAGATGAGTTGCAGAAGTTCTCTAGGCCAAGCTACAGATGTACTTTGTCAAGAGGATGATAAATCATTCAAAAGGAATGACTTAAAACTGCTTTAAAGGAAAACACTGTATATGAATAACAAGAAAGAGAAAATGAACAATGTGTTTTTATACAGAATGCAAGAATCTGTTTTTCAATTACTTTGGGATATTTATTCTCGGGCTTGAAAAAATCCTGTTGAAGCAATTGAGAGTACAAAGTGGCCCCATTTCAGACAAAGACTCTAGGGCAAATCAATGCTAGACGGATTGAACAGAAAAAATCAATTAAAATCCATATTGGGGAATAGCTTTCATAGGACAACAGAAAATAATGCTTAGCAACAAAAACGTAAGGATGATTTGTCATCAACTAGACCTATATAAGTTCTAATTTTAACAAGCATGTTCTCACTTCTCCAGATCCCCAGGCCTTGCAAACGCAGCAACAAACAAGCTCTGGAACTGTTTGATACAGGTTTATTCAAACCTGAGGTCTGGCATAAATGAGTAAGTAGCAAAGTCTGTTGCAAAGTCAATGCTGGGAGTTACCGCCTCCCAGCGCTCCATATAGGCGGGGCCATGCCTCCCTGGCCCCACCCACACAACCAGTATCCAGCGTTGGTGTTCAGTTCCGCATTAGCAGCCCACCATCCAGCGCTCAGGCCTTTGGCCTCCCTCTGACCTCTGCCCGCACGCTGTCTCATCCAGCGCTACCAGCTGAACTCTGTGAAGCTGCCAGTCAGCTGTGCGGGGGACAACACCGCCACAGCCTTGCTGCTGCATTCACTGCAGCTGGAGCCGATGCCTTCCCAGCTGGGCTTCTCATCACAGCTGGGTTACACTGTGCCATGTGGCTGTTCCTGCCACCATGGCTGTTTCTGCCTTCCCCCCTCCCTCCCAGGTATGGCAAACCGGTCGGGGCTTGACAGGCGGCTCCCCCTACCAGGGCCGCACCTGAAATACAATAAACATATATATGTTAATCATGGTTGTGTATCCACAGGTGCCTGGTTTTCATCCCTCCCCCCTGGTTTATGAGGATAGATCTTGTGAAATTTTCAGATTAGTCGAGCAGCCCGCATGTCCCTCTCTGCCACACAGGTGGCCTTTGTCGAGGGGTACCCTTTCCACCACACCAGATATTGTAATTGGCCCCTGTGGACTCGGAAAGCTAATACTCAGTCTATTTCATATTGACGGGCTTCTCGTCACAGCCAAGTCATCGCTGCACCACACAGTTGTTCCTGCTGCAGCAGTTGTTTCTGCCTTCCCCTCTCCCCCACTAGGTATGGCAAGCCAGTTGGGGCTTGACATATGCAGCATATCCAAAGCAACAATCCAATTTGAACAAGGCCTGTATAAAGATTTTAGATATGGAAGCAAGAAAGAAAGTTGAATAAAATTAGAAAGAGCAAAAGAATGAATCTGCCAAAACAGTGCTTTCAGTAATTCAGCAGTGTCTCTTAAAATTAATGTTCTTTCTGCATGAATTATTACAGTGTCAAACCTGCCAAAATCCAAAAAGGAAAAAAAAGAGAGATCCAAATGTTAATTCAAAATAGATTACAAATACTTAAAAATACATAAAGACTAAATCAATCAATCAATTAAATTTTGTACTGTGTATAATATGCTGTCTCTCAGTGTTGAGAATTAGGGAGAAGTTGTATGAACCATTACAAATGCTTAACAGATACCCTCTTAAATTATTCAGATAAAGGAATGGGGGAAAATTCAATGACAGAGTATTAGAGAAAAGAATATTTTAAAACAACAGTCACAGTATTAAGAAATTAAGGAATTTTATGCATTTGTAATGTGTAATTGGCAATATAATATATAAAGCTAGACTATCTTGATCAGAACATTCGTGTTGTTGTTGTTATTAGTTGCAAAGTGGTGTCCGACCCATTGTAACCCCATGGACAATGTTCTTCCCAGCCTTCCTGTCCTTTACTGTCCCCCGGAGTCCATTTAAGCTCACGCCTTCTGCTTCCATGACTCCATCCAGCCACCTCATTCTCTGCCATCCCCTTCTTCTTTTGCCCTTGATCGTTCCCAGCATTAGACTCTTCTCCAGTGAGTCCTTCCTTCTCATTAGGTGGCCAAAGTATTTGAGTTGCATCTTCAGGACCTGGCCTTCTAAAGAGCAGTCAGGGTTGACCTCTAGGACTGACTGGTTGAACTATAGTTCAAAGGCCTCCGTTCTTTGGCACTCAGTCTTCTGTAGGGTCCAACTTTCACAGCCATATATTGCAACTGGGAAAACCATGGCCTTGATTATATGCACTTTTGTTGGCAGGGTGATGTCTCTGCATTTTAGTATGCTGTCTAGATTTACTATAGCTTTCCTCCCCAGGAGCAAGCATCTTTTAATTTCCTGGCTGTAGCCCCCATCTGCGGTGATCTTGGAGCCCAGGAAAATAAACATTCATAACAGGGGTGAAATGTAAAATTTGTTACTACTGGTTCTGTAGGCGTGGGTTGGTGGGGGGGTGTAATGTGACTGGGTGGGCGTGGCCAACCTTTTCTTTAACTTTTAAAAGCATTTTTTCTACAACTTCTTCAGTTGAAGAGGTTATAAAAATGCTTTTAAAAGGTTCTGGCAATCAGGCAACTCAGCTGGGATCGCCAGAGGAGCCTTTTAAAAGCTTTTTTTTTACAACCTCTTAGGCCAAAGAGGTTGTAGAAAAAATGCTTTTAAAGGGTTCTGACATCCCAGCTGAGCCGCGCGATCATCGCGGCTCCTTCGGGAGAAGGGCGGTATACAAATTAAAATATTCTATTCTATTCTATCAGAGGCTTTTTTTTAACTTTTAAAAGCATTTATTCTTCGGCCGAAGAAAAAATGCTTTTAAAAGTAAAAAAAAAACAACCTCTGATGATCGCACAGCTCAGCTGGGGCGGGGAGGGGCAGGGATTTTTGCTACCGGTCTTCTGAACCACCCGCCGCCAGCACTACCAAATTGGGCAATCCAGTCTTAACTGGGAGCATTTCACCCCTGATTCATATACATAGTGGCAACTCCAACTCTCAGATGTTGATAGGGTGGTCTCTTCCTTTGTTGGACAAACTTGGAACAGCGACACATAGCATGACACCATGAAAAGTTACATGAAGTATGTGATTCACAATAAACAGTATATGTTAGATGGAGACAACACATGGTTGGCAATAGGGCCTATTTTATTGCACAATTAATAATGAATGGCTGGTGTCATTATTAACTAATGGCAGTATTAAAATGCTAGAGGCTTAGTTGCAGACCATATATCACATGAACACTAAAAAGTCTAAAGCCACATGACTTGCAATCTGCTTCATTTTATGGAGGTCCTCAGCCCTGAGATTGTATGTTGACTAGCAGAGCATTAAAGTACAATCAATCTGATTTGATTGGCCACTTGGATTTGGTAAGAGTAGCTTTTTTTGCATTTATAGAACATAGAGACTATAGCTATGTCAGAAAAAGATAAGCTAGTGACATAGAACTAGGCAAGACATCAAGGATGTGATTTTTGAGAGAGATGTCAATGGAGATTCTCAGTCATCCAGGTCATGGTTGTCCCAAAGGTGCTTTTTCAAGAGACAACTGGACTTTCTGGTTTTTCTTTGAAAATGTTTCGCTTTCATCTAAGAAGCTTCTTCAGCTCTGACTGGATGGTGAGAAATAGAAGAATTTATACCCCTTGTAGACAGCTGGCAATTTACATTCTTTTAGTGAGTTATGAAGGCCACTTGGAGGTTTATCTGTGCGGTCAGGGTCACCTGAATAGTGCAAATGGATGTGGAGCCTTCTTGGAACTGTTGAAAGGACTATGTTATAGATTGGAGATAGCTGATGTCATATCCCTCCCCCTCTTTTGTGCCGTGCATTTATGAAGTGGTTGTTTTGTTTCCCCAATGTACAGATCTGCATATGGCTCACTGCCTATATCACATTTCTCATTTTATCTCTGGATGTTTTATCCTTGGGGTGGACAAGCTTCTCCCTTAGTGTATTCTTGGGTTTGAAGTTTGCATGTATGTTGTGTTGGCTGAAGATCCTCCTTGTCCAATATTCCTGCAACGTATGGAATGACAATGTTGCTTTGTTTATTGTTCTTGTAATGTATCTTTAAATGGTTTTGGCGGGAAACAAGCACGTTGCTGATTGGTTAAAGCCGCCGGTAGAACTGTATATAAGGAGAGGTTTTTCCCCAGCCTGGTTGCTGGGTTCACCATATATTAAAGAGCTGTTGTCACTACCCTGGTCTCCAGCCTCGTTACTTCCCGAACTTAACACTGGCGGCGGATGGGATTTGAGGCTAAGAGCACCAGGAACGAGCTGAAGCACGGAGAACCGAACCCAGCAAACTCAGGGCAGAAACGCGGAGATGGCCAGCTACACCGCCCGCACCGCTTGACCCAGCCAGGAGAAATGGGAACGACACATGACCCGTTTCGAAAGCTTCCTAGAAGCAAACGAACTGCAAGGAGTTCCAGACAACCGCAAAAGGGCATATTTCCTGAGCCACTGCGGTCCTGAGGTCATCGACATTGCGGAAGCCCTGGCAGAGCCAACGCCGGTACAATCGGTACCGTGGCAAACTCTGCAAAATCTATTGAAGAACCATTTCGCGCCAACACCGTCCAAATACGTACGGCGTTTTGAATTTGGGGAGCGCAGACAGCAAGAGGGCGAATCCATCAGCGATTACATGGCCGCCCTGCAAAAAGCCTCCAAGGACTGTGGGTACCGAGACTTGGACGAGGAGCTGTTAGAGCAACTCATCCGTGGGGTCAGAGACATGTGTTTGCGGAGGCTGCTGCTATCAAAAAGCAATCTAACGCTGGCAAACGCTCTGGACGAAGCCAGAGCTCATGAGATGTCCACCCAAGCGGCGGAAACCCTGCAAAAGCCACTCTCGCCAACGGCGAACACAAGCGCGAAATCAACCCCGGTCCATAGTGAAGAAATCCAGCCCGAGTCAGACGGCGAGGATGAGGAAGGAGTTTGCCTCACCGAGAGAAGGGGAAAAGAAGACCGGGATGAATGCGGAAGTTGCGGAGGGCAACACCAGCGTCAACGATGCAAGTTCAAGGACGCTACATGTCGGCGGTGCGAGAAGAAGGGGCACCTGGCTCAAGTCTGTCGAGCACCCCAACCTTCCCGCCGAAAATTCAAACCAACCAATCAGAGCGCGGGATCAGCAAGGCGACCCGCGATTGGTCAAAACAAAAAGGGCGCGAACTCAAATCGAATGACCGTGATCATAGGCCGTGCAGCAACCCGCGTCGAGAAGAAAATTTTCACTAAACCGAAAATCGAAGGAGTGCCGTGCCGACTAGAAGTGGTCAGCGATCACAATCATGTCCTGGGACACTTTTAAAAGTTTTGCGAGAATCGCCAAACGAAACTGCAAACACAACGGCTACGAGCACGACTACCAAGGGAATCGCATCCCTGTTCGAGGACCACCTCCGTCCGTCAGTCACGGACCACACAAGAAGACCCTGCCCATCACGATAGTCGAAGGACACTGCCAAGTCTGTTGGGACTAGACTGGTTCTGCATTGGGCATGGGAGTGACTGGCATCTACAGAAGTGACTTTAACCTAAAAGACACACTCATGAACGAGTTCGAAGATGTCTTCAAGGACTGCCTGGGCAAGTACAAGGGGACCCCTATTTCCTTCAATTTAGACCCCCAGGTAGCCCCCATTAGGTTAAAGGCAAGGAGAGTCCCTTTTGCCCTTAAACCTAAGATTGACAAGGAGATAGACAAGCTCATCAGTCAGGGGATTCTGGTGCCAGTCGATCACGCAAAGTGGGAGACGCCAATCGTCACCCCAGTAAAACCAGATGGGTCAGTTAGAATCTGCGCTGACTACAAGGCGACGTTAAACAAAGCCTTACAGAAAAGCGCTTACCCGGTCCCCGTGGTGCAACATTTGCTGCACTCGCTGGGGCAAGGACACGTCTTTGCCAAGTTAGATTTGGCTCAAGCCTATCAACAACTACCCGTAGACGCCAACACAGCCGAAGCCCAGACGATTGTGACTCACAGAGGTGCTTTCAAGTGTACCCGGTTACAGTTTGGGGTGAGTGTGGCACCTGGTCTATTCAAAATTTAATGGAGCGACTTCTGCAAGGGCTCCGGGGTAGTCCCTATTTCGATGATGTATTGGTATCATAAAATTTAGAAGAATTGGGGGAGCGTTTGAGAAAAGTTCTGGGCATTTTCCGGTCAGCCGGTCTAAAGGTTAAAGTGAACAAATGCCAGATAGGGGTAGAATCCGTAGATTTCTTGGGCTACAGAATAGACAAGGAGGGAATTCACCCCACTGAAAGCAAGGTCAGGGCAATACGAAAGGCTCCAGCGCCCAAGAACAAAACAGAGCTACAGGCATTCCTGGGTCTAGTGAATTTTTACGCGGTCTTTTTAAAAAATAAGGCAACCGTTGCCGAGCCGCTACATAAGTTACTGGGAAAGAATACTGCTTGGTCTTGGGGAAAGTCGGAAGCCAGGGCTTTCGAAGCAGTAAAAAACCTACTCTCAAGCGATAGCTTACTGGTTCAGTATCATAGCTCATTGCCATTGGTATTAGTCTGCGATGCTTCCCCTTACGGGGTGGGGGCTGTGCTCAGCCACAGGTTTCCAAATGGCACAGAAGCCCCAATAGCCTTCTACTCCAGAACGATGTCCTCGACAGAGAGGAACTATAGCCAGTTGGATAAGGAAGCGCTAGCTATTGTGTCAGGGGTAAAAAAGTTTCACGAGTACGTTTTTGGTAGAGACTTTGAAATTGTGACAGATCATAGACCACTGTTAGGGATATTGGCTGGCGACCGCCCAACGCCTGTGGCACTGTCGCCACGACTGACCCGATGGACTATCTTCTTAGCCGCCTATTCCTACAAACTGCAGCATCGGCCGGGAAAAGAGGTGGGGCATGCGGACGCATTAAGTAGATGCCCACTACCAGGAGCGATCGAAGACCCCACTCCGGGGACACCCATACTGTTAATTGACTCTCTGGACTCTGGCCCAGTCACATCTAAGGAGGTGGCTCGGGCATCATACCGGGACATTACTTTGAGAACTGTACTCGGTTGGGTACAAAGAGGGTGGCCCGCTGCGGGCGAGCGTTTTAAGGAATTTGTAAAAAAACGTGGTGAACTGTCGGCTCAAGGGGTGCCTGCTATGGGGGATAGAGTGGTGATCCCAGAAAATTGAGAAAACGGTGTTGGACCTCCTCCACGAGGTCACCCAGGGATCGTTAGGATGAAGGGTTTAGCGAGAAGCTATGTGTGGTGGCCCTTAATGGACTCAGAAATTGCTGAAAGGGTAGGGAAATGCCAGGCCTGCCAGGAGTCCAGACCGCTACCCCAACGGCCCCGGTTCGGAATGGGAGAAACCCCAGGGCCCTGGTCTAGAATACACATTGATTTTGCCGGCCCTTCCACGGCCAAACCTTCCTGGTCGTAGTAGACGCCTATTCCAAATGGCTGGAAATCATTCTCATGAGATCCATGACAGCCGAGGCCGTGATCTCAGTCCTAAGGCACCTATTTGTAACCCATGGGTTGCCCGACACGCTAGTGTCCGATAACGGCCCTCAATTCACGGCAACCCAATTTGAAGAATACTTGGCAGAGGAGGGCATCCGACATGCCCTCTCGGCGCCTTTCCACCCTGCGACGAATGGCCTTGCAGAGCGTTCCGTCCGGAGCGCTAAAGAGGCATTGTCCAGACTTAAGCCAGGTGACTGGCAAACAAAAATAGATATTTTCCTGGCAGTCCAACACAGAACCCCCTGTGTCACAACCGGCAGAAGCCCAGCCGAATTGTTAATGGGCCGAAAGCTCAGGTGCCCCCTAGACCGTCTACATCCAAACTATACGCCGGAGGGTTACAAGGGGGAAATAGGAAAAACAAGAGAAATGGACATAGGCGACCGAGTGTGGGCACACAACTATGGTGAAGGCCCAACCTGGATAGCAGGACAAATCCTAAACAGAACAGGTCCCAAATCATACTTAGTAGAATTAAGGGACGGCCGAGTATGAAGGCGCCACATAGACCAAATACGAAAACGCATAGCTGAACAATCTGAATCAATAGAAACGGGCCCTGACTACACAATGTTTGATTCCACAGCTGACTCAAACCCGGAGAATTCGCAGGACTTAGCTGAAATTCCGGAGGTCCAGCGACGCCCACAGGTTCCAGTAGAAAACAGCAGGGACGACTCTGCTAATAATCCAGGGCCGGATGGCCTAGAGAAAGAGCTGAGAGGAGCAAACAGCCCCTCCGGTCAGCTCGACCCACTCCCAGGGAATGTACTGCGCAGGTCCGAAAGAGTCAGGAGACGCCCAGTCTATTTGCGTGATTACGTTGAAAAATAATATGTAAATATCATGTAAATAGGGGTAAAGTGTTTTCTGGGGGGGAAGGAGTGTAATGTATCTTTAAATGGTTTTGGCGGGAAACAAGCACGTTGCTGATTGGTTAAAGCCGCCGGTAGAACTGTATATAAGGAGAGGTTTTTCCCCAGCCTGGTTGCTGGGTTCACCATATATTAAAGAGCTGTTGTCACTACCCTGGTCTCCAGCCTCGTTACTTCCCGAACTTAACAGTTCTGTTTGTTGTCTGTTATGGAGGAGCTCCTGTAGGGTCTTTTTTGAGATTTGATGAAGGCCCACTTGGGATAGCCACATGTTCTGAGGGCTTCCTTGAAGTGTTTTAGGTTTTTTCTTTCTTTCCCATTTTTGCTGGTAGGCAGGCCTTCAACTCGGTGTTGTAGAGTTCTGATGACTCTCATTTTGTACTCCAGTGGGTGGTGGGAATCATGGGTGGGTGGGGTAAATATTGATCTGTATCTTCCTTAATGTATACTGCACAGTCCAGGAAGGCTAAACTATTTTCCTTAGAGAATTAGGGAGAAATTGAATGAACAAATGCTTAGCAGATACCCTCTGAAATTATTCCGATAAAGGAAATAATTTTCCTTTAGGGGAAAATCCAATGACAGAGTATTAGAGGAAATAGTATTTTAAAACAACAGTCACAGTATTAAGTATCTGTTCACAGAGCTGATACGTTTGGTGAACACTTCCAATTCCTATGTTTTTGATCTCAACACAAATATTGTCCACATACCTATACCAGTGAGTGGGTGGAATTCCTGTGAAGGAACTTTGATTTCTACCTCTTCCATGTAGATTGGACACAATGGGGGACACAGGTGAACCTATGGCAGAGCCATGTTTTTGTCTCTAGAAACCTTCACTGAATTTACTCACTGGTATAGGTATGTGGACAATGTTAAAGAAAATGGTCTAGCTTTTCTGGACTGTTAAATACACATTAAGGAAGACAGAAGCCCTAAGATTGAAGTTTACAGAAAACGCCCACACAGAGATCAAGATTTACATTTTGATTCTCATCACTCACTGGAGCACAGAATGGGAGTCATCAGAACCCTACACCACCAAATAGCAAATTGATAAATGCAAGAAGTATTGTTAACAAATTACCTGAATTTATCCTCTTGTTAAACAGTGGTACATTAGATATTATTTTTGTTTGTGAAACATGGCTGAACTCATCCCTTCCTGACTCAATTATCTCGAACAAAGAATATCAAGTTTATCGATCAGATCGTGAAAACCGAAGAGGTGGTGGAGTGGCTATCTTTTACAAAAAGTCACTGAATCTAAAAAATATCCAGGTTGCACAAAAACTTTCTCTTCCTGAAACTATTGTATGCGACCTATCCCTCAACACTACTCTTCGATTCTTACTATGCTACAGAGCCCCTGACTATGACATTACCCATGCAAACATGCTAACCTCATTGCTAACATGGGCTACCTCTTGCCCATATCCTCTCATCTTCCTGGGTGACCTAAATCTACCTCTCACAAACTGGATAATTAATGAATGTACAACTGATCCAATCCATACTACACTATACAACGCTGTTACAAACCTAGGTCTTGAACAACTTGTAACTAACAACACAAGACTCAACAACTGCCTAGATCTCATCTTCTGCAACAACTCCAACTCAATTTATGGACTACAAATTAAAGAACCTTTTTCCAACAGTGACCACTGCATGATTGATTTTCGTCTCAATATACGTCCATACTTAAATCGTAATAACAATAGTATTCCCAGCTACAACTTCAAAAAAGCCAACTACGATCTTATAAACAACGATCTTTCATTTCTGGACTGGCAAAATCTGTTTGCAACCTGCACAACCGCTGAAGACCACTATAGAGTTTTCCTACTTGAAATCAATAAAGTCATTAAACTATATGTACCACAAATGACCACCATGACCAGGAAAAGCAAACTACCCATATCAATAAAAAAGCTTCAATCAAAAAAAAAATCCCTCTGGAAAAGAAACAAAAAAGGCTGTGTAGCAAATTTCAAAATCCGCTACAAAAATATATGCAACCAAATAAAAACTGAATGCACAAATCATCACACCAAGCAAGAAGAGAACCTTTTGCGCACAAATTCCAATCGTGCCTTTTATAATTTTGTGAACAATAAACTTAAAGACTCAAGATCCATCCCACCACTAAAAGATTCTAACAACAAAGAATACAATGACAAAACAGTTAAAGCTAACCTCTTCAACAGTTTCTTTGGCTCAGTTTTTGTTAACAGCAATAACACATATCCGACATTCCATAAACGCACTAGCATTGAATATGATGACTTAACCCATATAGATTTCACAGAAGAAAACATTGAAAAAGCTCTTCATAACTTGAAACCATCGCTATCTATTGGACCTGATGGACTATGCGCATACTTCTTAAAAAAACTTTCCACTAATATAGCAGAACCCCTAAGCATAATCTTTGACAAAGCTTTCACAATCAGTTCCCTTCCCAAACTTTGGTCACTACCCACAGTCATCCCTATCTTCAAAAAAGGAGACCCCAGCTTAGTTGAAAATTACAGACCGATCTCTCTGTGCTGCGTCAACTGCAAAGTCATGGAATCAATCATCAACCAATCCATTACCTCACACTTAGAAACTAACAACCTACTCTCCAATAAACAATTTGGTTTCAGGAAAAAATTATCATGCAACTTACAACTTCTTCACTGTAAAAACATATAGACTACAAATCTCGATCAAGGCAAAACAATAGATGCAATCTACATAGACTTCTGCAAAGCTTTTGACTCAGTAGTACATGATAAACTTCTCCTAAAACTAAAATCCTATGGCATTTCAGGACCCCTTCACAAATGGATATCTGCTTTTCTGTCCAACAGACAACAAGTGGTCAAAATTGGCAATGCTCTATCAAATCCTGTTCCTGTCAAGAGTGGCGTTCCTCAAGGCAGCGTCCTTGGACCAACACTCTTCATACTATACATTAATGATCTTTGTGACCATATCGCAAGTAATTGTGTTCTCTTTGCTGACGATGTCAAACTATTTAACACCACAGACAATGCATCTATCATCCAAAAAGACCTTGATCATCTAACCACTTGGTCTAAAACTTGGCAACTCCAGATCTCAACCAGCAAATGCTCAGTCTTACATATTGGAAAAAAGAACCCAAACACTAAGTACATACTTGATGGACATTACCTTACAGATGACCCCCACCCCGTTAAAAACCTTGGAGTTTTCATGTCAAATGATCTAAGTGTCAAAGCCCACTGTAACTACATAGCAAAAAAGGCCCTAAGAGTTGTAAACCTAATCCTGCGTAGCTTCTTTTCCAAAAACACTACACTACTAACCAGAGCATATAAAACATTTGCTAGACCAATTCTAGAATACAGCTCGCCTGTTTGGAACCCTCACCACATCTCTGACATCAATACAATTGAGCGAGTCCAGAAATATTTTACAAGAAGAGTTCTCCATTCCTCTGGAAACAACAAAATACCTTATCCCACCAGACTTGAAATCCTAGGCTTAGAAAACTTGGAACTCCGTCGCCTTCGACAAGACCTAAGTTTAACTCATAGAATCATCTATTGTAATGTCCTTCCTGTTAAAGACTACTTCAGCTTTAATTGCAACAATACAAGAGCAACCAACAGATTTAAACTTAATGTTAACCACTTTAATCTAGATTGCAGAAAATATGACTTCTGTAACAGAATCATCAGTGCTTGGAATACTTTACCTGACTCTGTGGTCTCTTCCCATAATCCTAAAAGCTTCAACCAAAAACTTTCTACTATTGACCTCACCCCATTCCTAAGAGGACCATAAGGGGCGTGCATAAGTGCACAAATGTGCCTACCGTTCCTGTCCTATTGTTTTCTTTTTCTTTTCTTTTCTTCTTCCTATATATATATTGATGCTTATACCTCCTAATATTTACTCATATATATGTTTATATACTATATAATCCTTTTTATATGATGTTGTGACAAATAAAATAAAATAAAAATAAAATAAATAAATAAATTGAAGGCCTGCCTACCAGCAAAGGTGGGAAAGAAAAAAAACCTAAAACACATCAAGGAAGCCCTCAGAACGTGTTCTCTGTAATGGAAAAGTGGGGGGGAACTGTTCTTTTCTCAGAGGCAATGTTTTGAGAAAGTCCAAGGCCTTATCACATGGCTGGAGATTGCTAGGTGTCAAGTTGGATGAACTCCCAAAAGTTAAAATCAAAAGCAGTACATAGTTAGGGGAAAGGAGGGGTGAAAAAAGTAACTTTTTTCTGTTTCACATTGGTCATAAAAGCAACACATAATACATTTACCAGAAATGATTCTTACGTAATCCTTCAGACAGATCACCACTAAAAACAGCTGCCGTAAATACATGCCCATTGCCAGGAGCCCAAATTTTGATCTTGAGGCTGCAAGGACTTTATTCAGTGCTGTTGTAATGGTCACTAAATGAATGGTTGTAAGTCACGGACTACTAGTATTGTTTTGAAAATTAGTAAATAAGCTATTGTTAATTGCATAAGAATGCTCTATACTAATGCCCCATCTTGATTGGCAAATTCTATTCTCTGGCTGTAACACTGCCGAAGACCATTGTAACATTTTCTTGCTCGAAATCAGTAGAGTTATTAAACTATATGTACCACTAATGATCACCAAAACCATGAAAAACGAATTACCCATATCCATAAGAAATATCCAATCCCAAGGCTCCAGTGATGTCACCGCTCCTGCTGGGTGCTCTAACAGGGCACTCCGCGTTAGAAGATTGTAAAAGTCAGTGAAACAGTATAAATCACTGTTCACTGACCTTAGCATACCCTTTGGGCAAAAGAGGGTTATGCAGAGCTGTGGAAAAGTGGTAGATCTAGACAGGGGGTTTGCTCTTAAGAGCGAATTTTCCTGGATTTATGATCCCACCGAATTCCACTACCTCCAACTTCAAACGCGCTCCTGTTTTTTTTTCAGGAAAAAGGAGTAGGAGAGTCGCTTCTGCTCAAAAGGACTTATTAAATTGATTGATTTTCTAAGCAGACGGGAATTTCACAAGCGTTCGATCTTTGATGTAGAATCAGTACGGCAAGTATACCGACTCCCTTTTTGAAACCTGAAACCTTTCTTTGTCTCTGATTAATTGACTTTTAAAATGGCGTCTGAAAGTCAAAGTAAAATTTTTTAGTACAACAAAGTAGCGTTATTTGTGGATTGTTACAAACGGAGTTCTCTTATACTGAATGGAGTAAAGGGAAGTTGTCAAGTTTAAATTCCTGATCTCTTTGAAGACAGAATGGCAGCTAAACCTTTAAAGCCTTCTGGAAGAAGGGGATCTGAACCAAGTCTTGAGGATATATTGAAAGTACAATTAAAACTTTCTGAAGATAGGCAAAAAGAGATGATGGAGAATTTTAATGCAAAAATAAGAGAAGATATTCTCATGGCAGTTCAAGGACTGAGTAAAAAAATTGAGGGATTGGAAGAGGAAATGCAACAGATCTCTCAGTCAAATAAGCATTTAGAAGATAAAATGCAAGGTGTTCAGAAAAAAGTGGATCAAAATGAAGATCAGGTTGTGATATTACAATATAAACTTATGGAAGGAGCTCTTAGAATTCGTGGTATGCAAGAACAGCGAGGAGAAGACTTAAGAAAAATTATATCAGAAGCATTGGCTGAATTTATTGAAGTGGAACCCCAAGAGGTAGCTTACCAAATTGATAAAATATATAGAGTTAACTCTTGGATCGCAAGACAGAGAAAGCTTCCTTGGGACATTGTGGTTTATTTTGTGAAAAGGACTATGAGAAATCAGATTCTGCAAGTTTCATATTAGACAACTTTAAAAATTGGAGAACAGGAGCTGAAGGTGTTGAAAGAGATTCCTTCCAAGATGTTAAGAGATAGGAAGGAATTTGTTTTTTTTACACAAGAACTTAAAAAACATCAGATTCAATTCAGATGGGAGGTGCCAGTTGGACTGACAGTATTTTATCAAGGAAGGAGATATAGAATTGACACTGTTTTAAAGGCAAAGGATTTTCTTTCTACAGTTTTGAAAGTTGAAACAGAAGTGATAGAAAAACTTCAAGAGATTCAAGAAGGCGTGGTGATCCAAGAGCCTTTATTGCTGCCAGCATTAGAGGAACCACAAGAGCAAAGGGTGACAAGAGGAGCTCTTAAGCGTAAAGAAGAGCAACAGTCTCAAAGTAAAAGTCAGGACCCCAGTATGGAAGCTGTGGGAGGAGCCAGACGGAAGATACCGGAGGAGGATCTTCCGTTGTTGGCTTCAAAGCTTCAGGAGGCCAGTAATGGCAAATAGAATTTTGTCATGGAATGTTAATGGCTTGAATTCAGCTCAGAAAAGAAGGAAAATATTTCACTACTTGAAACAATTTAAAAATGATGTGATTTGCCTGCAAGAGACACATATAAAATTATCAGACCAAAAATACTTAATTAACTCAAAATTAGGTAAACATTTTGTTGCATCAGCTTTGGAAAAGAAGCATGGAATTGTTGTATATATCAGGAAGGATATACCAGCTAAGTTAATTGAGGCAGATACTCAAGGAAGATTTATTGCTATTGAACTGGTGATAGATGCAAAAAAGACTTTGCTGATAGGTATTTATGCACCTAATCAGCAACAAGAAAAGTTTTATAAAATGTTACTCCGAGAGGTTGATCCTCTGGGATTATAGTTCGTTTATTTTATTAGGAGACTGGAATGGAGTAATTGATACAAGAAGGGATAAGAGAACCTCTTCCAAGAAGATACCTATACATGCAAAACTACCAAAATCCTTTTTTGAAATGATGGAAGACTTTGAGTTTAGAGATATATGGAGGTTACGGAATCCAGACGAGAGAGATTTTACTTTTTTTTCCGATAGGCACCAATCTTTCTCACGTATTGATTTTATTTTAATTTCTAATGACTTGCTTTCTAGGGTGAAGAAAATGAAGATATTTCCGAGGTGTTTAACTGACCATAGCCCAGTATGGATGGAATTATTACAAGGGAAAAAAGGTGGTAGAACATGGAGGTTGAATGAAAATCTGTTTAGATATGAGGATAATGTAAATCATTGTAAGAAACAGTTGAAAGAATTTTTTGATTTTAATATGCACAAAGGGACACCTATAGGAACTGTGTGGGAGGCGAGTAAAGCTTTTATTAGAGGGATATTGATATACTTGGACAACAGGCAAAGGAATAATAAATAAAGGCAGTGTAGGTACTTGGAAGAAGAAATTCAAAGGAAGCAACAGTTATTAATTCAAAACCCACAAGATCACAAACTTAAAGAGGCTATAAAAATATTACAGAGTCAATTTAATATGTTAATGGCAAACCAGGTGGCAACAAATATACAATATGCTAAACATAATACCTTTTGTAATGCAAATAAACCTGGGAGATGGTTGGCATATAACTTAAGGAAAAAACAGAAAGCACGTGTCATACAAAAAATAGAATATAAAGGCAAAGAGATATATCAACAGGATAAAATTAAAAAGGCATTTTCAGAATTTTACACTGCTTTATATGCAAAAGACAAAATATTGGATAGGGACATTTGTGATTATTTGAAAGATTATAAGGTTAATATTCTAACACTAGAACAGAGGGAGGAGTTGAATCGGCCGATAGCTACTGGAGAAATAGTGGAGGCAATTAAACAATTAAAAATGGGGAAAACCCCTGGTACAGATGGTCTTACAGCAAGTTACTATAAAAAAATACAGGATGAAATATTAGGCCCACTTAAAGAACTATTTAATCAGATACAATTAGGAGTGGGAATACCCCCGTCATGGAAAACATCTTTTATTTCACTGATACCAAAAGAGGAGCAAGATTGCTCTAAACCCGGTAACTACAGGCCGATTTCACTTTTAAATAATGATTATAAGATTTTTGTAAAAATAATAGCAAATAGATTAATGTTAGTTTTACAACAAAGAATTCATACTGATCAATCTGGTTTTATAAAAGGGAGGCAGATGAGGGATAATGTTAGACAGATTATTAATATATTGGAATATTTGGAAAAGAAGAATACTTCAGCAGCACTTATTTTTTTGGATGCAGAGAAAGCTTTTGATCGATTGCATTGGGATTTTTTATTTAAATTAATAGAGAAAATGCATTTTGGAGATTGTTTTGGTAGAGTAATTAAAGCGATTTATGGAGAGCAAAAGCTCAGATTATAATAAATGGTAGTTTGACAGAAGTTATTAAGATTGCGAAAGGAACGAGACAGGGATGTCCCTTATCACCACTATTGTTTGTTTTGACTTTGGAACCATTATTAGATAAAATACGAGAATTAACGAAAATAGAGGGAATTAAGATTAGACAATATGAGTACAAAGTTAGAGCTTTTGCAGATGATGTAGTGGTTACCTTAACAAATCCTATAAATTCAAGTAGATTTTTGTTGGAAGTAATTGATAAATATGGAAAGGTATCAGGATTTAAAATAAATCAGAATAAAACAAAAGTGATAATTAAAAATATGTCTATGCAACAGAAACAAAAACTAGAGAAAATGACAGGATTTGAGGTGGTAAAAAAGGTTAAATACTTAGGGGTTTATATTAGCTCATCGAACAAGAAACTTTATAAGAATAATTATGACTTGCTATGGCAAAAAGTTCAGAATGATATGAGTGTCTGGAAAAAATTGCAGTTGTCGCTATTGGGAAGGATTGCGGCTATTAAAATGAATGTGTTACCTAGATTTTTGTTTCTGTTCCAGATGATACCAATAATTAAAAAGGATAAAAATTTGGAAGATTGGCAGATTGGGATTAATAAATTTATATGTCAGGGTAAAAGGCGAGGTTAAAATGAAAATAATACAGGACTCACGGGAAAGAGGTGGCTTAAAAATGCCTAACTTTAAACTATATTATGAAGCAGTAGCCCTTTCAGTAATAAGTGACTGGTTTAATTTAACGGAGGAAAGAATTTTGAATATAGAAGGTTATGACTTGTTATATGGATGGCATGCATACTTATTTTATGAAAAAAAAGTGGATAGGGCTTTTAAGAATCATGTGTTGAGAAGTGCTCTTTTGCGGGTCTGGAAAAAATATTCTTATAAATTAGATTAAAAGATTCCTATATGGGCGAGCCCTAGACATGCAATAGAGAATATAAATATAGAACAGAAACAGGAAATGATTACTTATAAAGAACTTTTGTATGCTGAAGGAGGTAGATTAAAATCATTACAGGTATTAAATGAAGAAGGGAGGAATTATACTTGGTTTCAATATGGGCAAATAAGTGCTAGATGGAAAGAAGATCAAAAAATTGGTATAATGCAAAGGGAGGAAAATTTAATAAGCAAATTAGAAATCAGACCCAGGAGCATATAAAGAGATTGTATAATGTGTTGCTTGAAATAGATTCGGAAAAGGATTTGGTAAAGGACTGTATGATAAAATGGGCACAGAATATTCAGGAACCAATAATGTTGGAAACATGTGAGAAAATCTGGGTTAGAAATGTTAAGTTTACACAAGCACAGAATTTAAGGGAAAATTTTTATAAGATGTTTTATAGATGGCACTTAGATCCCAAAAAATTATCACGTATGTATCCTAATATCCAAGCGAAATGTTGGAGGTGTGATTGTGATGATGCTACATATTTTCATATTTGGTGGACTTGCAAGAAAATTAAGGCCTTTTGGATAAGAATTTGGTGGATTATTCAAAATGTACTGAAGAAGAAGATAAAGTTCCTGCCACAATTTTTCCTTTTGGGAATTATAACGGATTGTACAGGGATTGAGACTAAACTGATTCTGAATTTAATAACAGCAGCAAGACTGTTGATTGGACAATACTGGAAGAAAGAAGAGGTACCTACAATAGAAGAATGGATACTGAAAGTCATTAATTTGGCTGAGATGGCTAAAATCTCAGCTTTTTTAAAAGACAATACGCAGGAAAGATATTTAATTGAATGGAAAAATGGATTGATTATCTACAAAACAGATATCAGTTTAAGAAATATCAGATTGCCTTTGAATAATTAGAAAGTTATTTTATGTAATGGGAGGGGTTGGGAGATGAAAAGCTTTGGATGAGGTTAATTGGATTGGAAGGGAAAATTTTATTCTATGTTTGGTTTATGTATAAGAATACCTTGTGATTGACCGGGGAAGCCGGGGGGGGGGAAGGGAGGGGGGAAGGGGTTTTTTTGGGAGGGAGGGGGGGAAAAAGGGGCGAAAATGTCTTTGTTTTTTTTAAAACTTTTTCAATAAAAAAAAAAGAAATATCCAATCCCCCAAAAAATCCCTCTGGCAAAAAAAAACAACTGGCTATGTAGCTAACTTTAAAGGCCGCTACAAAAATATATGTCACCAAATAAAGACTGAAAGCACCAATTACCACACCAAACAAGAAGAGAACCTCCTGCACACAAAATCCAACCACACCTTCTATAATTTTGTAAACAACAAACTTAAAGACGCAAGATCCATCCCACCCTTAAAAGGACCTAACAGTAAAGAGTGCAATGATGAAGCAGTTAAAGCCAACCTCTTCAACACATTCTTCAGCTCAGTCTTTGTAAACAGCAATGGCTCATGTCCAACATTCCCTAGTTGTACTACAAATAACTACAACGATCTAACATAAATAGATTTCACAGAATATAACATTGAAAAGACCCTACGCCAGGGGTGAAATGCTCCCGGTTCAGACCGGATCACCTGATCCAGTAGCAATGGTGGTGGGTGGTTCGGAGAACCGGTAGCAAAAATCGCTGCCCCACCCGTATGCCCTGCTGAGCCACGCAATCATCAGAGGTTTTTTTTTTTACTTTTAAAAGCATTTTTTTCTTCAACTGAAAAAATGCTTTTAAAAGTAAAAAAAAAGCCTCTGATGATTGCATGGCTCAGCTGGGATCGTCAGAGCCTTTTAAAAGCATTTTTAAAAGGCTCTGCAATCCCAGCTGAGTTGCTTGATTGTCAGAGGCTTTTAAAAGCATTTTTAACAACCTGTTTGGCTAAAGAGGTTGTAGAAAAATGCTTTTAAAAGGCTCTGGTAATCTCAACTGAGTTGCCTGATCATCAGAGAGTTTTTTTTTTCTTTTAAAGGCAAAAAAATGCTTTTAAAAGAAAAGAAAAGCCTCTGACAATCAGGCAACTCAGCTGGGATTGTCAGAGCCTTTATAAAGCATTTTTTACAACCTCTTCAGCAACCTCTTCAGCTGAAGAGGTTGTAGAAAAAATGCTTTTAAAAGTAAAAAAAAAAGTTGGCCATTACCTCCACTACCACCAAGTCACTACCACAGAACTGGGAGTAACAAATTTTACATTTCACCACTGCCCTACACAGACTAAAACCATCTCTATCTTGGACCTGATGGGCTATGTGCATACTTCTTAAAAAAGCTTTCCACTGCTATAGCAGGACCCCTAAGCATAATCTTTGAAAAATCCTTCAGGACCAACTTCCTACCCAACCAATGGTCACTAGCCATGGTCATTCCTATCTTCAAAAAGGGAGACTCCAGCCTAGTTGAAAATCTTTATGCTGAGTCACCTGAAAAATCATGGAATCAATGATTAACCAATCCATTACCCTCCACCTAGACAAACAACCTACTTTCTAATAAAGAATTTGGCTTCAGAAAAAATTATCCTGTAATCTACAACTTCTACACTGCAAAAACATATGGACTACAAATCTTAATGAGGGCAAAGCAATAAACGTAATTTACATAGACTCCTGTAAAGCCTTTGATTCAGTGGTACACAACAAATTACTTCAAAAACTAAAATCCTATGGCATCTCTGGACCCTGCATAATTGGATTGCTGTGTTCTTGTCAAACAGACAAGTGGTCAAAATAGGGAACGCCCTATCAAATCCTGCACCTGTTAATAGTGGTGTCCCCCAAGGCAGCATTCTAGGACCAACACTCTTCATACTATATATAAATGACCTTTGCGATCATATTGTAAGTAATTCCGTTCTCTTTGCCGATGATAAAAAAATATTTAACACCACCCTTCAAAAAGACCTTGACTTTGTGTCAGAATGGTCAAACAATTGGCAACTCCAAATCTCAACCAACAAATGCTCTGTCTTACACATTGGCAAAAAAGAAACAGAACACAAAATACAAACTGAGTGGACACAACCTTGTAGATGACCCTCATTCTGTCAAGGACTTTGGTTTAATCATATCTAATGATCTAAGTGCCAAAACCCATGTAACAACATCGCCAAAAAAGACATTAAGAGTTGTAAACCTAATCTTGCGTAGCTTCTTCTTTGTTAGTATCACACTACTAACCAGAGTATACAAAACATTTGCTAGACCAATTCTTGAATACAGCTCATCAGTCTGGAACCCGCACTGCATATCAGACATTAATACAATTGAACATGTCCAGAAATATTTCACAAGGAGAGCCCTCTGCTCGTAACAAAATACCTTATGCCACCAGACTTGAAATTCTGAACTTAGAAAACTTAGAACTATGCTGCCTTCGGTATGACCTAAGCATAGCTCCTAAAATTACCTGCTACAATGTCCTACCTGTCAATGACTTCAACCACAACAATACACGAGCACACAATAGATACAAACTTAAAAGGAACCGCTTCAAACTCAATTGCAGAAAATATGACTTCAGTAACAGAGTTGTTAATGCCTGGAATGCACTACCAGTCTCTGTGGTCTCATTCCAAAACCCCAAAAACTTTAACCTAAGACTGTCTACTGTTGACCTCACCCCATTCCTAAGAGTCTGCAAGGGACGTGCATAAGAGCACCAGCGTGTCTGCCGTCCCTGTCCTATTCTTTCCTCTATTCGTATCTATTTTATGTATTCAATTCATGCTTATACTTACATATATTATCTAATACGTTCTTGACAAATACATAAATAAAATAAAGAATTTTTTTACTCTAATAAACAAAATTCTTTATTTCAACAAATATGCTTATTATTACTTTCATCCTAATATTTTCAGTATAAAGTTGGAGAAAAAAGTTGTCATTTGAAAATGTGTTTTCTATCCTATAATGTATTAAGCTACAGTTGTTTGAGGCTGAATTGGAACAATGTCTTTAAAAGATAGTACCGAAAAGTAAAGACAATTAATTAATTGATTATTTAAAAGAGTTGTCTTTGAGAGTATTTGCACAAATATATCAACAGATGTCTCCTAAAACAACAAATGTTTTTGAAGGCAACTAAGCTCTGGAACTTGGTTGCTCCAGTTTTACCACGTTTCATAACTCTTGTGTATCTTTCTGTTATATCTAATAAAACTGGAGTTTTGTTCCCAGTATATTTGACTTCTGTGTATTTATAAGGAAAACAAAACAGCACCAAACATAGCACTAAAACATAGTGGGAATACAGAGAGAGCAAACCCAAGACCACAATTATTTTTTTTCTTTCACAATGGATTTTTGTTTTCTATCAGTAGGGTCAGGGGCAAGCATATTTAGTCCATTATAATAGCTACTACTAAACCAGTTCTGATCTCTGACAACAGATGTCTTCTGCCTTGGACCAGATGCTTGATATACAGTATAGTAATCATTTTGGGCTGTATCTTTAACTGTCGGCAAGTCATTTGAAAATCTCCTTCTTTTGTTCAACATCCAGCTGGCATGGGGCATCTATTTGAATAGCTTATTGTAAAAAATGAATGATAGACATCAGTGGAGACAGAAAAAGACAGAAGCACTGTTGAAACCCAGTAAGTAGTATTGCTTTGATTGTTTTATTAAATTTGGTGTAATCCATGGATTTTTTAGTGATAGGTTCAGGATGCCAAATCCTTTACTGCAATCAAATGTTTATAAAGATGGTATAATTAAGTATATCTTCTGACAATAATCAAAGCACTTAACTTTATTCTATTCTATTTCACTCACTAGCCTTTGCTGCACTTGTCATGTGGTACGATCCATTTTTAGCTGAAGGGGTACTTGATTTATAAGACCAGACTATGTACTTTGTTTATATACTATAAAGAATAATCCTTAAAATATAAGAATAAAATGCTAATAATTTTTGAACAATTGCATGCACAAAAGTTAAACGGTATATTAAGCATTCTGACAACTTGTCCCATTCAGAAAAAGCACAACAGCTGATACGCTGGAGGAATGACAAAGATCTACTGAATTAAAATAAACAATTGACTAAATCACAAGGCAATATAAAACAATGTTAAACATATGATGCAATAGAAGAGCACATGTAAACACAAAGGAAAAGCAATGGGAAGAAGTGCTGAGGGTCACACTATTTGAAACGATCAGATCAACAAAACTAGTCAGTTAAATTGTACTGTCAAGGAAGGGAGGGAGGGAGGGAGGGAGGGAGGAAGAAGAGGGGCAAATTTGATTGCACCCAACTCTGAAAGGATTTTGTCCTAGAAAGACAAAAATGCAGAGGTTGTTTGTTCCAGTTTAGACCTCTTTAGACCACCTGTCATGCTCTTTGGAAAGGCAGTCTCCTTCTCTCATTAATGGAGTTTTCTCCATATTAAAATCCCTTCTCCTCCCAGGAGAAGGCTGGCCCTTATTTTAAAATATGCAAGAATTTTTGAGCTGTTACCATAACATTTCCTATCACACTGATCTATGTTTTCTTAAGTTGTTCAGGAAATAGCAGGTCTACATTTTGCGAACATGATTGATAAAAGTCACAAGGCTCAAACAACTCTTTTTTATTTAACCTTGGCTACATTGTTTCCCTTGGAACCACAATCTAACTCAGGCAAGCAAGTCATTTGATAGAATAGGGACACAATAAATAAAAGAAAGTTTAGATCCAATCCAGGATAGACAATTGCCACATGCTCCAAGGTCGTAAATATTTACTGAACTGAGATAACAAACTAGAAATAACAACTTTGCTATATAAATGAAATTCCTGAGAAATAAGATGTATGCCTGAGAAGGTAGGCCAACACAGCAAAGAAACATCAATTCTTTTTTACATTACCAACACAGCAAAATAGTTTTCATAATACAGGTAGCCCTTGAGTTATGACCACAACTGAGCCCAAAATTTCCATTGCTAAGTAATACAATTGTTAAATGAGTTTTGCCCTGTTTTATGACCTTTCTTGCCTCAGTTTTTAAATGAACACTGCAGTTGTTACATTAGTAACATGGTTGTTAAGTGAATCTGGTTTCCCCATTGACTTTGCTTGTCAGAGGATCATAGCAGTTGATCACATGACTCTGGGACACTGCAAATGTCAAAAATATATGCCAGTTGCCACATGTTTGAATTTTGATCATGTGACCATGGGAATGCTGCAATGGTCATAAATGTGAAAAAGTCATGTCAGTTTTCAATGCCATTGTAACTTCAAATGGTCACGAAATGAATAGTTGTAAGTCAATAAATATATTTTTAAATTCAATATTGTGTTACATTTACCTTCCTCTTATTTAAAGAAAAAAACACCTTTCTCTGGCATCTCCCTCTAGTAAACTTATACTGGATGTACCAACCAGTGATAGCTCCACGAATTAGTTCCTTATGATACAATTCACAATGGATATTTGGCAGAACTAATGAATCACAATATCTGAAGTGTGCTATTATTAATTTTTAGCACTTCATCTTCAAGTGGAAAAAAAAAATAGCAACTTTGAAATTCCTAGAACAAGATCTCTCTTTGGCAGAAGATGTGTTATCTGTTATAATTATATACCACAAAATTCCTCACCATTCCCACAAAAAGCACATAGACATAAGTGAGCCAATCCATGATGTTGACACATATAGTGCACCGTTCATTCCACCCTTCCAAATACTTCTCCAGCCCTTTATTTAAGTCCTTTATTTAAATAATGCATACAAGATATAATTTAAATCAGGAGGCACTTAGGGCCTGTATGCGTGGTCATGGTAGAAAGGCCATGGGTCTTGGTAGAGCAAAAGAATGGGTCTTGGTAGAGCAAAAGAAGTCTGGAAGGGAAAAACCCATGTTTGGGCAAAGGCTAAGAAGGAGATGGCCTGTCAAACGGCAAAACCCCAGGCCCTTTGTGCCTTGAAGCAAAGAAACAGGTGGTGTCTAGCCTGGATAGACTTCAGGAGAGCAGGGGATTATCAGGTTTCATTGATATGGACTAGTTGAGCCGCTCTGGTATTTTTTTTTTAGTCTCCAAATCCCCTTACAGCTTTCTACTTTGATTTATATTGGTGTAGTGACTGACGTCTTGCTGCGGACTTGGCAGAAGTTGGCATCAGAATATTAGCAGCTTTTAATTATATCACTTGCCAGTGAAAGGGCACATAATTGAGATTCCTAGCTACTATGACACCAATATGACAAAGCATGTATTGTGACATCACAGTGCAAACACTATCCTTTTATACTTTTGTTGTAATAATGCATTCAAGTACATAAAAGGTTTATGCTTTTCATTGGGATGCCTGGGTGAATATGCACTTACAAGTGTCGATTTGTTTATCTATCATTGAATTATTGCAAATTTTAAGCCCATGGTATTATGTACAATGGAACCCAAATACAAATATTATATATATATATATAAAAATTAGAAAACATTTCTTGGTATTATTTCTTCCCTCTTAGAACATTTCATTATCAGAGCATACAAAATCAAGTGTGTTCTGGTTGTCATGTAAAGTCATCATTAGACAGAGTCCTAAAATGGCATGATAAATATTGCAGATAATACCAGCTTCGTGTGTTTGTGTGTGTATGTGTAAATTATAACTACTTATTGTCCCACTTCATGGTCATTGCCAGCTAATTTGGTAAGAAGAATAATTCACTGAAAATTGAGGGTTTTTTTCAAATTATTTGGTAATTTGGTAAGCAACTTTAATGTACTTTAATATACTGCTTAGCAAGTAACATTTTTGGCTGCATAGCAGAAGAGATGCTATCTTTTTCTTTGTAAACTATGTAATTACTAATTTACTACATTTAATAGGTCTCTTGCACCTCTTTATTCAGCAGGTGGCTGCATACATTATTTGGAAAAATGATAGGTAACTTTTTTTTTATATCACATTATTTGGCATATTTGAAGGCTTCCTGCTCCTAAAAACAATTGCAATAACTGATTCTGATGAGCTAATTTTGTGTGCTTTCATCCATTGCTGATATTTTCTACCTCTCTATTTTAGGATCTTTCCATCCCTGTGCATATAACTATCTTGTTTAGTTACCAAGTACAAAAACATACCGTGTTTTTTTAGTTGCCTGTCCATTAACCCCAGCAAGAAAATAATCTGGTTTTAGCTAAATACTAATCCTTCAAATTCTTTGTATGTACACTGTGTATATCTGAACCTAAAATTTTCTAGCTTTTTTAAAAGTCCACCAAGCTTTATAAAACGATCCTTCATGTTTTCCACATTTCCATCATAACTTTTGCTGTTTAGCTTGATAAAGAAGAAATGACTTTTTATTTATGCATAAGGGAAAGGAGCAGGGGATTCTTATGTGGAATGCAGGATTTACAAGAAGGGCAAATATGTGGGAGTTTCCTTTTTTCATTGCACAATCAACTGCCCAATGGTTTGCTGTCTGTCTAGCCTCTAACACTTCAGTTAAATACCAAGAAAAGATACCAAAAGCAATTATTCCCACAGAGCTCTTTCAAATCTGGAAGCATGTGGTGATTTGGTTGAAAAGGTGGGTGGGGTGGAAACAATGAGACTTCAAGGTTTATAACAGGGGTGTCCAAACTTGGTCCCTTTAAGACTTTTGGACTTCAACTCCCAGAGTCCTCAGCCAGCAAAGCTGGCTGAGGGACTCTGGGAGTTGAAATCCAAAAGTCTTAAAGGGACCAAGTTTGGACACCCCTGGTTTATAACCATGTATAATAGGAAAACAACAGCACTCCCTGGCATTTTGCAAGAAAGCTCAAAAATATAATCAAAGTTTAAAAAAAAAACTTTCAGGAGCAGGCCTGAATATAAATAGAAATATCCAAAGAAAAGGGTATAAATCATTATCTCATGGGGAAGGCGTTTTCAGGAAAACATATTTTTCCTACAATATTATCTATGTATTTTGTGATCATGGCTAGCAGTGATGAAAATTAAGAGTGTAGAAGGAGGACAGAAATACTGAATGAGTTGGTGGTATGTAGACAACTTTTTCTCTGTTTTAATAAGTTAGGTTGAATCCAGGGATGTCCACAATGAATTGTATTCTCCATTAATAAAAAGAATATTTTACATCATAGAATTATGTGAGGAAAATGAATAATTGTATATCTTCTGCTTAAAACCTAGTTTGTATAAACTATTGGGAACATACAACTTCTGACATGAGCTCTAGTGCCAACTCAGGAATATGTGCAAAATCATCATAGCAGTGGATATTTCAAGGGACCCATCAATCTCATAAATACAAACAATTTAGAGAGTAGCTTGCTAGAAAACATACTCAAATAACCTGCATTCAGCAACCCAGCAATTTGCAGCTGCATTAGCTAGCTTCAGTCATCCTGTCTGAAAACAAAATAAAGTTTATGCTTTATCTGTGCTTGCATTCAAATGTATACAAAAGTGTGTTTGCTCATCTGACTTTACAGAAAATATTTTACCCCTAAACATTTTTCTAGCCGATCTATTTCAAATAACTTGCATGTAATGTGGATGACCAAATGTGTGTATGAGAGAGAGAGATCTGAACTTAGTGTTCAAAGAAAGGTGTCTAGGGCACAGAAGTAATGCTGGAACTGTTATGTATATGAGAACATGCTTCATTTCTTTGCCAAAAGAGATTGTTGGCAACTGTCTTGATGCTGTTAAGCCTATTAAGGTTATTTTTAATTAGCACATATGTGGAGGCAGAAGTATAAACTGAGACTTAATTCTGATTAAGTAAAGTCCAGTGATCTCAAATACACTGATAAAACAAGCAGAAACAGTCTAGTAGGGTCAGGAAATGTGAGGACAACATAGTCTATGCATTAAGAAACTGAAATTACAGGCAGAGTCAGAGGTTTTCAAGGTCCAAAAGTACATCCATGAGTCTTGTCAGAGTAACCAGGTTATCTATAGCAGGAAATAGGGCAGCAGCTGCCTTCCCAGACAAGCTGTCTCAATGGAACACAACAGGATCCTGGCCCTTCACTGGTTCAAAACCTCTGGCACTATTTATGATTTTAGGCCAAGTGATGTTTTTGTGGGATATCCCAGTCTTGTCCATCAAATTGTTTCCTTCATTGTGCAGAATAGAGGAGAGGTCATTGGCATCCTACTTCCTGTCTCTATTCTGCTGCCCTTATTTACACAAGAAAGTTAGAGCTGGAATGACCAAAGGCCACTCTCTTTGGGACTGTCCATGTTTCCATTGGCTCTGGAAATTCTCTGCTTCTTGAAAAAAAGAGAGAAATTGTCAATCCTTGCCTGTTATTCATCTCACTCTGCTTCTGCCTTTTTACCCTTTTTTGCCTATTTAATAAAATTAAGCTATATTTTTGCTAACTGAATTGAGTTTCCAACAAAAAGGAAGGAATGTGATGATAAGAACTATTCCTTTGCCAAGAAAATGTTTCTGAACCCTTTAGCCTATTTGGAAATTATCTATAATTTTGTTTCAAATCCTTTGGAACAGTTAGTAACTTGAAAAATCAGACAACTAATATTCAAAACTATACTATAAAGCAAATGAACTTAAGTAGGAAATGAAAACCTGTTAGATTCGGGCAATAACGAGGCAGGAGACCAGGATAGTGACAACAGCTCTTTACTATATGGTGAACCCAGCAGCCAGTGCTGGGAAAAACCTCTCCTTATATACAGTTTAACCGGGGCTTCAACCAATCAGCAACGTGCTATTTTCCCGCCAAAACTTTTAAAGATACATTACACTCCTTCCCTCCCAGAAAACACTTTACCACTATTTACATAAAAATTTACATATTATTTTTCAACGTAATCACGCAAGTAGACTGGGTGTCTCCTGACTCTTTCGGACCTGCGCAATTCATTCTCTGGGAGTGAGTCGAGCTGACCGGAGGGACTGTCTGTTCCTCTCAGCTCCTCCTCTCGGCCATCCGGCCCTGGATTATTTGCAGAGTCGTCCTGCTGTTTTCAGGATGGGAACCTGTTGGCGCGCTGGACCTCCTGGAACTCAGATAAGTCTCGCGTTTGCGGGTTTGAGTCAGCTGTGGATTCAAACATTGTATAGTCAGGGCCTGTTTCGTCTGATTCTGTTGTTCGGTTATCGTTTCCTTATTTGGTCTATGTGGCGCTTCCATACCCGGCCATCCTTTATCTCCACTAAATATGACTTGGGACCTGTTATTTCTAGGATTTTTCCTGCTAACCAGGTCGGGCCTCGCTGTAGTTGTGTGCCCACACTATCCCTATTGCCATCCTCTTGTTTTACCTGTACCCTTTGTAACCGTCTGGTGTAGTTTGGGTTTAAGCGGTCTAGTGGGCACCTGAGCTTCGACCCATTAATAACTCTGCTGGGCTTCTGCCAGTTGTGACACAGGGGTTCTGTGTTGGACGGCCAGGAAGGTATCGATTTTGTTTGCCAGTCGCCTGGCTTGATTCTGGACAATGCCTCTTTGCGCTCGAACGGAACGCGTTCTGCAAGGCCATTCGTCGCAGGGTGGAAAGGCGCCGAGAGGACATGCCGGATGCCCTCCTTCTGCCAAGTACCCTCAAACTGGGTTGCCGTGGAATTGCGGGCCGTTATCGGATACTAACGTGTCGGGCAACCCATGGGTTACAAATAGGTGCCGTGGGACTGAGACCACTGCCTCGGCTGTCATGGATCTCATGAGAATGATTTCCAGCCATTTGGAGTAGGCATCGACTACTACCAGAAAGGTTTGGCCGTGGAAGGGCGGCAAAATCGATATGGATCCTAGACCAGGGCCCTGGGGTCTCTCCCATTCCCGAATCGGGGCCGTTGGGGGTAGCGGTCTGGACTCCTGGCAGGCCTGGCATTTCCCTACCCTTTCAGCAATTTCCGTGTCCATTAAGGGCCACCACACATAGCTTCTCGCTAGACCCTTCATCCTCACGATCCCTGGGTGACCTTCGTGAAGGAGCTCCAATACCTTTCCTCAATTTCTCCGGGATCACCACTGATCCCCCATAGCAGGCACCCCCTTGAGCGAGAGTTCCCCCGTTTTTACAAACTCTTTAAAACGCTCGCCCCAGCAGGCCAACCTCTTTGTACCCAACCAATTACAGTTCTTATTGTAATGTCCTTATACGAAGCCCGAGCCACCTCTTTGGATGTGACTGGGCCAGAGTCCAAGAGTCAATTAGCAGAACTGGTATTCCCGGAGTGGGGTCTTATAGTCTCTGGTAACGGGCATCTGCTCAGTGCGTCTGCATGCCCTAAATTCCTTCCTGGCCGGTGTAGTAATTTGTAAGAATACGCTGCCAGGAAGATAGTCCATCGGGTCAGTCTTGGCGAAAGTGCCACAGGCGTTGGTGATCGCCTGCCAACAGCCTAGCAGGTCTATGGTCCGTGATGATTTCAAAATCACGACCAAATACATACTCATGGAATTTCTTTACTCTGAGACTATAGCCAAGGCTTCCTTATCAAGCTGGCTATAATTCCTTTCAGCTGATGACATGGTTCGGGAGTAGTATGCAATAGGGGCTTCTGTGCCATTTGGTAACCTGTGGCTGAGCACAGCCCCCACCCCATAGGGAGATGCATCGCAGCTTAACACTAATGGCAGTGTGCCATTGTACTGGATAAGGAGGCTATCACTGATAGGAGATTTTTACCCTTGAATGCCCTAGCTTCCGCCTTTCCCCAAGACCATGCAGCCGTCTTTGCTAATAATTTATGCAGCGGCTCAGCTACTGTTGCCTTATTCTTAAGAATACTGCGTAGAAGTTGACCAGACCTAAGAATGCCTGTAACTCCGTTTTGGTCTTTGGAACGGGGCCTTCCTGATGGCCCGTACCTTGCTCTCAGTGGGGTGAATCCCTTCCCTGTCTATCCGGTAGCCCAGGAATTCCACAGACTCAACCCCGATCTGGCATTTGCCAGTTCCTGCCTTTATAAAGGGACACTTTTCCCCACCCTACTGCTCCACTTGCTCCTGCAAGTTTCCATCGCTGTCTCACCCTTTGCCAAAACAGCTTGCTTTCCTCCGTCCCGTTTCCCCTCCTTCAGAGGCCCCTTACTTACTCTCCCCACTTCTTCCCTATGACCGCTTCTTTCATCATCTCATAAATTTATCTTCCTCCCGCAGCTGGTGGCAGAGGGGAAGGCAAGCCAGGGCTGAGCCATCGGCACTAAGGTCCCAAGCAGCCTGCAGCGGGGGGGCTACCAAGGATCACAACGCTATGCCACCCACATCACCCATTGCCTGCCACCCTTCCCTCTCATGCCCACCATCCCTCACACTTTGGTTGAGCATGGGCTACCGCTGTGAGAATGGTGAGAGCCCCATGGGCTAGAAGGTAATGCTGACAGTGGAGAAGGAAAATCTGCTCCAGGCTTGCTGCGCTCAGCCAAAGGGCTACTTCTTTGTGTGGGGGATACAGCAAGGCTTGGCTGCCTTTTAGGCTCAGCTTTGGCTTCCGTGGGGCTTTCCAGGTGAGAGAGAAAATGCCTCTCCCAAAAGACACCCACTCGGCCATCTGCTAGCCAGGCTGGCCTAGAAGTGGCATGTCTCCTTGTTCCAGGCTGGATGCAGGACCTGAGGCAGAGCGGAGGTCGAGCAGGTGGCAGCCCAGAGAAGGGCCCAAAAGACAGTCAAGCCTCACCAGAGCAGATCTTCCTTCCCCGCTGTCAGCCTTACTTTCCAGTCCATGGGACTTGCACCATTCTCACAGCAGCAGCCTGTGCTTGGCCAAAGTGCTTGGCCCGGCGAGGGAGGGGCGGCTGGCATCTGTCTTCTGACATATTATGTTTATATTTTCCCAACATTTGTTGAGGGTCTTCTACACTCACATCTTTATCTTTGAACAATCCCATCATCTCCCTATGATTCTTTGTCATATTTTCATAAATACTTTTAACCATCACTAACATTTCTTCTTAGAACTTTGTTTTCTGCTGGGTCATTTTGTACCAAATTAATATATTAAAAATTACTCAATATACTCTAATATTCCAACTTCCCAATATCTAAAAAAACTCCCAAAAAAGTCTATTAATAACATTTAGTCAATCCCAGAATTATTACTCCAAGTCCGCTAAATTTCTAGTAGTTAAAAGCTATAAATTTATACTTTACAGTCTTTATAATTTCCAGTTTACACTTTCCCAGTTGTCCAAATTATAAATTCTTGTCTGCCTTTTCTTCTTTTTATTTTTTCCCTCTTCTATTGCTTTTCTTCTTTTGCCTCGTAGGCAAATCCAACTTGGCCCACCAGGTTCCTCAAACCTTTCAAATCCACCTTTCAATGAACAGTTTCAATAAAGTTTTAGTATTTACAGTTCAGTTTGCCTTAGAGATCTTCAAAAAGCTCACTAAATATTTCCAAGCATCCAAATCACCTGCTAAGACAAAGTCAAGCCTTCCAGGTGTTGTTTACTTTCTCTCCTTTCATCACTTTCACTTGAGTTTCCCATGTTGCAGTAATCTTCTTCCTCCAGTAGAGTTGCTCCCAATTCCAACATTCAACAGAGTGTAAGAGTCAAAACAGCTGATTGTCAACCAATCAGGGTGGTTTAGAGTTTAAAAAAACAGTTTCTCTCAATAATCACTTTTCCCAATGTTATTCGGCTTTTCCCAGGCTTTTTGTGTTTTAAAGCATCCTTTAGATATTTCTTTTGCAACTGAGTTTTTAATATTTAATCTTTCTCTTTAGTTTTTAGTCTTTAAGTCTTTTTACTTGGGTTAAATCTCAAAGGCAAAAGTTACCTCACCCAGTTTCACTGCTCTGTCCACGGTCCGCTCCAGCATAAGATCTTAGTGTCCTGGTTGTCCCAACTTGTGACTGACCAAAATGGCCATCATCTCTGCTGCTGTTTGGGAGAGCTTTCTTCGGATCCACAAGGAAATTGCAATTTCCTTGTGATTGACAATGTGCCTCTCCTTCCTTCACCACCCCTCCAGAGCAGCTTGACCTTGTAGGGTCTCCTGGCAAGCAATTGCTGGCTGCATTTCATGGAGCCTGGTGGAGCTCCACTATTCTCCAGCCATTCCCACCGCAACATCAACTGGAAGTCCAGGAGCACCCACAACTTTTAAAGGCAAGCTATTCCATTGCTTGGTTGCTCTACTCATTAGGAATTTTCTCCTTAGTTCTAGGTTGTTTCTCTTCTTAGTTAGTTTCCATCCAATGAATTTATATACTATTAAAACTTCATTATTCTGACCTTTAATTGGTTGAAACTGTATAGCATAAGGCAACAATTTTTTAACCAAGGTACCTCAAATGGGCTAGTTTACAAAATGTGCCCCACAATCCATCCCCCTGGAAGGAATGAAAATTGGGGAAGTCATTCCTTGCTATCTCCCTCCACCCAGTAGCAGCTGCTTACAAGAGAGGGAGGGAGTGAGGGAGTAAGGGAGGATTTCCAATACCTCCTCCAGATTTCCACAAGGAAACTCAATGGAGAAGCTGGCAGGAAGTCAGATGTCACTCATATTTCTGGCAGGAAGTCAGATGTCAGATGTCACTCATATTTCTACCTTTTTTGCCATTACTCATTCCGTTTCTCTGTTTAAGTAAAGAAATTTCTCTGTAATGATGTCCCAAACACTATGGGTTGTCTAGTTTAAATCTAGCTTTTGATTGTTTATCAAGAAAGGCTTAATGAATCAAGAAAGGATATATGGACATCAAGTACTTTACGACGAGAGATTCTGAATATAGGACAAACAACAATATGGTATTATCAAGAGTAGATAGGAAAGATATGAAAGAAATTAGACTAAAAAGAAGAATACAGAAGGCTCACACGCAAGCCAAGGTTCATTAGAAGATAGTTCAATCTTCCAACAGAATAGAAAATAAATATAAGGAAAGAAGATATGGAAGCTGCATGTAGCAACATGAAAAGTATTATGTCATACAGGGGACTAAATAGAATGCATAGTGAATGGCTCAACCAAAGGCAGCAGCTAAGACAAGGATATGACTTCTGTCATTAGTCATTAAAGTTATTTATTTCCCACCTTTATATCTAATACTCCTTCCTTCTTATTTTTCTACAACAACCACCCTGTAAGGTGAATTGGGCTGAGTGAGAATGACTGGTCCAAAGTCACCCAGCCCGTTTTTTACAGCTAAAACGGCACTAGAACTCATGATTTCCTGGTTATTAGGCCAGCACCTTAATTACTACATCTTAGGAAATACCAAAGGAATGCTTGTATGGATATTAGAGGCATACCGGTTGAAGATCAGGATTTAATTTTGTATCAAAAGGTTACAAAAGGATACTTTTTCCAATCTGGTTAAGTGACCAGATTACATTTTTTCCTTATATATTCACTCTAACAAATGAAAAACAGAATTGTGATATCAGATTATGCTTTATGTAGCACGGCCTAGTATGAATTCATCAAGTTGCTAAAGATTGTTGCAGGGCTAAGTTGCTCAAATTTATTTTTTAATTAGATGCACCCAAATTAAAGAGTTGTGATAAACACAGCTCTTTCATGGATTACTGCCTTGTTGTGGCAAAGGGGCTTGCATAGCTCAATGAATCTATGAACTATGCTGTGCAGGGCCACCTAAGACGGATAGGTCATAGCAGAGAGCTCTGACAAAACATGATCCACTGGAGAAGGAAATGGCAACCCACTCCAGTATCTTTGCCATGAAAATCCCATGGACAGTACCAAAAGGCAAAAAGATATGACGCTGGAAGATGAGCCCCTCAGGTTGGAAGGTGTCCAATATGCTACTGGGGAAGAGCAGAGGGTTAGTACTAGTAGCACCAGAAAGAGTGAAGCGACTGAGCCAAAGCAGAAAGGATACTCAGCTGTGGATGCATCTGATGGTGAAAGGAAAGTCCGATGCTGTAAAGATCTATTCTTCATAGGAACCTGGAATGTAAGATCCATGAATCAAGACAAGCTGGACATGGTCAAACAACAGATGACAAGAATGAACATTGATATCTTAGGAATCAGCTAACTAAAATGGACAGGAATGAGTGAATTTAATTCAGATGACCATCAGGTATACTACTGTGGACTAGAATCCCTCAGAAGAAATGGAGTAGGAAAAGCAATACTAGGATACAATCCCCAAATTGACAGAATGATCTCAGTTCAAATCCAAGGCAAACCATTCAATATCACAGTAGACCATGTCTATTTCCCAACCACTGGTGCTGAAGAGGATGAAATTTACCAGTTCTATGAAGCCCTACAGCACCTTATAGAATTAACACCAAAAAACGTTGTCCTTATCATCATGGGTGATTGGAATGCTAAATTAGGAAACCAAAAGATAGCAGGCAAGTTTGGCCTTGGAGTACAAAATGAGGCAGGCATGGGCTGATAGAATTTTGTCAAGAGAATAGGATGGTCATAGCAAACATTCATTTCCAACAACCCAAGAGACGACTCTACACATGGACATCACCAGATGGTCAACACAGAAATCAGATTGACTATGTGCTCTGCAGCCAAAGATGGAGAACCTCTATACAGTCAGTAACAACAAGACCAGGAGCTGTCTGTGGCTCAGATCATGAGCTTCTCATTGCAAAATTTAGGCTTAAATTGAAGGAAGTAGGGAAAGCCCCAGGACACTCAGGTATGAACTAAATCATATCCCTGATGAATATACAGTAGAGGTGATAAATAGATTTAAGGAATTAGATCTGATAGACAGAGTACCTGAAGAACTATGGATGGAGGTTTGCACATTGTACAAGAGATAGCAACTAAAACCATCCCAAAGAAAAAGAAACGCAAGAATGCAAAACGGCTGTCTGAGGAAGCTTTGCAAATAGCTGAGGAAAGAGGGGAAGTGAAAGGTAAGGGAGAAAGAGAAAGATACACCCAATTGTATGCAGAATTCCAGAGAATAGCTAGAAGAGATAAGAATACCTTCTTAATTGAACAGTGCAAAGAAATAGAAGACAACAATAGAATAGGAGGGACCAGAGATCTCTTCAAGAAAATTGGAGATATGAAGGGAACGTTTCATGCAAAGATGGGCATGATAAAGGACCAAAATGACAGGGATCTAACAGAGGCAGAAGAGATTAAGAAGAGGTGGCAAAATTACACAGAAGAACTATACAAGAACGAGCTTAATGTTTCTGATAACCACAATGGAGTCACTGACCTTGAGCCAGACATCCTAGAATTTGAAGTCAAATGGGCCTTAGGAAATCTGAGCAACAACAAAGCTAGTGGAGGAGACAGTATTCCAGCTGAGCTATTCAAAATCTTAAAAGATGATGTAGTAAAAGTGCTACACTCAATTTGCCAGCAAATTTGGAAAACTGAACAATGGCCACAGGATTGGAAAAGGTCAGTTTACATTCCAATTCCAAAGAAAGGCAATGCCAAAGAATGTTCAAACTATCGCACCATTGCACTCATTTCACATGCTATTAAGGTTATGCTTAAAATCCTACAAGCTAGGCTCCAGCAGTATGTGGATCGAGAACTACCAGAAGTACAGGCAGGATTTAAGAGGCAGAGGAACTAGAGATCAAATTGGCAACATACGCTGGATCATGGAGAAAGCTAGGGACTTCCAGAAAAACATCTACTTCTGCTTCATTGACTATGCTAAAGCCTTTGATTGTGTGGATCACAACTAATCATGGCAAGTTCTTAAAGAGATGGGACTACCAGACCATCTTATTTGTCTCATGAGAAACCTATATGCGGGTCAAGAAGCAATAGTGAGAACTGATTGGTTCAAAATTGGGAAAGGAGACTGGCGAGGCTGTATATGGTTGCCCTGCCTATTTAATTTATATGCAGAGCACATCATGAGAAAGGTGGGGCTAAATGAATCAAAAGTTGGAATTAATATTGCCGGGAGAAATATCAACAACCTCAGATATGCAGATGATACCACTTTAATGGCAGAAAGTGAAGAGGAACTAAAGAGCCTTTTGATGTGGTTGAAGAAGGAGAATGCAAAAGTTGGCTTGAAACTCAACATTAAGAAAACTAAGATCATAGCATCCATCCCTCTCAATTCCTGGCAAATAGATGGGGAAGAAATGGAGGTAGTGACAGATTTTATTTTCCTGGGCTCCAAGATCACTGCAGATGGGGACTGCAGCCAAGAAATTAAAAGATACTTGCTCCTGGAGAGGAAAGCTGTGGCAAATCTAGACAGCATTCTAAAAAGCAAATACATCACCCTGCCAACAAAAGTGTGTATAATCAAGGCTATGGTTTTTCCAATTGCAATGTATGGCTGTGAAAGTTGGACCATAAGAAAGGCTGAGCGCCAAAGAATTGAGGCCTTTGAACTATGGTGATCAAATCAGTCAGTCCTAGAGGAGATCAACCCTGACTGCTCCTTAGAAGGCCAGATTCTGAAGATGAAACTCAAATACTTTGGCCATCTAATGAGAAGGAAGGACTCATGAGAGAAGAGCCTAATGCTGGGAAAGATTTGAGGGCAAAAGAAAAAGGGGATGACAGAGAATGAGGTGCCTGGATGGAGTCACTGAAGCAGCAGGCATGAACAGTAGACATGAGCTTTCCTGGATGGTAGAGGACATGAAAGCCTGGAGGAATGTTGTCCATGGTGTCGCGATCGGTCAGACACGACTTTGCAACTAACAGCAACAGATAAACACAGATTCTAAATACAAAAGGCCTGTATGTTTTCATTTATTTGCAAAAATAAAATCATGTTAAAGATCAGTCTCATATATGGGGTGTGTGGCCAGCATCGTGGCGGTATAGCATGGATCCTGGTCCTCTGGGAAAACACCGATATCTCAGTCGATTTGGGGATCCTTAGTGGATCATAGCTGTCCTGTAGAGACAGCCAAGAAGGGAGGCACTGGCCGGTGCAAACAGGGAAGTTGCATGTTCCCTGGAGCGCTGGCATTAGCCTCCAACAGCAAGGGAATGCAGCCATTAGGAGCTGTCAAAATCCAGGGCAGCCACACAAAAGAATTGAGCAGGAGCAGTGATTGAACAGAGTATTGTTACCGGGTGAGTGATTGGCCAACTCACAGGTAAGAAGAAAATTTTTTAAAGCTTAAAAAAAATTCCAACTTGAAATTAACGATTAATTGGCATGCAGAAATTTAAAGTGAAGGAAAACAAAAAGCAAAGAGGATTTTTAAGATTAAAGCCCTAAAAGAAATAACTTTCCATCTGGATTTTAAAATTGGACCTGAAAGAAAAATAATAAAAGGAAAAGAAAATTGAGGAAAAACCATCTTTTACTAACAAAAGGATTATCAAGTGACATTTTGTTGCCGGGGGTTTGTGAATTGGAGCGAGACATCTGCTGGAGGAAAGAAAATATCGCATTGCTTAGACTACCATGGGAACCGACTAGAGGAGTGTTTATTTAAACAGCTGCAGTACAACTTCAAAAACGGAGTGGGAAGAACAAAGATTCAAACTGGAATGGCTTAAAGGAACATCTGAACGGGACATTATTTGGAAAGAAAAAAGAAAAAAAGACATTATATGAACTTGAATTTGAACTATATATAAATTAAAATAATAAATTTAAAAATCCATTCTCCTTAAATTGAGAATATGGAGAATTGGGAGGATGAGTATGAGGAATTAAGGGAGAGGCTTCAAATGGTGTAAGAATCGTTTAAGGGAAATAAAGATGTGGAGGAGTGGTTAAAAAGTTAAAAAAAGGATGAAGAAATTATGAGGGAGAAGCAAGAGGAACAAGAATACAATGCTGAAAAGGAAATAATTGAAGATAAAAAAATAGATGACTACACTGGGATTGACAGTGATAGAATAGAAATGGATAGGGGCAAGTATATTTCAAAAAAGAAGAGAAAAGAAGGAAACAGAAAAGATTGAGGGGGGAAATTAAAAGAGTAAAAAAATAGATGATTACACTGGGATTGACAGTGACAGACTAAGAATACATAGGGGAAAGTATTTCTCAAAAAAGAAGAGAAGAGGAGGAAATGGGGAAAGATTGAGGGGAAAATCAAAAGAATAAAAATTAGAGAAAGGAGGTGGAAAGGAAGATACAAGAAAGAAAAAAAGAAGAAGATAAGAGAATGGGAGAAACAGAGGAAAATATTAAGAAATGGAATTTTGGAGAGACCGAAAGAAAACAGTTAAAAGGGGAAGAAAAATGAATAGCAGAAAAGAAATTAAAATAGTTGTAGAAATTTTATGTAAGAAGTAAATTAGAAGAAATATATAGATTATTGTAAAAGGGAAGTAAGAAAGGATGAAATGAGTGTATGTAAGAAGCAAAAAATAAGAAATATGCTGTTTAATGTAAAATGGAGAAGTAGATGAAATGTGAAAGATACAATGGGATATATGTTTTACTGTCTGAGGATGCATGGAATTGGAGAGAATTATAGTGGATGGTAAAGAAATATATTTTAAATATAGAAAAGAATAAAGAAATTGATTGAAATCAAGACATAAAACTGTAAAAAAGAAGAAGTATACTGTTTAAGAAAATAGTCCAGCAGATGAAATGTGAAAGAGAATGGTTTATAGATGAAAACAATTGAAAGTGAGATGTAAAATGGAACAAAATTGAAATGTTAGTAAATGATGTATCCTAATGAAAGAGAAAAATCATTATTGAACTGAGAACAAGAATTTATTCCTCTGCCCTGGTCCTATTAGACCTCTCAGCGGCGTTCGATACCATCGATCATGGTATCCTGCTGCGCCGGTTGGGGGGATTGGGAGTGGGAGGCACCGTATATCGGTGGTTCTCCTCCTATCTCTCTGACCGGTCGCAGACGGTGTTGACAGGGGGGCAGAGGTCGCCTCACTTTGGGGTCCCACAGGGTCGATTCTCTCGCCTGCTGTTCAACATCTACATGAAGCCGCTGGTGAGATCATCAGTGGTTTTGGGGTGAGATACCAGCAGTACGCTGACGACACTCAGCTGTACTTTTTCCACCCCCAGACCACCCCAATGAAGTTGTTGAAGTGCTGTCCCGGTGTTTGGAAGCTGTACGGGTCTGGATGGGGAGAAACAGGCTCAAGCTTAATCCTCCAAGACGGAGTGGCTGTGGATGCCGGCACCCGATTCAGTCAGCTGCAGCAGCGCTGGCTGTTAAAATGGAAAAGGTGAAATGGCCCCAAAGGATAATCTTAGGTGTCCTCCTGGATGATCGGCTGTCGTTTGAAGACCATTTGACGGCCTCCAGGAGGGCCTTCCACCAGGTTCGCCTGGTTCGCAGTTGCGCCTTCCTTGATCGGGATGCCTTATGCACAGTCACCCGCGCGCCTGCTACCTCTCGCTTGGATTACTGTAATGCTCTCTACATGGGGCTCCCTTGAAGTGCGCTCGGAGGCTTCAGTTAGTCCAGAATGCAGCTGCGGGTGATAGAGGGAGCTACGCGTAGCTCCCATGTAACACCGCTCCTCGCAGACTGCACTGGCTGCCTGTGGCCTTCCGGTGCACTTTAAGGTGTTGGTTATGACCTTTAAATCGCTCCATGGCTTAGGACCTGGGTACTTACGGGACCGCCTGCTGTTACCACACGCCTCCCACCGACCTGTACGCTCCCATAGAGAGGGACTTCTCAGGGTGCTGTCCGCCAAGCAATGTCGGCTGGCGGCCCCAGGAAGGGCCTTCTCTGTGGGGCTCCACACTCTGGAATGAACTTCCCGGGTTTACGCCAAATACCCGACCTTCGGACATTTCGTGAACTCAAGACTCATCTTTTATCCGCAGGGCTGGCTTAAATTGGGATTTTAATGTTTAAATTTATTAATTTTAAACGGGGTTTTCTTAGTATGGTAAATTTTAATTATTGGGCTAATTTAAAATAAGTTTTTTAAATCGTATTTTAAACTTGTATATTGTATTGTCGGTTTTATTATGCCTGTACACCGCCCTGAGTCCTTCGGGAGAAGGGCGGTATAAAAATCAAATAAAATAAAGAAAGAAAGAAAGAAAGAAAGAAAACAAGTGGTGGAAGGTTGTATTAATTAAAATGCTGTAAGGTAAAAATGGAATAAGAGGAAAGACAGTGTTAATAATTGAAACATATGAGGGGAATTCTGAGAAATATACTCAATAAATGGGAAAATCGGGGTTGTCTGGACACCATAGTTAAAAATATTGAAATAAAAATGAATACAGAAATAGAGAGAGATTAGAAGAAGGAAAGAGATGGAAGAAAGGGAGAAAGAGAGAGAGGGAAAGAAGAAAGGGAAGAGGAGAGGAAGAAAGGGAGGGGAAATAAGAGTAGGAGAGAAGATTAGGTAGGGAGGAAGGATAGAGGAGGGGGAGAAAGGAAGGGGAAGTAGAGAAAGAGTAGGAGAGGAGAGAAGAAAGTAGGAAGGATAAAAGAAGAGAGGGAGAGGAATGAGAAAGAGAAGAAAGATTGCTGTAAAATGGAAAAGGTGAAATGGAAGAAAGACAACCCCAAATGTGTTTGAATATATCAGGATAAAAATTGAATTAGCTAAAAAAATAATGAAAGAGAATATATATTAGTAAAAATGGAGAAATTAGAACTTGAGGGCAAAAGAGGATGTGGTTTATATAAATGAGCATGGAACTATTAAGACATGATTAAAATATGGAAAAAATATTTTGGCAGAAATTGTAACTAAGTAAAATGTATTTGGATATGTTAAGTTGTATAAGATATGATATGGCCAATACTCCGTTCATAAACTATGTGTGTGTGGGGGGGGGAATAAAAAATCAATTAAAAATGATTTTTAAAAAAAGATCAGTCTCATATAAAGGATTCTTGTTTTCCTTTATTGCACAAAATGCTTAAGCAATGTGGTCACTTCCCAAAACAGAAGGATATTTGAAATATAAAAAATCAATCATATCATGAAATGTTTTGCAAGTTTGCTGTACTGTATAGCTAAACTGTCAACCAATGAAGAAGTATTTCAGTTTTTGAATTTCAGCTTTCAAGATGTCTATTTACTAAACAAGAATGGACTCTCTATTTGTGTAGCTACATATGCATATGTATCTAAAGGCTACATTTCCTCCAGGAAGAAACAAATTCTATATCTCATATATATGTATGTATATAATGTATGTGTGTGTGTATACACACACACTCACACACACACACACACACATATATATACATACATACACACATATACACATTCATACATACATACATATATACATATGAGCACACAGCTCTCTGTGCTAGGCTGTTTTAAAACATTTTTACCCACTGTAATTAAAAAAATAAAGGTTCACCAAAATAATAAAAAGAATCTGAAAAATATATAACTACATTAACAGAAAATTTGTCTGCCTAATTTCTTCAGTCAGAAATGTCAGAATAATCTGTCACATATTTCTTTTAAAATGAAGCTCAGCCGGTAAAATGAGGACTCAGATTGTTGGGGGCAATAAGTTGACTTTGTATATAAATATACAAATAGGATGAAGACTATTGCTAACATAGTGTAAGCCGCCCTGAGTCTTCGGAGATGGGCGGGATATAAATGCAAATAAAAAAAAACTGGTAGTGAAAATTTTGAGCAGTTCAGAGAACTGGCAAACTTCACCACTGGCTGCCCCCTCCCCCGCCTGCCCGGTCACCGTGCCCCCCTGCTTGCTGTTTGCCTCCGCCCGCCCACTCACCCCTCTCAGTCACTTCTCATCTCCCCACCCTAGCATAGCTGTTGCTTCTGTTTGGCTCCTTGCTTGCATTGACTACACGGCCTCTGCAGGCCAGCCTGCCTGCCTTCCCATGCAGTTGGGAGACATGGCAGTTCCTGGCTCTGCATGTGCCGGCTTGTCCTTCACCTTGGATCGGGGGACATGCCAGTCCCTCGCTCTGGCCTTTCCCGGGGCCTCCACCTGCATGCCACCCACTCGCCCTTTGCCTCAGGTCGAGTGATATGCCTGTCTCCAGCTCTAGCCTTTCCCGGAGCCTCTGCCACATGCCATCCTTTTCCTCGAGTCCAGGGATGTGCCAGTTCCTGCCTTTATAAAGGGACACTTTTCCCCACCCTACTGCTCCACTTGCTCCTGCAAGTTTCCATCGCTGTCTCACCCTTTGCCAAAACAGCTTGCTTTCCTCCATCCCGTTTCCCCTCCTTCAGAGGCCCCTTACTTACTCTCCCCACTTCTTCCCTATGACCGCTTCTTTCATCATCTCATAAATTTATCTTCCTCCCGCAGCTGGTGGCAGAGGGGAAGGCAAGCCAGGGCTGAGCCATCGGCACTAAGGTCCCAAGCAGCCTGCGGCGGGGGGGCTACCAAGGATCACAACGCTATGCCACCCACATCACCCATTGCCTGCCACCCTTCCCTCTCATGCCCACCATCCCTCACACTTTGGTTGAGCATGGGCTACCGCTGTGAGAATGGTGAGAGCCCCATGGGCTAGAAGGTAATGCTGACAGCGGAGAAGGAAAATCTGCTCCAGGCTTGCTGCGCTCAGCCAAAGGGCTACTTCTTTGTGTGGGGGATACAGCAAGGCTTGGCTGCCTTTTAGGCTCAGCTTTGGCTTCCGTGGGGCTTTCCAGGTGAGAGAGAAAATGCCTCTCCCAAAAGACACCCACTCGGTCATCTGCTAGCCAGGCTGGCCTAGAAGTGGCATGTCTCCTTGTTCCAGGCTGGATGCAAGACCTGAGGCAGAGCGGAGGTCGAGCAGGTGGCAGCCCAGAGAAGGGCCCAAAAGACAGTCAAGCCTCACCAGAGCAGATCTTCCTTCCCCGCTGTCAGCCTTACTTTCCAGTCCATGGGACTTGCACCATTCTCACAGCAGCAGCCTGTGCTTGGCCAAAGTGCTTGGCCCGGCGAGGGAGGGGCGGCTGGCATCTGTCTTCTGACATATTATGTTTATATTTTCCCAACATTTGTTGAGGGTCTTCTACACTCACATCTTTATCTTTGAACAATCCCATCATCTCCCTATGATTCTTTGTCATATTTTCATAAATACTTTTAACCATCACTAACATTTCTTCTTAGAACTTTGTTTTCTGCTGGGTCATTTTGTACCAAATTAATATATTAAAAATTACTCAATATACTCTAATATTCCAACTTCCCAATATCTAAAAAAACTCCCAAAAAAGTCTATTAATAACATTTAGTCAATCCCAGAATTATTACTCCAAGTCTGCTAAATTTCTAGTAGTTAAAAGCTATAAATTTATACTTTACAGTCTTTATAATTTCCAGTTTACACTTTCCCAGTTGTCCAAATTATAAATTCTTATCTGTCTTTTCTTCTTTTTATTTTTTCCCTCTTCTATTGCTTTTCTTCTTTTGCCTCGTAGGCAAATCCAACTTGGCCCACCAGGTTCCTCAAACCAGTTCAGTTTGCCTTAGAGATCTTCAAAAAGCTCACTAAATATTTCCAAGCATTCAAATCACCTGCTAAGACAAAGTCAAGCCTTCCAGGTATTGTTTACTTTCTCTCCTTTCATCACTTTCACTTGAGTTTCCCATGTTGCAGTAATCTTCTTCCTCCAGTAGAGTTGCTCCCAATTCCAACATTCAACAGAGTGTAAAAGTCAAAACAGCTGATTGTCAACCAATCAGGGTGGTTTAGAGTTTAAAAAAACAGTTTCTCTCAATAATCACTTTTCCCAATGTTATTCGGCTTTTCCCAGGCTTTTTGTGTTTTAAAGCATCCTTTAGATATTTCTTTTGCAACTGAGTTTTTAATCTTTAATCTTTCTCTTTAGTTTTTAGTCTTTAAGTCTTTTTACTTGGGTTAAATCTCAAAGGCAAAAGTTACCTCACCCAGTTTCACTGCTCTGTCCACGGTCCGCTCCAGCATAAGATCTTAGTGTCCTGGTTGTCCCAACTTGTGACTGACCAAAATGGCCATCATCTCTGCTGCTGTTTGGGAGAGCTTTCTTTGGATCCACAAGGAAATTGCAATTTCCTTGTGATTGACAATGTGCCTCTCCTTCCTTCACCACCCCTCCAGAGCAGCTTGACCTTGTAGGGTCTCCTGGCAAGCAATTGCTGGCTGCATTTCATGGAGCCTGGTGGAGCTCCACTATTCTCCAGCCATTCCCACCGCAACATCAACTGGAAGTCCAGGAGCACCCACAACTTTTAAAGGCAAGCTATTCCATTGCTTGGTTGCTCTACTCATTAGGAATTTTCTCCTTAGTTCTAGGTTGCTTCTCTTCTTAGTTAGTTTCCATCCAATGAATTTATATACTATTAAAACCTCATTATTCTGACCTTTAATTGGTTGAAACTGTATAGCATAAGGCAACAATTTTTTAACCAAGGTACCTCAAATGGGCTAGTTTACAAAATGTGCCCCACAACCCATCTCCCTGGAAGGAATGAAAATTGGGGAAGTCATTCCTTGCTATCTCCCTCCACCCAGTAGCAGCTGCTTACAAGAGAGGGAGGGAGTGAGGGAGTAAGGGAGGATTTCCAATACCTCCTCCAGATTTCCACAAGGAAACTCAATGGAGAAGCTGGCAGGAAGTCAGATGTCACTCATATTTCTGGCAGGAAGTCAGATGTCAGATGTCACTCATATTTCTACCTTTTTTGCCATTACTCATTCCGTTTCTCTGTTTAAGTAAAAAAAATTCTCTGTAATGATGTCCCAAACACTATGGGTTGTCTAGTTTAAATCTAGCTTTTGATTGTTTATCAAGAAAGGCTTAATGAATCAAGAAAGGATATATGGACATCAAGTACTTTACGACGAGAGATTCTGAATATAGGACAAACAACAATATGGTATTATCAAGAGTAGATAGGAAAGATATGAAATAAATTAGACTAAAAAAAAGAATACAGAAGGCTCACACGCAAGCCAAGGTTCATTAGAAGATAGTTCAATCTTCCAACAGAATAGAAAATAAATATAAGGAAAGAAGATATGGAAGCTGCATGTAGCAACATGAAAAGTATTATGTCATACAGGGGACTAAATAGAATGCATAGTGAATGGCTCAACCAAAGGCAGCAGCTAAGACAAGGATATGACTTCTGTCATTAGTCATTAAAGTTATTTATTTCCCACCTTTATATCTAATACTCCTTCCTTCTTATTTTTCTACAACAACCACCCTGTAAGGTGAATTAGGCTGAGTGAGAATGACTGGTCCAAAGTCACCCAGCCCGTTTTTTACAGCTAAAACGGCACTAGAACTCATGATTTCCTGGTTATTAGGCCAGCACCTTAATTACTACATCTTAGGAAATACCAAAGGAATGCTTGTATGGATATTAGAGGCATACCGGTTGAAGATCAGGATTTAATTTTGTATCAAAAGGTTACAAAAGGATACTTTTTCCAATCTGGTTAAGTGACCAGATTACATTTTTTCCTTATATATTCACTCTAACAAATGAAAAACAGAATTGTGATATCAGATTATGCTTTATGTAGCACGGCCTAGTATGAATTCATCAAGTTGCTAAAGATTGTTGCAGGGCTAAGTTGCTCAAATTTATTTTTTAATTAGATGCACCCAAATTAAAGAGTTGTGATAAACACAGCTCTTTCATGGATTACTGCCTTGTTGTGGTGAAGGGGCTTGCATAGCTCAATGAATCTATGAACTATGCTGTGCAGGGCCACCTAAGACGGATAGGTCATAGCAGAGAGCTCTGACAAAACATGATCCACTGGAGAAGGAAATGGCAACCCACTCCAGTATCTTTGCCATGAAAATCCCATGGACAGTACCAAAAGGCAAAAAGATATGACGCTGGAAGATGAGTCCCTCAGGTTGGAAGGTGTCCAATATGCTACTGGGGAAGAGCAGAAGGTTAGTACTAGTAGCACCAGAAAGAGTGAAGCGACTGAGCCAAAGCAGAAAGGATGCTCAGCTGTGGATGCATCTGATGGTGAAAGGAAAGTCCGATGCTGTAAAGATCTATTCTTCATAGGAACCTGGAATGTAAGATCCATGAATCAAGACAAGCTGGACATGGTCAAACAACAGATGACAAGAATGAACATTGATATCTTAGGAATCAGCTAACTAAAATGGACAGGAATGAGTGAATTTAATTCAGATGACTATCAGGTATACTACTGTGGACTAGAATCCCTCAGAAGAAATGGAGTAGGAAAAGCAATACTGGGATACAATCCCCAAAATGACAGAATGATCTCAGTTCGAATCCAAGGCAACCCATTCAATATCACAGTAGTCCAAGTCTACGCCCCAACCACTGGTGCTGAAAAGGATGAAATTGACCAGTTCTATGAAGCCCTACAGTACCTTATAGAATTAACACCAAAAATTATGTCCTTATCATCATGGGGGATTGGAATGCTAAAGTAGGAAGCCAAAATAACAGGCAAGTTTGGCCTTCGAATACAAAATGAAGCAGGGCACAGGCTGATAGAATTTTGTCAAGAGAATATGATGGTCATAGCAAACACTCTTTTCCAACAACCTAAGAGATGACTCTACACATGGACATCACCAGACGGTCAACATAGAAATCAGTTTGACTACGTGCTCTGCAGCCAAAGATGGAGAAGCTCTATACAGTCAGTAAAAACAAGACCAGGAGCTGACTGTGGTTCAGATCATGAGCTTCTCCTTGCAAAATTTAGGCTTAATTTGAAGGAAGTAGGGAAAGCCCCAGGACACTCAGGTATGAACTAAATCATATCCCTGATGAATATACAGTAGAGGTGATAAATAGATTTAAGGAATTAGATCTGATAGACAGAGTACCTGAAGAACTATGGATGGAGGTTTGCACATTGTACAAGAGATAGCAACTAAAACCATCCCAAAGAAAAAGAAACGCAAGAATGCAAAACGGCTGTCTGAGGAAGCTTTGCAAATAGCTGAGGAAAGAGGGGAAGTGAAAGGTAAGGGAGAAAGAGAAAGATACACCCAATTGTATGCAGAATTCCAGAGAATAGCTAGAAGAGATAAGAATACCTTCTTAAATGAACAGTGCAAAGAAATAGAAGACAACAATAGAATAGGAGGGACCAGAGATCTCTTCAAGAAAATTGGAGATATGAAGGGAACGTTTCATGCAAAGATGGGCATGATAAAGGACCAAAATGACAGGGATCTAACAGAGGCAGAAGAGATTAAGAAGAGGTGGCAAAATTACACAGAAGAACTATACAAGAACGAGCTTAATGTTTCTGATAACCACAATGGAGTCACTGACCTTGAGCCAGACATCCTAGAATTTGAAGTCAAATGGGCCTTAGAAAATCTGAGCAACAACAAAGCTAGTGGAGGAGACAGTATTCCAGCTGAGCTATTCAAAATCTTAAAAGATGATGTAGTAAAAGTGCTACACTCAATTTGCCAGCAAATTTGGAAAACTGAACAATGGCCACAGGATTGGAAAAGGTCAGTTTACATTCCAATTCCAAAGAAAGGCAATGCCAAAGAATGTTCAAACTATCGCACCATTGCACTCATTTCACATGCTATTAAGGTTATGCTTAAAATCCTACAAGCTAGGCTCCAGCAGTATGTGGATCGAGAACTACCAGAAGTACAGGCAGGATTTTGTAGAGGCAGAGGAACTAGAGATCAAATTGGCAACATATGCTGGATCATGGAGAAAGCTAGGGACTTCCAGAAAAACATCTACTTCTGCTTCATTGACTATGCTAAAGCCTTTGATTGTGTGGATCACAACTAATCATGGCAAGTTCTTAAAGAGATGGGACTACCAGACCATCTTATTTGTCTCATGAGAAACCTATATGCGGGTCAAGAAGCAATAGTGAGAACTGATTGGTTCAAAATTGGGAAAGGAGACTGGCGAGGCTGTATATGGTTGCCCTGCCTATTTAATTTATATGCAGAGCACATCATGAGAAAGGTGGGGCTAGATGAATCAAAAGTTGGAATTAATATTGCCGGGAGAAATATCAACAACCTCAGATATGCAGATGATACCACTTTAATGGCAAAAAGTGAAGAGGAACTAAAGAGCCTTTTGATGTGGTTGAAGAAGGAGAGTGCAAAAGTTGGCTTGAAACTCAACATTAAGAAAACTAAGATCATAGCATCCATCCCTCTCAATTCCTGGCAAATAGATGGGGAAGAAATGGAGGTAATGATAGATTTTATTTTCCTGGGCTCCAAGATCACCACAGATGGGGACTGCAGCCAAGAAATTAAAAGATACTTGCTCCTGGGGAGGAAAGCTATGGCAAATCTAGACAGCATACTGAAAAGCAGAAACATTACCCTGCCAACAAAAGTGTGTATAGTCAAGGCTATGGTTTTCTCAGTTGCAGTGTATGGCTGTGAAAGTTGGGCCATAAGAAAGGCTGAGCACCAAAGAATTGAAACCTTTGAACTATGGTGCTGGAGAAGACTCTTGAAAGTACTTTGGACTGCAAGGCGATCAAACCAGTCAGTCCTAGAGGAGATCAACCCTGACTGCTCTTTAGAAGGCCAGATCCTGAAGATGAAACGCAAAGACTTTGGCCACCTAATGAGAAGGAAGGACTCACTGGAGAAGTGCCTAATACTGGGAAAGTTTGAGGGCAAAAGAAGAAGGGGACAACAGAGAATGAGGTGGCTGGATGGAGTCACTGAAGCAGTAGGCATGAGCAGTAGGCATGAGCTTTCCTGGATGGTAGAGGACATGAAAGCCTGGAGGAATGTTGTCCATGGTGTCGCGATTGGTCAGACACGACTTTGCAACTAACAGCAACAGATAAACACAGATTCTAAATACAAAAGGCCTGTATGTTTTCATTTATTTGCAAAAATAAAATCATGTTAAAGATCAGTCTCATATATGGGGTGTGTGGCCAGCATCGTGGCGGTATAGCATGGATCCTGGTCCTCTGGGAAAACACCGATATCTCAGTCGATTTGGGGATCCTTAATGGATCATAGCTGTCCTGTAGAGACAGCCAAGAAAGGAGGCACTGGCCGGTGCAAACAGGGAAGTTGCATGTTCCCTGGAGCGCTGGCATTAGCCTCCAACAGCAAGGGAATGCAGCCATTAAGAGCTGTTAAAAGCCGGGGTGGCCACACAAAAGAATTGAGCAGGAGCAGTGATTGAATAGAGTATTGTTATCAGGTGAGTGATTGGCCAACTCACAGGTAAGAAGAAAATATTTTAAAGCTTAAAAGAAGTTCCAACTTGAAATTAGCGGCTAACTGGCACGCGGAAATTTAAAGTGAAGTAAAACAAAAAGCAAAGAGGAATTTTAAGATTAAAGCTCTAAAAGAAATAACTTTCCATCTGGATTTAAAATTGGACCTGGAAGAAAAATAATAAAAGGAAAAGAAAATTGAGGAAAAACATATTTTACTAACAAAAGGACTTAATTGAGGAAGATGAAGTAATTATCATTGTGGATTATCAAGTGACATTTTGTTGCCAGGGATTAGTGAATTGGAGAGAGACATCTGCTGGAGGAAAGAAAATATTGTATTGCTTAGACTACCATGGGAATCGACTGGAGGAGTGTTTGTTTAAATAGCTGCAATATGACTTCAAAAAGGATTAGGAAGAACAAAGATTTAAATTGGAACAGCTTAAAGAAACATCTGAACTGGACATGATATGGAAAGAAAAAAGAAAAAAAAGAGACATTATATGGACTTGAATTTGAACTATATATAAGTTAAAATAATAAATTTATTTTCTCCTTAAATTGAGAATATGGAGAGTTGGGAGGATGAGTGTGAGGAATTAAGGGACATGCTTCAAATGGTGCGAGAATCATTTAAGGGAAATAAAGAAGCGGAGGAGTGCCTAAAAAGTAAAAAAAGGATGAAGAAATTATGAGGGAGAAGCAATAGGAACAAGAATACAATGCTGAAAAGGAAATAATTGAAGATAAAAAAATAGATGACTACACTGGGATTGACAGTGATAGAATAGAAATGGATAGGGGGAAGTATATTTCAAAAAAGAAAAGAAAAGAAGGAAACGGGAAAAGATTGAGGGGGGAAATTAAAAGAGTGAAAAAATTAGATGATTACACTGGGATTGACAGTGACAGACCAAAAATACATAGGGTAATGTATTTCTCAAAAAAGAAGAGAAGAGGAGGAAATGGGGAAAGATTGAGGGGGAAAATCAAAAGAATAAAAATTAGAGAAAGGAGGTGGAAAGGAAGATACAAGAAAGAGAAAAAGAAGAAAATAAGAGAATGGGAGAAAGGGAGGAAAATATTAAGAAATGGAATTTTGGAGAGACTGAAAGAAAATGGTTAAAAGGGGGAAGAAAAATGAATGGCAGAAAAGAAATTAAAATAGTTGTAGAAATTTTGTGTAAGAAGTAAATTAGAAGAAATATGTAGATTATTGTAAAAGGAAAGTAAGAAAGGATGAAATGAAGTGTATGTGAGAAGCAAAAAAGAAGAAATATGCTGTTTAATGTAAAATGGAGAAATAGATGAAATGTGAAAGATATAATGGGATACATGTTTTATTGTCTGAGGACGCATGGAATTGGAGAGAATTAGAGTGGATGGTAAAGAAATATATTTTAAATATAGAAAAGAATAAAGAAATTAATTGAAATCAAGATATAAAACTGTAAAAAAGAAAGAAATATACTGTTTAAGAAAAATAGTCCAGCAGATGAAATTTGAAAGAGAGAATGGTTTATACATGAAAATAATTGAAAATGAGATGTAAAATGGAACAAAATTGAAATGTTAGTAAATGATGTATCCTAATGAAAGAGAAAAATAATTATTGAACTGAGAACAAGAATTTAAAGAAAACAAGAGGTGGAAGGTTGTATTAATTAAAAGGCTGTAAGGTAAAAATGGAATAAGAGGAAAGACAGTGTTAATAATTAAAATATACAAGGGGATTCTGAGAAATATACTCAATAAATGGGAAAATCGAGGTTGTCTGGACACCATAGTTAAAAATATTGAAATAAAAATGAATACAGAAATAGAGAGAGATTAGAAGAAGGAAAGAGATGGAAGAAAGGGAGAAGGAGAGAGATGGAAAGAAGAAAGGGAAGAGGAGAGGAAGAAAAGGAGGGGAAATAAGAGTAGGAGAGAAGGTTTTAGATAGGGAGGAAGGATGGAGGAGGGGGAGGAAGGAAGGGGAAGTAGAGAAGGAGTAGGAGAGAAGAAAGTAGGAAGGACAAAAGAAGGGAGGGAGAGGAATGAGAAAGAGAAGAAAGAGTGCTGTAAAACGGAAAAGATAAAATGGAAGAAAGACAACCCCAAACCTGTTTGAATATATCAGGATAAAAATTGAATTAGCTAAAAAATAATAAAAGAGAATATATTAGTAAAAATGGAGAAATTAGAACTTGAGGGCGAAAGAAGATGTGGTTTATATAAATGAGCATGGAAATACTAAGACATGATTAAAATATGGAAAAAGAATATTTTGGCAGAAATTGTAACTAAGTAAAATGTATTTGATTATGTTAAGTTGTATAAGATATGATATGACCAATTCTCAGTTCATAAACTATATGTGTGTGGGGGGAATAAAAAATCAATTAAAATGATTTTTTAAAAAAGATCAGTCTCATATAAAGGATTCTTGTTTTCCTTTATTGCACAAAATGCCTAAGCAATGTAGTCACTTCCCAAAACAGAAGGATATTTGAAATATAAAAAATCAATCATATCATGAAATGTTTTGCAAGTTTGCTGTACTGTATAGCTAAACTGTCAACCAATGAAGAAGTATTTCAGTTTTTGAATTTCAGCTTTCAAGGTGTCTATTTACTAAACAAGAATGGACTCTCTATTTGTGTAGCTACATATGCATATGTATCTAAAGGCTACATTTCCTCCAGGAAGAAACAAATTCTATATCTCATATATATGTATGTATATAATGTATGTGTGTGTGTATACACACACACTCACACACGCACACACACACACATACACATATATATATACATACATACACACATATACACATTCATACATACATACATATATACATATGAGCACACAGCTCTCTGTGCTAGGCTGTTTTAAAACATTTTTACCCACTGTAATTAAAAAAATAAAGGTTCACCAAAATAATAAAAAGAATCTGAAAAATATATAACTACATTAACAGAAAATTTGTCTGCCTAATTTCTTCAGTCAGAAATGTCAGAATAATCTGTCACATATTTCTTTTAAAATGAAATATAGTGTGGCTGCCAAGTGAAATCTTGTAATACAATTGTATTCATAATTCTCAGAATCCACTAATATTTTATGGCTCAAAATTGTATTTAATGCTCATTATTTAGGTAGGTTGTGTGGAAAAATGCATACATCTGGAATATTTTACACAAAATGCATACATCTTATAATATGTATGCATGATTCACAAAGAAGTAAGGGCCGGATAGCTCAGCCTGGTAAGGCCTGTTATTAAGAACACAGAAGCCTGCAATTACTGCAGGTTCAAGCCCGGCCCAAGGTTGACTCAGCCTTCCATCCTTTATAAGGTAGGTAAAATGAGGACCCAGATTGTTGGGGGGGCAATAAGTTGACTGTAAAAATATACAAATAGAATGAGACTATTGCCTTATACACTGTAAGCCGCCCTGAGTCTTCGGAGAAGGGCGGGGTATAAATGTAAACAAAACAAAAAAAAAAAAAGTTCTAGATCCGTAATGGTGAACCTATGGCACGCGTGCCGCAGGTGGCACACAGAGCCATATCAGTGGGCATGTGAGCGTTGCACTAGCTTAGCTCCAATGCACATGGCCAGCTGATTTTTGGGGCTTCCAAGCCCACCAGAAGTCAGGAAACAGACTGCTTTCAGCCTCCAGAGGGCCTCAGGGAGAGGAGGCCCATTTTTCACTCTCCCAGGCTCCAGAGGCTTTCTAGGAGCCTAGGGAGGGCGAAAACAGCCTTCCCCACCCCCCCAGAGGCCCTCCGATGGCTGGAAACGTCCCATTTCCTGACTTCCAGTGGGACCAGAGGGCCCGTTTTTTGTTCTCCCCAGGCTCCAGAGCCTTTCTAGGAGCCTGGGGAGGGCGAAAATGGCCTTCTCCACATTTGTTATGGTGATGGGTTTGTTTTGAGCCCTCATGGATTTCACGGCTTACACTAGGGGAGTCAAACTCCTGGCTCATGGGCCGGATGCATCACACGCTGGCCACGCCCACCCCCAGTTTAGTGAAGGGGAGAAAAGTTGCGATATGTCACATGACAACAACGTGTCATTGCAAGTTTGAAACCACTGATGTAAGCGGTTTTAAGCCCTCATGAAAATTCATGAGGACTTAAAACAAACCCATCGCCATAACAAATGTATAAGGATTCAGAAACTCATTGTGAAAACGAAAACGATGCTTTAAAACAACTACATCATCTGATCAGGCAAGGCCTATATTGTTTCAATAGTTACATTACTCAGTATATACTAAATGTATCAGTATTTATTTATTTATTTATTTATTTATTTGATTTTTATACCGCCCTTCTCCCAAAGGACTCAGGGCGGTTTACAGCCAACATAAAAACAATTTTATAAATAGAATTAAAAAACATTTTAAAAATCTTATTCAATTTGGCTACCCCATTTAAAAAACTATAATAGAAAAATAATAAAAACCCCAATTAAAAACAGCAGTGTATTAGGCCAGCCCTGCGTGGTAAAACAGAAAGGTCTTGAGTTCACGGCGGAAGGTCCGGAGGTCGGGGAGTAATCGCAACCCCAGAGGAAGCTCATTCCAGAGCGTAGGTGCTCCCACAGAGAAGGCTCTCTCCCTGGGGGTCGCCAGCCGACATTGTTTGGCTGACGGCACCCTGAGGAGACCCTCCCTGTATGAATGCACAGGTCTGTGGGAGGCTATTGGTGGCAGCAGGCGGTCCCGTAAATAGCCCGGTCCTATGCCATGGAGCGCTTTAAAGGTGGTAACCAACACCTTGAATTGTAACTTGACAGAGTGAAATACTTGGGCTCCTTCTGATTTTCATTAAAAATGATTACATATTTATATAATATAGGTAAATTTTTAAAACTAATTGTTACATTAGACAAATCCTGTCTGTGTGATTAAGGAAATTAAGCAAATTAATGATCTTTCACAGTCCAAAACTAAGGCAGTCTAAATGAGAGTTAAAAATTTTCACATGGCAGCATTCCACAAGTTATTTTAATTGGAGGATAGTACAGTATTAAAAAACTTGCCACCACTTTGATTTCAAGGCCACCAATTAAAAACACTTGTGCATTATATCTCTCCTTATAACATTTACTTTTTTTGATAGTCTGGTAACTTTAAATTGACCTTTATAATCTTAGCTTTAAAATGGCTTAGCTAGACTTTTTAAAAAATTCATTTGTAGAAGACCTCATATCCCTATACACACTTTCAAAATGCTATTTACAATCTGTTGTCAGATTTTAAATAAGAATACTGTAAATGAGATTGTAGTCCTGTACACAAAACAGATGTTTCATTTTAGTGTAATTGGACTGATCCTTTTATTTTTCTGCAGGTGTACAAATTTGGATGCATATCCAATGCTTCCCATCTGAAATAGTTTTTTCATGGAAGGCACATGCATCAAAATGCAGAGCAGTTGCTTTTAATTAAACCACAAATACTGAAAAATTAATGCACTATAAATATAACAATATAAATCAACAATCACATTTTGTGAATGACTTTTAGAAAACTGGGACTAAGTCAAATAGTTTCTAGTAAACGTACAGAAGAAATTGATTGATATAAAGATAGTCCTTGACTTATGACCACAGTTAAGCCCAAAATGCCTGTTGCTAAGTGAGACATTTGTTAAGTGAATTTTGCCCCATTTTATGACTTTTCTTGCGACAGTTATTAAGTGAATTACTACAGTTGTTAAGTTAGTAACACGGTTGTTCAGTGAATCTGACTTCCCCATTGACTTTGCTTGTCAGAAGATTGCAAAAGATGATTATATGACCCCCAGGACATTACAACCATCATAAATATGAGTTAGTTGCCAAGCATCTGAATTTTGTTCATGTGACCAAAGAGATACTGCAACAGTCATCAGTGTGAAAAATGGTCATAAGTCCCTTTTTTCAGTGCTGTTGTAACTTTGAATGGTCACTAAATGAACTGTTGTAAGTGAAAGACTACCTGTACATGATATTATATAAGGTATTTGTAAGAAAAGTTAGGGTTTTGAAGGTAATAATGTGGAGTAAGCCAATCTGTAGAATATTGTTTTCAAAATCTAGTGAAATTTTTTCCAGTTGTTTTAGTGTTTCAAATACAGATGGGATAAATAGCCAAAAGACAAATATTAAAATACAACCTACATAGGTTTGGGGAAAGCCATAATTTTTCCTTGTGTATCACTGCTTCATGAGTGCAGAAATGAAGGACAGCCTCTTTCCTCCATTCCCAGTCTACTGGAAATGCACTCCATAGCCAGTTTCTAGTTACATCCTAAGATGTCTTTCAAAAGCAGATGATCTTCAGCACTTCATTCCAGTAGAAGCCCATGTCCCAATTGGCTGCAATACCTAATATGCCCCCACTCCTCTGATCACTGCCCTGTGTAGCCTGCTTCTCCAAGGGTGCTATGTTTTTAACCGATTTAGCTCATTTTTGCTAATTTGCAGTTGATCCACTTCATTAAATATACTCTCCAGAAGCCCAGAAGCTCTCACAAGTCTTCCATCTTCTGCAGGTACCCATTCTATTTATGTCTAAGTTGGTGAAACATTGTCCCCTTGCTTTCCTACCCTCTGTCCATAGAAATGTTCATCTTCCTAAACCCTATTTTAAACATCTTTTAAGTTCTAATGCCAAGAGCCATTCCAAGTCTGGCAGTTCTGAAATTTGTTGAATGAATGAAACTTAAGAACATTACTATTTTATTGTTACGAAACTTTCAGCTCTTCCCCACTACAGAATTTCCGTGAAACTCCAGAGGAATGTAGAAACAAAAGAACAATTTGTTCCCTATTGTTTTCATTATTTGAGCATCAAGTGAAGTATAAGGGAGAGGGGAGGGAGGATCTGTTTTATGTCAAAGGAGATACTGTGGGAAAGTGAATATGAAGAACTCTATCTCTGCAAATAAAAGGGAAGAGGGAAGGGGAGGAGGGAAGGAAGAAAGGAAAGGAAAGGAACTGAGACCAATGAGAAGGCAATAATCCCTTAAAAAAAGGCAGGCATAATCCACCCCAAAAAAGAGGCAGCATGGTTTGTCTTGCCTAGAGGATGAGCAGGGCAAGAAGCACAGGTCAGACCAATCAGTTCTGAGTGGCCATAACTCAGACTAAGCATCAGCCCAACCCCATTGTGAGATCAGTTCAGACAATTTTTTAAAGTTGGCTTAAAAAATAGCTGGAAGCAGCATTGGGTGGGGTACAGGAAATATCGGCTGAAATGTAGAATTGCCCATAGTCTCATTTCATAAATTGGAAACTGCATGCTAGTTCACCTTTTAAAGGACTTTAAAATATTAGCAGATACTATACAAGCCCCATTCAGTAGAAACTCTTTCTTTCTGAATTACAGAAAATGGTTAAGAATAATGATCTCCCTGATTCCTAGTGTGAAAGCGACTCCACTTAGGTCATAAATAGGGCCTCTGAAGAGGAAAAGTTAATAAAAGATAACTTTATGAAGTACCGATACTGAACTCTGAAGAACAGGCTTGGATAATATCATCCTACAATAGAAAACTTTTGTTGGCTTCTTTGATTCAAAGTAGAAACTTCTTCCTGTCTTCCCGGCATCATACATATGAGCAATTGAGCCGTTTTCTTTTTGGTTCAGTTAAGTATAATCCAAAGTGATCTTTATGTTTTCAGTTCTGGGCTTCTGGACTGTCATTTACCCCATTAATAGAAGCTTCTTTCTTCAAGCCCATAAATTTAGAGCAGAGTTTTAAGATTGCCAAACCACAGTAAATTCTGGTGCCTGTGTGTAGACATTATTTGGAATATATCCCTACCATGCACCCCACTGCTTCCAGCCACTGCTGCACCTTTTAACCATGGTCATAGCAGTTAAGAAAAATGTTTGTAAAATAAATAATGGTATATTGGCTTAAAAATTAAAGAAATAATTTGAAACTTTTTTGGAATCAGTGCCAACCATATTATTGTTGTGTCTCTCCTTCCTAATCTACTTTGGAGAATGGATGTCTTATGTAAAAAGGAACTTACATAAGTATAAAAAAGAGCTTTCCAAAGTAGCTAAGCTTGGTCCAATAGATCTGTGTTTTTAAAAGGCAATTTTAAATTCCAAAGAATTCTGATTCGCATCAGTTTTAGATTCCTAATTGCATACTTTCACATAAATTCTTTTGTCTATTTCATTACTTTGGCAACTTCAGCAAGACCTGCACAAGAAATCCAAATGGGTAGTTAGCCTGTTTCTCAAAATTTATTTTTCAAAATATCCATTTTCTATGGTTAGATAGATGAATAATAGACCAGGACAACTAGATATCTTTAGATCTTTAAAGTCCAAGAGAGGTGCTGTTGTTGCAAATTTCTGATATGTAATTTTGAAAGAGTTGGGTTAAGAAGAACTATGATGTTAAGTTCCTAAAATGAAAATGGAGACATATGACACTCCTTTGATCAAACAATTTTGAGAAAGAGGGGGAGCACTGAGCTGAGAACTATTACTGTGAGTCTGAAGACACTTTGAAGGCCACAACTCCCAGAATTATCAAATAGCCTGGCCAAAGCATTTTCAACTGTTGCAGTTCAGTGGTGTCTTACTCAGCTCAACAATGATATCTGTAATATATCTAAATGTTAAAAAGTAGATTGTGTGTCCAGAGATCTCTGCTTACACAGAGCAAAGGAAGCATTACTCCTGCTTAGAACTCTGTCTTGCAACTTGTGGAATGGGAAAACGAGAACAAATTTAAAATACTAAAAAATTGGAAGGGTACTAAAGGCTCATTGTTAAACTGACTGATTGATATATGAGTTAACTAATTGAGGATTAAAGCTTATATCAGTTTTACTCTGTCTACATTCCTGTCCATATTACCTCTACCTCCTAGCAGGGGAATGTTAACAAAATGCTATGCCTATAGTATCAAGAATACTTGGTTAATTTTCCCCAGCTGGAATAATGAAGGTTAAAGAGAAAAAGGAGGAAAGCACTTCAGCCATTATTTGATTTGGACATGTGTTCATTTCCCACTGTGGTTATGAAAGACAATGTACAGCACAGCTAAAGAAAATCCCTTGAGCCTTTTTTATATAATACAGCTGGTTTTTCCTTAAATAACATATTCCACTGCAGTCATATGTAATGAAGCTCAAATGACTTCTGCAAAGTGCCAGCAGAATCAAAGTAATAACATAAGGCAATGCTTTAGTTTGAGGTGGGCAGACTGTAGCTGAAGGGATGAATACAACCCTGAGAAGCTTTTAAAAAACTCTTTGCAATCAATTAGTTCCTATTTCTGGCAAGAACAAACTTACTTTCTATGAAAGGCTATGAGGAGGAGCAGGGGAGGAGAAAAAGGAGAAGGAGGAGAAGGAGAAGACCTCTTTATAGGTCAGTAAGGTGGGTAGCTATATAAATAAATAAAATAAATAGAAAAATAAAATAAAAAATAGAGCCACCCAGAGTTCAATATAACACAAATGGTCATATAAAAGTTTTAAATAATTTTTTTTCATTAGATTTCCTAGAACAGAATTAAAAGACAGCAATGTGCTTTATTATCAAGTAAGCTGAAATCCACTTAAATTGTTGTTGATTATTAATTATGAGATTCCTGCACTTTTTAAAAATGCAATAACATTTCAGTGAACAATTTACAGATTGCCTCCTGAACAGACACTTTTAATTTCTGCATTTTCAGTTTCTCTAGCTATTTAATTATAAATATTTAAATAGAAAGGTAATCATGAAAATGCCTATTTATTTATTTATTTATTTATTTATTTATTTATTTATTTATTTATTTATTTATTTATTTATTTATTGCATTTGTATGCCGCCCTTCTCCCGAAGAACTCAGGGCAGTTAACAGCCAATTTAAAAGATACAATAAATACACATTAAAAACAGACTAAAAATTTATATAAATAGTGGCCAAAAATATTAAAAAACTAACTAATACAAAAAGCTAAAACCCCATTTAAAATTACTTAATCAGGCTAGCCCAGCTCGATGGAATAAAAGAGTCTTCAGCTCACGGCGGAAGGTCCGAAGGTTGGGGAGTTGGCGAAGCCCCGGAGGCAGCTCGTTCCAGAGGGCAGGAGCCCCCACAAAGAAGGCCCTACCCCTGGGGGTCGCCAGTCGACATTGTTTCGCCGACAGCACTTCAAGGAGGCCCTCCCTGTGGGAACGCACAGGTCGGTGGGAGGCTATTTGTGGCAGTAGGCGGTCCCGTAAATAGCCCGGTCCTAAGCCATGGAGCGCTTTAAAGGTGGTAACCAACACCTTGAATTGCACCCGAAAGACCACCGGAAACCAGTGCAGCCCATGCAGGATAGGTGTTATATGAGAGCCACGAGTGGCTCCCTCTATCACCCGTGCAGCTGCATTCTGGACCAGTTGGAGCTTCCGGGTGCTCTTCAAGGGGAGCCCCATGTAGAGAGCATTGCAGTAGTCCAGGCGAGATGTAACGAGGGCATGGGTGACTGTGCGCAGAGAAACCCGGTCCAGAAAGGGACGCAGCTGGTGGATCAGGCGAACCTGATAAAAAGCCCCTCTGGCGACGGCCATCAAATGATCTTCAAGAGACAGCCGTGCATCCAGGAGGACGCCTAAGTTGCGTACCCTCTCTGTGGGGGCCAACGGCTGGCCCCCAACAGCAATGGAGCATTGCCTCCAGCAATGGAGTAAGCTGGTTGTACCGGGAAGCCGGCATCCACAGCCACTCGGTCTTCGAGGGATTGAGTTGAAGTCTGTTCCTCCCCATCCAGACCCGTAGGGCTTCCAGACACCGGGACATGACGTCAACGGCCTCGTTGGGGTGGCCTGGGGTGGATATGTACATCTGGGTGTCATCAGCGTACAGATGACATCGCACCCCAAAGCCACGGATGATCTCACCCAGCAGCTTCATATAGATGTTGAACAGAAAAGGCGAGAGGACCGACCCCTGTGGCACCCCACATAGGAGGCGCCTCGGCGTCAACCTCTGCCCTCCCGCCAACACAGTCTGCCACTGGTCGGAGAGATAGGAGGAGAACCACCGATAAACGGTGCCACCCACTCCTATCCCCCCGAGCCGTCACAGCAGGATACCATGGTCGATGGTATCAAAAGCCGCCAAGAGATCTAATAGGACTAGGACAGAGGAACAACCCCTGTCCCGAGCCCTCCAGAGATCATCAACCAACGTGACCAAGACCGTCTCTGTGCTGCAACTGGGCCGGAAGCTGGACTGGAACGGGTCTAGATAGACAGTTTCATCCAGGTACTGAGGGAACTGTCGTGCGACCACACTCTCAACAACCTTCGCCGTGAACAGAACAGAACAGAACAACCTTCGCTTGTTACAACAGAACTTGCTGGGAAAGATTCATTGGCCAGGTTATCCCACAACTATCCTTAACAAGAAGTCAGATTCACAAACAGTGAAGGAAGATCTTTTCTTCAGTGGTATGTGAAGCATGAACAAGTTTTTATTCTGCATATCTCCTTTTGGATACCAAAGTCCAAACACCTGTTACAGTAAAATAACTTACTTTCCAAGCTGTAGGCTTGGAACTAACAAGGCTGAGGTTTATGTTCCCACTCAGCTATGGAAGTGCCATGAGTCAGTCACACTCTCTCAGTCAAAGGGTGGATGTCAGGAAAAGTTGAAAGAGGGAATATGTTTCTGCCACCTGGAGTCTTGAAGGAAAATGGGTCAAAAATGTAACTAATAAATAAAGAAAGCAAAGAAAACATACATCAACACTTGACAAGACCTGACATTTTGCCATTCTACTTTGTACAACAGTGACAGCTGAATAAATATGAGAGAGAAGAAAATGAAAATTTGGGCGGCATTTTTAAGAACTGGGGATGGAAAAAGAATAACAGAAATACTGCAAAAAATGTATCTGAACATTATAAGTTTACATTTTACAACCAGAAAGTAGCCATGTGGGGATAAGGACTACTGAATAGAATATTTCAGAATTCCAGGTAATTGTAGAAGACTGTGATAAAAATCCAGCTCTCGTTTAATTCTGATTGCACATGCATATTAGCTTAACATAAAGATAAATACTTTTAATAAATAGGGATGATATTAAGCAAGGTAACCTCAGAAACAGTTGCTGTGACCCTAGCATTTGCTATTAGCCTGGGATGGCTAGATTGGTGACACATCCCCAGCTGGATTATCCTGATGGGAAAAGGATCCAGTGGGAGACTCTGCGAGAAAAGCTCTTGCTCAAAGTTGGAATTTTATAATGCAGTTTTATATGAGGATACCTGTTATTGTGTTGTCTCTCTTAAGAATACTTAGAAGCAAAAACTAAAAAATCAAGCAGAATAGAGAGAAGAAATGTAGCCAAGTCACAGCACCTTTGCTGGTTGTAATCTTGTTATTTTTCAGGAAGGACTGGGTGGGGGAGGGGAAATAAAGTTAGTGAGTCTGGAGAAGTGCTACCCAGAACCAGAAACAAATGTATTGTCTATTACAGGGGTCCCCCAACGTTTTGGACCTCAGGGACCATCAAGTTCATAATTTTAAATCCAACGGACTACTAATATGAATCCAACACGCTGCTTGCTGAAGCGCCTAGACTCCCAGTGATGGGATGGGGTCCTTCAGGCACTCTCCCTCCTCTCTCTTTCTTTCTTTCTCTCTCTCTCTCCCCTCTTTCTCCCACTCTTTCTCTCTCATTTTCTCTCCCCCCCTCTCTTTCTCTCTCTCTCCCACTCATTCTCTCTCTCTCATCTCTCTTTCTCATTCTGATTCTCATTCTGATTCTCTCTCTGATTCTCTTTCATTCTGTCTCTTCTCCCTCATTCTCTCTCTCATTCTCTTTCATTCTCTGTCTCTTTCTGTGTCTCTCATTTTCTCTCATTCTGATTCTCTCTCTGTCTCTTTCTCTCTCATTCTCTCATTCTCTCATTTTCTCTCTTTCATTCTTTCTCTTTCTCTTTCATTCTCTATATCTCTTTCTCTCTCTCTTTCTCATTCTGATTCTCTCTCTCTCATTCTGTCTTTCGTTCTCTCTCTGATAGTCTCTCTCTCATTCTCTTTGTCTCTCTCATCTCATGGGCCAGCCAGTGTCTTGGGGCTGAGAGGAAGTCAAGCATCTCCTTGAGGGACCGAGGTGTGCGGAGCACCAACAAGGGAACTTGGAGCGGTAAACGGTGACTGGTCCGGGGAGCAGCTGGATTTTGCTCTCCATTGCAGATGCCAGATTGGTCCCCTTCCCCTGCAAGCTCTTGTCTTTCGAGGAGCCTGGCCAAAGTTTCCCACGGCACTTCAGCGAACACTCCTTGCAGGGGGCCAATTTGGTATCTCCAATGGAGAGCAAAATCTGACTTCTTCTCTCTGCTGTAGTGCGGCATCAGGATTTGCGTGGCATCAGCATTCTGCCTCAGTATATTTGCGCCAGCCAGTGGTGCAAAGCAGCCCTCATCTCCTGCCACTTGGGACTCAGAATGGTAAATGGCAACTGGTTCGGGAAGCAGCTGGATTTTGCTCTCCATTGTGGATGCCAGATTGGCCCCCTACAAGCTCTCATCCCTCAAGGAGCGCTCACTGAAGCGGCGTGGGAAACTTCGGCCGGGATCCTCGAGAGACGAGAGCTTGCAGGTGGCCAATCTGATGTCCACAATGGAGAGCAAAATCCAGCTGCTTCCCGGACCAGTCGCCATTTACCGCTCCGAGTCCCAAGTGGCAGGAGACAAGGGCTGCTTTGTGCCACCGGCTGATGCAAATATACCGAGGTGGAATGCTGATGATGCACAAGTGCAAGTAGTGCTTTGCTCCCACAGCTTCCAGCCATCACAATCGCTGTTTTGGCTCACTTGCGCTACCCCCTCCTGCACAGCAACAGCACCATTATTTCATTCCAGACAGAGAGGGCTGCACTCCTTTTTGTTTATTGCACGTGCCACCCCAGGGCAGAGATTTCCAGAGCTGTAGTAATCACACTCACAGGATTGGCCCATTGGTCATCCTGGAGCAGCTCCTCCACCAGGGTGCACCGGCAAAAATACAAAGATTTCTCCACGGACCACCAAAATTTTCTCATAGACCACCAGTAGTCTGCGGAACACCATTTGGTGACCACTGGTCTATTATGAAGTGATCCAACAATCTGATTCAGTTATCAGCTCCCTAGGTACAGAATAGCTATATACAAAAAAATACAAAGTGTATTATTTCTATAGCATGAGTCAGCAAGAAAGATTATCTTGCTGTTTATAAGTAAACCTTTTTGAATTATTTAGTAAAAATGAAAATGATTAGTCAAATCTATATAACCAATTTCCAAACTGACTCATGGCAATAGACTTAATAGACATCCTTGAGACAAGTTGACTTCTAATTACTGTATCTATGTACCGTATATACTCGAATATAAGCCGATCCGAGTATAAGCCGAGGTCCCCAATTTTACCCCAAAAACTGGGGTCTCGAGTATAAGCCGAGGGTGGGAAATGAGGCACCTACCGGTTGGGGAAACCCTCCCTCCCTCAGCTGAGAAGGCTGGCGGCTCCCCCGCCCCGCCCCGCCCTCTCACTGCAAAAAAACTCGAGATCCATTTGCTGTCTTCAGGAGGGTTTGTTTTTGTTTGTTTCCAAATCTAAATCCGTTGCTCTAGAATTTTCATCCAAGCACTAACCAGGGTCAATCTTTATTAACTTCCAAGATCAGTGTAGGTCTGTAAAGATCTTACTTAGGAGGAAGACTACCAGAAAATATCAGGCAGTTGATTAGACTGAGACAATGAAATATGTCTTGGAAACAGGCAGCCCACCTTTGTGTGAACATGCCATGTAGTCCCCAGAACTTACAGTATTAAAGAGTCCCACTCTTTTAATTTTATTTATAATTTTTATGTTGTCTGAAAGTTCTTCATACTGTGTTTCCCCCAAAATAAGACCAAACCAGAAAATAAGCCCTAGCATGATTTTTAGGGTGTGCCTAATATAAGCCCTATCCCAAAAATAAGCCCATTAAGATCGTCAGGCCTTTGGGGGTGGACGTAGCCAAAATAGGACATAGCCATTACTGTTGACCTCACCCCATTCCTAGCCCACTGGATGTGCTGTGCGGCCTCCCAATCCATTGCAGCTGCAGACAAGCAAAGTCAGACAGTGGGATGGAATGGACAGATGGTCATGTGGCTGATGCACTCTGGCACAGCCCACACAGCATAGGGGAGTCCGAGCACTGTGACCGTTGGACCAGCCCTCCAAGCAGCAGGCAGAGACTGAGGCATGGAGGGAGGCATGTGATCCAGCCTGCTGAACATGCCATATGGCTGCCTGCCCAATTGAGACTGTGGGCAAGCAAAGCAGATGGTGGGATGGAGTGGACAGGTGAATGCATTGCCAGACACAACACCGATCTATGTCATGGGAACCAAGGTCATCTCCACAGGTGTTGGATGAAGATGGAAAGGTGTGCCTAAGGAGCCTGTCATTTAACCTAATTGGACAAACTGACCTGTGACACTTGGGGAGGGAATCATTTATTATTTTAATTATACTGAAACTGGGGGGAATATTTAGAGTTGGTTTTACATTTAACCATGCCAATATGATTTACCCAATAAAGAAGTCCTTTCAGGAAGATTCCAGTCTCCTGAATCAGAGCTGTGATTTTTTGGGTTCGTTAATCAGAACTTTCACATTAAACCAACTCTCGTAAGTTTTGCTTTGGAAAAAGGCAACCATCTGGAGTGCTGAGCCCCAGCCATCCATCCAGTCACTTTGGGAGAATGGAGAAGACTCATGTGAGAAAGGGGAAGCTGCCACCAAACCTAGTGCAGCCCTGACTGGTGGAGCACAACCGGCTGGCCAAGTTGGGAAGGAAGTCCCTCTGGTGGCAGTCAGACCAAAACTCTGTGCAGAGAGGACTGAAGATCAAGTGGTATAGGGAGGAGCCCTAGCCACTGGAGACCTCTATTGAGTGGAGGGGGAAGCCTGGCACAGGAGGATGCCAAAAGCTGCCAAAGCAGAGTTCCCTTTGATGTCTCCTCAGGTGCTGGCTGCCTCTTCCTGAGATGGAGAGTGAAGAGGATGGCTGAGTGGGACAAGCAAGAGGATGGCGGGTCTGGCCAGACAACATCAGTTCTCCCCTGGGTGGCCTGGACCTCAACCATGGTCTTACTATCCAGGCCCCATTGGTTCCCTGGACTGTTGACCATCCCCTCCACTGAAGGACCCTCTGCCAATGAAAGCCACTTTTTATAGGGACCTGGAAAAGTTAGCGTTCTTCCTAAACCAGGTGTGGTATGCTCTAGCCTACCCGATGGAGGTGGTGATGATGAATACAGAGTGGCAACTAACCTTGAGGGAGAGGCCACAGTGTGGGTGACAAGACTCCACAGCAAGGATGTGTCAGAGCTAGCGAATATTGACAGTTTTCTGGAGGAATTAAGAGCCAGATTGGAGGATGAGTCCCAGGCTCTGCAAGCTGAGGCAGAGATCCAGGATCTGAAGCAGAAGGGCTGGCCAGCAAAAGTATACATTTGGGAGTTCCACAGGGTCATCAGCAAGCTGAGGCAGTGGCTGGAGTGGCTATTGGTCTACCACTTCAAGGAGGGCTTGGCTTGAGAGCTGCTCCAAGCCTGCATCTACTGGGGAATCCCTGAACAAATCCACAAATGGTACCAGATGGCCATAGCGCTAGATCTTGAGCTGAAGCAATGTAAGAAGTGTGGCATGCCCTAGTTGAAACTGAAGCAGAGCCAGGAGAGGTGCCAGTTCAGACAGAGGCCTGTCATGACTCTGTCCATTAGCTCTCCCATTGCTCCAGTCAGGACCCCCATCAAATGTGGCCAGCTAGGTGATTGAGTAGCCAAATGCCTAGCACCCACAAACACACACACCAAGGAGCAATCTGCCTGCCTCGACTGTGACAAAAAAGCCACAGTGGAAGGGTCAGGGGAAGTCAAATTTGATGCACCAGGCCCCTCAAGTGAGGGAGAGGGAACTCTGACCAAAGGGGACCAGAAACCTGCCCCCTATGACAGCAAAGATGAAGACAAAGGTGACCCAATGGTAAATGAAGCCATCTGCCCCTTCACCATCCCTGGAAAAATCATGGTGCCAAAGTCAGGGGTCCAGAGAAAGGTGGATGCCCTAATAGACTCAGGCTGCACCCAGTGCCTAATTAGCCTGCTGACAGTGCTAAAACTGGGGGTCTGAGAAAAGAAAATGCCCCAAGCCATGAGGTTAAAGGAGATTGACAGGTCACTAATAGGAGAGTCCTCTGCGATGCACCTAACTGAGCCAGTGTGGCTAGAGATGGGCCAGCATTGGGAGACTATCCATTTTGTGATAGTCCCAAAAACGACTGAGGCAGTAATTCTGGGATTGTCCTGGCTAGACAAGTGGGGCCCGATGATATAGTGGGAAGGGGGAGAGAGGAAAATGAGACTAGGAAAAGGCTCTCTCCCCCCTCAAAGCAAACCTGAGAGAGAATCAGAGAGCGGGAAATAAAAAGAACGAGTTTCTGAAACCATGTTGGAGTGACCACCAGGGACCCAGCTCATTCCTAAAGAGTATTGGGACCTAGCAGAGGTGTTCAGTGAGAAAGAATGTAATGTGCTCCCCCCCACACCCAACCAATTGTGCAATTGAGATCCTGCCAGGAGCAAAACTTCCTAAGCCAAAGAAGTATTCCATGGCCTCAAGGAAGATGAAGGAGTTAAGGGAGTACATCAACAAAAATCTAGCCAGGGCTTCATCCAGCTGGCAAAGTCCCACATGGTGGCCCATGTGCTGTTCAAAGAAAAGAATGATGGGATGATGAGATTATGTGTTGATTTTAGGGGGATAAATGGCATGTGTGTGGAGAACATGTACACCAGGGGTGTCAAACTCAAGGCCTGGGGGCCAGATCTGGCCCTTAGGGTGCTTAGATCTGGCCCACAGGGCCACCCTTGATACAGTGAAAGACTGGACTGCAGTGCCTCTGCATGCGACACTCCTGAGCGCTGTCTTCACTGGCAGAGGGTTGCAAGAGGCCATCGCAGCTATAAATGGATCTCATAAGGGCCGCAGGTAGCACTCCCAAGCTCGGTTTTTGCTGGCAGAGGGTTGCAAGAGGCCATCACAGCTGAAAACGGAGCTCAGGAACCCGTTTTCACTGGCAGAGTGCTTGGGTCACCACAGGTGCCCCCGACATGAGTAATGTCAAGCTGGCCATACCCACACCCACACCCCAGGGTCAAACATAACCCTGACATAACCCTCAATGAAATCGAGTTTGACAGCCCTGATGTACCCTCTTTTCTTAATGAAGGACATGCTTGCCCACCTGGCAAAAGGTAAAATCTTTACTAAGTTGCACCTGAGGCATACTATAGAGTGAGAATTAAAAAGAGGGATGAGTGAAAATCTTTCTGGTTCCAAAGGGCCCTTGCCGTATTCATGCAGCTGAATCTTTCTGGTTCCAAAGGGCCCTTGCCGTATTCGTGCTGCATGATCACTTTTATAAGAGGGTCCTAGTTTATTTAGAGGACATCCTCATCTTCACCTAAATGATGTAGGAGCACATCAGACTGGTTCAACAGATACACAAAAAACACCTGGACGCAAACCTGTATGCTAAATTGTCTAAATGTAAGTTTCACAAGACCCACCTTGACTATCTATGGTTGTTGTGTCTTGCCCACTCCCCCTGCCGGAGCCGGGCCCCTCTTATCTCCTGCCAGACGCTGATAGTGCTGAAGAATGTCCTGGCATGCCTCCAGCCCCCAGCCCTGGCACCATGCCCGGACAGGCCGAACAAACAAACCTCCCTCCAATAGCATGTGCGCCTGAAGCCAGCCACGAGCTGAGATTACCAACAGCTGGAGATGAAACGATGCAATGGATAGACCCACGCTTCCGGAGAATGGAGAGGCGATGTCACCAAAAGGAAGGGAGGGGCAGGCCTGGATAAGTGCTGAGTCATGGAGCCACACCCCATGGCCTATATAAGGGATCTGCTTTCTGGCATTCTCTGAGTCAGGCAAAGTCTAATTTGGATTGCTGAAGTCACTTCCTGGTCTCCTGCCTGCCTTGAGAACTCTGATAGGACTTTGGCAGAGCTGCAGAGGCACGCTTGATACGGACTTCCCCAACCCGGCCGTCAGCGGAGGAGTGGGACATGACAATGGTATTGAGTGTCAAACAAAGGGGTTAAGATGGACCCAGGAAAAGTAAAAGCCATCCTGGAACTGCAAACCTACAAGCAATTACAAGGCTTTCTGGGGTTTGCAAACTTCTACCAGCAGTTCATATCCTCCTTCACCAAGACAGCCTTGCTGATCACTGAACTGCTAAAGACAGGGAAAATGGGGGTCAGGCCTTGGCTCAGCCAACCACTAGAGTGGACTATAGAATGCTAGGGAGCCTTCGAGAAGCTCAAGTGGCTGTTATTGGTCATTTCTCCAAGCAGGCTCATTTTATAGCCTGCTCATTTTATAGTCTTCCTTCAGCCCATAAGCTGACGAAACTGTTTCTAAAACATATTTACCGACTGCACGGAGTCCCAAAGAGAACCATATCAGATCAGAAATATTTTAAATGCATTTCAAGAATACTTCTAAGGACTTTGGCATGTTTTGTTTGATGAACAATATTATCATTGAGTGTAATAGATATGATCATATTGCATAATATAAAGTTCCAACCAGTCTAGTGTCCATTTTTCCATAAATGCTGATCAAACCAACAATGATTCCAGCCATCCTACAGACTCTACAGTGGCAGACATCTCTGGTATGACTTCAAATATGTTTTTGCCCAAAGGAAAAAGGGGTGATAATTACGTACTATCAAATAGCAAATACTTCCTGCAGAGATAGGAAATATATAAGTGCTGCAATCTTGTCTGGATTCTTTCCAGTTCTTTCCTTCTAAAGCTATTGTGTTGTGTTCCTGTTTGCCATTGTTTCCAGAGGCACTGGGAACATAGAACATAAGTCTTGCTTCAGACCTTTTTGTCTATATGAGAATTTAACTAACTAAAACATTGGAGAACCTCTGCTAAACTTTTTTAGCTATAGCCAAAGATATCTGACACCAGATCTGTAACTTCCTGCAACTTATTTTATCTACAGCTTAGCAGAATGTCATTCCTTTATTGCTGAACACAAAAAGTGTTATTACTAAGATATTGATTACTGATGAAACATTACATAATTGGAGCCAATTGCACCTTGTCCTTCATATAAATAGCAGCTGAAGTTGACAGGCTGCAGTCCTGTACATGTAGGACTTTAACTGAATACAATTCAATTGAAATAAACTTAATAACAACAACAACAACAACAACAACAACAACAACAACAGAGTTGGAAGTGACCTTGGAGGTCTTCTAATCCAACCCCCTGCCCAGGCAGGAAACCCTACACAGACAAATGGTTATCCAACATTTTCTTAAAAATTTCCAGTGTTGGAACATTCACAACTTCTGAAGGCAAGTTGTTCCACTGATTAATTGTTCTAACTGTCAGGAAATTTCTCCTTAGTTCTAAGTTGCATCTCTCCTTGATTAGTTTCCACCCATTGCTTCTTGTTCTACCCTCAGGTGCTTTGGAGAATAGTTTGACTCCCTCTTCTTTGTGGCAACCCCTGAGATATTGGAACACTGCTATCATGTCTCCCCTAGTCCTTCTTTTCATTAAACTAGACATATCGAGTTCTTGCAACCGTTCTTCATATGTTTTAGCCTCCAGTCCCCTAATCATCTTTGTTGCTCTTCTCTGCACTCTTTCTAGAGTCTCAACATCTTTTTTACATCGTGGCGACCAAAACTGAATGCAATATTCCAAGTGTGGCCTTACCAAGGCATTATAAAGTGGTATTAACACTTCATGTGATCTTGATTCTATCCCTCTGTTTATGCAGCCCAGAACTGTGTTGGCTTTTTTGGCAGCTGCTGCACACTGCTGGCTCATATCTAAATGGTTGTCCACTAGGACTCCAAGATCCCTCTCACAGTTACTACTATTGAGCAAGGTACCACATATCCGGTACCTGTGCATTTTGTTTTTTTGGCCTAAATGTAGAACCTTACTTTTTTCACTGTTGAATTTCATTTTGTTAGATAGCGCCCAATGTCAAGATCTCTCTGTATCTTGAGCCTATCTTCTGGAGTGTTGGCTATTCCTGCCAGCTTGGTGTCATCTGCAAATTTGATGAGTTCCCCATCTATCCCCTTGTCCAAGTCACTTACTGTTAAAAGGCCAGTAAAGACAATGCTGCTCAATTCAAACTACTCAACACAATGTATTATTTTGTAAAAGCAAGCTATAGGTATCAACATATTAATAAATTTCACAAGAAAATGTGTTTCATAAAGACAAGAGACTTTAAGAAGTTTGCTGATAAGAAGAGAAGAAAAAAGAGATTCTGAACAGAAATAAAAGTGTTTGTGGAAGATGCATATTGATGACACTGCTTCATTTTCCAAATTGATTCTATCAAAGGTTTTATGCTAATAACAGACTTAAAAATAAATACTAAATACTCATCCAATACAAAATCAAGAAATTAATTCTCCAAATGAGAGTGAATTATTACAATCCAGTTCCTTCTACTGACAACTGCAATCTAGGAAAATACTCTGGACAAAGGGTATTGATATCAAGCAGGAATATTCTGAACATTTTCAGAGATGGAAAGTATTTTTAACTTCTCCTTCCCGAGTATCTTAATGGGAAAATTGGTTTTCGTTTCATTAGAAACACCTTCAAAAAGTTTTTCAGATAGATATAATATTATGATATATCCAATATCCACCTGTTTTATCATGAACATACAGTGTATTTATTACATTTATAGTTACCCCATTCTATATTATTCTTTCTTTGTAGCAAGCATAACAATTCAAAATTAATTTTTTAAAAAATATGTAAAGGACATGTAACTTCCATGGGCTCCCTATTACTTCTCCTTTACTTTAAATAAACAATTCCTGCAGTAAGTACTCTACGTTATTTATCAGTTGTCTTGATTGGTAGGCTCTTCCAAGAGTTAATAATATAGTGTGCACTCATTTCAAGCACAGGGAAAAGATTTTGCCTGCAATGTTAAAAAATAAAATTGAAATGTCCAAGTCCTTTCAATCATCTTCTATCAAGGTGTCAAAGAGCAAATACCTTGAAAAATCTAAACCATCAACAGCAGAAATGCTGGACATATTATAACATTCTTGTTATGTATTCATGTATGTACCTTTAAATATTTGGGCGGGAAATCAGCACGTTGCTGATTGGACGAAGCCGCCAGTAGAACTGTATATAAGGAGAGGTTTTTCCCCAGCTTAGCCTGGGTTGCTGGGTTCACCTATATTAAAGAGCTGTTGTCACTACCCTGGTCTCCAGCCTCGTTACTTCCAGAACTTAACACTGGCGGCGAGGGTGGGATCTCGAGGCTAAGGAGAACCAGAACCGAGCTGAAGCACGAAGAACCGAACCCAGCAAACACAGGGCAGAAAAGCGGAGATGGCCAGTTACACTCCGCCCGCACCGTTTGACCCGGCTAAAGAGAAATGGGGCGTATATGACCCGTTTGAAAGCTTTCTAAAGCCAACGAACTGCAAGGAGTTCCAGATAACCGCAAAGGGCTTATTTCTTAAGCCACTGTGGTCGGAGGTCATTGATATCGCGGAAGCCCTGGCAGAGCCAACGCCGATACAATCGGTATCGTGGCCAACTCTGCAGACTTTACTAAAAACCACTTGGCAGCGCCGTCCAAATACGTGCGGCGGTTTGAATTGGAGGCGAAGACAGATGGAGGCGAATCCGCCGGTGACTACATGGCCGCCCTAAGGAAAGCGTCAAGGACTGCGGATACGAGACCTGGGCGGTGCTGCTCGAGCAACTCATCCGGGTCAGAGACATCCGTTTGCGGCGGCTGCTAGCAAAGAGCAACCTAACGCTGGCCAGCGCTCTGGGCGCCAGAGCACATGAAATATCCACCAAGCGGCGGAGACACTGCAAAAGCCTCTCCCACCAAAGGCGAGCACAAAGCCAATTCCAGTGCACCAGGAGGAGATTCAGACCGAATCCGGCGGTGAAGATGAGGAAGGGTCTGCCGAACCGAGAAAGCGACAAAGAGGACCGAGGCGAATGTGGAAGCTGCGGAGGTCAACACCAGCGCCACGCTGCAAGTTTAAGGACGCACATGTCGGTGATGCGGAAAGAAAGGGCACCTAGCTCAAGTTTGTCGAGCGGCCCAACCTTCCGCCCTTCAAATTCCGTCGGCCAATCAGGCCGGATCGGCAAAGGCGACCCGCGATTGGTTCAAACAAAAAGCGCGGATTCAACCAAACGACTGTAGTCATAGGCGCGCCTCAACCGAGTGGAAGAAGATCTTCACCAAACCAAAATAGAAGGAGTAAGTGCCGACTCGAAGTGGACACCGGGTCAGCGATCACCATCATGTCCTGGGACACTTTGGCGAAGTCACTGCCAGCAGTCGAGCGCCACCTGCAAACTCAAGCGGCCTACGGGTCCCATGACTACCAGGGAAATCGCATCCCTGTTCGAGGACCACCTCCGTCCAGTCTACGGACCACACAAGAAGACCCTGCCCATCACGATCGTGAAGGGACTCTGCCAGTTGTTGGGACTAGACTGGTTTCGTGCCCTGGGCATGGGGTGACTGGCATCTACAGAAGTGACTGTAACCTGAAAGACATTCTCTTGAGCGAGTTCGAAGATGTCTTCAAGGACTGCCTGGGCAAGTACAAGGGGACCCCTATTTCCTTCAACTTAGACCCCCAGGTAGCTCCCATTAGGCTAAAGGCGAGGAGAGTCCCTTTTGCCCTTAAGCCAAAAATTGACAAGGAGCTAGATAAGCTCATAAATCAGGGAATTTTGGTACTAGTCGATCACGCAAAGTGGGAGACGCCAATCGTCACCCCAGTAAAACCAGATGGGTCAATTAGAATTTGCGCTGACTACAAGGCGGCTAAACAAAGCCTTACAGAAAAGCGCTTACCCGGTTCCGTGGTGCAACACTTGCTGCACTCTTTGGGGCGAGGCAAGGTCTTTGCAAAGTTAGACTTGGCCCAAGCCTACCAACAACTGCCGTGAGCGACAACACAGCGAGCCCAAGCGATTGTAACTCACAGGGGTGCATTCAAGTGTACCCGATTACAATTTGGGGTGAGTGTGGCACCGGGGCTGTTCCAAAACTTAATGGAACGACTTCTGCAAGGGCTCCCAGGGGTAGTTCCCTACTTCGATGATGTCTTGATTTCAGCGGAAAACATGGAAGGAATTGGGGAGGCGTTTGAGAAAGGTTCTGGGCATTTTCCGGACAGCGGATTAAAGGTTAAAGTAAACAAATGCCAGATAGAATTGAATCCGTAGAATTCTTGGGCTACGGATAGACAAGAAGAATTCACCCACTGAGAGCAAGGTCAAGGCAATCAGAAAGGCTCCAGCGCCCAAAAACAAAGCAGAGCTACAGGCATTCCTGGGCTAGTGAATTTTACGCGGTTTTTAAAAAACAAAGCGACCGTTGCTGAACCGCTGCATAAGCTTTTAGGAAAAATACTGTTTGGTCTTGGGAAAGTCGGAAAATAGGGCTTTGAAGCAGTAAAAACCTGCTCTCAAGTGATAGCCTGCTCATCCAATATCATAACTCATTGCCCTAGTGCTGGTTTGCGATGCCTCCCCTTATGGGGTGGGGCTGTACTCAGCCACAGACTTCCAAACGGCACAGAAGCCCCTATAGCCTTCTACTCTAGAACAATGTCCTCCCCAGAGGAACTATAGCCAATTAGATAAGAAGCGCTAGCAATTGTGTCAGGGTAAAAATTCCACGAATATGTTTTTGGGCGGATTTTGAAATTGTGACTGACCACAGACCGCTGTTAGGAATACTGGCTGGCGACCGCCCAGCGCCTGTGGCACTTTCGCCACGTTTGACTCGATGGACTATTTTCTTGGCGCTTATTCTTACAAGCTGCAGCATCGACCGGGAAAAGAAGTGGGGCATGCAGACGCGTTAAGCAGATGCCCACTACCAGGGGCGATCGAAGACCCCACTCCGGGGACGCCCATCCTGCTTATTGACTCTTTGGACTCTGGCCCAGTCACATCTAAGGAAGTGGCTCGGGCATCATACCGGGACATTATGTTAAGGACTGTACTCGGTTGGGTACAAAGAGGGTGGCCCATGCTTGGCGACGTTTAAGGAATTTGTAAAAAAACGTGATGAGCTCTCGGCTCAAGGGGGGTGCCTGTTATGGGGTGATCGTGTGGTAATTCCGGATAAATTAAGGGGAAAGGTATTGGACCTCCTCCACGAGGGTCACCCAGGGATCGTAAGGATGAAGGGGCTAGCAAGAAGCTATGTGTGGTGGCCACTCATGGACTCAGAGATTGCTGAGAGGGTAGGGAAATGCCAGGCTTGCCAAGAGTCCAGACCTCTACCCCCAACGGCCCCAGTCAGGGAATGGGAAAAACCCCAAGGGCCCTGGTCAAGAATCCACATTGATTTTGCTGGCCCTTTCCATGGCCAAACCTTCCTAGTGGTTGTCGACGCATTCTCTAAATGGTTGGAGATCATACTCATGAAATCCACTACGGCCGAGGCAGTAATCGCAGCCCTGCGCCACCTATTCGCAACCCACGGGTTGCCTGACACTCTGGTGTCCGACAACGGCCCGCAATTCACGGCAGCCCAGTTTGAGGAATACTTGGCAGAGGAGGGCATCCGACATGCCCTCTCTGCGCCTTTCCACCCTGCGACGAATGGCCTTGCAGGCGTTCCGTCCGGGCGCTAAGGAGGCGTGTCAGGCTCAAGCCAGGTGACTGGCAAACAAAGATAGATTTCTTTCTGGCCGTTCAGCACAGAACCCCAAGCACTGCTACGGCAGAAGCCCAGCCGAATTATTGATGGGACGGAAACTCCGGTGCCCACTTGACCGTTTGAATCCCATTACACACCAGAGGGTTACAAGGGAAATAGACAAAACAAGGAATGGGCATAGGCGACCAGTGTGGGCCGCAACTATGGGGACGGCCCAAGTTGGCTCGCAGGGCAAATCATAAAAGCAACCGGTCCAAAATCATACTTGGTGAGTTACAAGACAACCGAGTATGGAGGCGCCACATAGATCAGATAAGGAAGCGAATAACTGAACAACCCGAGCCAAATGAAACAGATCATGACCACTCCTTATTTGAACCCACAGCTGACCATGACCCGGGAGGCGCAGACTTAACTGAGGTCCCGGAGGTCCAGCGACGCCATCAGGTTCCCGAGGAAACGGGCAGGAAAAGTACAAAAGTAATCCAAGGCCGGATGGCCAAGAAAAGAGTCTGCAGTAATCCAGGGCCCGATGGCCTAGAGAAAGAGCTGGGAGGAGAAAAAGCCCTCCGACCAGCTCAAAACACCACCCAGGACTGAACCGCGAGGTCTGAAAGAATTAGAGACGCCCAGGTTATTTGCGTGACTATTCGAAAAATAACATGTAAATAATATGTAAATAGAAGCAAAGTGTTTTCTGGGAAGGAGGAGTGTTATGTATTCATGTATGTACCTTTAAATATTTGGGAAATCAGCACGTTGCTGATTGGACATCAGTAGAACTGTATATAAGGAGAGGTTTTTCCCCAGCTTAGTCGCTGGGTTCACCATATATTAAAGAGCTGTTGTCACTACCCTGGTCTCCAGCCTCGTTACTTCCCGAACTTAACAATTCTATTCACAATTATAGGATGCAACCAAAGTAATAATAGAGAAAGAAAAGGATTATGTGGATGATCTATAGCAATTACCCAAATGTCACTCCCAACACCTGTGTCCCTTAAAGTCATGTTTCTTTTGTAGCCTTGGAAAAATAAATGAACGCATCAAAAAAGTCATCCTGGAACAAAATAGTCATTTCCCATTTCAGTTTACTTACCAGCAGAATACTAAGTATAAATGATGGTCATACAGAAGTTGTGATTTGACAGCAACAACATCAAAGTCATAATGGTGAGAATGGGACGATCTTTCATTTTGGTTCAGAAAAGCTTTCCTAAATCACAAAATATGAAAAACAGACTTTCCTTTTCCACATTGGATCTTAGCTCATGTACAATATGTTTTGTAAAAAGTTGCTCATCCAAAAAGCAATATGGGCAGGTATGTAAATCAAGAATGTGCAATGCTTTTATGCTTTTATGAGAGCATATGTACCAACACAAATTCCTTGTGTGTCCAATCACACTTGGCCAATAAAAAATTCAATTCAATTCAATTCAATTCTATTCTATTCTATTCTATTCTATTCTATTCTATTCTGATTTCTGTAATATTTGTGCTTCAATCCAAGGAAACTGGTGGCAATTTTTCTAAGTGGAATGCCAAATATGTCTGAGTCCTATATCTAACCTTCAAGTTAAGAATAGTTGTCATTGACTTCCGGGTGGCGCCACCTTTCTCGCTGTGTGCTAATTTATGGCACTCCGCACTGGATATTTTAAAAGCCGGTGAAAACAGCAACGAACAGCTGTTCCCAGCTTCAATTTCCCTCTCTGGTTGAAAGAGAGAGAAAGAGCGGGGGGGGGGGGGAGAATGGTAGATTCCCCTAGGGGCTTTGTTTTTGTTATGCAAAGTCCCGAAAGGTCGAATCCCATTGAATCCTCCCTTAATCTCCAGTATTCACTGCGCTCCTGCAAAAGCAGGAAAAGAGGAAGGTGTCCACTTCTGCTAACAATTGATTTCTTCTTGTGGATATCTATAAGCAGACGGAAGAAGCATGAGTGAACAATTATTGGTTTGCAAGTATTTTTGATTTCCTGACTTCCACCTTTTTTAAAAAAGAGAATCCCCCCCCTTCTTTTAATTGTTTAAAACGGCGTTTGAGAGCAACTGAAAGCAGAGCAATAAATGAAAGGGAGCCTTGCTGCGGAATCGAAACTGAATGGAGATTTTATCTTATTGTGTTGGACTGTGGATTGTTGGATTATATTACGTTGTTTAAGTATTTCACAAGGGGATTCTCAGCAGGAACTTTCTCATGAAGGTTCTTTCAGAAGAATGGATTCGTGACTTTATACAGGATTACACAGAAAGAATGTATTTAATTATTCAAAAATACGAAATGATAAAAAATGGGGACGTTTTGGATGAGAGCTTGTAGGAAATTAACCAGTGAAATCAGGACTTGGAAAATGGAATGGAGGAGATACAAACAAAAGTGGATAAATATGAAGATATGATCGTGAATAAACAAGTTGATGTAAAGAAGTTTTCTTTAAATAGTTTGGATGAAATGCCTGAATTTGTGCTACAGGAGGCTGTCTCCCGAACTGAAAAAACTCACAGGGTTAATGCTTTCCAAGAGTTCTCTTTTTGGACTGATGGAATATACGGCAGTAATTTGTGGATTCCTGGACATAAGGAACTACTAGGAAATATTGCGACTGACTTTTCAAAAGGAGTAATGAAGGAAAGACAGAGATTAATGCATCAAAAAAAATGGCAAGAGACAAAAGTATTATCCTTGAAACAAGGTTTTTTTGAAATATTAACAGACAAAAATATTAGTGTCCCGGAAAGACAGTATGTGAGGAAGATCTGGAAGAAATGGGTTGATTATATGTTTTATATCTATCATAAAAGACTAGATATTTGGATCTATACTGGATTTTGACGAGGAAGGACTAAAGTTGAATAGATATTGTAATTTTCTGTATTGAAATTTTATAATGTCTTGCACTGAATTTTAAATAGAATATTCTCGAAAGATCTTATGTAAGAAAGATTGGGGGTGGAATTATATGGTTATAGAAGCTATAAGGGAGATATTCTCTGAATTGGATTGGATTTTTATGCTTTAGCTGGTTTTAAATATTGTGGGTTGTAGTTTGGTACAACAGTGTAACCTCATATATGTTGGCTAAAAGGATGATGATGATGATGATGATTTATTTGCCAACAAGTATAAGGAAAAAAGTAACAGTATAAACATAGACATGGACACAAGAAAAAAAATTGACACAAAAAAAGGATATAAATAGGCAAAACATAGCCATAAACACATAGAATGATTACATATAATTGGGAACAGTAGGACAGGGATGGTAGGCACGCTGGTGTGCTTATGCACGCCCCCTTAGGGACCTCTTAAGAAACATGAAAGGTCCACGGTAGACAGTTTAAGGTAAAAGGTATGGGGATTAGAGAGACTAACAACAGGATCAGGTAGAGCATTCCAGACATTTACTACTCTATTGCAGAAGTCATATTTCCTACAATTAAGATTAGAGCGAATTACATTGAGTTTAAATCTATTAATAGCCCTTGTGTTATTATGGTTGAAATTACTCATTTACAGGTAGAACGTTTTGGTAAATAATCTTATGAACTAAGCATAGGTCAGAACTTAGACGACATAGTTCGAGGCTATCTAGACCTAAAATTTCAAGCATGATGGTATAGGAAATTTTACTTTGAGCAGAAGATTTAAGAATTCTTCTAGTAATAATAGTAATCTCTCTTATCTTATGTAATGGACAACTGAATTTATAAAATGGAATGTGAGAATCTCAAACCACCCCTCTAAGTAGTTTCTTAATCTTCACATCTTAATGCTAAGTCCTCTATATGGTAACCAGTGGTGGGATTCAAAATTTTTTACTACCGGATCTGTGGGCATGGCTTGGGGCATGGTGTGGCTTGGTGGGCATGGCATGGCTTCATGGGCGTGGCGTGGCTTGGTGGGCATGGCTTGGTGGGCATGGCAGGGGAAGGATACAGTAAAATCTCCATTCCCTCCCCACTCCAGTGGAAGGTTACTGCAAAATCCCCATTTCCTCCCAATCAGCTGGGACTAGGGAGGCAGAGAATAGATGGGGCCAGTCAGAGCTGATATTTACCGATTCTCTGAACTACTCAAAATTTCCGCTACTGATTCTCAAGAACTGATCAGAACCTTCTGAATACCACCTCTGATGGTAACATTTTGATAGTCCACGTACTGCCTATATATGTGAAATAATTTCTATAATGCAACTATCCGGTTTTTTAGCATGAAAGTCTGTGGCTATATTCAACTCTTCATCTCCCCTTCCTATTAACTTCATACAATAGACCAATCTCACAACAGAGACACAAAATCAAATTTTATTAAAAAGTCATGTCTGACTCTAAGGCATGGTATGCATGTCCAACCAGAAATAAAAGTAAGGGCTAAATTTTTTTTAATTTGAATTTATATCCCGCCCTTCTCTGAAGACTCAGGGCGGCTTACATTGTGTAAGGCAATTCATATATTGTGTAAGGCAACACATAATTCACTAGTGTTACATGAAGTAAGAGCAGGGTACAATGATAATTGGCCTATTCACAACCAGAAATTAAACCTAGTGCGTTTCCTAGCAGAACATTTTATGTGTTTCTCCAGAAACAATACTACAGGAAGCATGTGTTCTGTTTTCAATCTCCTGGGACTCCCCAGCATCTTAGAAATTTGAAACTTTAATCAGATTTATGTTTTGGGATAATAATAATACCATAATAATATAATATCTTATATACATACATACATATATATTACAGATACAGATACATATTATTGACAAAAGTTTAACATATCTAGCAATTAAGAAATTCTAAAAGATATGCTTATCTGCCCATTAAATTAAAATTATGATTTAAATATCATATTTCAATAATTAATATACAATGAAACCATCAAATCAACTCAGTGGTCTTGTGGGACATATTGTGAGTTCTGTGAAAGAACAAAATCTCAAGAAATCATACTCATGAATGTAGAATCTCAGGGGAAAGCCAAAGAGCCAAAAAGGTTAGAGTTTTTTTATGGTTATTGCTAAGGTATTGTACAACATTATGTTGTGGAACTTGCATAGCTCATCTATTCTACCAAAATAGAAGCATTAAATAAATAATAGTTGGGTTATTAGTCACCAAACTGCACATCCCAAGTAAGTCCTTTACTCAACAGACTTCCTACTCATTAGCTACACAGTTCAAGCATAGCCAAGAGATAAGTTATATCAATGCAAATTCTTAAGAATATGATAATAGTACAGGAAGACAAGTTGGTTACTTCTTCATCAGGAAATGCTTTAAATTACAAGCATGCTTGCTTATATTATAGCATGGACTGTTTCAAAACCACCACTTTTCCTGCTGGTTTGCCTTCAGCCTAGTTTCCTGCTCTTTGGGATGGGTTAGCCCTTCTTTCATTTCAAATCAAATTAAGGAAACTATTTTTTATAAGTTATTCTAAGTACCCTTACTGTGAACTATTTTTGTGCAGAGATTAAGTTGGTAACTCAAAACAATTTAGAGAGAAAATAGGCTTGCTTAAATGTACCTTGAATATTGTTATTCTGTGTCAGTGTACATGCAGATATTTGCAAAGGAACAGTTTCAAAGTATAAATCAACAACTCTTGGCATATAGGTGTAATATATAAAGCATAACATTATTATTTTTTTAAAAAAATAAACAATATTTTGTGTATTTTTCTTTCAAATTTTTTCTAATGTCCCAGACCTAGTCCCTTAGTAGAGTTAGATGAGTGAGTGTAGGTATAACACACATTTGTTTTAATTTTGCTTATTTTTTTTCAGTCCCAGTTTTCCTGATATTACATATACATGTATATTCATCAGAATTAAGATAGCATAATGCTATGAATAAATAAGATGTAGCAAGAGAAACTATTGGTTGATTATGAAGAAGATTCTAAATATGTTTTATTCAGTGATACTATTTTCAATGGGCTCTGTCATTTAATATAGAAGTAAAACTCTTTCTCTGTGGCCCATGAAGACCATATTGTTTTGCTTGCACCCTCAGGGAGGCAGAGGTTCAGAAATGAGACCAAAAAGTGAAGTTTTTCTCTCCTTTTTCCCCCTGCTCCTCTTTTCTCCCTCCCTCCCTCCTTCCTTCCCTCCCTCCCTCCCTCTCTCTCTCTCTCTCTCTCTCTCTCTCTTTTGTCTCTGTATGTCTCCTTCTTACCTTATCATTCTCCGATAGCAGTTAGATTTAAACAAAAAACTCCAATTAATGTCAATGAGGAAGAGCTGCTGGTATCTCTCCATCCTAATAGCAAAATTTTACACATATTTGCTTGGGGATTAGCCAACACAACAATTACAATCTTAAATTCAAAATTGATTACCGATTCTAACAACAGAACTGTATTCTGTATTGATTGAAAACACCATTATATGGACTATTTGCACCATCTCTTCTGCAACCCAAGAGTTTTTCAATATTTGATTTAATAATCTATAGCATAAACCAATGTTAATGTGTAAATATGTAAAAGGTCCCCACAAACAATGCTTTTTTGAAAAAAATGTATTTTCCAGGCTAAATATAAGAGAGTTGAATTCCAAGGTGTCCTTCTCCCAATGGAAAAGTACCTTGAGCCAATCGAAACATTTGCAAATTATTTTCCCTAATGGCCTCTTTGCTTTGCAGATCCTGAATTATCTCCTGCCTAGTTTAGAAAGTCCACCTAACTCTTTTGAATAATTTGAAGAAAAATGACCACAAGTACCTTCCTTTTGCAGCTACCAAAAGCATCTGCTCCTAGAACAGAACATTGTTCAGAGATCCTGGGCTCAGTTCATAGTTTTCACCAAATAAAAAATGGACAAGCTCTTTGAGTTCAAATGATACAGAGTTTTCTTCTAAGTTATTAGGAGGAGGTTCTTCCTGAGCACCATAGAGTATCACAGTGATATAATGAGATCACCAGGGAAGCCAAGGAGAAGGAATTTTGCCTCTTTTTAAAGAAGCTTTAAAAGTAAAAATAGTATTCTAAGCCTATGAGTGGCTAAATGCAGCCACATTATTATTGTTTAAACAAACAAACAAAAATCTCTTTTTTAAATCATCAGTTTCCCTGCAAAATTTTGGCAATTCAAACTGGAAGACCTCAAAAGATGGCATAATACAAACTAAGGAACTCCAAATGGCCTGTATAGTGAGTCATTGTCTTTTCCTAATTCAGTACACAGCAACAACACCAAAGCTCACTAACCTTTCTGTAACTGAGTATTGCCATGATATTATTGAGAAGAGTCCCTATAGGAAGCAAAATTAAAAGGAAAACAAGCAAGAAAGGGATCTTTTTCAGATCTAAACAGAGATATGCACTGATGCAGTTGCAACCACATTGATCTATGACTAAAGAAAAAAAGCAGAAACGAAATATAAAAGGTTTCATGAAAATTATAGTGTTTCCAATTTGTTTGTGGATTTCTGATTTCATGTCTAGGCTTCTTTCCAGCTTAAAAATAAAATTCCGATCTGAGACCACAGACCTCAGAAACTATGTATATATGCAAACATGTCAAATTCCCAGTTGGTGTTTTTGTTGTTCTCATTCTAAGGTTTAAATGTTACTACTTAAGTTGTAATATACTATTTTCATGGTTCATATGAATCTGTATTACTTTACATTTTTGTTGGCAGCCTCCATTGTGCCCTTGTGAGTCCTAGAAGACATCAGACTTTCCTCTGTTGAGAGGTATACTTTCCATAATGTAATCTAATACAAAAATAATTTATTCTGATTTGCTTTGCTAATGGAGAAAAATATGCTAAAAAATGGAAACCTACTTTTGTGGCTGTGTCATCTAATGGGAAATTAAGGAGGAGTACATAAGACAAAGATTAGGAGCCAGGTTTTAATGGGCTGCATAACTTTTAATGTTTCATGTCCGTGAGATATCCACTTTGGAATGCAAAAATGAACCACAACCATTCAGTTGGAAGGCTAAAGAAGATATTATTTTGAAAATGGTAGGACTGTCCAGTTATCAGCTCCAGTGAATTTTGGCAGAAAGCAAGATAGATTTTACTATTCTCCATGTGCCTGCATTTCAAAGACTGGGGAGAGAAGCCGTAGTGGGTTGCTACCAGTTAAACACCGGTTTGGGAGAACCAGTAGTAAAAATATGTAGTCACTCGCAGAACCGGTAGTAATGGCTGGCTGGCCATTCCCCTGAACCGGTCATCAGGTCACTGCTTGCTCACACTGGCCGCCATATTCATCACCGCCATGTTCTTCACGCATGCGCATCCCATTGCCTTGCAAGTTCAATGGGATGTGCGTGCACAAAGAACATGGTGGTGACGGCAGCAGCTATTTCTGCCGGTACTTTTTGGCGGCCTGTGGGGAAGCCTTTTCGAAGGCTTCTTTGCCAGCTCCTTTGCAGCAGCAGCGTCTGGCTGGGGCACATCAAAAACTCCAGTCAACTTGCCCTCCCGACTCTGGACCAACCGCCGCAGAAGGTAAGCAGCCAAACAAAGAGGCAGTGGTGGGGGAGGAAGACAGGCAAGCGGGTCTGGCCACAGGACCTCTGGGAAAGGTCCATGGAAGGCAGGCAAGCATGTCACAACTGCCTGGCCATAGGGAAGGGAGCTAGCACCCTATTCCCTTCCCTGCAACCCTGACATGCTTGGCTGCCTTCCACACAGCCTTCCTGACGGTCCCCCATGCCTTTGCCTTCTGAGGTCGGGGAGGGCAAGCAGTTTTCCCAGGCTGCTGCACATGTGCACCAGATGTGAAGGGTGGTAGACACCATGCCTCTGAGAAAAAGAGGCACTGGTGATCAACTTTAAGACCACCGAGAAACCGAGAGCAAAAGTAGCAGCAGCAGGGGCAACAGGGTGTATGTGTCCCTTCACAAGGACTCTGTGGAAAAGAGGTGGCAGCAAAGCCCTGGCTGTCACCCAGGAGGGCACTGTGGAGGGACACATCATATGCCCCTGTCACCCTCACCACTGCTACTTTTGCTCTTGGCTTCTCTTTTAAAGATAAGTCTTTTTTAAAGCACTTTTAAAGTTGATCTTAAGGAGCTGGAAGAAGTTTAATAATAATAATAACAGAGTTGGAAGTGACATTGGAGGTCTTCTAGTCCAACCCCCTGCCCAGGCAGAAAACCTACACCATTTCAGACAAATGGTTATCCAACATTTTCTTAAAAATTTCCAGTGCTGGAGCATTTACAACTTCTGCAGGCAAGTTGTTCCACTGATTAATTGTTCTAACTGTCAGGAAATTTCTCCTTAGTTCTAAGTTGCTTCTCTCCTTGATTAGTTTCCACCCATTGCTTCTTGTTCTATCCTCAGGTGCTTTGGAGAATAGCTTCGCTCCTTCTTCTTTGTGGCAACCCCTGAGATATTGGAACATTGCTATCATGTCTCCCTTAGTCCTTCTTTTCATTAACTAGATACATCCAGTTCCAGCAACCGTTCTTTATATGTTTTATCCTTGAGTCCCCTAATCATTTTTGTTGCTCTTCTCTGCACTCTTTCTAAAGTCTCAACATCTTTTTTACATCGTGGCGACCAAAACTGAATGCAATATTCCAAGTGTGGCCTTACCAAGGCATTATAAAGTGGTATTAACACTTCACGTGATCTTGATTCTATCCCTCTGTTTATGCAGCCCAGAACTGTGTTGGCTTTTTTGGCAGCTGCTGCACACTGCTGGCTCATATCTAAATGGTTGTCCACTAGGACTCCAAGATCCCTCTCACAGGTACTACTATTGAGCAAGGTACCACATATACGGTACCTGTGCATTTTGTTTTTTTTGCCTAAATGTAGAACCTTACTTTTTTCACTGTTGAATTTCATTTTGTTAGATAGCGCCCAATGTTCAAGTCTGTCAAGATCTTTCTGTATCTTGAGCCTATCTTCTGGAGTGTTGGCTATTCCTGCCAGCTTGGTGTCATCTGCAAATTTGATGAGTTCCCCATCTATCCCCTTGTCCAAGTCATTGATGAAGATGTTGAAGAGTACTGGGCCTAAAACAGAGCCTTGGGGTACTCCACTGCATACTTCCCTCCATGTGGATGTAGTTCCATTGAGGACTACACATTGAGTGTGGTTGGTCAGCCAGTTACGAATCCATCTGGTGGTGGTGCTGTCTAACCCACATTTTTCTACTTTATCTAGTAGTAGGTTATGGTCTACTTTATCAAATGCTTTACTGAAGTCCAAGTAAATTATATCGACAGCATTCCTCTGGTCCACTAATTTTGTCACTTTGTCAAAGAATGCGATAAGATTAGTCTGGCATGATCTGTTTTTGACAAACCCATGTTGGCTTTTGGTTATTACTTTGTTTGCTTCTAGGTGTTTGGTGATTCGTTGCTTGATTATCTTTTCCAGAATCTTCCCTGGTATTGAGGTTAAGCTGATAGGTCTCTAGTTTCCTGGATCTGTTTTTCCCCTCCTTTTTTGAAGATGGGAACTACATCAGCTCTTTTCCAGTCCTCTGGCAGTTCCTCTGTGCTCCAGTATCTTTGAAAGATATAGTTCAGTGGTTCTGAGATTTCATCTGCCAGTTCCTTCAGAACCCTGAGGTGTAATCCATCCGCTCCTGGTGATTTGAACTCATCTAGGGTAGACAAATGTTCATTTACCATTTTTTCCCCCTATTTTAACTTGTGTTCCTAATCTGCTTTTTGTTGTGCTGTTTTTGATAGGTTGGATTGTTTTTTCCTTTTGTGTAAAGACAGATGCAAAAAATGAGTTAAGTAGATCTGCTTTCTCCCTGTTGCTTGTCACCTTCTTGCCACTTTCTCCCAGCAATGGGCCAATTGTTTCCTTGACTTTTTTCTTGTTTTTAATATGTTGGAAGAAGCTTTTTTTGTTATTTTTTACTTTTGTCGCTAGCCTTTGTTCATTGTGAGCCTTAGCTTTCCTCACTTCATCTTTACGGGCTCGGGCTATTTGCTGATATTCTGCCTTAGTTATTTGCCCCTCTTTCCACTTTTTATACTTGTCCTTTTTGTCTTTCAGTTTGTTAGATAGTTCTTTATGCATCCATGCTGGTTTCTTTTGAGATCTATTATTTTTCTTCTTCATTAGTATTGTCCTAGACTGCGCTTTTATAATCTCATTTTTCAAAATTTCCCAAGCTTCTTGAGTTGTTTTCCCCTTGAAGATTCTCATCCATGGAATCCGTCTCAAGCTTCTCTCTAAGTTTATTGAAATTAGTTCTAAGAGAGCTAGAGAAAGTCCAAGACTCTAGTTTGACTTTGTTCTACTATTTGTGTTTGCAAAATGTTGAATTCCAATTTTGCATGATCACTTGCCCCCAAGATTTCTGTAGCTTCAACACCTTCTATCATTTCATCTCTATTAGTGAGAATTAAGTCCAATATGGCTGATCCCCTTGTTCCCTTCTCTACTTTTTTGGGAAACAAAGTTGTCTGCTAGGTTTGTTAGGAACCTGCTGGATTTTCCATTTGGTGTAGAGTTTGTCTCCCAGTTGATGTCAGGGTAGTTAAAATCCCCCATTACTACTGTGATGTGCTTCCTACATACCTTAGTTAGCTGACTACCAAAAAGTTCATCTATTTCCTCTGTTTGGTTGGGTGGCCTATAGTATATACCTATGGCAATATCATTTTCCCTCCCTTTAATATTGACCCAAATGCATTCAAGATAATTTTCATCATTGTTGTGCTCTATTTCTGTAGAGATGTAGTTGTTTCTTATATATAGTGCAACTCCAGCTCCTCTTTTATTTGGTCTATTTCTTTTAAATAATTTATATCCCCCTAGCTGTAGGTTCCATTTGTCAGTTTCATCCCACCAAGTTTCCGTAAGGGCAACAATATCATATCTGCCCTCATTTACTTGAATTTCTAATTCACCCTGTTTATTCCTCATACTCTGTGCATTTGTGTATAGACATTTGAGTCCATTTTGATTGACCTTGTGTTTACTGTCTACATAATCTGTGTTGTGCCTGACTGCCCCTACTTTCTTGCCACCTGTTTGATTAGTGCCTGTTTGATAAGTTTCCTTAGATTGCCACCAAGTCATTATTGGGAGAGGTGTAGGCTAGCCCCTGAATATCAAGAAGTCTTGGGCAAAATTCTTCCAAAGTTCGGCTAAGTCTTCTCCTCCTTCTCAGCCTGTGTGAGCAAATGACTGTGCGTGTTTGTTCTATGATATGAGGCCAAGAAGGAGGGGAACACATGGACAAACTTTGCCCAAGACTTCTTGTATATTATATATCCGCACAGGAAATCTCCCCAGGACTTCTGGGATGCCTCGCCATTGATGCCACCACCGCCAATACCTACTGCGGCAAAGCCACGCAGAAAAACTCCCCCAGAGTTCTGGAACATCCTGACGCCACCTGCCACGGCCTGAAGTTCCCATTTCAGCAGCTGCTGCCACCGCCTTAAGTCCCTGTTTTGGCCCCACCCGACCCCCACCTGCCACTGCCTGAAGCTCCCATTTTGGCCCTTATCCCCGCCTGCCACAGCCTGAAGTTCCCGTTTCAGCACCCACCGCCACTACTACCTGCCACAGCCTGAAGCTCCCATTTTGGGTGTCACCACCACTGCTAGGCGCTTTCTCACAGGCCTCCCGGTCTCACTCTCCTAGACTTTGAAGGAGGGAGGGATGGTGCACACAAATTCGCTTACAACAATGAGCCAAAGCCAAGCAAACAGCTCAAATAATAGTAAATGGTGGATTAACAGAATCTTTCAAGATTGAGAAAGGGACTAGACAAGGATGTCCCTTGTCACCATTATTATTCATTCTAACTTTGGAAATATTATTGAGTAAGATACGGGGTTTAGATCGAATAAAAGGAATTAGAATTAAAAATCAAGATTATAAATTAAGAGCGTTTGCAGATGATTTGGTTGTTTCTTTATCTCAACCAATACATTCAGCTGTATATTTGATGGAGACAATTGATCAGTATAGTAAGGTATCTGGGTTTAAAGTGAATCAACAGAAGACAAAAATGATAATTAAAAATATGAATACACATCAGAGGGAAGAATTAGAAAGAATAACTGGATATGAAGTAGTTAAAAAGGTTAAATACTTAGGAGTATACATTACAGCATCGAATGTAAAATATAAAAACAATTATGAGGTATTGTGGGGAAAAGTAATTAAAGAAATGGAGAATGGAAGAAGTTACAATTATCATTGTTGGGAAGAGTGGCAGCTATAAAATGAATGTTTTGCCTAGATTTTTATTTTTGTTTCAAATGATTCCAATTTTGAAGAAAGATGCAAATTTACAAGAATGGCAAAAAGGGATTAATAAATTTGTATGGAAAGGTAAAAAACCGAGGATAAAGTTAAAAATAATGCAAGACGTTAGGAAAGAGGGGTTTAAAATGCCTAATTTGAAATTGTACTATGATGCAGTTGTTTTAACTTTAATTTCTGATTGGATTAATTTAACAGAGGAAAGGATTTTGAATATAGAAGGTTATGGTTTGTTATATGGATGGCATATGTAATATATGACAAGAAAATTGATAAGACATTTAAGAATAATATGGTCAGAAGTGTTGTTGAGGATTTGGAAAAAATATCAATATAAGTTAGATGGAAAGATACCAATATGGACCATCCCCAGACATATGATAGAGAATATAAATATATTACAAAAAATGGAAGTTATCACTTACAAAGAGCTTTTGACTATGGAAAAGGGAATTACAGTTGAAATCTAGGAGAAATTGAGGGATGAAGGAAGAAATTATACATGGTTCCAGTATGGACAATTGCAATCTAGATGGAAAATAGATCAGAAAATTGGTATAAGGCAAAGTGATGATAAACTGGTAAAACAAATAAAAGATCAAGGTCAACAGCATATAAAGAGATTATATAATGTATTGGTTGAAATTGATTCAGAAATGGAGTTGGTTAAAGATTGTATGGTAAAATGGGCACAAAATTTTCAACAACCTATAATGTTAGAAATATGGGAAAAAATTTGGGTGAGGAATGTTAAATTCAAAAGCACAAAATTTAAGAGAAAATTTTATAAAATGTTTTATAGATGGCATTTAGATCCTAAAAACTGTCATGTATGTATCCAAATGAGAAAGCAAAATGTTGGAGATGTGATTGTGAGGATGCTCCCTATTATGAAATATGGTGGACTTGCAAAAAAGTTAAAGCCTTTTGGATTAAAATATGGTGGATTATGCAGAACATTTTGAAAAAAAAGATCAAGTTTGTTCCACAGTTCTTTTATTAGGAATAATCTCAGATTGCACTGTTATAGAGACAAAACTGATTCTGAATTTAATAACTGCTGCAAGATTATTGATTGCACAATATTGGAAGAAAGAAGACTTACCTACAATTGGAGAATGGATTAGTAAAGTATCAAATTTAGCAGAAATGGCAAAATTTCTGCCTACTTGAAAGACTGTACACAAGAAAATATATATTGGAATGGAGGAAGTGGATTGATTATATTCAAAATAAGTATCAGATTAAAAATATCAATTAGTTTTTGAGTGAAGTTAGAATTATTATGTATTAGTTTAAGAAAGAAGGAATTGATAGTGTGATGGTGTGAAATGGAATATGTTTTATGTTATATTTTAGATTATGTTTGTTAGTTACAATACCCTGTATTCTGTTCTGGGAAGTCTCGGGGGAAGGAGGCGGGGAAGGGAAGACTATAAATTGATTGGTTGCCATTGTACAGGAATAATGGTAGAATTAAACAAGTTGAATGGTGTAATGTCGGGACTGCTCGCAAACACTCCCAAGGGAAAGGGTAAGGAAAGAGGAGTAAAGAAGGAAGAAAGTAGGTAGGTAGGTGGGTAGGGAGGAAAGAAGGAGGAGAAGAAAGGATAGGAGGAGGAGAAGAAGGAGAAGATAGAGGGTTAGAAAGGATGGTAGTGAGAAGTGGGAAAGAGGAGGGGAAGTAGGAAAGCGAGGAGAAGGTGGTGGGGGAAGTTTAAGAAGGATGAGAAGGGAAGAAAGGATTAAAGGGGGAAGTGGCAGTCGAGCAGCCCTGACTGAGTATAATTTGAGTATAGGACTGATTGTTGGATAAGTGATTGTATTGTACACTGGTCAAATTGTGGGAATTATTATGGAAAAATAAAAAAAATTTGCAAAAAAAAAAAAAAAAAAAAACAATGAGCCAAAGCCATCCAAAGCCTCATCGCTTTCGGTTGCTGCCTCCCTGGCCCGAGGCTCCTGAAGCATGCCTATTTGCTTAGGGAGGACGTGCCCTTTTCTGGCTGGTCGCTGCTTTGGAGAAATGTCAAAGCAGTTTTTTCTCTCTCTCTCTCTCTCTCTCTCTCTCACACACACACACACACACCGTTCTTTCTTTGGGATCGCAACACAGATGCCCCTTCCAGAATTGCAAGGCTGAAGGCTTCGGATAGAGCACTTTGGGGATGTGTGTCTGTAATGCGATCCCAAGTAAAGAAAGATCAGCAGGAAAAGGGGAAGGAGGCTGGCAGCTGGGGAGGTGCTCCGGGTATCTGGGCCAAGTTGCACAGCCCTCGTTGGCTCAGCTGACCAGCGGGCAGCAATTAAGGGGCTGAACTTCCAGGAGGTGACCGGGGAAGAGAAGGGCTGCCTCCTGTGCTGGCTACTCCCACCCCTTCACTAGGGTTTATTTTTGGGGGAGGGCATATATTTATACCCACCCCAAAAATCAGGCTTGGCCTTATTTTCAGGACATGTCCTATTTTTGGGGAAACATGGTATGTACACATATGGCATATATACATAGGATTAAATAGCATATTTTGGATGTTCTGTAGTAGTAAATAAATAGACAGGGAAATTGTATCTCTTTGAGGCGAGGAAAGGCCAGGCACCCTAACCCTAACCGTAACCGTTGACATGAGTGATGTCAAGTTGGCCATGCCCATCCAGTCACATGACCACCAAGCCATGCCCACAGTCACGTGACAACCAAGCCATGGCCACATAGTCACATGGCCACCAAGCCACAACCACAAAACAAGCCACACCCACAAAACCAGTAGTAAAAATTTTTGGAACCCACCACTGGGGAGAAGGTATCAGAACTGGGGTTCTATAATAACCCACCATAGATAATTTTAGGGATAAGAAACTATTGATTTAAAAACACCTTTTCCCTATAAAAGAACTTGTCTGGTGCTTCAAAAAGTACTTTGTTTAGGAAATGATCCTTTCAATTTTATTGCCAAGATGTTAATCAGAGCAGTTCAATATATGCAGTGTAACTCATGGCACTTCAGCACCTCACAGTTTTCTAACCAGAAGGAACATTTGGTATAAAAATAGCACTTAGATTTATATACCACTTCACAGTGCTTTACAGCTCTCTCTAAGTGGTTTACAGAGTCAGCATATTGCCCCCAACAATCTGGGTCCTCCTTTTACCGATCTCAGAAAGATGGAAGGCTGAATCAACCTTGAGTCACTTAGAATCAAACTCCTAGAGTGAGTAGTGACTTAGTCTGCAGTACTGCATTCTAACCACTGCGCCACCACGACTTTTGATAGATAATCTAAAGCAATTTTTAATAATAATATTATTATAGATAGAGCATTAAGGATTAAGAGTTTACTCTTGATCTCTTACTGTCATTCTTTCTGCCTTTGTTCCTATCTTCTTTGTAAGTTGGTGTTGGTGTTTGGTTTGTTTGTTTTTGTATTTTTTTTTTGGTTCCTTCAAATCAGTGTTGACTCCTAGACTATTCTCTGTAGATTTTTTGGCAAGATTTTGGAAGACGTTCACCATTGCCTTTTTCTTAGGGCTAAAAGAGAATCATTGGTTCAAGGTCACCCAGTTGGCTTTGTGCTTAAGATAGAAAACATGGTATTTTGTTTTTAGCCTGGTGCCTTAACCACTACACCAAACTGACTCTCATGGGACATAGTTAGCCAGGAAATTATAATTATATGATTATAATTATATTATAGGCTTTGCCAATACCCATTCTCTATGTCTTTAACCTTTTCCTGGATTAGTAATAGGGTCATTACTAACTACCATGATTCCCCCAAAATATGACCAGATCTTATTTTCCTTTGACCCCCGAAAAAAAATGGCTAGGGCTTCTTTTTGGTTAAGTCTAATTATTGATTCACTTTGCCATGGTGGCATCGACAGCCCATCTGGATCAATCCAGAGCTCTTTTATTGGCTACAGATGGCTTTCTGGAAGGTATCTGAAGGCAAAATGGAGACTGGGGAGGCACCACACACATCAATCTGGGCCTCGTTTCTTGGCTGCAGGGTGCTTTCCAGAAGGCTCTGATGATGAAGTGGAGGCCAGGGGTGATGCATGTGAGTGGTGGCAAGCAGCCACAGCAGAAGTGGGCCTGCAAGGTGAGTCAGGTGTTAGGGTGTGTGAGGCCTGATAAGTAGGCCACCCCCATCCCATAGACTAATTTTTACCTGTGTGCCTTGCACCACCCCCTCCACCCTGGGGTGGGTGGGGTATTAATTAGGGCTAATTTGAGGGTTGGGGTTAATTTTAACGCATGCATTAAAAAACATGATAGTGCATCTTTTTGGGGTGGGTCATATTTTCAGGGAAACATGGAAGCTAACTACTACTAACTGGATCATTAACTAAGCTCAGATTAGATTCCTAGTCACAGAAAGCAGACAGACAGACAGAGACAAATAAATAATTTCCCCGAATTTGTTTTTCTATTCTATTAGAACTCAGAAAATTGGTCAAATCAGTGAGAAAGTTAGGCATGCAATGAGAACCCAGCCAGGAATTCAGATTAGGAAGTGGAGTATTACAAAATGATGCCAAGTAAAGATAGAAACAGTACTATCATATTTTATTGAACTAAACTGATAAAACTCACCTTTTCATTATATCTGACTCAAACCTGGAGAGATTTAATCAGCATAATTACATTTTTCTAAATTAAATACAGAAAATATCTAAAAATTAATAATGTTTAAAAATGTTTAATGTTTAAATTACAACCCTGGCAACATTGCTTTAACAACCAAAAGCCCTCCAGACAGGAACTTCTGCTAAGGTACTGGGATGAAAAAAGATCAAAATTGTGTTTACAATCATAGCCTCCAGATCATTTTTACTGTAAAGTACATACAAGGGAACAGATAGTTGCAGCCACCATCTTGATTTTTGTTTACACATTTGCCTCAAGAATAATTCCGTTTTAGCTAGTTTTTAGAAGTCTGTTGGTGTGTGGTAACATGAGCATCACTTTCTTCTTTATTTATTTATTTATTTATTTATTTTATTCAATTTCTATACCGCCCTTCTCCCGAAGGACTCAGGGCGGTGTACAGCCAAGTAAAAAATCACAATATCAATATTAAAAGAAATTAAAACAAGCATATTATAAAATGGCCAAATTTAAAACGAATTAAAATATTAAAATATAAATAACCCAATAAAATTTTAACCCAATAAAATTTTAAGCCAGTCCCGCTTGAATAAATAAGTGCGTTTTCAGCTCACGGCGAAAGGTCCAAAGATCAGGTACTTGACGTAAACCAGGGGGAAGCTCATTCCAGAGCGTGGGAGCTCCCACAGAGAAGGCCCTACTCCTGGGGGCCGCCAGCCGACATTGTTTGGTGGACGGCACCCTGAGAAGGCCCTCTCTGTGAGAGCGTACGGGTCGGTGGGAGGCAACGTAACAGCAGGCGGTCCCGTGGTACCCGGGTCCTAAGCCATGGAGCGCTTAAGGTGGTGACCAAAATCTTGCGCACCGGAAGACCACAGGAAGCCAGTGCAGACTGCGAGGAGTGGTGTTACATGGGAGCAACGAGTTGCTCCCACTATTACCCGCCAGCTGCATTCTGACTAACTGCAGCCTCCGGTGCACTTCAAGGCAGCCCATGTAGAGAGCATTGCAATAATCCAGGCGGAAGTTACGAGGCATGAGTGACCGTGCATAAGGCATCCCGGTCAAGGAAGGCGAACTGGCACAGCGAACTTAGGGAAGGCCTCTTGAGACGGCCGCCAAATGATCGATCAACGACAGCCGCCCATCCAAGAGGACTCCCAAGTTGCGCACCCTCTCCGTTAGCCAATAACTGCTTCACAGCCAGCTGCAGCTGCAGCTGACTGAACCGGGGTGCCGGCATCCACAGCCACTCCGTCTTGGAGGGATTGAGCTTGAGTCTGTTTCTCCCCATCCAGACCCGTACTCATTGACCCGTAATATCATTGGGTGCTGCGATTGTAGCAATTGCATGATAATCAAAGAGATGCCTCCAGTCCATGGCAATTCTAAAATTGGTTTCTTATTTCCTGTACTATATCTATACAAATTAGTACTAGAAAAATTTCTAGAGTGATTCAAGGCATAGATTTAAAAGTATAAAAGCCATGTGTAAAGACAAAATTCAGTTTTAGTTTTTTTGTGTTTTTTTATTTGCATTTATATCCCGCCCTTCTCCGAAGACTCAGGGCGGCTTACAATATGTTAAGCAATAGTCTTCATCCATTTGTATATTATATACAAAGTCAACTTATTGCCCCCAACAATCTGGGTCCTCATTTTACCTACCTTATAAAGAATGGAAGGCTGAGTCAACCTCAGGCCTGGTGGGACTTGAACTTGCAGTAATTGCAAGCAGCTGTGTTAATAACAGACTGTCTTAGTCTGTTGAGCCACCAGAGGCCCACTTGCAAATGTAACATTCTGCTTTTAATGTTGGAGAAAAACATTGATTTTGATCTAAGAACATTGAACTGGCTTTTAAAAAGCTGAGCATCCATACATCACTTCCTCATCTTGCAACAATTTCAAAAGAGATGTAAAAGCCTCAGCAGACATAAGAATGGACCAGAGGGAAGGGAAAGCAAAAATAAATAAAATGAACATAAAGATTTATTACTGAAAGTTAAACAAGTCAGTTTGTTTTCCCCAAAGCAAAGTCATATTCTTGTGTAATATCAGGAACATTTTCAGAATAGATTGTATTTGTGTTGGCATTTTTAAATGAGTATCACTTTTCAGATTTCCATATACAGAAATCTGAACTTGGCATTTGAATATTTTTCTGATGTGGCATTTTCCCATAATGTTTTGAAAAGTTTTTACTTTAATGCTGATTTCCATTCTAAGGTGTCCAGACATATTATTCTGAAGTAATAATGAAAGCATAGATAAATATAATAAAAACATTTTTGTGCAAGTTAACCCTCAACAAAGATTTTCAGAGTGGTTAATATAGTGTTTGCTTTAATAAAGAGGAAAAAATTATTTGTGATATATTGTAGAAGTTATAACACAGAAAACATATTATGTACTAGAACAAGATATAAGGTCAGCAAAAGAAAGAAACTGTTGTAAGGATAGACACTGTCAAACGTGGATTTTTGTGCTGAGAATGACATTTTATGCTAGTTTAGTCTCTCACACATAAAGTAATTTTTCCAACTGTCTCAACATACAGTTTAAAAGGACATTTGAAAATATCTTCCTGCTACAGTATATATACATCTTTATTTCTCTGTATTTGTCAGTCTGCTAAAATAAATGCAACAGGTGATGTAAACAATATGCTGTCTTCAACTATCACTCTTAGATAATCACTCATAACAGCAATTGAATTTAGCTTCCAAGTATAAACAATAATGCATCATTCTGAAATATAAGTTGGGATTTCTAAACTAACACAAATATTTAAACAATCCATTTGCTCCACTTCACCCACATTATGGCATACTCTTATAGAATTCATCAAGAGTTATTTGAAAATCTTAAACTCACGCTTTCGCTACAGATAGTAACAATTAGCAATTCTGGAATGAAAGCCAACAGAACAACAGAGTTGGAAGGGATCTTGGAGGTCTTCTAGTCCAACTCCCTGCTTGGGCAGGAAACCCTACACCACTTCAGACAAATGGTTATTCAATCTCTTCTTAAAAACTTCCAGTGTTGGAGCATTTACAACTTCTTCCACAGTTGTTCCACTGATTAATTGTTCTAACTGTCAGGAAATTTTTCCTTAGTTCTAAGTTGTTTCTCTCCTTGATTAGTTTCCAGCCATTGCTTCTTGGAGAATAGCTTGACTCCCTCTTCTTTGTAGTAGCCCCTGAGATATTGGAACACTGCTATCATGTCACCCCTAGTCCTTCTTTTCATCAGACTAGGCATACCAAGTTCCTGTAACCATTCTTCATATGCTTTAGCCTCCAGTCCAGAGGTGGTATTCAGCAGGTTCTAACCAGTTCTGGAGAACTGGTAGTGGAAATTTTGAGTAGTTTGGAGAACTGGTAAATACCACCTCTGACTGGCCCCACCCCATCTATTCTCTGTCTCCCGAGTCCCAGCTGATTGGGAGGAAATAGGGATTTTGCAATATCCTTCCCCTGGAGTGGGGTGGGAATGCAGATCTTACAATATCCTTCCCCTGCCATGCCCACTAAACCATGCCCACTTAGCCATGCCATGTCCACCAAGCCACACCCACAGAACCGGTAGTAAAAAAAATTGAATCCCACCAGTGCTCCAGTCCCATCATCTTTGTTTCTCTTCTCTGCACTCTTTCTAGAGTCTTGACATCTTTTTTACATCATGGCAATCAAAACTGGATGCAGTACTCCAAATGTGGCCTTACCAAGTATTAACACTTCATGTGATCTTCATTCTATCCTTCTGTTTATGCAGCCTAGAACTGTGTTGGTTTTTTTGGCGGCTGCAGCACATTGCTGGCTCATATCTAAATGGTTGCCCACTAGGACTCCAAGATCCTTCTCACAGTTACTACTATTGAGTGAGGTACCATATATACTATACCTGTGCAATTTGGGGTTTTTTGCCTAAATGTAGAACCTTACTTTTTTCACAGTTGAATTTCATTTTGTTAAATAGTGCCCAATGTTCAAATCTGTCAAGATCCTTCTGTATCTTAAGCCTATCTTCTAAAGCAGTGATGGCAAACCTTTCTGCCGTTGCGTGCCCAAAGTGCGAGCGTGCGAGCGCTCACATGCTCTAGCGTGCCAGCACCCATAATGCAATGGGCGCCCCCATTTATACATGCGTGCATAACCCCTACCACGCTCTCCCATGTGTATGTGCCCTGCACTGTACATGCACACATGCACACATGCACCCTGCACTGTGCACTGCGCATGTAACCACACTGCACATGTGCGTACCCCACACACATGTGCCCCACTTTTTCCAAGAGAGCCAGCATGTCTCTTACTGGAGGACAACCAGTTACTGGCCCATTCCCTGGTGAGACAGCCGTTTCCCGGCCAGCAGCAGCACTCTTGGCCCCACCACCTTGGCAGCACCATGCACCAGTCGGGGAAGCTGACCTCTCCACCTTGGGTCCCACATGCAGCCCGTGACCAGGAGGTGTGTCACCCAGTGCTCTTCCCTGAGGGCTGCCTGCTCACCCACTCACCGGCTGGTCTGGAAGCTGCGCGTCACCTTGCGCCTATCCTTGTCCTCCTCCTGTCCGACTGCCTGCTTCATGACACAAGCAGAGGCTGCTAGTTGGAGCGAGGGGAACCGCAGTGCTGGGCTGCCATGGCTGCAAGTGCCAAAGCATAGCTAGAATTGGAAGAAAAGGCTGTGCGGCTGTGCCAAAAAGAACTGGAGCAACACCGGCAGTTTGGATGAGAAGGCAGGAGCGAGGCAGTGGCTGCTGTCACTGGTAACTGAGCCCACCACACCAATTTGCGGACTCAGTTACTGCTCAGAGCAGCCACCGCCTCACTTGCAGGTGTAAGGTGACGTGCCGCTTCCAGGCTAGTTTGGGCAGGGACCTGAGAACTGCGCGGGGACGCCTTGCCCAAAAGAACTATGGCAGAGCCTTGCAGCTTTTATCTGCTGGCTGGCCTCTGTGTAATGCCTCTCCTCCTCCTCCTCTCCCCTTCCCCTTCCAGCAGTGTACTGTTTTTCCAAAAACCCAGGCCAGGCTGGGCAGCAATTCCCAGGGAGGTGCCCCGATCGAGGAGGCTCAGGCTGTATCCCATGGCTTGCATAAACTATTCCCGCCCCTTTCTCCTTTTTTGTACATTTTTTAAAAATTTTATACACAACAAACACATAATACATCGGTCATTCCGTGTGTCATCTCAGTGTTTCTTCATGACTTCTTGTTGTTGTTGTTGTTACTCCTCCTATCTTCATTTTTTCTTAATCTATTACAACATCACTCCCACAATACAATACTTTTATTATACCATTCTCTTATTTAACTATTAATTTATTTATCTATATCTCTTTTCTAATCAATGATAAAATTGTCCCCATAACTTAAAATATTCTGTATCCTCTCTTTCTTTATCAAAGTTAATCTATTCATTTCTGCACAAGCTAGATTTTTTTTTAATTACTTCTTCTGAAGGGATTTTTTCTGCTTTCCATCTTTGTGCAAATACTATCCTCACTGCAGTTATTACATGTATAATCAAATATATATTTTCTTTACTGATTTTCTTTGAAAGGATACCCAATAGGAACAGCTCAGGTTTCAAGTCAATATGTTGAGTCATTTGTTTTAACCATATCTTAATTTTACTCCAATAGTTTCTAGCTTCTGGGCATGTCCACCACATAGGATAAGATCCTGGTATCTGATGGCATTGCCAACATTTAGCTGATTTATCTTTAAACATTTTTGCCAATTTTTCTGGAGGCATATACCATCTATAAAACATTTTATAATGATTTTCTTTATATGCAGTGGACATTGTTAATTTATAATTCCTTTCCCATAACTGTTGCCATCTGTCTAACTCAATTGAATGTCCAAATTTTTTTGCCGAGGCTGCGCCACCAGCTGAGCCGGGCTCTCCAGCTATATGCTGGGAAAGGAACCACGGGCTGGGCAGCTGCCTGCCATGCCAGCAAATGCTGCCCTGTGTGCCTGAGTCTGCTGGTCGCTCTTCCCTTTGCCCTGGAGGTGCCACTGCTGCTGCTCTTCTGGGGTGGTGCAGTTGCACAGGAGGAACGCAGGCCAGACAACCTGCGCGGCTGGTGAAGCAAGCCAAGAAGGGCATCTCGACCCTGCTTTGATGGCGGCCATGGGGTCATTTGCACAGGAAGCCCACCACTACCCCGCCCTCCCCAGTTGCTGGTCCACCAGTCCTCTGGACCACCTGGGACCACCTGGGACCGCGTAGGCAGGGAGGGAGGAAAGCCCCAGTTTACCTTGCTCTGCTCCCTTAGGAAGCGACTGCCGGGATCCGCCTCCGCTTCTTTTGGCACATGCACCTGTTGCTGGTCTTTATGCACACAGGCATGCCAGGAACCAGACCAGCTGGCTGGTGCGCGTGTGCACCCTGGAAACAGGAAGATCATCTTCCTGGAGCACGCATGTGCTATGGGTGGCCGCTCTTCCAGTTTCCGGCACACCCATGCACATGAAAACCAAGTGGCTGGCACATCAGAACCTGGAAGAACAATGGGCGACAGTTCTGTGTGCCTGGAGAAATGGCTCTGTGCGCCACTTCCAGCACATGAGCCATAGATTCACCATCAAGGTTCTGGAGTGTTTTTATTTTATCAAGTAGTAGGTTATGAAATTCTCAATTATGATAATGAGAATGAGATTCTCAACTATGATAAAATGGACATTGAACATTATCAGTAGACCAATGTATATTTCATATGATTTAGAGATAAAGTTAATTCATCAAATATTTTGTTTTGTATTTATTTAGGCTCCTCAAAAATATTTTTAAAAGGGTGGATAGTGGAAGTTTTTGTAAACATGTAAGGGCTTTTTGATCACCATGATTCAGTCATGTTTCTTTTTGTCTCCTTTTTGGTTTCAAATTATTACATATGTTAGCACAAATTTAGGGAACATTGTTAGATGTAAATTGAATGTTGAACTATATACTCCTCTCTTGCCAGAAATGTAATTTGAAATTTTATGAGAAACTTGGAGTCTCTTGAGATAAAACGTAAGACAATCTTCATGTGAAAAAACAGTAGCACTTCATATGAGAAACCCTTCACATCCACACAGTGGATTTAAGAGATGAATTCTTTGTCCTTTTAAAAAATATCTTTATATTACAGAAATGAAAAGATGAAGCACTATGTTTCTGTATTGTCTCTACTTAATATTTAAAAATTGAGCCAGTTATATATTAACATTATATGGATTTTTTTCTTTAAAAACACTTTATGTCATTTTTATCACTATAATATATATTTGGTTTTTCTTCTCCTTTTATCATTATAATTTTTAAAATCATTGGGACAATCCTTATTATGGAATTGGCAAAGAAAATCTCTTATAGATTCTTCAACCTGCTTCTTTGGATTCAGATTTTACAATCTGGTAGACTGGGAGCAGAATTATGAACCAATCTGCTTCTTTTTCTATGTAAAAGATGGTATGTAAATAAGATTTTGTCTACATGTTTCAGAGAGTTTATTAGCGTTTTTAGTTGTTACTTGGAATATGTATAGTTATTATCATGTTTTCTTTTCCCAGCCAGAATTTAATCAGTCCCACAGTTTATTTCTAAATCTGGATTATTCTATGTTATCAAGATTACAGTTTAAGAATGATTTGTGGGTGACACAAAAATGTAATAGAAATCTTTATATGAAACAATCTGTTGGTTCTTAGTAAAATTACAACTCTGGAACAAAGTTTCTTTTTAATACTTGAAAGCAGAGTTCACACATTCTACTCTGATGTGACTTCACATGACTTAAAAACTACATTCTGTAGCATATTTAGTATAATCAGCTGATTGAGGTTTACATAATAAGTTATAACATAACATAACATAACATAACATCAGAGTTGGAAGGGACCTTGGAGGCCTTCTAGTCCAACCCCCTGCCCAGGCAGGAAACCCTACACCATCTCAGTCAGATGGTTATCCAACATTTTCTTAAAAATTTCCAGTGTTGGAGCATTCACAACTTCTGAAGGCAAGTCGTTCCACTTATTAATTGTTCTAACTGTCAGGAAATTTCTCCTTAGTTCTAAGTTGCTTCTTTCTTTGACCAGTTTCCACCCATTGCTTCTTGTTCTACCCTCAGGTGCTTTGGTGAACAGCCTGACTCCCTCTTCTTTGTGGCAGCCCCTAAGATATTGGAACACAGCTATCATGTCTCCCCTAGTCCTTCTTTTGTTAAACTAGACATACCCAGTTCCTGCAACCGTTCTTCATATGTTTTATCCTCCAGTCCCCTAATCATCTTTGTTGCTCTTCTCTGCACTCTTTCTAGAGTCTCAACATCTTTTTTACATCGTGGCGACCAAAACTGGATGCAATATTCCAAGTGTGGCCTTACCAAGGCATTATAAAGTGGCACTAACACTTCACGTGATCTTGATTCTATCCCTCTGTTTATGCAGCCCAGAACTGTGTTGGCTTTTTTAACAGCTGCTGCACACTGCTGGCTCATATCTAAATGGTTATCCACTAGGACTCCAAGATCCCTCTCACAGGTACTACTATTGAGCAAGGTACCACATATACGGTACTGGTGCATTTTGTTTTTTTGGCCTAAATGTAGAACCTTACTTTTTTCACTGTTGAATTTCATTTTGTTAGATAGCGCCCAATGTTCAAGTCTGTCAAGATCTTTCTGTAACTTGAGCCTATCTTCTGGAGTGTTGGCTATTCCTGCCAGCTTGGTGTCATCTGCAAATTTGATGAGTTCCCCATCTATCCCTCGTCCAAGTCATTGATGAAGATGTTGAAGAGTACTGGGCCTAAAACAGAGCCTTGGGGTACTCCACTGCATACTTCCCTCCATGTGGATGTAGTTCCATTGAGGACTACACGTTGAGTGCGGTTGGTCAGCCAGTTACGAATCCATCTGGTGGTGGTGCTGTCTAACCCACATTTTTCTACTTTATCTAGTAGTAGGTTATGGTCTACTTTATCAAATGCTTTACTGAAGTCCAAGTAAATTATATCGACAGCATTCCTCTGGTCTACTAATTTTGTCATTTTGTCAAAGAATGCGATAAGATTAGTCTGGCATGATCTGTTTTTGACAAACCCATGTTGGCTTTTGGTTATTACTTTGTTTGCTTCTAGGTGTTCGGTGATTCGTTGCTTGATTATCTTTTCCAGAATCTTCCCCGGTATTGAGGTCAGACTGATAGGTCTGTAGTTTCCTGGATCTGTTTTTTTTCCTTTTTTGAAGATGGGAACTACATCAGCTCTTTTCCAGTCCTCTGGCAGCTCCCCTGTGCTCCAGGATGGCAGCTCCCCTGTGCTCCAGGATGTTATAAACAAGAAAACCAAGGATAAGTAGATTATATAAACTAGGTTACAATGTACCCTTCATATTTATGCTAGAATAGTATTTTCTTCTGATTGCAGTACTTTATGGATAAAATGAGGTGGCTGAAGTGTTTTGTTTTTCATTGACAGAAGAGAGCATGAATAATGACCAAGTAACAATCAAATTGGGGCATTTAATTAATCATATAAAATCTGCCATCATGTCTATTGAATCAGTGAGGTGTACTGTATATAACAGCTTCAGTTTAATAATAGGTTTCTTCAGTGTAAGATAAATGTTCTATTATTCTAAATTCATGTCAGACATTTAAAAATGTAAGAGATCACAATACAACTCCTCAAAAATAACTTCTTAAATATATCCATGGAAATGATTAAATATTACTCTCCTTTCCATTTCAACAATTCCTTTGAGCAAATTTGTCTATATTCCTATTTGCCATCTCAATAGCATTTGGGTGGAAATCTAATTATACAACAGGATATACTGTAAAAGTTAATTGCATGATTTCATTGTTACACATTATTACATTGTTACATCTGTTATTCAAATCCCAAAGTGCTAGAGAATATTATTAAAAATTGCTTTAGATAATATGTGTTTTTTACATTTTAGAAACAGTGAAATTTGCATAAATTGTATTATGACTCTTCAGTTTGAACACAATCTCAAATATAAATTGTCCCATAACTGGCATACAGTATTTGGATGAAAAGTCCCATAATACATTCATCCCTCTTCAGATATTTTGTATTAAAAAGTTATCATCTTCTGTAAACTTCTTTTTAAAAAAATTAAACTTTCTGTAATAAGCATTTGATACCTTTAAATAATTGAATCCAAGTGCAGCCGGCTGGGAAGACAAAGTAGAGTTCATTCACAAATAGAGAGATGAGAGAGATGTTTTTAGATCAATCTAGTTTTAGGAAGGGACTTGAGTCTTGCCTTATAATTTCAGACTTTTGAATTATTTCTTGCTATTAATATTATATTTCATTTGCATACATATATTTTAGTAATGCTGTTTGATTATATTTCCATTTTTGTTCACATAACTCTTTTCATCATCTGTTTGAATGGAACACCAAGTACAAATCAAGCAAATTTATCTGTTGACAGTGATCTTTTTCTGTCTTTATTTCACATTTGGTTCACTTTTATATTAGAAGCGTCTTTGTGCAGAGTTCTACCTATCCATAGTGTACAAATTTTTAAAAGTTTATCTACAAGATGATAAAAAATCAAATCATATTGTTTTCTGCACTTAATGGCATGAAGAAACCCAAATTCTTCCCATTTTGCATTGTGTGGTAATTTTAAATGTAAATTAAATCATGAAAGTTTAATCTTTGTTTACTGAAATCATATCTCACTAGTTTTGAACTATGCCCTAGAGACAAATTTATGATTCCGGGGCAATTTTGACTTCATATTTAAAAATATACCACAACCTGCAGTTTCAACAATTTTAAGCAACACAATAAACAAACTTTATCTTATATTATTGTACATTTATTAAGAAATATGTCCATATGCCAAATCATGTGAACCTCAATGCTTATATGCAGTGTGTGTGTGTGTTTGTGCTGTGTGTGTGTGTGTGTGTAGTGGGAGACAATGGAAACTCATTTTAAATTTTAAAAAATTAGTTTTTTTAGATCTAAACCACAATTCATGATAAATTCAAAGTTCTGAGATATTGCAAATATAGGAATCAACCAATTTCAAATTTTGCCAATGTTATTAGATACAAATACAAATTAATGTCAATTATCAATTTGTGTTATTGAGCATCTCTTTATATTTTAGAAGACCCAAAGTAGTCTATGGTGGCAAAAAATATATTCAAAAGTTAGTTCCTTTTCCAACTATCAAATTTAATTAAAAGGCAAATGCTTTCAGGCTACAACAGTGAATGTAGCCATTCTTTGCTTCTGATGAAATCAACTTAAAACTGATTTTTTTCCATTTCTGGTGAAAGGATGGCCAACTGACAACATGCCCTAAGAAGGATCCCTGAGGAGTTTTTCCCTGAAATGTAGCTTCTTCAACTATTGACAGAAGGAACCAGCATTCCTTTAGTTTATATGACTCTCCTGGGTTAGGGAAATAATTATTCCTCAAGATCCTCCAATATTGCAAAGATCTGCAAGTAGCTTCAGGAGCTGTGCTTCGAAACAGCCTGTGTTCTGAAAGCTGGGGGGTGGGGTTCAGTGATGGTATTCTACTGGTTCGCACCTGTTCACACCAGTTCGGGTGAACCATTAGCTCTGACTTTCAGCCATGAGTGAACCAGTTCGTTCCAATTTTAAAGTGGCCTGCCCACCCGACCCTGTGTTATACTTACCTATATTTCCATTTTCCTTGCCAGCAGCAATGTAGAAGGTGAATTTTCTGCAAACAGTGCATGCGCGCATAGCACACGTCTGACACACAAGTGAGCAAAGTGAGAGTGCTCATGTGAAGCACGTGTTCAGCGAATCGGTTATTAAATCAGTAGGAACCCGCCACTGGTGGGGTTGCAATCAGTTTATTGTTGAAGGAGCAGCCATTTTGGAATTTATTTTTCAAATAAGTAAGTTGTGCCTTTCATTCCTTAATCATTTTTAAGGACTATTAAGCTTAATAGCCTCTTATTTCTTTGTGAAGATCTGAGCCATTTTGGGATTTCTTCTTGTTAAACAACAACAAAGAAGAATGCTAAGACAAGCTAAAATCAGGAACTGTGAATTATCTTTTTAAAAAAAATAATGGAGAAATATATTGGCAGAAAGTTGTGGTTCTAGTTTATTATTTTTAGTAATTTGTAGCTTGCTTTGCTTTGCTCTAGGTGACTAAAACTTTCTGATTTTTCTGATTCCTGATTGGTCAGCAATTCTTAAGTGACTTACAAAAACCCTACTCTTTGGCTAAAGAGGGAGTTAAGAAGATATTTGAAAAAATCTTTAAATAAAACCCATCAGTTCATAGAACAGCTATGCTCCAAGGATGTTAAAAAGATTACTCAAAGTACTTCAGAGATGCAAATATGAGTAGAAAGTTATCAATCCACTGAGGCAATTTCACAAGTAGCTAGCAATGCAGAGGAGTTAACTGTAATTTTGGAATATAAACCTGACACCAATTTTTATTATGGTGGTTTAAATAGAAGCCTCCCAACATAATTGAAAGAGCTCCAAGAAAATTTGCAACTTTTAAAAGGACAGGTTTAGGACTTTTTCCTCATGGATAATAACAAGATTGAGAAATGCTTGAGAAAAAGAGAACCTTATAACTATCTAACAAACATTCCAGAGAAGAAAAAGATTTTATTCCATGAAGACAAGCTGGAACGAGTGACTTAAACTTAATGAGTCAATTGGAATTAGCATAGATTTTCATTGGTTTGATATTTGTAATTGAAAGAAAGTCTTAATTTAAAGTTTGAAAATGTATTTTTCTTTATATATAATGCTTAAGTAATTCTTAAAGTTTTTAAAATATTATTGAAAGTGTATTTGAAGATATTTATGTTAAGAGAAAAGGGACATGGTGGCTCAGTGGCTAAGATGCTGAGCTTGTCGATCAGAAAGGTTGGCAGTTCAGCAGTTCAAATCCCTAGTGTCATGTAACGGGATGAGCTCCCGTTACTTGTCCCAGCTTCTGCCAACCTAGCAGTTCAAAAGCACATAAAAATGCAAGTAGAAAAATAGGGACCACCTTTGGTGAGAAGGTAACAGCGTTCCTTGTGCCTTCGGCATTTAGTCATGCTGGCCACATGACCACAGAGACATCTTCGGACAGCCCTGGCTCTTTGGCTTTGAAACAGAGATAAGCACCACCCCCTAGAGTCAGGAATGACTAGTTCTCCTTTGCAAGGGGAACCTTTACCTTTTACCTTATGGTAAGAGAAAGTTAAAGAAAAAGATGTATTAGCTTAAAGAAAAATCTAGAGTTTTAAAAGGGATGTATACAAGAAGAAGAGCAATTCTATGAGGGTAACTTAAAAAAACCCAATGAAGTAGAGAGTGATGGAAAGGATGGAAAACCCAGATACAAAGTAGAAGATATAAGAAATATACCTAAGACCCATAAATGACTCAAATGCCTATACACGAATGCTCAAAGTTTAGGGAACAAACAGGGTGAACTTGAAGTACTAGTGCATGAAGTTAAATATGATATATTTATTGCTATTACTGAATAGTAATTGCTATTACTGAAACATGGTGTGATGAAACTCATGTCTAGAATATACTGATGGAGGGATACAAGCCATTTAAAAGAAACAGACGTAACAAAAGAGGAGATGAAGGTTATATATAAAAGATCACTACATCACTACAGAAATCCACAAAATCAAGGATGAAAATCTAGAATCCATATGGGTCAATATAAAAGAAAAAAAGAATGACATTGCTATAAGCATATACTACAGGCCATCTAACCAAGCAGAAGAAATATATGCTTTTTGCTAAACAATTAACAAATGTCCATAGGAAATATTCCACAGTAGTAATCAGAGACTTTAACTACCTTGATATCGGGGCGACAAACTCTGCATCAAGTGGGAGATCAAACAGATTCCTAACCAACTTAGCTGATAACTTTGTTGTCCAATAGTTAGAGGAGGGAACCAGAGGAAAAACTGTACTGGACCTAATTCTTACTAATAGAGAAGAAGTGATAGAGGGAGTTGAAGTTGCTGTAACTTTGGCTGAGAGTGACCACATCATACAAACACAAGCAATAGAACATAATCCAGCCACTGTCTTAAACTTCAAAAGCGCTGATTTTAACAAACTCAGAGAGACTCTAAGAAGAATTCCATGGATGAAAATCCTAAAGGGGAAAACAACTCAAGAAGCGTGGGAAACTCTGAAAAATATTTATTTATTTATTTATTTATTTGATTTCTATACCGCCCTTCTCCCGAAGGACTCAGGGCGGTGTACAGGCAAGAATAAAACAGACGGTACAATATACAAATTTAAAATGCAGTTAAAAAACTTATTTTAAAATTGGCCTGAGAAGTAAAATATATAATAAGCTAAAAAAAACCATTTAATATGATCATAATATGATCATAAAAGCCCAGTCCAGCACAATACCACTGAAAAAGAAAAACAAGAAATCCAAGAAGAAACCAGCATGGTTGAACAAAGATTTCTCTGATAAACTGAAAGACAAAAAGGATAAGTACAAAAAATGGAAAAAGGGACACATAACTAAGACAGAAATCAGCAGATAACCAGAATCTGCAAAGATGACGTTAGGAAAGCAAAGCCTCAAAACGAACAAAGACTTACAACAAAAGTCAAAGATAATTAAAAGAAGTTTTTTCAACATATCAATAAGAAGAAACATAGTCAAGGAAACAGTCAGTCCACTAAAGACAGGAGATGGCAAGGAAGTAACAGGTAGTAGAGAGAAAACAGAGCTGTTTAACTTATTCACTGCATTAGTCTTCACACACAAAAGAAACTATAGCCCAATCTACCAAAAACATAACAGTAAAAGACAGGCTAGAAATAAAAATTAAAATAATAAGAAAATGGTTAGAGAGCACCTATCTGATCTTGATGAATATAAATCATTGGACTTGATGGATTACATCCCAGAGTTCTGAAGGAGCTGGCAGATGTTGCTTCAGAACCATTGTACCATTTCTTTCAAAACCCTGAAACACCGAGGAATTACCTGAGGATTGGAAAAGAACTGATGCAGTTTCCATCTTCAAAAAAAAAAGCTTGGGAGGGGGGACAGACACAGGAAACTACAGACCAATGAGCTTAACATAAACACCAGGGAAGATACTGGTAAAGATAATTTAAAAACACATCTGTGAAAACCTAGAAACAAATAAAGTTATAACTAAAAGCCAGTATGGTTTTGTCAAAAACAGATCATGCCAAATCAATTTTGTTTCATTATTTTACAAAGTGACTAAATTAGTAGATCAGCAAAATGCTGTGGACATAGAGTTCAGCAAGAGATTTGACAAAGTAGACCACAAATTACAATTTTGTAAGCTAGAAAAATGTGCGATAGACAACACCACCACCAGAAGGATTTGTAACTGGCTAACAAACTGTACTCAAAAACTCGTCCTTCATAGTACTACAGCTACATGGAGGGAAGTAAGCAGTGGGGTGCCACAAGATTCCGTCTTAGGCCAAGTACTCTTCAATATCTTCATAAATGACTTAGATGAAGGAATAGAAGGGGAATTCATCAAATTTACAGATGACACTAAGCTGGCAGGAACAACCAACACCCCAGAAGACAAATTCAGGATCCAAAAACATCTTGACAAATTTGAACAATGGGCCTATCCAACAATATAAAATTTAATGTGGAGAAAACAATGTTTTCCACTTAGGCAGGAAAAACCAAAGGTACAAATACAGAGTAGGTGAAACCTGGCTCAAAAACAGTAACTGTGAGAGGGACCTTGGAGTCCTAGTGGACAGTCACTTAAATATGAGCCAGCAGTGTGTAGCAGCAGCCAAAAAAACCCTAATACAATCCTTGGTTGTATAAACAGAGGCATAGATATCAAAATCACATGAAGTATTAGTACTGCTTTATAAAGCCTTAGTAAGACCACACCTGGAATACTGCATCCAGTTTTGGTCACATTACAAAAAAGATGTTGAGAGTTTGGAAAAAGTGCAAAGAAGAGCAATTAAGACGATTAAGGGCAAAATATATGAAGAACAGTTACAGGATTTGGATTTGGCTAGTCTAGAGGAAAGAAGGACTAGGGATGACATGAGAGAGCATTTCAGTATTTGAGAGAGAGGCTGCCACAAAGAGGAGGGGATCAACTTATTTCTCAAAGCACCAGAGGGCAGGACAAGAAACAATGTATTGAAATTAATCAAGGAGAGTTGTTGTGTGTGTTTCATCACTGGAGGTTTTAAAGAAGAGACCGGGCAGATACATACTCTGAAATGGTATAGGATGAACCTACTGGACATGTGCCAGAAGTGGCACACAGAGTCATCTCTCCGGGCACACCAGCCATCATCCGTTGCTCTTCCAGATTCCTGCATGCACATGCACGCCAGCCAGCTGGTCTTCGTGTGTGCGGGAGCATTGGAAACCGTAAGAGCAGCCCTCGGGTATGCATGCATGAACCGGCATGCTGAGCTTTCAGTTTCCAGTGTACGCATGCGCACAGGACTGTTGGTCTTTGTGTGCATATACATGCCAGAAACCGGAAGCTCAGCTTCCTGGCACACACGTGTATGCTAGGGAACTGTTCTTCCGGTTTCCAGCGCTCCCCCATGCATGCACACGCACTCGTGTTTCGGCACTTGGTGCCGAAAAGGTTCGCCAACACTGATATAGGGTCTCCTGCTTGAGCAGGGGTTGGACTAGAAAACCTTGGAGGTTTCTTCCAGCTCTATTCTGATTGGTTGAGTGATCTAAATTTAATCAGTTAACTGGAGTTAGTTGGAATTTTATTGGTCTGACAATTAAAAAAAAGTTAAAAAGTTAAAAAGATGTGTTAGAATGTTTTAATTTCAGAAATGTTTTTAAAGAAAAGCTTAGTTTTAAATGGGTGAAAAAATAATTTTCCCTTCAAGGTTAAAGAATCTGAAGAAATACAGTGAATTTTGTCAATATAAATTGTGATAGCTTATAAAGGTTATTTAAGTGCAAACAGAAATACATATTTCAACAGCAAGGAAGATTAAAGCATTAATGGTTAAATTGATTGTTCTATTCAAAAATGAGAATATATTTATGGTTTTATTTGATTATTACTTCTGTAATTTGTGCTTGTGATAAAAAAAATGAAACTTTGACTTTGGTTTTGCTGATTAGATAGATGTGTTGTTCAGGGGTGGGTTCTAAATTTTTTTACTACCGGTTCTGTGGGCGTGGCTTATTTTGTGGTGTGGCTTGATGGTCATGTGACACTGGGCATGGCTTGGTGGTCATGTGACTGGGTGGGCATGGCTAGGTGGTTACGATCATAGTTCCCCCTATGAGATTTCCCCCATCCGGACCTTTTGCAATCCCCCAAAGGGTCAAAGGTTACCAGATTCCATACAGCTCTGAACCCTTAAGGCAAACCAAATACAAGTGGTCCTCGCTTATTGGCTGGTTGCTTAACAAGTGTTCTAATTTACAACTGACCTCCCCAGAGCTACTTGATCTGTTTTTGGAGTTTTGACAGCCATGCACACACACACACTTATGTCCAGTTACAACATCCCACACAGTCATGCGACTGAGGTTTTCTATGTTTTTTGCCAGTTTCCAACAATTCCTTCTGGTTTCTGGTTAAAAATGCCCATTGGGGAAAATTGACTTGTTTAACAACCAGTGTTCGCTTAATGACCACAAGGTTCACTTAACGACCATGGTGTTTGCCTAACCCAGGGGTTTAAACACTCAAAGAGCCATTTTTCTATTTTCTTTTAAACAGGTGTCTGTCTTTCTCTTTACTCCCTTTCTGTTTGTGTCTCTTGTCTCTCAATTTCCCTCCGTCCCTCTCTCTCTCTCTGTGGTGGGGGGCAGGGAAAGAAACCACTGAACTGGTGCTGGGTGGTGGGAATCTGACGTCCAGAGGTCAACGAGCCACATACTGAAGACCAGATGGGGGCAATCCCACAAAAATCTCTTGTCACTTGAGCATACTCCAAAAAGCAAAAGAACCTGGTTTTGGTTAACTTTTTGCACAAAATTTTAGTATGAACCACCAAAACTAAATCATTCTTTTAATAAACCAGGAACTTCTATTTTTATGCAATATTCAAGATATTAGAGCAGACAAGGTAAGAAATTCTAGGCATGCTGCTGATTTGGGGAAAAGCAGGGAAAAAGCTCTTTTGCCACAATCCCTGAGCTCTGCTCTTTTGCCACAATCCCTGAGCTCTCCCCTCACAAAGCAGGCTGCTGGTTTGGGGAAAGGCAGGGAAAAAGCTCTTTTGCCACGATCCCTGAGCTCTCCCCTCACAGGGCAGGCTGCTGGTTTGGGGAAAGGCAGGGAAAGAGCTCTTTTGCCGGGATCCCTGAGCTCTCCCCTCACAAGGCAGGCTGCTGGTTTGGGGAAAGGCAGTCTGCTGGCTTAGGGAAAGGCAGGCAACCAGAGAACCGGTTGGGGGAGTGGCCAGCTGGCCCTTGTTCTGCGAACTTGGCCTAATTTTTGCTAACGATTCTTGCGAACCGGTACGAACAGGTAGCAACCCACCACTGGTGTTGTTATAGAAATGGCTAATTATATATTATGTGTAAGAATATCTGGTATTCTAGAAACGCTACACAGTAGATCCTGATTCAGCCTGTAGCCTAGGTTTTTTTTTTCTTCAGTCCATTGAAGAATAGCATTGAAACTAATTCACAAAGAAAACACTTTGCGCTGTGAGAATGATATCATTGCAGTCATGTTTCTGAACATAAAATAAATTTCGTCTATGAAGCACAATTTGTTTTTATTTGCATTAATTTTGAAGGCTCCAGACATGGCTGATTTTTAAAAGCAGGCTTTCTGTGGCTCAGATTATTTATTGGAAGAGTCATCGAAGTACATTTAATATAGTTCAAAGATCGAAATACATTTGTCAAATGCAAATGTTTTTGTATAAGAATATAAGGGAGCAAGAACCAAACTCTTAAGTATTTTCTCTTTTTGGGCACTGATAAAACATATAGCGTATTGGTTTTATCCATTTAAATAGGAATAAAAGAACAGAAATGTTGAAATGAAACAATGCCTAAAGACCTTTTTCACCCATTCAGTTGCGTCCAATTCTTAGAGACTGGACAAATCCTTGCTTTCTTGGCAAGGTTTTTCTGAAAAGATTTGGTATTAACTCCTTCTTAGAGCTGAGAGATCACCTAGCTGGCTTTGTGCCCAAGGCAAGATGAGAAATCACAGGCTTCCCTTTTCTAGCCTGATACCTTAACCACTATGACCTTAACCACATACTGGTTCTTTGTAAAGAACTACAAAGAGATTAAAATATTCTAGAGTAAAATCCAAGTATAATATGACAGTACTTAATAACCTATCATTTTGCACAAAGGAGTAACATTCTACAATAATGGTACTCATACCACCACTTACCCCATCACCCCCTCTCGACTCCCATCACCCCCTATTGACTCCCCATCATCCCCAGCCAATCTTTGCTGTCTTCTTCCTATTACTAATCCAGATTCAGGCATTGTGGACAAGTCTATGGGATGCATAGAGCAGATGGAGCCTCATCTGCCAAAGGGAACTTAGCAACCAGCAGGGAAGCAGGCAACAGACAGAGGCAGAGGAGAAGACAGGACGGTGGTGTGGGTGGCAGCTCCATGAGCAATGATAGCTGTTAGTACTGTGCAAGGCCTTGCAGGCCCTTCCCTCTGAGAATGTATAGATCCAGCACAGGACACCATTTCCTTTTGTTCTTTTTCAATGTTGGAGTCCAAAAATCTAAAGTGAAGGACTCAGGTTGGAATTAGGAAATTTTGTTAAAGAAATTAAGGGACGTGCATAAGAGCACAAAAGTGCCTACTGTTCCTGTCCTATTGTTCTCTTTATTATATCTAATTAATATGGCTATGCATATTGCAGCATATGAGGTTCGCTGGAGGTGCATTCTTGGAGGTGCCCGCCTTCGGGTGGAGAAAGGTGTTTTCTCCGGTCGCCTCCCATTGCTTGTAGTTAAGGGTGACCTACCCAGCTTATTGGGGTTGGATTGGTTCTCAGCATTTTTTTTTTGTTTACATTTATATCCCGCCCTTCTCCGAAGACTCAGGGCGGCTTACAGTGTATAAGGCAATAGTCTCATTCTATTTGTATATTTTTACAAAGTCAACTTATTGCCCCCCCAACAATCTGGGTCCTCATTTTACCTACCTTATAAAGGATGGAAGGCTGAGTCAACCTTGGGCCGGGCTTGAACCTGCAGTAATTGCAGGCTACTGTGTTCTAATAACAGGCTCTAACAGCCTGAGCTATTACGGCCCCCGTAAGCATTGGGCCTTAACATCACAGGCATTCATTCTACCACCACAGATGGGTTCGAGGCCCTGATGTCTGAGTTTGCTGAGGTATTTGCTGATTCCCTGGGTCAATATAAGGGCAACCCTATATCTCTAAACCTTGATCCCCAGGTGTCTCCTATTAGGCTTAAGCCTCGACGGGTGCCTCATACGCTACACATATCCTTTACTTATATTTACTTATATTATATAATATTATATAATATTTACTTATATTTACTTATATTTCATGATATGTTTTTCTTTTTTTACTATGACAATGTTTATGTATACTGTTGTGACAAAATTAAATAAAATTTAAAAAAAATTGTTGATACAGAAAGCTGCAGCTGTGATGAGTGTGACAAATGGTGGGACACTATTGCCTAGCAACAAGAAAGTTACACGTTAAAAGGACATGCTAGAAGGATGCTAGATAAGGCATGTAGATGCATAAACTTCGATAAACTCTAGCTTATTATAATAGTAAAAGACACACCTCTTTTGATATGAAAGCTTATTAACATAAACATGTGATGTACGAAGAAGGAGGGCAAAGTAAAAGAATCCAATCAAAAGAAACATGTGCCAAGGAACCAATGTGTGATTCTTAGGGTATTAACTTCCTTAACTGTAAAATTTGTGCTTATGCATTGTTCGAGGTCTTGGCTCCTTTAGCTGCTGAGACCGTTTTCCTGGAGTACTCCAATAAAAGACGCTGAAAAAAGTCATTCCTCATGTCTGATGGTCTTTATTGGCTTTGGCACAAGACTAGGAGCTATTCTGGGTACAATAAAAATTAGTGATAAACATTTATAGAGGTAGTTCTTGTTTGGTGACTGCTCTGTTTAGTGATCGTTTGCAGTTATGACAATGATGAAAAAGTAATCTTTGTAGGTCTATAAAGCAAAGGCAAGCTGAAATAAGGCCATAAGCACAATTGTGGTTTCACCACCTCACTTAACAACCAAGCTGCCATTATGGTCACTAAACAAGGACTACTTGAAAGGAAATTTCCAAGTCTCCCTTTGAATTTGGAGTGCTGTCTATTAGAAGAAGTAATTGGTCAAATCAATGTTCCCTGGGAAGTTCCCATCAAAGAGCCATTGGAGATATATTTCATTCATAAATAATCTTTATCGAAAAAAGTGTTAAAATCTCTTTATAGATGTCAAAATGTGTGGTAATACTAAGGCAGCGATCAGAGTTTTTGCCACAAAATTACATTGTAGGAATGTATGTTTTGACCTAACAAACATTTCAACAATCAAATAGAACAGAACAGAACAGAACAGAACAGAACAGAATAGAATGTCAGAATAAAACAATGTTCTTTTCAGTGTTATAGGTAATGATGCAAGGACACATCCAGTACAGTTACAGAGATTATGACAATTATATATTAGAAACATATGTAGCAGCTTTGTCATAGAATTGGGCAGCAGCTGTCTAAATAAAGTCAGAGACACTGACACAAACATGTAGTTTTTAATATAAATAAATATATTTAACTTTCTAACTTACAGCAGTCTTTTTTATCATCCAGAGAGAACAAACACAAGATAGTCAGGAACACAGGAACATCATGAGGTAAATCTATGAGGTAAACCTAACAGTATACAGAACACAGAGAAGAAAATGATGAGGGAAAAGGGAAAATCCCCCTTTACACTTCAGCAATCAATCATAGCATAGATTGCACCATGCATTAGTCAGCACTCTCTATTCAACTGCAACTGTGTGTTCTGATCTATTTTAACGGTTCCAGTTACTAAATTTAATATCTTAACAAATTTTCCTTTTTATTAAAAAAAATTGAACAGTGTTTTTTCTGATACATTTTAGTCTCTCCAAAGGAGAAAAACCAGCAGTCTTTCTTATTCATATTACTTCATGTATGATACTTGTTCCAAAATGTGCACTAGTTACTAGACATAGTTTATGATATCTGATTATTTATCTGGCTGTTTATTTCTCTCTCTGTGTCTGTCTACACAAATCACTGTAATACAGTGGTGGGTTGCTACCGGTTTGCCCCAGGTCAGACGAACCGGTAGCAGTGGCAGTGGGAGGCTCCGCCCACCAGCCCAGATGCTTCTGTGCATGCACAGAAGTGTCACACTTGCGTGAGCACAAGCAAACCAGTAGCAAACTAAATTGAAACCCACTACTGCTGTAATACCTTTCCTATATTTCTCATATTTATATTAGGAGCTTAAGTCTTTGATTATAGCACACTAAAAAGCATCATTTTGTGCTTTCTATCTTCAGGCGGTTTTGAAAGGAACAAGCCTCTTTAATAGCCATCTAATGTCATTTAGAAAGCTGATCATTCTGAAGATAAATGGATGGGTTTTTAAAAAGTCATTCTTTTGAATTTGAGCACCTTTATTTGTATCTTCATAAGGACATGTGCAATAATTACATTTGATCAAGTGTTAACTTGCAGAGACTTCAACCAAATGGGATTGGTTTTCAATAAATAATTATTTTATATATATGGTGAAGCTAGAAAAATACTGTTGGGATGTTGGCAACTTCTGTAAAAACCATTGTATCAAAACACATCATGTTGAATAATAGATTTTGTTTCATAATCAGTACTGATTTATTATTATTATTATTATTTATTTTTGAACTTTTCAGTCTAATTGTAAGCTAAAAAGCCTAAATTCCTTCAGAATTTAGAACATGGATGAATTGATATATGTTGTTGAAACACAGCTTATTAGATAAAAACAGGCTGTCTTTTGAAAGAAGGAACAAAAAAAGAAGAAAGAAATAGTTTTAAAGACGATATCTTTCTTTACCTCTTCTTGATCTGCCCTGGATAATTTTGTTTGTCATTTACAGTGAACCATATTTTCAGCTTGCTTAACACTGAAAGGAATTCAATGTATGCAGTACACTGCCCTGCTCTATCTGATATATATGTGATTTTGTTCTCCCATCAACCAAATGAGAGGAATCTGTGAAGCTTTTTCTCAGTCATATTTGCAACTTCTATTTCCTTTACTCTTTTCAGTAGTGTACTTTTGAGGGCACCTGCATAAACATTTGCAAATATTTATCATTTTCTACCTTACTATTTAGTATTTGTGATCTTTCCCCAAACTTTCCATGTAAAATAACAAACTATCTTCTTTCTAATGTAAATATGCAGCTAATGTGGTCTTTGTCACTTTAAACATCTGGTCTATGTTTAGAGGCATTATATTATAGTCTGATATTGCTGACTTTTCATAAGTTACTGGCAGTCTTAATAATACAGTAATTAAGAGTACAGATGTCCTATAAAGTAGATAGAGCAATGGTTAGTTTTAGCTAATTATCTTTTTTAAAAAGCAATGCAATACATTTCAGACACATGCACATGTACATATTTTCCATGAATGTATTATCTCATTTACTCATTTACTCAAATTATTCTCCAAAGCACCAGAGATCAGGACAAGAAATAACAGTTGGAAACTAATAAAAGAGAGCAGAAGCCTGGAATTAAGGAGAAACTTCCTAACAGTGAGGACAATTAACCAGTGGAACAGCTTGCCTTCAGAAATCGTGGGTGCTCCATTGCTGGAGGTTTTTAAGAAGAGACTGGGCAGTCATTTGTCTGAGATGGTATATGTTCTCCTGCTTGGGGGGGCTGGGGGGGGCTGGACTAGAAGATCTCCAAGGTCCCTTCCATCTATCCTATCCTATCCTATCCTATTCTATCCTATCCTATCCTATAAGGCCCGGTCACAAGATTACATTGTAGGAATTTATGTTTTGACCTAGCATACATTCCAACAATCAAATACTTCTTAGTAATGCAGCTGTCCATAAGCCTGTTGATCTGGATTTGAACAATGAATCACACATTATTTTTCTGATATTCATAGTTTTCTTTCAGGATAAGCAATATCAGTACAGAAAACAAGGAAGAAAAATGAAGCCAAAGGAATTAAGGCATGAGGATAAAAAGATAAATAATATAGTTAAATTGAGCTTATATTAATATCATCTATTCTACGTATCTTTCTATCTTCACAAGCTATGCTTGTGTCCCCAATGGCTATTCACCTCTTTAAACTTCTTTGAAGTTATTTGAACCTCTTGATTCTTTTTGAAGATCTCAACCACTCAACCATAAAGATCATATCAATTTTATTCAAGGGTTTTCCATTTCCTTTTAATTCTTTCATCATTTGTTTGTTCTGAATTTGATCCTCATTCATTTTCCCTATATGAGCAAGCTGCCTCAGTGCAGTTTTAAAGTACTAGTTACACACATTTGTATTTAATGCATGCACTTTCAGCATAAGTCAGTATTTTCTCCCAAATAAGCAGGGATTAACATCAGACAAACCATAAAGCAGGAAAAATAATGAAGGAACTGCCAAGGAGGCAAACAATCAAGCAGACAAACAATACCTTAATCAAGTACCAAGGAGAAAACCATTCTCCCATCAATACTGTCAAGGCAAGCTATTATATGTAATCAAAGAGCAAACGCAATATTCACTAGCATTGATAATATTACCTAGTCAGGCAATGAATGTCTGCAAGCAAACAATCAAGTTCAGAGAGCACCAAGGACTCCACTTTATTCTATTTTTAAAATGTATCCTATCATTTTATGAAAGGATGACATTGAAAGTAGTCAGGTATATGTATACGTATACACAGACACATACACACAGCCAGTCAATTGTGTTGCTTAAATATCTGCATAATATTTAAAATATACTGTTAATATAATCAGTGACAGAGCCAGATTGGTATAGTGGTTAGGACACCAAGCCCTAACCTGGAGACCTGAATTCTTGGCCCACCTTAGACACAAAACCAGCTGACCGACCTTGGACCAGTCACTCTTTCTCAACCCTAGGAAGAAGGAAATGGCAAAGCACTCACAAAAGCTTGTCAAGACAAATGCATGGACTTGCCCAGGCTGTCATGAGGAGTCAAGACTGATTCAAAATCATAATAACAACAATAATAATTAGCACATTTTAATTGAGAGTGATCTAACTAAATAAATATATGTCTAATCAGAGACGGCTAACCAGAGCTTCCCTTTTTAGTATGTAATTCCAAACACCTTCAGTAGTAGCTTTATTAGAAGTATATTGCAGTAGTCTAAACAGAATGCAATTAAGACATTGTCCCATGACCTGACCTGACATGTACAGGAATGTGGACAGTTTGCTGTTGCAATGTAATTATGCAGAACTATTCTTGGGAATAGAAAACAACCATCTAGGTCAATGATGGTTGCACGGAAACATCATGCATGTGCTCGTCGGCACCATGCTCCAGAAAAGCCAAAACTTCCGGGTTCTAGTGCACATGCGCGCCCGACGATCGGGTGGCCGGCACACATGCACAGGCCAGTTTTCGGCACTGCCACATTCGTGAAGGGATTGTGCTCTGAAAAAGCCAAATTTCCAGGTTCTGATGCAAATGCGTACCCAACAATCAGCTGGCTGGTGTGCATGCATACTCCGGTATTCGGCACTACTGAGTGCACGAAGGACAGCTGATCATCACACCAGAAACCCGGAAGACAAACAGGCATGGCTTCGCAGGCCACTTAGGGCACATGTGCCATAGGTTCGGCATCACAGATCTAGGTTCAGGGCTGAATTCAGTAAACAAACTACAGACTGGAATTTTCAGGAATATAATCCTATCTAACAATAATTAACTTTTGATTTTTTAATATTGGTTATTTTATTTAATCTTATTCATTGTCTTTCTTTCGATTGTCTAAAATACGTTTATCTTGCCTAGATTCATTTACTTTTGTTATTTCATATTATCTATTTCTAGTATCATATAATATAGTAATTTTAAAACGTGAACACCATCTTTGAATGGAAATAAAAGAAAAAGTTGGATATCATCAGCCTGTAACCAAATCCTAAATTTCAGATTATTTCTCAGTCTAAGACATTGAAAAGCCTTTTTTTAGCTTTCAGCCTTAAGTGTCCCCTGCTGGCAGTTTTCATAACACAAGAGTTTTCCAATCTACTACATGTAGTCCTCAATTTACAACCACAATTGAACCCAAAATTTATGTTGCTAAGTGAAATATTTGTAAGTGAATTTTATCCCATTTTAAGACTTTTCTTGCCATAGTTGTTAAGTGAATCACTGTGGTTACTAACTTTGTAATATGGTTGCTAAATGAAACTGGCTTCTCCACTGTTTTTACTTGTGAAAAAGTTGCAAAAGGTGATCACATGAACCTGGGATACTGCAACCATCATATATATGAGTCAGGTGTCAAGAGCCCACTTTTTAATCACATGGCCATAGGGATGGTGTAACAGTTGTAAGTGTAAAAAAAGTCATAAGTCACTTTTTTCAGTGCCATTGTAACCTTGAATGGTCATTAAATGAATTGTTGTAGCTTGAGAACTACCTTTATACCTTTTTCTTCGGAGTTTCTCAAATGATGAAAAGTGGTTTCATTCTCTGAAATTTCCATTGTTACTGGAATTTTTTTTTACTATATTCTGAACCTCTACTGCAATTTTGTAGTTGGTTGCAGGGACACAGTATATTTTCTATGGAAAAAAATTATTATAATACTTTCTGCCTTTGCATGCGCATTCAGACATTGATATCAATCTGAAACAGGCCAGATATGTCCAGGTTCATTTCATTTGAGAACCTGGACAAACTTACTTAGAAAGTTTCAGATCAATTATAGGGTTTTTGATATAGACAGGGGCTGAAGACTGCCAAGGTCCATTCCAACCCTATTAATTTATATTCTAATTATTCAGTAAAAAAATATATCCCAAGGCTAAGCAACTAAAGAATAATTACCCCATCTTCTTCTTGCTCACCTTTACAGCTTACCTTTACATATCCAATACCAAATAATCTAGGTTAAGTGGAATGGCTGGCCTTCAGAAGTTGTGAGTGGACAACTATTTGTTTCAAATGGTATAGATTAGCTCTATATGTGACCAGAAGTTTCATTGTAGTTCTGTGTGTATGTGTATATAATACATGTGGTATGTGTGTCCAAATAAAAAGGCCTGAGTTCACAAGAGGTAGAGTTGTTCAATATTATTATTCTGTTTAACCTTAATTTCCTATCTCTTTCTATATTTTTGCAGTCTTATATTTCTATTACCCTTAATCGCTGGAAAATTTGTTCACTTATTGTTTAGTACCCTCCCCCAAAATGTATGCTCAACTAAGGACAGGAATGGTACTTTTTAAATCCTACTTCTTGAGATTTTTATATGTAAAAGGATTCACTTAACTTTATCTATAGGATAGAATTTTTTATTGGCCAAGTGTGATTGGACACAAGGAATTTGTCTTGGTGCATATGCTCTCAGTGTACATGAAAGAAAAGATACGTTCCTCAAGAATCATAAGGTACAACACTTAATGATAGTCATAGGGTACAAATAAGCAATCAGGAAACAATCAATATCAATATAAATCATAAGGATACAAGCAACAAAGTTACAGTCATACTGTCATAATTGGAAGGAGATGGGTGATGGGAACGATGAGAAGGTTAATAGTAGTGCAGACATAGTAAATAGTTTGACAGTGTTGAGGGAATTATTTGTTTAGCAGAGTGATAGCGTTCAGGGGAAAAACTGCTATTAAGCCAGGTTTCACCTAATCACTATAAGTACTTCTGGTTTTTCTTGTCTAATTTTCCTCATTTCTTCTAATTGCTGTTTATGTACCACCTCAAGCCTGTGTAAACAAGGCATTGCGAACTCTAGCTGACCAAATCATGGAGGCTGAAGTCAAATTCCCTGATTCACTGGCCATTATTCTGGGAGATCTAAACAAAGCAAACTTAAGGAAAGAGCTACCAAAATACTTTCAGCATGTCAATTGTCCCACTAGAGGAAATAATACGTTAGGCCATTGCTACACAACATTAAAAGATGCTTATCGGTCTTTACCACATGCATCTGTAGGACACTCTGATCATTGTATGATTCAGCTTGTACCTGCTTACAGGCAAAGACTTAAAACCACAAAACCAACAATTAAATCAGTGAAGATCTGGACGAGGAGTCAAAATTAAAGCTGCAGGCCTGCTTTGACTGCACTGATTGGAACATTTTTGAAGATACCTCTGCAGACTGGATGAACTCACAGATACTGTAAAATCATATGTCAGCTTCTGTGAAGACCTATGTGTACCTACAAAGAACTTGCGAATATACAGTAACAACAAACCTTGGTTCACACCTAAACTTAAGCAGCTACGTCATTCCAAAAAGGAAGCCTACAGGAAAGGTGATAAAATGCTGTACAATCAGGCCAGAAATGTATTAACAAGGGAGAGCAGCAAAAAGAAGCTACTCTGAAAAGCTAAAGAATCAGTTTTCAGCAAATGAACCAGCAAACATGTGGAAAACTCTTAAAAATATCACCGGCTATGGCAAACCTCCCTCCCAGGCTGAAGGAAATCAACAACTGGCAGATGACCTGAACGCGTTTTACTGCAGGTTTGAAAGGAAACAACAGCCACCTATCTCCATAACCCCTATCTCAGACACACCAACAACAGCCAAGCCTCCTACAACTGACCCCATCCCATTGGGTTCACAACCTCTAGTGATCACAGAAAAGGCAGTGCAGGACCTATTTCACAGACAAAAGCCAGGAAAAGCTCCAGGCCCAGACAAGATAACTCCTTCTTGCTTAAAAGTCTGTGCTGACCAATTGGCCCCCATCTTCACCCATATCTTCAATAAATCACTAGAGATGTGCTATGTTCCTTCTTGCTTCAAACGCTCTACCATCATCCCAGTGCCGAAGAAGCCCACTATCAAGGAACTGAATGACTACAGACCAGTTGCTTTAACATCTGTAGTCATGAAAGCCTTTGAAAGGCTAGTGCTTTCCTACTTGAAAACCATCACGGATCCGCTGTTAGACCCCTTGCAATTTGCATACCGAGCAAATAGATCAACAGATGATGCTGTTAATATGGCTCTGCACTACATCTTACAACATCTTGAATCTCCAAAGACCTATGTAAGGGTCCTCTTTGTAGACTTTAGTTCAGCATTCAATACCATCATTCCAGACACTCTTCTAACTAAACTAAACCAGCTACAGGTACCTGAACAGACTTGTAAGTGGATCACAAGCTTCCTAACAAACAGGAAGCAGCAGGTAAAGCTAAGCGGGATCACTTCAGATACCTGTACAATTAGCACAGGGGCCCCCCAAGGCTGTGTGCTCTCCCCACTTCTCTTCTCTCTGTATACCAATGACTGCATCTCCAACGATCCATCTGTTAAACTACTGAAGTTCGCAGATGACACAACAGTGATTGGTCTCATTCGAGACAATGACGAATCCGCATATAGACGTGAGGTCGAACGACTAGCCTTGTGGTGCGACCGTAACAATCTGGAACTGAACACACTCAAAACTGTAGAAATGGTGGTAGACTTTAGGAGAAACCCTTCCATACTTCCACCTCTCACAATACTTGACAACACAGTATCAACAGTAGAAACCTTCAAATTTCTAGGTTCTATCATATCACGAGATCTAAAATGGACAGTTAACATCAAAAACATCATCAAAAAAGGACAACAAAGACTGTTCTTTCTGCGCCAACTCAGAAAGCTCAAACTGCCCAAGGAGCTACTGATCCAGTTCTACAGAGGAATTATTGAGTCTGTCATTTGCACCTCTATAACTGTCTGGTTTGGTTCTGCAACCCAACAAGAAAGACACAGACTTCAGAGGATAATTAGAACTGCAGAAAAAATAATTGCTACCAACCTACCTTCCATTGAGGACCTGTATACTGCACGAATCAAGAAGTGGGCCATGAAAATATTTACAGATCCCTCACATCCTGGACATAAACTGTTTCAACTCCTACCATCAAAACGACACTATAGAGCATTGAACACCAGAACAACTAGACACAAGAACAGTTTTTTCCCGAAGGCCATCACTCTGCTAAACAAATATTTCCCTCAACAATGTCAAACTATTTACTAAATCTACACTACTATTAATCTTTTCATCGTTTCCATCACCAATCTCTTTCTACTTATGACTGTATGACTGTAACTTTTTGTTGCTATCATTAAGGGTTAAATTGCAACCTATGACCATCATTTGTGTTGTAAATGTTGTACCTTTGATGAAGGTATTTTTTTTTCTTTTATGTACACTGAGAGCATATGCACCAAAACAAATTCCTTGTGTGTCCAATCACACTTGGCCAATAAAATTCTATTCTATTATTCTATTCTAAGTGTAAGACTTTACTTTTCTCTATGCTGATTTTCATGTTATTGGATAGGGACCATTTTTCAAGTCTGTCAAGATCTTTTTGGATCCTGAGCTTATCTTCTTGGGTGTTGGCTCTTCCTGCCAGCTTAGTATCATCTGCAAATTTGATGAGTTCCCCTTCTGTTCCCTCATCTAAGTCATTTATGAAAATATTGAAAAGTATTAGGCCTAAGACAGAACCTTGTGGTACCTCACTTCTTCCTTCCTTCCATGTAGATGTAGTACCAGTAAGGATTACTCATTAAGTATGGTTTGCCAGCCAGTTACAAATCCATCTGGTGGTGATGCTATCTATCCCACATTTTTCTAGCTCACCAAGAAGTAAGTTGTGGTCTACTTTGCCGAATGCCTTAGTGAAGTCTAAGTATACTATGTCCACAGTATTCCGCTAGCCTACTAATTTAGTCATTTTATTAAAGAATGAAATAAAATTGGTTTGGCATGATCTGTTTTTAACAAACCTATGCTGGCTTCTAGTTATAAGTTTATTTGTTTCTAGATATTTACAGATCTGTTTTTTATTTTTTGAAAGATATGGTACAATGGTTATGAGATGACATCTGCCAGCTCCTTCAGAACTCTGGGATGTAATCCATCAGGTCCCGAGGCTTTATATTCATCAAGATCAGATAGATGCTCTCTAACCATTTTCTTGCTTATTTTAATTTTTATTTCTAGTCTGTCTTTTACTGTTATGTTTTTGGTAGATTGGGCTATAGTTTCTTTTTTGTGTGAAGACTAATGCAGTGAATAAGTTAAACAGTTCTGTTTTCATTCTACTACCTGTTACTTCCTTGCCATCTCCTGTCTTTAGTGGACTGACTGTTTCCTTGACTATGTTTCTTCTTATTTATATGTTGAAAAAAATGTTTTTTTTATTATTTTTGACTTTTATTGCAAGTCTTTGTCCATTTTGAGGCTTTGCTTTCTAACATCATCTTTGCAGATTCTGGCTAAGTGCTGATTTCTGCCTTAGTTATGTATCCCTGTTTCCATTTTTTTGTACTTATCCTTTTTGTCTTTCAGTTTATCAGAGATCTTTGTGCAAACATGCTGGTTTCTTCTTGGATTTCTTGTTTTTCTTTTTCAGTGGTATTGTGCTGGACTGGGCTTTTATAATCACATTTTTCAGAGTTTCCCATGCTTCTTGAGTTGTTTTCCCCTTTAGGATTTTCATCCAAGGAATCTTTTTCAAGCTCTCTCTGAGTTTGTTAAAGTCAGTTCTTTTAAAATATAAGACTCTGGTATGATTATATTCTATTGCTTGTGTTTCCATTATATTGAATACCAATATGACATAGTCACTCTCGCCCAAGATTCCTGTAATTTCAACTCCCTCTATCACTTCTTCTCTATTAGTAAGAATTAAGACCCTCTAGTTCCCTCCTCTAACTTTTGGACAACAAAGTTGTCAGCTAGGTTGGTCAGGAACCTATTCAATCTCTCATTTGATGTACAATTAGCCTTCCAGTTGATGTCAGGATAATTAAAGTCCCCCATTACTATTGCAGTGTGTTGCCTATATATATTTATTACTTGGTTAGCAAAAAGTTAATTTTATTTCTTCTGCTTGGTTGGGTAGCCTGCAGTATCCATCTATGGCAATGTCATTCTTTATATGCATTCTAGGAGGTTTTCATCTTTAGTTTCATGAATTTCTGTAGCAATATACTGGTCTTTTACATACAATGAAACTCCACCTTCTCTTTATGGGGGCCTTTATGTTTTCAACAGTTTCTATCCTTCTATCAGTATGTTCCAACCATGGGTTTCATCCCACCAAGTTTTGGTAATTGCAACTATATCGTATCTTCCTTCATGTACTAATAATTCAAGTTCACCCTATTTATTCCCCAAACTTTGAGCATTTATAGATAGGCATTTGAGATCTTTATATTTGACTCTATATAAGCTTCCTATATCTCCTATTTGTTGGTTGAGTTTGTCTTCCTTCCCATCTCTCCTTATCTCATCATTTGATTTGTTTTATTTGGGTATTTGCTTAGAATTAGGTCTTGGAGATCCTAGAGATTGGTCACCCTCCCTTCTCAATTTTAGTTTACAACCCTCCTGATAAATTGAATCAGTTATTTTCCAAAAACATTCTTCCCGGTTTTTATGACATGCAGCCCATCCCTTGCCAAAAGCCCATCAAGGAGGTAGAACAGACCATGGTCCAGGAATCCAAAGTTCTCTTGGTGACACCAACTTTTAGCCAGTGGTTCTCTTCTAGAATCCTTTGTTCTCTTACCTGGTGTTGACCTTTCATTGGTAGTACAGATGGAAAAAAAACTATTTGTGCACCTAACTCCTTAACTTTCTCGCCTAGCTGTTTGTAATCACTCATTTTCATGTCATTCATCCCTGTGTGTACTAGTAGAAAAGGATAGTGATCTGTGGGTTTTATTATTTTGGTTAGGTTCTCAGTCGCATCTTTGATTTTTGCTCTAGGGAGACAATATACCTCTCTAGAGTGACTGTCTGGTGTCCAGATGGCTGGTTCCCTTGAGAATTGAATCTCCTACACCATTATTTGCCTTTTTTTGTCCTAGGGAGGTTTGTGGTTAATCAATCAGAATAGAGTTGGAAGGGACCTTGGAGATCTTCTAGTCCAATCCCCTGCTCAAGAAGGAGACCCTATACTATTTCAGACAGATGGCTTTCCACTCTTTTCTTAGAAAACTCTAGTAATAAAGCCCCATACAACTTCTGAAGCAAGCTGTTCCACTGATTAATTGTCCTCACTGTTAGGAAGTTTCTCCTTAATTCCAGGTTGCTTCTCTCCTTGTTTAGTTTCCATCCATTGTTTCTTGCCCTGCCTGATGCTTTGGAAAATAAATTGACCCCCTCCTCTTTGTGGAAGACTCTCAAATGCTGGGATACTGCTGTCATATCTCCCCTAGCCCTTTTTTTCTCTGGACTAGAGATACCCAATTCCTGCAACCGTTTTTCATATGTTTTTGTCTCCAGGCCCTTAATCATCTTAATTGCTCTTTTTGCACTTTTTCTAAAGTCTCAACATCTTTTTTGTAATGTGGTGAACAAAACCGCATGTACTGTGTTTCCCCGAAAATAAGACCTGGTCTTATTTTGGGGGGGGCTTGAAAATAAGCACTTGGGCTTATTTTTGGGGAGGTCTTATTTTTTTTAAATGCAGGAGATGGCGAGCATAGGGGCTGATGGGAGTGGGACGTAGCTATTGCTGGCCCCGTCTCACCATCCCACTGCAACTGCAATGGGCCAAGCTCTCAGCATGCCCTGGCCTCCACCCACCCTGCCAGCTGGCCCACTTGCTGCTGGGACATTTCTTGGCTGCAGCGGGCACCGTGCTGACCACCAAGTGGCTGCCCATGCTGCTGCTGGTCTCGTGGGAGCTCTTCACCCTCCTGGTAGGGCAGATGGAGGCTGGGGTGTGCTGAGAGCTTGGCTCCAATTGAGGCTGCAGGAAAGCAGACAGTGGAGTGTAGAGGGCAGGGCTGTGGTAGCTGCCCAAACGCTTTTCACCTAAAGGGAGATGAAGCTTTGTGTACTTCCAAAGGAGACACTTTGAAATGGAGCTAATCGCTCTGTTTCAAACCATCCCGTTTGCAACCACACAAAGCTTTGAGTCTCTATCATTTCTCCATCCAGGCAAAAAGTGTTTGGTTGCCCTATGGAACACTTGGGAACGGAGCAATTAGCTCCATATGAAGAACAGCAATTAAGATGATTTAGGACAGAGAGAACTGCTGGTTTGAAAGAGGGGTCAAAGAGGTCATCTATGTCAAAAATGAACAGCCTTTTCTTAACAGAGGGGGAGGGATACAACATCATCTATCTCCAATCTACAACATAGTCCTTTCAACAGTTCCAAGAAGGCTCCACTCCACCTCCACATCACTCAAGTGACCCTGATGACACAGATAAACCTCCGGGTGACCTAAATGACTTGCTAAAAGAATGCAAGTGACCAGCTATATAAATCCTTCCATTCCCCACCATCCAGAGAAGCTTCTTGGATGAGAAGTGAAATGTCTTCAGAGAAAAACCAATTGTCCAATTGGTGTCCAATTGTCTCTTGAAAAAAGAACCTCTGGGATAACCATGACCGGGATGACTGAGAATCTCCATAGACATTGATGACTCACATCAAGACCATCATTTGACACACCCACACCTGAAGCCCTTATAAACAGAAGGACACTGACATCCCCTAAACTCCACTGCAGATTTACCTAACCTGCTAACAAAATGTTCAGAAACCAACCCACAAGTTCAGAGAATGAACCCTCATCCTCATCCTACACTCGAGCTACAGATATTCGCCACTATTGCAATACTTGCTAAGGCCTCGTAATATGAAATTCTTAAAAATAATTAGGTTGGCCTAATCAAGGTTGGATGAGTTGTAATTAGAAACAAAAAGGTGGACTAAGTAATCAGACATTACTTTATAAACATGGCAGGCCAAAATGTTGAGATCAAATACTATATATACTAAGATATATAATTTATATGAATCTAATGAGAACACAATCATTCTGTTTATCCATACTGAAAATATTTGAAGAGGGAAGTTATTCATTTTAAGGATTCATTCATTTAAGGGGTGTGCATAAGAGCACCAGCCTGCCTACCGTTCCTGTCCTAATATTCCCTTTGATTGTATCCAATTCGTATGGTTATTTCATGCTTATACTTATATATACTGTTGTGTTTGACAAATAAATAAATAAAATAAATAATTGTGAAATCCCCTAATAATGGCACAAATGCTTCCTAGTATTTATCCATACGCATAACTTTGCCTTTCTCTCATCCCTAGTCCACAGCTGAAGCAGCTTGATGTCATCTCAGCTTTTTTACTGTTAAAGTTGGGTTTTCCTTTTTGGCTGTTCTATAGTAATGTCTTTCTTTTTCTCCTGGTATAAGACCTGATCTACCATATTACATGGACACATGGGCACTGCCTTCCATGGGCATTTGGCTTCAGTTGTAGAAAATACTTGGCATTGTTTCTACAGAAGTAGTTTCCTGTATAATGCCTCTCAGGACTGACTCTATTATTCCTGACAACCCAAATTTCAGTCTTTATGCCAACAAGCAATTCTGAGGAAACTTGCCCATTATGACTTATCATTTGAGCTACTGCTGTTTGAAAGAGGCCAAAAAAATAATTACAGGAAGGGTTCTAGACACGCAGTTTCAGAATGTGGTTCAGCCATATCCCTGTCCACTTTAGAGTTTGCATAACTTATTCCAGATGGATACAAGGCAGATACTTATTATTTTGGACTTCCCTACTCAGCCAAGATTCTTTCTCAGAAGCATGCTTGATGTTTTACCTTTTGTAGTTCTTATTGGGATATTAATGGGAAAGGGTATGTGTATGAGAGCTTGTCTAGTCCACAAATGCTATTGAGACTTTCACACCTTGGCTTTTCATTGGGAATCTGTTACCCTTTCTTTATTGATGATTGTGACAGTCATAACAAAAATGTTAATTTTCTCCTCTCAAATAAACTGTTTATTACATGTAACAAAGAAGGTTTTGTCTGGAAGCAATTCAGATTTGCAAACAGATAATTAAGAGTTTTGGGCATGAAAAAAGTTACTGAGAATTCGTCTTTCTTAAAAATCTTTGATTTTATATCCTTTTTATATTCATCAGATTTTCAGTCTTTGATCATAACATTAAAAATTTTTATAAAGATATTTTATTGTTTTAATATTATAGCATTCTGTTAGCTAAACCAACTTTTAGTTATAGTATCTTTATTTCCTACACTTTTCAGTGTTATTAAAATGGGTGCAGTTATTCCTGATCGTATTTTAAGCTGGTCTGTGATTTAGTTTTCTTAATGTTTTCTTAATGTTCATGTTTTCCAGAAGGCAGGTCTTACATGGACATTCTATCCAAGCGCTTACAACTGCTTTAAAAAAGTAATTAACCTGTGCGCAAAGGCACAAACAGTTAGGAGTGGTACGACTGCTAGACCAGCGGTTCTCAACCTGTGGGTCGCAACCCCGTTGGGGTCGAATGACAATTTGCCAGGGGTCGCCTAAGACCATCGGAAATATGGGAAGTATACTTGCAAGTCGAAGAATCGCGCTCCAATGGTTGACTCCACAAGCCAGCTGCAGGCTCTTCAAATTGCTAGCCGAATTCGGCTTCAGGCGCGATGAATTAAAAAAAGAGAGAAATCTTTGCTCTGATGTCTCCCTCTCAAGCCAGCTGCAATCACTCCCAATCACTAGCCTAATCTGTCTTCAGGCGCAATAAACTTAATAGGGGAGGAGTCTCCACTTTAATGCCTTCGTCCTCAAGGCAATCGCAAGCAGTTCAGATTGCTAGCCAATACGGCTTCAGGTGCGATAAATTCAAAACGAAAATAATTTTACGGTTGGGGTCGCCACATCGTGAGGAATTGTATTAAAGGGATCGCCACATCGTGGGGAATTGTATTAAAGGGGTCGCAGCACTATAAAGGTTGAGAACCACTGTGCTAGACGATTGTTCTGCTTGGAGAGAGAATGTAAAAACATTGAGAATTTTGTACTCCATTATCAACTGTCACATATCTGTTTAGTTATCCCAGTTCACAATGTAAAATATATGGTTTTGATATGGAAATAAAGATCTGTCTGTCTATCTATCTATCTATCTATCTATCTATCTATCTATCTATCTATCATCTATCTATCTATATCATCTATCTATCATCATCTATCTAATGTAATTTTAAAGAACACCTCGCTATTTCTTTTACCATCCAGTAACCTAAAGCTATCTAATAGAAGCACAACCTCATCCATATCAAATCTGTTCTTAAAATAAATGTTGTATTTTTTCAGAATACTAGGTTGCACCACTGGCTTCCTTTAGCTTACTTTAGATCACGTATTGTTCCTCAGTCATATCTTATTTATGAAACAGGTTTTTTAAAACTATCACAAGGTTCTTCACCACATTAGATTCTTCTTTTTGTTATAGAGTTAATCTATACAAGTAGATAGCTAAAAATAATATCTTTTCTTTCCAAAATATTGGACATATTACTTTTATTTATAGATATTCGAATTACTAACACAATACTCTTGTGAGCGTACAGTGTTTTTGGATATTTTACTTACATTAATTAATACAAAAATGTGGATAGATGCTATCACCACCATTTGGATTTGTAATTAACTGACAAACCGTACTCAATGAGTAGCTTAATGATACTACATCTACATGGAGGGAAGTAAGCAGTGGGGTATCACAAGGTTCTATCTTAGGCCCACTCCTCTTCAATATCTTCATAAATGACTTAGATGAAGGAATAGAAGGGGAGCTCATCAAATTTGCAGATGACACTAAAATGGCAGGATTAGCCAACACCCCAGAAGGCAAGTTCAGGATCCAGATGGATCTTGACAGACTTGAACATTGGGCCCAATCCAACAAAATAAAATTTAATGTGAAGAAAAGCAAAGTTTTACAGCTGAGCAGGAAAAACCAAAGGTACAAGTAAAGATTAGACCATGGATGTTCAACTCGATTGCATCACTTGACATATCGTGATGTTTTTTTGCCTTCGTGGAGCTGGGGGTCCGTGTGGCCTGCACGTGATGCATCCAGCCTCTGGGCTGCCAGTTTGACACCCCTGGATTAGGCAAAACCTGGTTCAAAAAGAGTAACTAGTGGATGATCATTTAAACATGAGTCAGCAGTGTGCAGCAGCACCCAAAAAAGCTAATACAATCCTTGGTTGTATAAACCAAGAGGCATCATAATCACTTGAAGTATTAGTACCACTTTATAAAGCCTTAGTAAGAAGCTGTACACCTCGAATACTGCATCCAGTTTTGGTAACATTACAAAAAAGATGTTGAGACTTTGGAAAAAGTGCAAAGAGCAATTATGATGATTAGGGGCCTGGAGTCAAAAACATATCAAGAACGGTTGCAGGAATTGGGTATCACTAGTCCAGAGAAAAGAAGAACTACTGGGGGACATGATTGCAGTATTCCAGTATTTGAGAGAAGGGGGTCAATTTATTTTCTAAAGCATCAGAGGGTAGGACAAGAAACAATGAATGGAAACTAATCAAGGAGAGAAGCAACCTGGAATTAAAGCAAAACGTCCTAACAGTGAGCACAATTAAGCAGTAGAACAGCTTGCCTTTAGACGTTATGGGTGATTCATCAGTGAAGGTTTATAAGAAGAGATTGGACAGTCACTTGTCTGAAATAGTATAGAATCTCCTGTTTCAGCAGGGGGCTGGACTAGAAGACCTCCAAGGTCCCTTCCAACTCTATTCTGATTCTAAATTCCAGGTGTATCCCAGCCCATAATTTAAAAATATTTCATATGACATTAGATGCAACATTATTACTTTGAATTAATGGTTCCAGAATAACAATTCATCAGTCTTGACAATATATTCATAACGTTAATCATGAGACTGTCAAGAGTAATTAGCTCTTTCACCTAGTTACTTCTTCTCTCTGAGCTTGAAAACAATCAGTAGGAGGGTGGTTGGAATGTCTGGGGTGGGAATGGAATGCCAAGACTCTGTCTGCAGATTGTGAGACCCTGCTGCCACCCCCAATGTCATGCCACTCAGGTGCTTGACCGATGTGGGCTGTTCTCATAACAAAAGCAGATTTAATTGGGTAACACAATGAACTAAGGGGGTTGGCCAAAGGGGAAAAGAAAGTTTAACTATGTGGGCATTCACGCAGGAAACTCAGAACTACGTTCGTTTCTTCTGTGCCAATGTAGTATATTCAATAAAGTTTTACTTTTTGGGAAGAACAACGTCACAGGAATTCCCTTTTAGATTCACTAGTTGCTCAGCTGACAGAGATTATGTAAAGTCACCCTATCTGGTAATTATTTAAATATACAATTTTTGTATTCATGCATGTTTCTTGGTATTTATCCAACATGACATTTTATTTTAATATATTAAGAAAAAAACCTTTTCCCTGGCTTTGAGAACACAGAACAGATTTGGAATAATAATGCTGCGTGATCAGAGAGCCTCCTACTGGTTATGTAACAACTCCTTCTGAATTTATGCATTAATACGTGCATTTATTTCAAGTAAAACACTTAAATTCTAATGGACCTTCCTCCATAAATATTATTTTCAGCCACAGCCAACCGCAAAGTATTCTGCGTCTTGGCTACATTACAAATATTTTGTAGATTTGACAGTTTTTCATGCACAGCATGAAAGACAGAAGAGCACAGAAGAGAGATTTTCATATCCAGTTAACAATTCCATGCCAAATATTTTAAACGGGTTCATATTTTGTGTACTGATATTGGAATAAAACCAAACATAAGAGGGTGAGGTAGAAGCCCTGTTACAAAGATTGGCTGATTAGAAGCCAAACAATTTAAAGCATGACATGTAAATAGCAAACATTTCTTGACATTTTGATGACATGTGAGAGATAAAAAGGTATTTGCGTTTCTAAAAAGTCCATCAAGCATTTGCAGTCTATCATATCCTGACTTCACTATATATCAAGATGGAAGATGACTTGTCAAAGCATTCTACTTCACTCATACACTGGCATTTTACGGGCCCCAGACCACATCTGGTCTTTGGCTGTCCCTATCTGGCCCATATAATGTCAGTTGGAAATTAGAAATCAAATGTAAATAAGTATTTACTGTGAATGCAATACAATTGCATTACTTTGAAGGTTACTGCTATTTTTTTTAATGTATATATATGTGTGTGTGCCTATGCGCCTTGACAGTAATGTGTTGGTCCTATTGGTTCTGCTTGCCACAGCAGTCCCAGTTTCTCATTTGGCCCCTTGGGAAATAATTGCCCATCCCTGCTATAGACCATTATTTAAAAACAGGAATCGGCATTTATTTATATTTTGATTTAGATTCAGCAATTCAAACTCGTTATTCTGCATAGTACTGTAAAACTAGAAGGTGAAAACAAGTTAAAAATGTTTTTAACTCAGCAACTCACTTGATGTTGCTCTTTAAGCATTCTTTTTTTCTTTATAAGAATTTTTTTTAATATAAACATTCCATCTTCCCTTAAACAGTGTGTCATCTGTGCACAAATATCTCTGCAATAACTATCAAGATTTACAACAGCATTCATTACATTGATATCAGTGGTGGGTTTCAAAAAAATTTACTACCGGTTCTGTGGGCGTGGCTTGGTGGGCGTGGCATGGCTTGGTGGACATGGCAGGGGAAGGATACTGTAAAATCTCCATTCCCGCCCCAGTCCAGGGGAAGGTTACTGCCAAGTCCCCATTTCTTCCCGATCAGCTGGGACTTGGGAGACAGAGAATAGATGGGGGTGGGGCCAGTCAGAATTTTTACTACTGGTTCTCTGAACCATTGAAAATTTCCGCTACCGGTTCTCCAGACCTGGTCAGAACCTGCTGAAACCCACCTCTGATTGATGTTAATTCTCTGATCTTATAATTGTAGTATTGAACATAGTAAAACTATTCATTTTTTTCCTCTTAACATATCTTCTAATAAGAATATAATAATAATATTAAGCATAATAATCCCAATAGTCATAATAATAACAATTATCATATTGTTTACATTTCTATCTTAACATATTTTCTACTCTTCTTTAATCTCCTTTTATTTCCAACTTCCATTTTTATTCTCTAACCATTGATAAAATGATTCCCACATCATATAATATTCAGTTTGTTCTTTCTCCTTAATTGCAAGCATTAATCTGTTCATTTCTGCAAATTCTAATATTTTCCTAATCACATTCTCATAACATAACATAACAACAGAGTTGGAAGGGACCTTGGAGGCCTTCTAGTCCAACCCCCTGCCTAGGCAGGAACCCTACACCATCTCAGTCAGATGGTTATCCAACATTTTCTTAAAAATTTCCAGTGTTGGAGCATTCACAACTTCTGCAGGCAAGTCGTTCCACTTATTAATTGTTCTAACTGTCAGGAAATTTCTCCTTAGTTCTAAGTTGCTTCTTTCTTTGATCAGTTTCCACCCATTGCTTCTTGTTCTACCCTCAGGTGCTTTGGAGAACAGCCCGACTCCCTCTTCTTTGTGGCAACCCCTGAGATATTGGAACACAGCTATCATGTCTCCCCTAGTCCTTCTTTTTATTAAACTAGACATACCCAGTTCCTGCAACCGTTCTTCATATGTTTTAGCCTCCAGTCCCTAATCATCTTTGTTGCTCTTCTCTGCACTCTTTCTAGAGTCTCAACATCTTTTTTACATCGTGGCGACCAAAACTGGATGCAATATTCCAAGTGTGGCCTTACCAAGGCATTATAAAGTGGCACTAACACTTCACGTGATCTTGATTCTATCCCTCTGTTTATGCAGCCCAGAACTGTGTTGGCTTTTTTAGCAGCTGCTGCACACTGCTGGCTCATATCTAAATGGTTATCCACTAGGACTCCAAGATCCCTCTCACAGGTACTACTATTGAGCAAGGTACCACATATACGGTACTGGTGCATTTTGCTTTTGCCTAAATGTAGAACCTTACTTTTTTCACTGTTGAATTTCATTTTGTTAGATAGCGCCCAATGTTCAAGTCTGTCAAGATCTTTCTGTAACTTGAGCCTATCTTCTGGAGTGTTGGCTATTCCTGCCAGCTTGGTGTCATCTGCAAATTTGATGAGTTCCCCATCTATCCCCTCGTCCAAGTCATTGATGAAGATGTTGAAGAGTACTGGGCCTAAAACAGAGCCTTGGGGTACTCCACTGCATACTTCCCTCCATGTGGATGTAGTTCTGTTGAGAACTCAACTACACGTTGAGTGCGGTTGGTCAGCCAGTTACGAATCCATCTGGTGGTGGTGCTGTCTAACCCACATTTTTCTACTTTATCTAGTAGTAGGTTATGGTCTACTTTATCAAATGCTTTACTGAAGTCCAAGTAAATTATATCGACAGCATTCCTCTGGTCTACTAATTTTGTCATTTTGTCAAAGAATGCGATAAGATTAGTCTGGCATGATCTGTTTTTGACAAACCCATGTTGGCTTTTGGTTATTACTTTGTTTGCTTCTAGGTGTTTGGTGATTCGTTGCTTGATTATCTTTTCTAGAATCTTCCCCGGTATTGAGGTCAGGCTGATAGGTCTGTAGTTTCCTGGGTCTGTTTTTCCTTTTTGAAGATGGGAACTACATCAGCTCTTTTCCAGTCCTCTGGCAGCTCCCTGTGCTCCAGGATCTTTGAAAGATATAGTTCAGTGGTTCTGAGATCACGTCTGCCAGTTCCTTCAGAACCTTGGGGTGTAATCCATCCGGTCCTGGTGATTTGAACTCGTCTAGGGTAGACAGGTGTTCACTTACCATTTTCTTCCCTATTTTAACTTGTGTTTCTAATCTGTTTTTGTAGTGCTGTTTTGATAGGTTGGATTGTTTTTCCTTTTGTGTAAAGACAGATGCAAAATATGAGTTAAGTAGATCTGCTTTCTCCCTGTTGCTTGTCATCTTCTTGCCACTTTCTCCCAGCAATGGGCCAATTGTTTCCTTGACTTTTTTCTTGTTTTTAACATGTTGGAAGAAGCTTTTTTGTTATTTTTACTTTTGTCGCTAGCCTTTGTTCATTGTGAGCCTTAGCTTTCCTCACTTCATCTTTACAGGCTCGGGCTGTTGCTGATATTCTGCCTTAGTTATTTGCCCCTCTTTCCACTTTTTATATTTGTCCTTTTGTCTTTCAATTTGTCAGATAGTTCTTTATGCATCCATGCTGGTTTCTTTTGAGATCTATTATTTTCTTCTTCATTGGTATTCTGTTAGACTGTGCTTTTATAATCTCACTTTTCAAAATTTCCCAAGCTTCTTGAGTTGTTTTCCCCCTGAGGATTCTCATCCATTGAATCCTTCTCAAGCTCTCTCTAAGTTTATTGAAATTAGCTCTCTTAAAGTCCAAGACTCTAGTTTGACTTTGTTCTACTACTTGTATTTGCTTAATGTCGAATTCCAATATTGCGTGGTCACTTGCCCCAAGGTTCCTGTAGCTTCAACACCTTCTATCATTTCATCTCTGTTAGTGAGAATTAAGTCCAATATGGCTGATCCCCTTGTCGCCTTCTCTATTTTTTGGGAAACAAAGTTGTCTGCTAGGTTTGTTAGGAACCTGTTGGATCTTCCACTTGGTGCAGAGTTTGTTTCCCAGTTGATGTCAGGGTAGTTAAAATCCTCCATTACTACTGTGATGTGCTTCCTACATACCTTAGTTAGCTGACTAGCAAAAAGTTCATCTACTTCCTCTGTTTGGTTGGGTGGCCTATAGTATAGACCTATGGCAATATCGTTTTTCACCCCTTTTATATTGACCCAAATACATTCAAGATGATTTTCATCATTGTTGTGCTCTATTTCTGTAGATATGTAGTTATTTCTTATATATAGTGCAACTCCACCTCCTCTTTTATTTGGTCTATTTCTTTTAAATAATTTATATCCCTCTAGCTGTATGTTCCATTTGTCAGTTTCATCCCAGCAAGTTTCCGTAATGGCAACAATATCATATCTGCCCTCATTTACTTGAATTTCTAATTCACCCTGTTTATTCCTCATACTCTGTGCATTGGTGTATAGACATTTGAGTCCATTTGGATTGACCTTGTGTTTACTGTCTATATAACCTGTGTTGACTGCCCCTACTTTCTTGCCACCTGTTGGTTTAGTGCACATGGTATGGCACTCACTGTTAAATGCTTGGTTTTGCTTGATAGCAGGGCTGTTAGTCTTACCCATACAGACATCTATGTTACATGCACTTATAACCCTTTTAGTTTTCGATTGCTGGGGACAGAAATTTTTTGTATCAGTTAATTCTCTGTCCCCACTGTTCAGTTTAAATGTTTATCCAGAAAATCTGTGAATGTATTGCTAAGTAACTCAGTCCCTTTCTTTGATGGATGCAATCCATCTCTTTTGTACAATTTTTCATTGGACCAGTTGCAGACATCATGACTAATAAAACCAAAGCCTTCCCTTTTACACCACTCCTTTAGCCACACATTAAACTCCACTACACGCTGGCCTTTACCTTTTTGTTCCTTATGTACTGGTAAAACCTCTGAAAAGTTAAGCCTACAACCTATGCTATTAAGTTCATACCCCAAGCTCTGGAAATCATTCTGCACAGAAAGCACATCCTTTTGGGACAAATCATTTGTGCCAAGATGTATAATAGCATCAACATCAGAATCCTTACTGGCATTCTTGACTATCTTAAGAATACGCCTCTTGTCTCTGCTGGCAGTAGCACCAGGTAGACACCTGACCTCTTTCAAAACCTCCATATCCTTTCCTAAATTTACATCCCTTACAATTGAATCACCAATCAGAAGGTGGCTTCTCTTTTTGGATACCGTGCTCATCTTGTGTGACCGATCTGTAATACTTGATACACACTTTTCCAAAGTAAGTTCTTCATCTCGGACCATAATCCCTTGATTGTTTGAGTTATCAGTATCACAACTACCTTGATCTGTCACTTTAGTGTTCCTATTTAGGTCATCAAGGGCACTATATCTGTTATACTGGGACACTGTAAAAGCTTTGTGTTTATGGTTCACAGCTCTCACCCTGCCAGATCCCACGGTTGTCCATACTGCCCTTTTCCTGCAGGATCTTTGTGGTAGAGGGGGCTGATGGCACAGCAGCTGGAATGGCTGAATTGGGTAGCTAATTTCTGCTTGGAAAGCATAGATTAGAGATTCTAGATATGTAATCTGTCCACGTAGACTGCTAATTTGTTTACAAAGAGGACAGTATCCAAATTTGAAAAGAGTACTGCGAAAGACTGCTGCAAAACAAGTATTGCACTGAACTAAGCCAGTCATTTTGAATAGAATAAAATCACAATCTCAAGTGGACCAACCCTGAATATATTATTGCTATTTTTGATTTATAGTGAATAGATCAGATTCGTGCACCGTTAGGCGCGCGGGTTTTGAAAAAGAGAAAGAAATGCAGGGAGTTTCCCCACCCCCTATTCCTTTTTAAAGCAGCAGCTGTACTCACGTGCTTCTCTTTTGAAAAAGAGAAAGAAATGCAGGGAGTTTCCCCACCCCCTATTCCTTTTTAAAGCAGCAGCTGTACTCACGTGCTTCTCTTTTGAAAAAGAGAAAGAAATGCAGGGAGTTTCCCCACCCCCTATTCCTTTTTAAAGCAGCAGCTGTACTCACGTGCTTCTCTTTTGAAAAAGAGAAAGAAATGCCTTGAAAAAGAGAAAGAAATTCTCATCGGTAGGGATCTTTTCACTTTACCAATTTTGTGCAAATAAAATTCTAGCTGCAGCTAATAGATGATAATTAAATATATGTTTTCTTTACAATAAGTCTCAGGTAAAATCCCCAACAAAAATATTTCTGGTTTTAAATCAATGTGCTGCTTTATCATCTTTTCCAGCCATGAATGTATTTTTGTCCAGTATTTTTTTGCTTCTACACATGTCTACCACATATGATAATAGGACACAGGTATCTGGTGGCACTTCCAACATTTGGCTGACTTATCTTTGAACATCTTTGCCAACCTTGCCAGTGCGAAGTGCCATTTTATACAGATTTTCTTTATATGCAGTTGACATTGTTAATTTGTAGTTCCTGTCCCACAATTTCTGCCATTTATTTAATTCTATTTTATGACCAAATTTTTTTGCCCATGCTATCATTGTCTCCTTCACTTGTTCATCTTCCAGTTTTATGCCCAATAAGTAGCTGTACAATTTCTTTATCAATCTTTCTTCTGTCCCTGTTAATATCTTATCTAACTCTGTCAATTATTTATAGAAACCATATAATTTAACATCTTTCTCATATCTAGAATGTATTTGCACTTGTGAATACCATGCCATATCGATCCCTTGATCACTCAGTTCTTGTTTAGTTTTGAGTTCCCCCTTTTCATTCAAAATATTTCCCATGTTAATAACATTTGGGTGAATCAGTGCGTCCATTGTTGAAAGCCAAACTGGTATCCTCAAATAATGTTGCTCTCTAATTTTCTCCCATACTAACATTAATGCATTTCTTATGTAATGTCTTTGAAAGTAACCATGTATCTTATTTTTCCCACACCATAAGAAAGCATGCCAACCCAGTTGCAAGTCATGTCCCTCCAAAGTCAATTATCTTGTATGCCTCAATATAATCCATTCTTCCATCCATGTTAATACTGAGGCCTGGTAATACAATTCCCAATTTGGTAATCCAAAACCTCCTCTACTTCTTGAATCCTGCAACATTTTTAAGCTAATTCTTGCTTTTTTCCTTTGCCAGATATATTTTAATATTGTTTTGTCAAATTCCTCAAAGTATTTTTGTTCCAATTTTATCAGAATTGTTTGAAATAAATTACAATAATCTCAGCAATATATTCATTTTAATTGTAGCTGTTCTTCCTATCAGTGATAATTGCTGAGTTTTCCATTTTTCCAGATCTATTTTAATTTGTTGCAACAGTTTGTAATAATTATCTTCCTTAATCGTTACACATTTTGCTGTCAGCTGAATCCCTAAATATTTTACTTTCTTGGTAATCTGAATATCTGGTAATCTGAAGAGTGGCGCAGAAGTTAGAGTGCAGTACTGCAGGCTACTTCTGCTGATCACTGGCTGCTAGCAGTTTGACAGATCGAATCTCACCAGGCTCAAGGTTGACTCAGCCTTCCATCCTTCCGAGGTGGGTAAAATGAGGACCCAGATTGTTGGGGGGGGCGATATGCTGACTCTTTAAACTGCTTAGAGAATAATAATAATAATAATAATAATAATAATATTTTAATTTGTATACCGCCCTTCTCCCGAAGGACTCAGGGCGGTGAACAGGCAGATAAAATATAAATACACACAATAATTTAAAAACAACCCTTAAAAAACTAATTTAAATGCCCAAAACGTTAAAAAACATACTCCCCTATAAAATAACACAATTTTAAAAACCCATCCAATAAAAATAAAAATCAGGCTAGTCCAGCCATATGAAATAAATAAGTTTTAAGTTCGCGGCGAAAGGTCCTAAGGTCAGGTAATTGTCGAAGTCCGAGGGGAAGTTCGTTCCACAGGGTCGGAGCTCCCACAGAGAAGGCCCTCCCCCTGGGGGCCGCCAGTCGACACTGTTTGGCTGACGGCACCCTGAGGAGTCCCTCTCTGTGGGAGCGTACCGGACGATGGGAGATAGAAGCCGGCAGTAGGCGGTCCCGTAGATAGCCCGGTCCTAAGCCATGGAGCGCATTAAAGGTGGTAACCAATACCTTGGAGCGCCCCGGGAAAACAACAGGTAGCCAGTGCAGTCTGCGCAGGATAGGTGTTATGTGGGAGCCCCGAGACGCCCCCTCAATAACCCGCGCAGCCGCGTTCTGAACTAGCTGAAGTCTCCGGGTGCTCTTCAAGGGGAGCCCCATGTAGAGAGCATTGCAGTAGTCCAGGCGAGAGGTAACAAGGGCATGAGTGACTGTGCATAAGGCATCCCGGTCCAGGAAGGGCCGCAACTGGCGGATCAGGCGAACCTGATAAAATGCTCTCCTGGAGACGGTCGCCAAATGGTCTTCAAAGGACAACCGCCATCCAGGAGCACGCCCAAGTTGCGTACCTTCTCCATCGGGGCCAATGATTCACCCCGACAGACAGCCGCATCTGCAGCTGACTGTACCGAGGTGCCGGCATCCACAGCCACTCCGTCTTGGAGGATTAAGTTTGAGCCTGTTCCTCCCCATCCAGACCCGTCGGCTTCCAGACACCGGGACAACACTTGACAGCTTCACTGGGGTGGCCGGGGTGGAAAAGTACAGCTGAGTGTCATCAGCGTACAGTTGGTATCTCACCCCAAAGCCACTGATGATCTCACCCAGCGGCTTCATATAGATGTTGAACAGGAGGGTGAGAGAATCGACCCCTCGGCACCCCACATGAGGCACCTTGGGTCGATCTCTGCCCCCTGTCAACACCGTCTCGTCCGATCAGAGAGGTAGGAGGAGAACCACCGATAAGCGGTGCCTCCACTCCCAACCCTCCAACCGCGCAGCAGCATACCATGGTCGATGGTATCAAAAGCTGCTGAGAGGTCTAATAGGACCAGGGCAGAGGAATAACCCCTATCCCTGGCCCTCCACAGATCATCCACCAGCGCGACCAAAGCTGTCTCCGTACTGTATCCGGGCCGAATCCGGACTGGAGCAGGTCTAGATAGACAGCTTCATCCAGGTACTGGGGTAGCTGACATGCCACCACACTCTCTACAACCTTCGCCGTAAGCGAAGATTGGAACTGGCGTAGTTCCTAAAACAGCTGGGTCCAGGAAGGCTTCTTGAGGAGGGATCTCACCACAGCCTCTTTCAAGGCCGCGGGAAAGACCCCCTCCCGCAGAGAAGCATTTGTAATCCCCTGGAGCCAGCCTCGTGTCACCTCCTGAGTAGCCAGTACTAACCAGGAGGGGCACGGATCCAGTAAACATGTGGTGGCGTTCAGCCTGCCCAGCAACCTGTCCATGTCCTCGGGAGTCACAGGATCAAAGTCATCCCAAACCACCTCAACAAGACGGGCCTCGGAACCCTCGCCTGGATCTACCCAATTTTGATCCAATCCGTCCCGAAGCTGAACGATTTTGTCGTATAGATAACCGTTAAACTCCTCGGCATGCCTTGTAGGGGTCCTCCGCCCCTCCTGTTGGAGGCGGCGGGTCACCGAAACAGGGCGGCGGGCGGTTATCTGCCGGCGCAATGAGGGAGGAAGCGTGGGCGCACCCCTCATTGCCACTAGGTAGGTCCTACTATAGGACCTAACTAGTGTCCGGTCAGCCTCAGAGCGGCTGGATCTCCAGGCACTCTCTAGGCGTCTTCTCCGGCGCTTCATCTCCCTCAGCTCCTCGGAGAACCAAGGAGCTGGTTGAGACCGACGCCGGGTCAGAGGCCGCAAAGGCACGACACGGTCCAAAGCTCCAGCCGCGGCCCGTTCCCAGGCCGCAACTAGCTCTTCAGTCGAGTCGTGGGACAGGTGTTCAGGAAACGGCCCAAGCTCCGTCAGGAACCTCTCCGGGTCCATCAGGCGCCTGGGACGGAACCAAAGCACTGTGAAGCGGTATATAAGTCTAAGTACTATTGCTATTGCTATCTATTATCTTCATTAACTCTTTTTTCTGTTCATCTGTAAGATTTTTCACTAAAATCTTAGTTTTCTCTTTGTTTATTTTCAGACATGCCACTTGACCATATTTTTCTATTTTTTTATTAGTTTATGCCCTGTTTCTTGTGGATCTTCCAAAATAAAAACTAAATCGTCTGCAAACGCCTGTAGTTTATACTTTTCCTATTTTATTTCCATGCCTTTTATCTCTGTATCTTGTCTAATATTTCTATTTAATACTTCCAATGTCAATACAAATAATAGGGGAGACAAGGGACATCATTGTCTTGTAGAATAGAATAGAATAGAATAGAATAGAATAGAATAGAATAGAATAGAATAGAATAGAATAGAATAGAATAGAATAGAATAGAATAGAATTTTTTATTGGCCAAGTGTGACACACAAGAATTTGTCTTGGTGCATACGCTCCATAAAAGAAAAGATACATAAAAGAAAAGATACATTCATCAAGAATCATAAGGAACAACACTTAATGATAGTCATAGGGAAACAGTCAATATAAATCTTAAGGATATCAGCCACAAGGTTACAGTCATACATTCATAAGTGGGAGGAAATGGGTAATAGGAACAATGAGAAGATTAATAGTAATGCAGACTTAGTAACTAGTTTGACAGTGTTGAGGGAATTATTTGTTTAGTAGAATGATGGCATTTGGGAAAAAACTGTTCTTGTGTCTAGTTGTTCTGGTGTGCAGTGCTCTATAGCATCGTTTTGAGAGTATAAGTTGAAACAGTTTATGTCCAGGATGTGAGGGGTCTGTAAATATTTTCACAGCCCTCTTTTTGATTTGTGCAGTATATAGATCCTCAATGGAAAGTAGGTTGATAACCATGGTTTTTTCTGAAGTTCTAATTATCCTCAGAAGTCTGTGTCCATCTTGTTGGGTTACAGAACCAAACCAGACAATTATAGAGGTGCAGATGACAGACTCAATAATTCTTCTGTAGAACTGTATCAGCAGCTCCTTTTTTAATGCTAACCTTCTCAGTCATATTTCCATTTACCATCACTTTTGCAGTTTGTCTATAATATATCACCTTGATCATATTAATAAATCTCTCCCCAAAGTCCATATCTTTTAGTTGTACTTGCCAGTTCACATTATCAAATGCTTTCTGTGTGTTGAGAAAGATCAACACCATTGGCTTCTCTGGATATACTTCATAGTAGTCCGATGTATTTAAAATTATTCTCATATTGTCTTTAATTTGTCTCTTAGGTAAAAAAAAACAATTTTGATCTGGATGTATAAATTGATTTTAAAATCTTTTTAGCCTTTCTGCAATTATTTAAGTGAATATTTTATAATCAGCATTCAGTAAAGGTATCGGTCTATAGTTTTTTATCCATTGTAGGTCGGCATCTTCTTTCGGTATGAGAGTAATATATGCTTCCATCCATGAATTTGGTACTTTCACTTCTAACAAAAGTTTGTTGAATACTTCCAACATTGGAATACTTAACGTACCTTGTAAGTCTTTATATAGTTCTGCTGGTAATCCATCCGGACCTGGTGTTTTGCCATTCTTTTGCCTCTTGATTGCTTATGTTAATTCCATCATTGATATACGTTCATCTAGCATTGCTTTCACTGTTTCAAGTATTTTAGGTAGTTCTGCTTTTTCTAAATATTGTTTTATTTGATCTTCTGAGATTGACTCTTGATCATATAGTTTTTCATAGTAATTTTGAATCACTTTCTTTTTATTGTCATTTTGATGATGAAGAGTTCCTTCATCATCCATTAGTTGGTGTATCAATTTCTTTTCTTTCTCATTTTTCAATCAATATGCAAGCCATCTTCCTGGTTTGTTTGCATTTTCAAAGAAATTTTGTTTACACTTCTATTTTTTTGTGCTAGTTCTTTATCTATTAGATTAATCTTATGTTTCATTAATTCCATTTGGTTTTTTATATTCTTTTTTTGTGGATCTTTTTGTAGTTCTGTCTCTAGTCTTTTATATTCTTCTTCTAGTATCTTTCAATTTTATCTCTTCTTTTTGTTTTTCTTTCCTATATATCTTACAGTTAATCCTCTAATATATGCCTTAGCTGTGTCTCATAGATTTTGTAATGAAGTTTTTTCTTTTCTGTTCTCTTTAAAGAAAAAGTCCAGTTCTTTTTCCATAAATTGAATAAATTCCTTTTATTTTAGTATTGATTGATTCAATGTCCATCTTAATTTACTTTTTTGTCCCTTCCATATAACTTTTATTGGATTCTGATCTGCCTAATTACTTGTTTCTATATTTATTTTTTGTATATTAGATTTTAACTCTGCTGACATCCATATCATATCTATTCTTGACCAAGACAATAGATGTCTATTTGAGTAAAGTGAGTATTGGTTTTCCTTAGGATGTATCTCCCACCATGCATCTTGATTGCCTAGTTCTTCCGTCATTTTGAAGAAAGCCTTAGGAAGTGTTTTCCTGGTTTTTGTATTTACCTTTCTGGTTTTGTAATCTAATTCTGCATCCACAATTGCATTAAAATCTCCTACTATACATATGTTTTCCAACTCCAGTTCTGTTATTTTCTTATGAAGTTTATCATAAAAATCCTCTTGATTAATGTTTGGTGCATATATTACTACTAAGAATATCTGTTTATAGTTCATTGTTATCTCCACCATCAAAATCCTCCCTTCCTCATCCATAAAGATTTATTTAATGTTTATTGTCTTTTTTACTTGAAGGGCTATTCCCCTCTTCTTTTATTGGATAGAGAAGTATAAAACTTTGCAATTTTGGGATATTCCAATATTTTATTGTGTCATTTTTTAATGCGAACTTCTTGCAAGCAGATTATGTCTAACTTTAATATTTACTAAATATTTACTAAAAATCCTTTTCCTTTTTATTGCTGAATTCAGTCCATTTATATTAATTGACATTAATTTTATTTCTTCTTCCATAATTTACTTATAGATGGGTTTTATTGTTCTAGTCGCTCTTATCTCTCTCAGTTCTTTTGCCTTTGCTTCTTCTCTTTTTGCTATTTCCTCCAAATCTCTTTCATCTCCTTTTTGTTGTATATTTCTCTCTCCTGTAGCTTCCTTTCATCGCTTGTCCTCTTCTTTTTCTCTTATTCTCATTTCCTTTTGTGGTCGAAAATAATGCTCATAAAATTGTTTTGCTTTTTCTATGGAATCCAATTTATGTCTTTGCTCCATCCAAGTCATCAATATTCCCTCCGGTACCAGCCATCTGAAATTCACTCCATTTTTAATTAGTTGTTTTGTCAGGAATTGGTATTCCTTCCTTATTTCTCTAACTCTTCTCTGAATCTGTTTTAAGACTACTACTGGTATTTCTTTCCCTTTGTATTTTAAAGGATTATCTCTTGCTTTGTACAATCTCTGCTTTCATTGCTTTTTTAGTGAACCTCACATATTTCTCTCTAGGAAGTCTGTTTTTTATCGCATATCTGGTATTAACTCCAAATATTTCATCAATCTCTGCAAGAATTTTTTCTTTGGTCACCTCTAAGACATCCACCAGCAGCTCTGCCAATATCTCTGCTAAATTTTCTCCCTTTTCTTCCTCGATATTCTGGAACTGCAGGTAATAATCAGCCCTACCCATCTCTAATGATATTATTGTTCTTTATTTTTGTCTGTCAGCGTAAGTCTTTAATCAACTTCTTCATCTCTTTTTTCTGTTTGTTCAACTTTCTCTTCTACTTTCTGCATGTGTTGTTAACTGTTTGCCATCATTTGCTGAACATTCTCTAATTTGTCCTCTACTTTCCCTATTTTTTCCTTGACGTTGTCATGTTGGGCTTGAATAATCCCTTTTAATTCTACCTGCATCACATTTGTTTTCTCTTGCTGTAACATAGCATCCAAAGTCTTCTGCCCTGATGGGCTAGATATTGCTGCTGCTGCTGCTGAAGATAGTGCAGATGGTATTTTCCTCATTTTAAAATATTTTAGTATTTGTAATCCACAAAAAGTAAAGGGTAAGGTTATCAATTTTAATCCAAGAGGAAAACAAAAAAAACAAAAAAGTGAAGAAAAAATATAGATTATAACCCAAAGGTTATCAATCTTTTAACTCCATCCTTCTTGTTATTTTCTTCAGGTCCTTCAGACCCTAATCCCTTTTTATCCAAAAAAGAGGGATAATAAATTGATAAATTATAATGCACATAGGCCCACCAAGCCCTAAAATTCAATTACCGGTTATTTTATATCCACAGAGAGTTCACAGAGGAGAAGAAAAATAAGAGAAAGGGGAGTATTTGCTGTTTATATTTCCATTTGAGTTCCAAGAGCTACACTATTTAAAAATAACAGATCTTGATGTTTTGCTCTCTATCTCAGTTATTCAATCTAAGCAGTTTATAGCACAAGAATTGTTTCTCTAACAGTCAGTTCTTATCTGTAGTCTCACAGTCTCTCAAAGTTGTATATTTTATATATATTTTCCTCTTTCTCCTTGCAGCTCCCAGCTCCCAGCTTCCACTTCTGCCTGTAGGTGGCACTGTAGCTCTGCTTCTTTCTTTCTATTTTTCTTTCTCCTTTTATGCAGTATTCAGATTTTATAGAAATAGAATAAAAAAGACAATTCTGTATATTTTTTTATTTAAAAAAACTTATTTAAGTTTTGTAGTATCCAAAAGCTTCTAAATTATTCAATATTGTATTTGAGGTACCCAGTCCAGCTTTCTAATTGCGAAGTGTTTCACTTTTTCTAAAACGTTTTTTAGCTTAACTTCCTGTTTTAAAAATGGCTCTTAGGCTTTCCTTGCCGCTTTTCTCAGGAGGTGGAGAAGAAAAAAACAATTCCACGTCCTCCTTTTGGGCCCCACTTTCACCCAGATGTTTTCCAGCAGGATCTTCCTTCCACTAAAGTTAAAAATTCAAAGTTGGAAATCTCTCACCCAGATCAATCACACTGTCATTCAGTCTTTAATGCTTCTTTCTGGTGGCTGTCATAGCTTCGATCCAGCACGTAATGGCCATCTTTTCATTTCCATCAGGTTTGAGAGCCTTCTCCAGATCAATAAGGGAGATTGCAGGCTCCCTAAGATCAATGGAGTGTGCTCTCTTTATTCATCATCCCTCCAAGGTGATTTTCGGTGTGTCCGGACCTCCCAGAAGTTTGGATTTTGGCCCAATCCATGGAGCCTTGCGGGATGCGTCGTATCACTGCGACATCCACCACCCCCTCTACTCTTTAAGCATTCTTACCAGTGGGCTGTTTTTCATATACACAAGGGCTATCAAATTTGATTTCATTGAGGGCCACATCAGGGTTGTGTTTGATCTCGGAAGGCCGGGGGGTGGGATTGGGCAAGGATAGGGGTGGGCATGGCCATGGTGGGTGTTTGACATAGGCTCAAATGCATTTTTTCCTTTTGCATTCAAAACAGCTATTCCAGACAAAGGGAGATTTACTTTTTGGCACAAATAGTCTCAATTCCATAATGTAGAGATTAAAGACATGTAGTGACCCCAGCTGCTATGGGGCTTGACTCTTTTGTATAGGAACAGAGCATAAATGAACTGACAATTTCTCCAGATGTCTCTAAAAACTGTCTGTCCAACAGTCTTATCAATCTTTGTTACTACCTCTGACATAGCCCTAGAGGAGACTTAATATTAGTAATAATTTATAAAATTGATATACTATCCAATTCTCAATGACCCTGGGTGACTCACAAAAATAAAAATAAATTACAATTAAATCAATCCCAGGTAAAAGATTAAGATAAAAGATAACAAACTCAATGATACGAGGGGGCTCACTCTCTCTCATCAAAGACCTGGGTGAAGAGCCAGATGTTTTTGGCTCTTCTGAACAGCAGCCATCCAGACATTGGAGGGTACCTAGTTGTAATTGGTAGATACTACTTAATAGAAGGTGAAGAAGGTGCTGCCACCTGAAGCACTCTGCCAGCAAAAATGGGCCGCAGGATGTCTCTGCCTCCTGCAGCACTCTGCCTCCAACCCATGGGTCTGGCTGGAAATATCAAAGGACTGGCCTGTGGTGCCTCTGCCAGCCAAAATGGGGCACAGGGGGGAGCACATGTCCCCCCCGCAGTGTGTTTTTGGCCTCCACTGCCTTCTTTAGCACTCTGCTGACCAAAATGCACCCCCCCTGCAGCCCCTTTTCAGCCTCCACAGCCTCCTGCAGCACTCTACCAGCTGAAAACAAGCCATGGGGGGCATTTTTGGAAAACAGACCACGGGCCAGTCTTTGATATTTCCAGGCTGGCCCCATGCACCAGATCTAAGCACCCAACAGGCTGGATCCAGCCCATGGGCCTTGAGTTTGACACCCATTATAGACTAATGCATTCCATTACTCTTGCCATTATAAAAAAACTATTCAGTTTGGATGATGAGTAGATGCATACTGTTTCCCCCAAAATAAGACCCTGTCTTATATTTTTTTGAACCCTGAAATAAGTGCTTGGCCTTATTGCTATGTGCTCAAAAGCCCAATTGGGCTTATTATCAGGGGATGATTTTGGGGGAAATAGGGTAGTAGCCTTCCCTCTCATGAGACTTAACAGCTGATGCATATAATTTTGGTAAGAAAGGCCATCATAAAAAAATGGGAAGAAACGTTTTGGGGAAAAATGAGTTTTAAAAATGTTTTCTGTTTTGAATCTAGCAGGTATCTTTAATGGTTTTTTTGTATTACTGAATCAAAACAAAAGGTTATCTATGCCTGAAATAGAAAATCATTTTATGCAAAATATTGTTGATTTGCAAAGAGAGAACATTTCAACCTGAAACACAAGTACATAAGCCTTAAGGATATCTCTATAACAAAGTTGCTCAGCACTGTTTTAATTTATGTCACCGAAGGAGCTGTCACTAAGTGAGGACTACCTGTAATCTGCTGATTGGTTGAAGACAATCAATCCTTACGCTCAGTGCTGCTGTATAACATCTATAGTATAGCAGGAAATCATTAAATGAAGGGAAAAAACAGAGCCTTTCTTAGCAATCTATTTTAAGTCAGATACTTTGAAAACAGATTCTTGGCCTCTTAATTCCATCTCTGAAATTAAAACAATAAACATTATAAGCCACCCAGAGTCACCTCATGTGAGATGGGCGGCAAAAAAACTTAATAAATAAATAAAAATATTTAGAAAGATGAAAATAAGTGTCAAGTTTTTGCAACAAAAAGTTTGGATTTCAGTCAGAATATTTTCTTATTATGAGTACATTTTTACAATAATTAAGTAAAACATAAAACACTGTAAAAATATGAAAACCACTAAAAATACCCAAGGCTAATTCAAGAATTATCAAAACAAATAACTATTACTAAATATTGGTACAGTAAAGGGTTAAAAGCTTTTGATTACCGAAGTGATAGCTGTAAAGAGACAAGCATAAATAATAAATATAAAATTATTTGCTGCCAGTAAACTTTATTAAATTCCAAAACCATAAGAAAAAAATAAAATTCTACCTGTGCCCTTAAATTTTAAACAGGAGTGACTCATCCATTTTACAACAAGCAACAATGGCAATTGACTGAAATATAGCTTCTGGAAGTCATCTTTGAAATAAGTTCAAGTGTATATGCTGGAGTTAAAAGAAGTATAATTAGATCTTCATTTATATGAAAGCAGCAAATAAAGTACTGTGAATTTGATTATTTCTAAAGAATTTAAATTTAAATGACCTTGTCTTGAAGGCTGTGGAATTCACTTTCTATAAAGCCTGAAAGAAAACAAAACTCTTTTGTGTCAGATAAAAAAATGGTTCCTGTGAATTGCTCTCCCTTGCATTCCTGTAGTATTTGTGGAACAAAGTTTAGATCCTTTTGTAAATCTAGGTCAATACAGGTAGTCTTCCTTACTAATCAAATTGGGACTGGCAACTCCACTGCTAAGCAATGTAGTTAAAAAGTGAAACATCACACAACCATGCCCCACTTATGTCACTTCCAATTGCAGTTATTAAATACAATGTCACATACCTGTAGCTGTGACTTGTTTTTTCCTGCCAGCTTCCACATTGACTTTGTTTGTTGGGAGCCAAGCAAAGTCAATGGGGAAGCTGGCAAGAAATTGCAAATCACAGCCATGTGAAGGACATAAATGGTGATCATGTGAAAGATGCTGCAACCATCATAAATGCACTGATTGTCAAGTATTCAAATTGTAATCATGAGTGTGGGATGCTGTGATAGCTGCAGATTCATAAATTGATTATAAATCTCCTTTCTCATCACCATTGTCATGTTATCACCATTGTCACTTGTCATTGAACAAGCTGTTGTTAACAAGCATTACCTGTAATCTGATGCTTTCTTTCTGACTGAGCTATTTTATATCCAAGACAGATATTGTATGGAAAGTTCAGTCTTAATTTAGATTCTATTTCAATTGACCATAATGGCATAAAGTTATTATATGAGCCAAATCTAAAGGATTTTCCAAAAGGCTATGTGATCTCAAATGTCAGGAACAGATTTAGGTTTAAACTCAGGCCTTTTTCTAGTTTTAATAAAGAATTGCAGGCACATCTGGGCATGTGAAACAGCAGCTAGGAATTTGTTGACTGGACACATTTCAGTCACATTGAGAGAGCTGCAAATCTATACTTCACAAAATAGGTAATTCTCAACCTTATCTCTGAAGAGTTTAATTACAGCCATGCACAGCAAATTTTTGAGGTGTGATGATGCATTAAGGACGTATGTAATTATTCTATAACTTTAGTTTATTTATAACTTTATTGTTTTGGAAACAGAAAGCAAGAGCCCAATAGAGATCAATTCATGCCCATTTAGTAACTAGAATGAAGCATGCCAGTTCTTTATTCTGTTCTTCACATGGAAACACCTACACATGGTGTTTCCATTGAAATGGTTCGTTAAGTGAAAGCTTTCAATTACCTCGACCCTTCAAATAGCAATTATGCACTACTGTTTACAGTACTTACTTTTCATGGATTATATGCCCAAAATGTTTACTCAATAAATAGAAACAAAGTTTTCTGCAAGACTTTTATTCTATTGCACAAGATATAACTTAAAAGACACCACTAGATAAAATTCCACTGAAATTTACGGAAAGCATTTTTATAATAAAAGAATGTAATAGATGGACCTCTCCCATGCTGAATGATAATAAAACTTTTAAAACCACAGAATATTAACATTTAACAAATACAACATTGCACTGGAATCATCTTGTGGAATTCTGTCAATATTTTAGGAATTGTGAATACTGAAAACTGTGTTGCTTTAAAAAGGAAAATATTTCAGTTAATTGTCAGAATTCCAGGTCCCATGAATAAAATAAAATAAAATAAAACAGTACAGTGGTGCTTAAAAGTTTGTGAACGCTTCTGAATTTTTAATATTTCTGCATAGATATGTCCTAAAACATTATCTGTTTTCCACAAAAGTCCTAAAACTACTGTAGGTAAAAGAATACAATTAAATTAATGAGTCAAAGCATTATACTTGTTCATTTGTTTATTGGAGAATGATTCAAAACATGTATATGAACCTTTAGGATTATATGTTCATTTGAAGGGGAAATTAAGAATCAAGTGTTTCAATCCATGAGATGATAATCAAGTGTGAGTGTGGGAGGTCCTTCCTTATTTAAAGTACATGATTATGGGTATGTAGAAGTTATGGGTAAGTTTTCATGACTCATACAAGGGAGAGAAATAAAAAATGAAGCTGACATTGCTGCTCATCTCATCAAGCCGTGATGGTGCAGTGGTTAAAATGCAGTACTGCAGGCTCCTTCTGCTGACTGCCGGCTGACTAGTTTGGCAGTTTGATTCTCACCAGCTCAGGGTTGACTCAACCTTCCATCCTTCTGAGGTCGGTAAGATGAGGACCCAGATTATTGGGGGCAATATCCTGACTCTGTAAACTACTTAGAGAGAGCAGAGAAACAGTATATAAGTCTAAGTCAGGGGTATCAAATTCAATTTCATTGAGGGCTGCATCAGGGTTGTGTTTGACTTCGGAGGGATGGGGGCGTGGCTAGGGTGGGCGTGGCCAACTCAACATTACTTGTCAAGGCTGTTTTCAACCGTGATGGCCTCCTGCAGCCCTCTGCCAGTGAAAACGGAGGTCAGCCTCCCCGACCTCCGTTTTCGCTGGCAGAAGGCTGCAGGAGGCTGTCGTAGCTGAAAATGGAGCCCAGGCAGGCTGTGCATGGCCCTCCCAAGCTTTGTTTTTGCTGGCAGAGGTACCACAGGCTGGTCCTTCGCTGTTTCCAGGTGGCCCTGTGGGCCAGATCTAAACACCCCACAGACTGGATCTGGCCCGCAGGCCTTGAGTTTGACACTCCTGGTCTAAGTACAATTGCTATCTAAAATTTGCAAAAAACACATACCGTGTTTTCCCAAAAATAAGACCCTGTTTTATATTTTTTTGAACCCTGAAATAAGTGCTTGGCCTTATTGCCCCATGCTCAAAAGCGTGATTGGGCTTATTATCAAGGGATGTCTTATTTTGGGGGAAACAGGGTAGATAAGCTAGAAGGCTATTGAAAGAATGTTTTATGGAACGGTGAGACCAAAATAGAACTTTTGGGCTTGATTAAAAAGCATTATGTTTGGCAAATACTATTGTTATTGTTGTAATGTAAGAAACTTATTTGTAAATCATGGTAGTGGCAGTATCATATATTTGAGCCTCCTTTGTACCTTATGGACCAAGATAGTATACCATCACTGATGGAATTCTGAATTTTACCAGCAAATTCTTCAGGAAAATAGCAGGATAGTCCATGAACTGAAGCTCAGAAAAAATGGGTCATGCAACAAGATAATGACCGCAAATACTCAAGTTGTACAAAACAAAGAATGGTTAAAAAAGAAAGTTAAAGACTGGAATGGCTAAGTCAAATTCCTGACTGTAATTCTATGGAAGAGTTGTGGAAGAACATGACTGGACTATTTATGCAAAGAAGCTTACCATCCTTGAGCTAAAGGTATTCTCTAAGAAGGAATGAGCTAGAATTCCTCCAAGCCAATGTGCAGGATCAATAGTTATTGGAAATATTTAGTTGCTATTAACAACTAAATATTTCATATTTAGGGCATCCAAGTTATTGAAACACAAAGGTTCACTTAGTTTTACAATACATAAATATATACCTTTGGATAATTTTCCTTAATATAAGGATTAGGATTTTTGGCTTATTTATTTATTTGGGTTCTTTTTATCTAGTTTTAGGACTTGTGAGAGCAGAACACATTTTAGTTCATATTTATCCAGAAATATTGAAAATTCAAAAGACTCTTGTCACATAGTCTTTACATAACTTCATAAACACCCTCTCCTGTACTTCCTCACCCATGCCAAATTTTTATAAGCCTAATGTGGAGTGGGTAGAAGAATCTTTGGGATCTTTTTGTATATGGTGTAAATATGGACATATTTATGAAGAGGTGATTGGACTGCTATCTAAAAGAGTAAAAATATATGTTCGTTAATTTTTCCTTGCAAGCAAATAGTACATTAGATATTCTTTAACTTCCTTATTATAAAATATATGGCTTTTAATGTTCTCATTCCACCTTATTTGTCAGTGAAAATATATATCTTTCACAAACATATTAAAAGCACAGAAACCAGTTTGTGCATTTCCAACGATATCAATATATTGTATATTAATAGTAGTGCATGATTAAAATATAATTTCAAAAAAGCATTCAAGATTATTTTTTGCATATAAACACAATGCTATTGTACATAAAACATCTGCATAATATACAGTCATTTGAGCTGCAGATACATAAATGTATCTTAGCAACACCAAGAGGGTCATTTTTATTGTGTACACAGCTTATATTTCACAGAGTAATTTGGACTGAAATTGCCATCTCACATTTCTCACAAAACCCCAAAAACATGGCCTTAAATTTTACACGGCTATTAAAATTATTTTAATAAATTTAATTTTAAAATACTCCATAAAGTAAATGTATCTTTAAAAAAACAATTCAGTATAAATCCAGTCCACTGTTTTCCCTACTTGGAAAAGACCTGCTGATTTCTTCACTCATACTAAAGTTTCAGGGAGCGCATCTGGATTATCAGGTGATAAAATCTCCCAAATTTGCCATCGATCGCTTTGCCACCCATGCCAGTCTGTCTCTGACAAATTTTTACTGTTCTGCTCACTGTCTGGGAATGAGTACTTTCTTTCATTCTGGTTCTGTTGCTCCTCATGCTGGATAGGTTGTTCAGGCACCTGAGTCATGATCCTCATTCCCTGGGCCCCAGACAAGTCTGTCTTCTGAAGCTTCCACAATGGATACCCTGTAGAAGACACTGCTGGCTGGAGGGATGATAAGTTACTCTGTTTTGCTGTTTCAGGGTAAGGAGGTGGTGGTCTGTCTTTTCGAATTACTTCAGCTTGCCTTAGAGACGATGGCTTAAATGTAGCACGTGGACAAGCTGCATCTGAGTCATACTCCATCAAGTTCTCTGTATATTTTACAGGTGAACTGGACTGGCTGGAATTCTTTCTACCTACTTCAATCTGTGGGGTGCTGTACACCTGAGACAGAGGGGGATGCGAACAGCAACTAGGAAGGGCAGTTGTCGTCTGACTCCTCCGGATGACTTGTTTTTCATTGTCTAGCTCTGTATTGCTTTCCTGCCATTGAGGAGAAGACAATGATAGGCTCCCTTGAGAAAGGGAACACTGCCCTGGCCGCAAGGAGCTGCTCTCATAGATGTCTCCATATGACCCTAAAAAACCACAGAGAACTATCAATAATAAAGCAAATCATACATTGTTTTTGAGATAATCTACAATGACGTGGGCATTGGGATCTTACATCAGGTTTCGGAATGATATCTAGAATTACTATTGATTACTCACATATACAGGCACAACATTTCCATATAGTCCTGCTCTATATTGCAAAATATTCTACGGATAGTTGTGCCTTGAATTGAATATCATAATATCTGAAAGTTTGCAAAAAAAATGTTTGTTGTGGAAACTCCTGTGACACACAAAACAAAAAATATCTAATGTGGTATAAAGTGTTGTAAACTATAGTTTACTGAACCATATGCTTTATAAAATGGATGGCTTTTGGAAAAAGAGAATTAGTAGTCCTCTTCTAGTACAATACTATAATGAAATAGTGCTAATATATGAATAGTCAAATCAGATAATTATTTGATGCATGAAAACAGAAACAATATGTATACCTGTCATTCCCAGCCCCTTGGAACCACTTTTCAGAGTTGAATGCCAGGTGCCCCAGATGCTGAAATAGTCGTCTGACACATCTATAAGATTAGAAGGAATATAAATGCAGGTGATCCTAATATTTAACAGAGATATAAATTAGAAAAAAATAGCAGCAGCCATAATCTTTGGTCTCTCAGTGTTCTCTGAAATTAGCTGTTTTCCTGCAGCTGTACTATGCTAGGTAACATCATCAGTATATAGGGGACTGAAGCATCTCGTACTTCTAGTCTTGGCGGGGGAGGATATCTTCCTTAAGCGTATTTTTAAAGAATTATCAAGAAAGAAATGACACCCCATAGAAACTATCAAATTGAGAGAACCACCAAGAGCCCAACAGTTCAATCCTATTTTACATATATTCTCTAGCATTGGTAGTATTCTTTGTTACAGTCCCCTACCAGAATTCTGTCAGTTAACCAAATAATTAAAATAATTATTTCAAATATAGCAAAATAAAAACATAAATCAGACCTGTCTGAGGGATAAAAGGGAGCCCTTGTTTCCTTATAGAAGGTGCAATGTAAAAGGACATGACATATGCACTCAATATCTCCATTTTCACACAAAGGCACAAAGTTAAGTCCTAAGGAATTTTAAGTATTTTTTCTTGAGGACAGCTATTCTGATTTTGGTACTATTTGGAGTACATAGCACTGGACACAATTGAATAGAATAAAGAAACTGGTAACCTAAAAACCCGACTGACTACTTTGATTAAGTTGGACTGTTCCAAATGAGTTTTCAAATCTTTACCATTTGAATGCAGGAAATGTTCCCTTTATCTGGTTGGCTGCTCTTATGAGTCCAAAATTTTGTACTTTTTTTCAGGGCTATCCTTTTCTTCATTAATTTATAATTATCTGCTAAGAGTCAATTGCCTAGACCCTCTAAGTAAAAAAACCCCAACAAATTTAGCCAGGCATCAATACAAATGGGGAGTCCTTGGTGTCCTGAGTTTGTTGTTTGCTTGTAGTTATTTCACTATCCAACTAGATAACATAATCAGTATTAATCAGTATGTGGCTTTCTCCATGGTAATTCCTTGATTATGGTATTGTTTTTTGCTTGTTTGTCTGTTTTGCTTTATTGTGTGTCTTATATTTCTTGTTCTTCTGAACCATCCATTCCCTTTGAAGGAAAAAATGCCTTCTTTTATTCAGCTGCTTTTCTTTATTTGCTGCTGGTTACAGAGAAAATGTGGGTCTCCTCCTCCATACTTGTTTCAAGGTTGTAGCTTTACTGACTATTCTGCTGTTCTTACACTGGGAGGGAAGGAAGGCAGCCTTCATCAGCCCACTCTTTCAGTCTATAGGCAGGCAACCAGGGTCAGGGAGCAACAGACATTCCGTACTTCAACCCTGGGCTACATGTATTCTCTTCCATTAGGATTAAAACAAATCCGCACACTCATTTCTACTTTAGTCAGACCTGGAATATAGTATCTAATAATTTAAACTAAATCTTTCCAGAGGGGTAAAGAAGCGATATATCTAGTGAAGCAGAAGGATTGCATTGAGACCACTAATTTTTGTGCATTTTGAATTATATAATTTTAGAGTGACCTGTATTTGGTAGAATTATTAAAAACCACATCCAAATGTTTAAAGATTTCGATTAGTCAGGTTAGGGACCCTGGGTTATTTTGCCAAAAATAAGATCTTAGTTTTAGTATATCTAATTTCAAGTACTTCCTAAGAACAATTAATGGCTAGGACATGCAACCCTCATTTCAGTCCAACTGACATTTGTGACAGAAACACTTTTTATCCATCAGCATATAATAAAATTGCAATTTACTTTCACCACAAGAAGACAAGGCAGCCAGAGGTAGCCAAAGCTTTTGATATCAAGCTAAAATCTTAATGGGTCATAACCTAAGAACAGAAACAACAGCTAGGATCTAAACAATGTTTTAGTTTAATGTCAAGAACTTTTGCTACCTCAGTGGATTTATTTACAATATGAGCACTAGATCCCCATGTGAATGACTCATTGAAACTCTCAGATGAATTCTCAGATGCAAAGGAGCATGAAATATTGGGACCCCCTTTTAAGCAAAATAATTTTCTTTAGGTTCACAAATTTTTTCATACTGTGATTGCTTCTGGCCCAAACATTCCTCAGTTGGAAAATAAAAGATGTGATTTTCAAAAATTCAAAGATAAAATTCAAGATAGTACAATACCTTTAATTCAAAATATTTGCAAAGAATTAGAATTGATTTCATTTTTTAAATGTTTTGAATTTCTGCACTGATATTATGCAGGTTAAATATTGAGATGTTCATATAGTAGAACACTAAAACTATGACTTAACCACAGACATAATTATGCCATTGTAATTCTAGTTTAACAATCCATGGAATGAATTTTGTATTCGCAGGTGAGTTGACTTTGTACATCTGAATTGATATACAAACTCTGCACTTCTAAATTACTGAGTTAGGTATAAAGGCTCTTTTCACCTGGATGCAGATATTGTTTGGATATTTCTAAAATCTTATCAAACATTTTCAAAAAATGTTTTCTCACACAATCTTTAAATTAAAATCAGAAATTCGCTGTTAGAAACTGCAATTTAAATTGATAAACTATATCTGTCCAACCTTAGCAGTCTGACTCTATTCTGTTAAGGAAATCAATTCACTAAGAAAAACAATATTTACAATAAAAATAATTTTACTATAAAAGATTATTCACAATGATATTAGAACCAATGAATGCTCATAGTTATGATATATGCTGATCATACCAAAAGAATTCTGTTTTGATTTTGGCTGAAAATTGCTACCTAATGTGCTCTGTTCTGGTACTTTATGTAACTTATCAGAAGTAAGGGATATATCTTCTTGCATTGCCAAAACAGATCTTTCAGACAGCACTGGAGAGTTGTTGTCATATGGTGATATATCGCCACTTGAGGTTCGGTTTGAGCCTATGGATGAATGTCTACCTTCTATGGAGAATGATCTTTCAGACTGAAGCATTTCAGGGCTTCTGATAAAATGAAACATAAACAGGAGTTAATAAAACTTAGTTCATGTAAAGAACAGTGTATCTGAACAATATGTGGACAGAATAAAACTAAAATTTCAGAAGGTAACTGCCTTAATAGCGAACAATTATAAGATGGGATACAACACAATATAGGTGAAATTACTGTTAAATTATATCCAAGACAATTATATCCAAGATTCTAATTAAAAAAAGAAAGCTTTAAGAACAAATTGTAAGTCTGAATGTAACACTGGAATGTTTTGTAATTATTGAGCACAATGTAATGAATTGAAGAAATAGATGGAAAACAGGTAACTGCAACAAACAATAATTATAGAACAAAGGACCCTCTTTTTAAATACTGCTTTTAATAAAATAAAACTTTATAAAAGCTTTCAAATTATACCTTACCTTGAGTAAATGTTGAACATTATAATTTTTTCTCAAAAATATTCCCTGATTGAGAATTTAAACTGGCCACTCCATGCTCTATTTAGGATTTAACAAGAGATCCTTCACAGCAAGAACCTTGGTTTCATTTTCAAATGATGGTTTAATTTTAGATTAGTATGGAGTTAGCGATGAATTCCTGACAAATCCAGTCATATTAGAAACGATAAGAAGACTCTAGAAGTAGGCAGTCAGCACTGTACTGTTAGTAGCAAGCAGTGTTATATAATGTTGTACTGTTTCAGATAATCTTCCAGTTAAAAGGAAAAACAGTGAAGTGGTGAAATTATTAGCAAAAGTAGATTCAAGAAAGTGTTTTGATCAAGATAAATGTTTACATAGAAAGACACTATGCCCATTTCACAAGTTGCAACTGAAGTTTGCTATGTGACCAATTACTGGTGGACATGTGCTCACTTCTCAATGCAGAATTACAGTTTTTCATGTCAAGATTTGAAATCCATTATCAAGAATATTAAGATGGTCCCAAGACACGTGTATCTCATTTTTTGGTTCCAGCTTATCAGGAAAAATAGTCCAGTGAATATGTAGTCGTCTCTCCAGAATGACACAGAAAAAAAGATGTGTCCTATGAGTGTCATTTTCTTTTCATGATGAATAAATTGTCTCTCTAATCTTTTAGACAAATTCTTTCCCATGACTTCGTAGTTACAGCTGGAAACATGCTAGTATCAAAACATATAAAAATGATTCCTGGGCACTTCAATATTAATTAGGCATCTAAGAGGAGAACAAAACTAAAGTGACAATTCTATCATTTTCAAGTAGCACAATTACTGTCCTATCAACCGTGAATTACAATAAATGGTTTCCAATGATTTATTGGAAAATGTTAAAAAGATATATTTCTTCTCAGGAGATTTAAATGACGACTTAAGAATAAATAAGGGATCAGGGCTTAAAGAAGTAACATGTCATCTTTCATTTCCAAAGTAGAATAAAATAATAAGCATACAAAGCAGCCATGCTGCACATATTTTTTTTTTGTACTAAGGCAAAGTTGAATGTAGAAAATAAGGACACTATTCCCAGTATCAGATGGCTATATCTTTCAATTATAATTTGCTAGAATAAGACACCAAAGTGCTATTATCTACTTGATTTCTCTTATTTGGTGAGGCTCTATACAGATTTATATAGATCAAATGATCTAAGTACCAAAGCCCACTGCAACTACATAGCAAAAAAAGCTCTAAGAGTTGTAAACCTAATTTTGCGTAGCTTCTTTTCCAAAAACACCACACTACTAACCAGAGCCTATAAAACATTTGCTAGACCAATTCTAGAATACAACTCGCCTGTTTGGAACCCTCACCACATCTCTGACATCAGTACAATTGAACATGTCCAGAAATATTTTACAAGAAGAGTTCTCCATTCCTCTGAAAACAACAAAATACCTTATCCCACCAGACTTGAAATCCTAGGCTTAGAAAACTTGGAACTCCGTCGCCTTCGACAAGACCTAAGTTTAACTCACAGAATCATCTATTGTAATGTCCTTCCTGTCAAAGACTACTTCAGCTTTAATTGCAATAATACAAGGGAAACCAATAGATTTAAACTTAATGTTAACCGCTTTAATCTAGATTGCAGAAAATATGACTTCTGTAACAGAATCATCAGTGCTTGGAATACTTTACCTGACTCTGTGGTCTCTTCTCATAATCCTAAAAGCTTTAACCAAAAACTTTCAACTATGGACCTCACCCCATTCCTAAGAGGACCATAAGGGGCGTGCATAAGCGCACAAACGTGCCTACTGTTCCTGTCCTATTGTTTTTCTTTTCTTCTTCCTATATATATATATATATATGCTTATACCTCCTAACATTTACTCATATATATGTTTATATACTATATAAACTTTTTGTATGATGTTGTGACAAAATAAATAAATAAAATAAATAAATAAATAGATTTGAGCAGCTGTATTATTAAACATTCTTAAACTAAGCAATATGAGCAGATATTTTAGGTTTGAATAGGAATCAACTTTTAAGAGATATTTTTGAGCAAGAGGAAAGCTCTCATCCAATGGATTTCTATGCCCTCATAGCTATATCATAGTTATAAAAGGTAGAAGAATGGAACTTAAGTTCATTAACAGAGATTCCCAACTGTTAGGTTCATTTTCAATTGTAAAAGCATTTAGAAGCACTTTCACAAATGGCATATTATCATGGGCAGGACCAAATACAAAACATTGACTGAAAGTCACACTGTTAAGGTGTTACTTCACACAGTTTTCCAGGATGTAGTCTACTCTCTCAGTTTGAGCTGGTCGTTTTTCTAGACAGATAGGCACACATACCAACAAAGCACTGTGCTGCAGTCTGGCTATCATTTTAGTGATTACGTAAAATGCTTCTTTGCTCTTTGTGGGACCCAGAAGCATTTTTAGAAATAAATGCTGGAGTTCAATTCTTAGCAACATAGCTAACCTTCTGTTTAATAGTTTATTTAAAATTCTATTACAATGTAAATGTTAGATGTACCATCAACCCAGGAAGTTCTAACTGCAGACACTTTGGCCATGATGTATGAACCCAGGTTTTAGTGCAGATGGAGCACAAAAGGCCTTGGACAATCTCGGACATTTAACTAAAGTTAATTTTATTAAAATATGCTTGGAAATTAAGATTTTCATATAAAAATCATTAAAGGATTGTTCTAAAGGTATTAAGTATAAAGGTTTTAATTACTAGCATTTTATTTAAAAAGTAGATAATTTAAGTTCATAATGGTTAACATTATTCATAGTTGCTATTTTAAAAAATATGCCAGGGGTTTTGAAATAAGCCTTTGGACAACTATGATAAAATGTGATAAATTATGATAAACATTTCCCCAATGGAGGAAAATAAAAGAAAATTAACAAATTACTCACGATAACTGGGAAGCTTTCCTTCTCAGCAGATAGTCTACAACATCTGGATCAGTCTCAAGCAGGCTAATTAGAACTTCGTTTTGAAGGTCTGCTGGGACCTACACATTAATGAAACATCAAAAAACAAATAGCAAAATTATACACATATATTTTTAAATATGAATTAATATAATCACAAATCTAATACAATCTAAATAAATAGATTGATAGATGAGTATGCAAATTATTCCTGAGAGGATTATGGGAATTATTGAGTCATGTTGGGTCAGCAAGTACAGTACTCATACATGTGCTATCTTATGCAATTTATCAGTAAATTTTAATAATGGGGAAATACCAGAGGTGAAATGCTCCTGGTTCAAACTGGATCAGGTGATTTGGTAGTGATCGTGGTGGGTGGTTCAGAGAACCGGTAGCGATGGCAGCACGAGGCTCCACCCACCCGCCCAGTTGTCATTACTTCCTGGTTTTAACCAGGAAGTAATGTGTTTTTTAAGTAATGTGTTTTTATTGTTTTACTACTGGTTCTCTGGAACCAGTAGTTAAAAATGCTTTAAAAAGTAAAAAAAAAAAGTTCCGATGATCAGCTGAGTGATGCCCGATCCTTGGAACTTGTTTAGTGTTTTTTTACTATCGGTTCTCTGGAACTGGTAGTTAAAAATGCTTTTAAAGGTATAGGAAAGGGAAAGAAAGAAATGCACCTAGAAACACTCATAAACCACTTTTGGAAAATAACTAGATGGGAAAACAGCAGCGTGACTATTGATCTGAAAGACGCTTTCTGAAATCCTACTATCACTTACAAGAGAACAATGCCATTATCAAGCGAAACTGGAAAAATGAGAGACTTGCTCCCATTTATATCCTTTGCATATAACTCTCCCTCTGGCTTTTTCCTACCATTGGTTACAAGTCTGCAACTTACCCCTTTCTGGTGCAATTCATTTGCTCCTAGTGATCCCCCCCCCAAGGTTAGAAAAGGGGGCAGATTGGAAGACACGGTTTCTTCCAATCTGAGATTTATGGTAGAAGCCTGAAGGCCCCAAACTTCTGTTGTGGCTCTTTCTTTGGGAAACACCATAATGAAGCCATTCCTCAGTAGCTGCCTGCAGCTCTGGCCTTGAGAATCTATTTCAGTGAGTGTTACCTTCCATTTAGCCAATTCTGTAGGACTTTATCATCTCCAGTTAGTTTCCTTGTCAAACGAGAATTTTCCCCCAAATGTCCTTTTGCTCCAGTTCTCTTATATGCTCTTCCCAAACTCCCTTCCAGATATGCGGTGCAATCTTTGGGAAAAATCTTTCGAGGCAGAAGAAAACTTCTCTTTTGCAACTTGGATTCTTTTTCTAAGGCAGCTTTTCTCAACCTTGTCCACTTTTAAGATGGGGGGACTTCAATTCCCAGAATTCCTCAGGGACTGGGAAACTCTGGGAGTTGGAGTCCACACATCTTAAAGTAGCTGAGGTTGAGAAACCCAGTATTAAAGGGTCCAAATATGCCTGTAAAGCAGGGGTGAAATCCAGCAGTTTCTGAGAACCAGCAAATGCCACCTCTGGCTTGCCCCAGAGTGGGCTGGGAATGGATATTTTGCTGCATCCTTCCCCTGGAGTGGGATGGGAATGGAGATTTTGCAGGATAATTCCCCTGCCTCACCCACCAAGCCACACCATACCCACCAATCCATGCCCACAGAACTGGTAGTAAAAAAAATTTGGATTTCACCACTGGGAAATACCATTACACTAGAACGGGAGTCAGCAATCTGCAGCTCTAGAGCCACATGTGGCTCTTTCACCCCTCTGCTGCGGCTCCCTGTGGCCCTGTCACGGCAGAGGGATAAAAGAACTGCAACACTGTCACCTTAGTGCGAGAGTGAAGTGCCCCTGTACTTGCCTTTGTGCGGCAACAGGATTTCACCTGGTATATTTGCTGTTGCCACTAGTGAAGAGGACTGGGAGAGAATGGCAGAGGCAGATCTTGCAGGGTGGGAGCCATCCCTCAAGCCTGGCCTTCATCCTCCCTCGTCAGCAGGGCCAAGAGAAAAAAGTGGGTGGCGTGGGGAAGTGCTCTCCTCCCTGGCCAAGCACCGAGCAAAAAAGCCCAGTGGGGGTGGGGGTGGTGGCTGGTCCAGTAGAAGCGCTCCCATTGGAGAGTCAAATAGTGGAGAGGCCTGGACCAGCTCTCACAGCTGTCCCACTGTTCAGCACCTCCAATGCGAACTGCCACCTTTGAAATGCGCCGCACCTTTGAGGAAGCTGAGCAGTGATGGCTGGGACCGTGTGGAGCAGGCAGAAGAGGCATCAGGGTTGCTTCCCCAATTCCTCAGCAAGGGCCTGAGCACGCACTCCTCTGTCCCAAAGTAGATTGAGTGGGGGGGGGGGGGTAGGGGGAAAGGAGCAGGGGGAGTGGGGCTTCAGAGAAGCCTGGCTGGCTTTCCTTTTGGCATGGGGTGGGGGGAAGAGCCAATATCCCCTCCATGATCTGCCTGCTGCTCTCGCGGTGCCTTGCGCAGCACGGTGAAAGCACACTTCACAATAGGGGAGACTGGGTCCACTCCTCCTCCTGAAGCCCATCCCCTGGCCCACTCACCCCTGGCAACTCTCTCTCTCAAGACAGAGAGCAGGTCATGCATCTAGCACCAACAAAGCCAGAAGTAGCTGCCCATTTCCTGCTGCAATTGGGCAGTGAGAGAGACAGACAGACAGACAGAGATAGATTTGGCTCAATTCGGCTCTGTCTGTTCCCCTCTCTCTGCATTTGCCCAGTTTGGCAAGGATTCAGCGGATGCTGCCTTGGTGATGGTGCAGGGGTGAAATCTAAAAATTTTCCCTACCGGTTCTGTGGGCGTGGCTTAATTGGTGGGCGTGGCTTGGTGGTCAGATGGCTTGGTGGGCGTGGCCAATAACAATAAATAATAAAAATAATAAACAAAGTATAAAAAACAATAAGAGGTACCAAAAAACAACTTTCACACTTTACACACACACAACACAACTGACCCACACACAATGTAAAAGCAGCCGCACTTCACACTTCACATAGCCACAAAAAGCTCAAAAACCAACTTTCACACTGTACACACAACACAACACAACTGACTCACACACAATGTAAAAGCAGCTGCACTTCACACTTCACATAGCCACAAAAAGCTCAAAAACCAACTTTCACACTTTACACACACACAACTAACACACACACACACAATATGCCACATACAGCTTTCTGAGATTTTGTGTGTTTGTGTAGTTAGAGTGAAACACTACAGAAACACACCAAATCTCAGAAAGCTGCACAAATATTTTATTTTATTTTATTGTGGACTTCAAATCCCAGAGTTCCTCAGCAAAGCCAGCCAGTTGATCACCGAGGAAATAGATTAGCAGAATAGATTGATTCTGTCTGGGCTGAAACTGAAACTAGAGCTTTCGGGCTGGAAAGAGAGCCGTGAGTTCTTCAGTAATCAGGTAAGTGCCTTAGAATCTCTACTTTTACTTGTAGGAAACATGTTTTCTACAAGTAAGAGTACAAGTAAGGTTCTGCTGTTTTTTACTTTTAAAGGCCTGTTTACTTTTAAAGGCCCGGCTTTTAAAAGTAAAAAAAACAAACCTCTGCAGATGGTGCAGCTCAGCATAGGCAGGGGGGGTGGGGCCAGGGATTTTTGCTACAGGTCCTCCGAACCAGCAGCTGGCATCGCTATCGGATCGCGCAATCCCCTCCGATCCGGTAGCATTTCACCCCTGTGATGGTGGCTGTGTGTGTCATCCCGTACTTTGCCTGCCAAGTGTCTTTGGGGGCACCTGGGGAGGGAGAAAAGGAAGGGGGGAGAGAGAGAGAGAGGGAGGGAGGGAGAGAAAGAAATAAGAGAGATGAGAGAAAGAGGGGGGAAGAGAGAGAGAGAGAAAGAGAGATGAGACAGGGAGGGAGATAAAGAGAGATGAGAGAAAGAGAGAGTTGAGAGGGAGGGAGATAGAGAAGGAGAAAGAGAGATGGGAGAGAGAAAGAGAGAGATGAGAAAGAGATGAGAGAAAGGGAGGGAGGGAGGGAGGGAAAGAAAGGGAGAAAGAGAGAGATGGGAGTGGGGAGAGTGATATATATACCTGTTTCCCATAGAAAATGAAACACCTGGAGCCACAAAACCTCGGTAGGCATGGCTGGGGGGGTGTCATGTGACTGGGTGGGAGTGAGTGACATCAAGTTGGCCACGCCCACCCAGATTTTGTGGCTCCCGGTGTTTGTTTTCTGTGGGAAACAGGTACAAATGGCTGTTTGAGTGTTTAAGGCTGCAGATCCCTGCACTAAAAATACAATTTTTATTAAAAACATGAGCATATTTAATAAACAGAAAACTTGAATACATTTTGATGATTTACTCCTTATCTAACAGCTCTGAAATTATTCTATAAACCTACTGAAATAAACACATAATTAGCCTTATCACAGAAGTTCTTTGAAGAAATAAGTATAAAGAAATAAATTCATATGTACTTTCCTTTTTCTTTAAATTTTAAGAGCTATGTTTCCACAAAACTAAACTAGCTAAGGGGCTTCCTTTATCAGCATCTATTTGCTACCAGTAGTTCACCATGCCAAATTTTCATTTCTGTTTATTATGGTCCTATTTTATTTAGTCACTGTACAAACATTGCCTCATGAGTGAATATTTTTCAATGTTAAAAAGACAATATTACGTAGTGTCCAATTTCAAAAAGTAAAGACTAAACTAAAAATTATTTTATAAAAACTTCTGTTAAATGCAAAAAGAGAAAGGAAATCTTCACCTACCATAAAGAGCATTTCATAGTTTTCTATCATCTTCTGTACAACAGCAATAATGGCAGCACTCTCCTCTGCACGTGCTGTGCTTTGAACAGTAAATTCTTTGTCTGTTGTCTTCTGCTTGTGCAACAGATTAGGTCCAAATATGGTGGCTAGGTTGAGTGATGTCATTTTGTTCCCAGGGATCTAAAAAGAAAAGAAATAAAATGCTGTACTATTTAACTAGCAATGGACTCCTAACACTTTGTGTAGGTGGTTTTGGTTTAGTTAACCTGGCTAGGATCCTGCCTTTTCTAAGTCACTTTGTGCCGTATATAAAGAGCATTCCACCGAGGGGAATCAATAGGAGCCAAGTTACGTGTGGAATTTGAGGGGTGGTACTTTTCCCAACAAACCTGCAAGTTCTAAAAGTTTCTGAATGCAGGAATAATCCTTTTGCATGAATAAAAGAGAGAATGATACAAACATAGTTAAGTCTATTAAAGCAAGTGACATTAATAAAACCAAATATACTCTTTTTTTTTTTTTGAATTTATATCCCGCCCTTCTCTGAGGACTCAGGGCGGCTTACACAGTGTTAAGCAATAGTCTTCATCCATTTGTATATTATATACAAAGTCAACTTTTATTGCCCCCAACAATCTGGGTCCTCATTTTACTACCTTATAAAGGATGGAAGGCTGAGTCAACCTTGGGCCTGGTGGGACTTGAACTTGCAGTAATTGCAAGCAGCTGTATTAATAACAGACAGACTTAGTCTGCTGAGCCACTAGAGGCGACTGATTTAAACCTAAATTATAATAGCTTGTTTAGAAATAGTACAAAGATGGGTTCAAAAGATTGTATTCCTAATCACAGTGCTGATCAAAATGTTATTATTTATTTATTTGATTTGCTTGCCATTTATTTTGCTTCAAGGTGAACTGCAGTGCTAATTTCACAATAAAAATCAGTGAAATAAACTTACTTCCTGGCTATCTTCATCTTTTCTGTCTTCTGCATGGCTGGCTACAGTAGCTAAGAACTGAAGGAGTCGATGTAAGGTGTCACAGTTGCAGGGAGGTAGAAGATAAATTAGAAGTTGTAGAGTGTTTAGTTGTTCATGGGGGTCCATTACTAAAAAAGAAAAATATTTTTTTAAAAATACGCATTGATTGCACTACTTTGTGTAACACTATTATCAGATAATTCAGTGTTCTATACCAGGGGTCTCCAACCTTTTGGACCTCAGGGACCATCAAATTCATAATCTTAAATCCCACGGGCTACGGGGGAAGGAGGCTCAGCCGCTTTTTGGGTCTACCTCTCTGCTTCTGTGAGGCCTCCGGGTGGGAGGCCTGAGAGAAAGCGCCCGGTTCAGGCACACAGCTTGGAAACCTCTTTTGTATTCCTTCTCTCAATAAGCTTAGTCAATCTGAGTGAACAAAAACAATGACGGGCAGACTGATGGTGGCTTGCTGATGTTGGTGGGAAAGTCAGTCCCATATTCCAGAGCTGTAGTAGTCACAGGATTGGCCCTCTGGTCATCCTGAAGCAGCTCCTCCACCCAGGTGCAGTGGCTTACCGGGGAGCAGGCAGCTCCCCTGCAGGCCGGTGCTCCTGTGTGAAGGAGCTGCTTCAGGATGACCAAAGGGCCAGTCCTGTGACTACTACAGCTCTGGAATATGGGACCAGCCCATGGTGAGACTGTAAATCTCTGCCATAGGTGGTGGCACGTGGAATGTGCAACTTTGCAGGTGGTGCAACATGCAAAAAGAAGCGCAGCCCTTGCCAGCTGGAATGAGGTAATGGTGCTGTTGTGGTGGGGGGAGGGCCAAAGCGGTGGTGACGATGGCTGGAAGATGCGGGAGCGAAGCACTTCTTGCATTTGCATGGCATCAGCATTCTACCTTTGCCACGGTATATTTGCGCAGCTGGTGGTGCCAAGGCAGCCTTCGTCTCCTGTAGCTTGGGGCTTGGAGCGGTAAACCGCATCCAGGAAGCACTACAGCAGGGAGAAGCAGCTGGAGTCAACCCTAGTTTTGCTGTCCATTGTAGACGCTAGACTGGCTGCCTGCAAACTCTCGTCTCTTGAGGAGCCCAGCCAAAGTTTGCAGCACCACTCGTGCTTCAGTGCTTTCGACTCCCAGGGACAGGATGGGGTCCTTCAGGCAGTTAGCTTGGCCGCCTGTTAGCAGAGAGAAGCGCCCGGGGTCAACCCTAGCTTTGCTGTCCATTGTAGCTAGAAATCTCAAATATGGCCAATAAATATTTCTCTTGTAGCCAGCCCGGATGCTAGATCGGCCCCCTACAAACTCTCGTCTCTTGAGGAGCTGATGTGCAATAATGCAAAAATGCAAAGATTTCTCTGCGGATCCCCAAAATTTTCTCACGGACTACCAGTGGTCTGCGGACCACAGATTGGTGACCACTGTTCTATACATTTTAATATTTTCATATTGTCATTTTAACAATGGCATTTCATTAGTACAGCTATGTAACATCTGAAGAATTAAACATTTTAGAACATTCAGTTATTATACTTGAGAGAGTGTAGAAAAACCTAAGAATCAATTTTGTGTGCTGGTTAAGACATCAGGCTAGAAACTGGGAACCATGCATTCTAGTCCTGCTTTAGACACAATGCAAGCTGGGTGATACCTTATGTCAGCCACTTTCTCTCAGCCCTCAGAATGAGGCAATGGCAAACCATTTCTGAAAAACCTTGCCAAGAAAACTGCAGGTACTTGTCCGGGAAGTCTCCGAAAATTGGACATGACTATATTAAAAAACCCAAAACCCTACCTTATGTAAGATTTTGAGAGATGTGATGACTCAGCAGAGTTATATATATTATCATAGCCAAAATATATGTGATCCAAAGATCAAAACATGTGGACTATTTTGAATTGCCTAGTCCTCTTTAGAGTTCTATACATTAAATTATTACAAGACAGTATGAAGATGATTTTTAGAATAAACCATTTTAACTAGTATGTTATCCCATATCTAATTTTGGAAACCCATCCACTGAGACATATCAGGCGATTTAAGTTGACAGCTTAAAATCTTCTCCATATCTTCATAAATTATGAATCATTGGAATCAGAAACATGCCCAGAGTTTAAATAAAGATAAACACAAATTGATTTTGATTTATAAGGGCTGCAGTTTATCAACCATTTAGATAGGCAGATAGGTAGACAGACAGAGATATAGTCAGACAGACTGCTCACAGAGTGTGTTGATAAAAGGAGTGTAAAGCTCTCTGGTCAGGAGTGGGTCAGGCATATCACGAAGGAATTCCTTTAATAAAGCTGCTACATCATGAATGCTTTGTTCTTCATCCAGCACTACATCCACACCACGGTCAAACTCTTCACGTAACTAGAAACAGAAATCATGTCAAACATTTACATGATTGTATTACAGTTTTTTTTTAAAAACGTGATGACATAGCTTTAGTTTGTAGTCAGACCCTTTCCCAAGTTTGGCGTATGCATTTTTCTCTGTACATGGAACAAATTGATGTAATGATATTTTTTTCTGAAGAATGAACTTATTTCAGAATTAAAATTTTCAGCATACAAAGAATTTAGGAATTGTCAAAACCTCAATATTCTAGGGGTGTTGGGTTATTAAAAGAAAATAACACTATTAACAGTAAAGATTATTCTTCCAAATTGATATCATATTAGATGAATTCTACCATGCATTACATATCTAGACTTAACAACGACACAATTTTTTGTTATTGTGTTTTATATTTCTTATTCACCTCTGAATAAATCCTATCTTTATAATAAATAATAATAAATCTTTGGAATAATTACAAAATAGTTCTGTAATAATAAATGATAATAATGCTTTATATTTATACCACATTATTAATCTATTTGTAGCTCTTAGCAGCTCTTTGATATAGTCATTTTGACTAGCATATTCCTGATAAACTAAATTTATTTTATAAATTTATAAAATGGTGTAGGTTATAGAAGAAGCCCACCATCAAGGAACTGAATGACTACAGACCAGTTGCTCTAACATCTGTAGTCATGAAAACCTTTGAAAGGCTAGTGCTTTCCTACCTGAAAACCATCACGAATCCGCTTTTAGACCCCTTGCAATTTGCATACCGAGCAAATAGATCAACAGATGATGCTGTTAATATGGCTCTGCACTACATCCTACAACATTTTGAGTCTCCAAAGACCTATGCAAGGGTCCTCTTTGTAGACTTTAGTTCAGCATTCAATACCATCATTCCAGACATTCTTCTAACTAAGCTAAACCAGCTACAGGTACCGGAACAGACTTGTAAGTGGATCACAAGCTTCCTAACAAACAGGAAGCAGCAGGTGAAGCTAAGCAAGATCACATCAAATACCTGTACAATTAGCACAGGGGCCCCCCAAGGCTGTGTGCTCTCCCCACTTCTCTTCTCTCTGTATACCAATGACTGCATCTCCAATGATCCATTTGTTAAGCTACTGAAGTTCGCAGATGACACAACAGTGATTGGTCTCATTCGAGACAATGACGAATCCGCATATAGACGAGAGGTCGAACGACTATCCTTGTGGTGCAACCAAAACAATCTGGAACTGAACACACTCAAAACCGTAGAAATGGTGGTAGACTTTAGGAAAAACCCTTCCATACTTCCACCTCTCACAATACTTGACAACACAGTATCAACAGTAGAAACCTTCAAATTTCTGGGTTCTATCATATCGCAAGATCTCAAATGGACAGCTAACATCAAAAACATCATTAAAAAAGGACAACAAAGAATGTTCTTTCTGCGCCAACTCAGTAAGCTCAAACTGCCCAAGGAGCTGCTGATCCAGTTCTACAGAGGAATTATTGAGTCTGTCATTTGCACCTCTATAACTGTCTGGTTCGGTTCTGCAACCCAACAAGAAAAACACAGACTTCAGAGGATAATTAGAACTGCAGAAAAAATAATTGCTACCAACTTGCCTTCCATTGAGGACCTGTATACTGCACGAATCAAGAAGAGAGCCGTGAAAATATTTGCAGATCCCTCGCATCCTGGACATAAACTGTTTCAACTCCTACCCTCAAAACGACGCTATAGAGCACTGCACACCAGAACAACTAGACACAAGAACAGTTTTTTCCCGAAGGCCATCACTCTGCTAAACAAATAATTACCTCAACACTGTCAGACTATTTACTGAATCTGCACTACTATTAATCGTTTCATAGTTCCCATCACCAATCTCTTTCCACTTATGACTGTATGACTATAACGTTGCTGGCAATCCTTATGATTTATATTGATATATTGATCATCAATTGTGTTGTAAATGTTGTACCTTGATGAACGTATCTTTTCTTTTATGTACACTGAGAGCATATGCACCAAGACAAATTCCTTGTGTGTCCAATCACACTTGGCCAATAAAATTCTATTCTATTCTATTCTATTCTATTCTATTCTATTCTATTCTATTCTATTCTATTCTATTCTATTCTATTCTAATACCCACATTCCTGGTCATTGGCCATAATGCTTTCAGGAAATATCTAAAACTTGGTTACCTATTTCTGGTTTACATGGTTACATGGTTAAACTGATAACTTGTTAGGAAGAAATAGCAATGGTATTTTGTACTAATATTTAATACTAATAACATGAATATTCCTCTTGAAATTGCAGCCATTATTTCATGAAGTATTTAAATAAATGTAAGAGATGTCTCTCTCTGAAATATTTGTTGGTGACATATTAAAATGAATTTAATCAAATGTTTCATAGAAACAGAAGCAAATCCACCTTAGCTCAGCAAGTTTCTTTCAAATGTACTGCATAGAAAACTGAAACTGATATAGAAATAAAAAAATGTTTTGAGGGGAAAATGATTGTAATTTTAACATAATACATAATTGGTATTCAGATGCCTTATATTTCTTATACCATTTAGGTTCCAGATAAGAACTTGAAAATTATTTTAAAGACAGACACTAACGTTAATGGAAATATATAGATGAAAGATCCCAGTTCTAAAAAACACATTAAAAAAAATATTGATATTTTCATGGTTACATTACCATTGCATATTTAGAGTAGGACTATAATGAAAGATGACACTGACCAAAATATATAAATATAAAATAGTGGGTTTCATGATATTCATGAGGAATGATAACAACTTACCTGTCTTACCCTTTTTTTTGAGCTCCCAACTCGGAATATGCCTACAGTCTGGAGACCTGTAAAATGGTATGCCAATTTAATAAAGTATTAAATGCATATAAATATACAATAAAGTTAGAACATTAGTAAACTATTTTGCATCACTATGATGTATATAATTATTGTAATATTTGTGTTTTTTATTCCTACCCTGTCAGAAGATAGATAGCATAAATCCAAAATATGCAAACAATTTAGGAGGAAATGTGTTCAGTGAAATCTACTTTAGTAAAGCCTCCTTGTACACCATTCTAGTTTTTTTAAAAAAATATAGTGCATTGTTCAAAAGTGACACTAGAGGGAAGCCTAAGACCAATGGTGACTATACAAAATTGCATAATATATTTATAAAAAGATGTTAGCCCTGAATTCACATGAATTTGTATTTCTATATTCAAAAATACACACAGCTCTTGGTTAGAAAAACCCACAAATATTCTTTGTACCAGCTCTGATTTTATTTTCTATAAGAGGAATAAAAAAGGATTAGAATAGGTATGGGTGTGAAATATTTAGCCTTGGTTTCAGGCTGCATGTAATTTCCAGAGCCCTTCCAGCACTAGAGACCAAAACTCAGCAAATTAGTAAACCAATGGTTGATTTTCCTTTGAATTTTAGCACAGTGTGCTAACCCACATTAAAATTACTAATATCCCATCTCAAATGTAAATCTCAGTTGCATGCAGGAGATTATTTTAGAGTTTGAAGGCTTATTATAGCTAAGTTCCTAGACCAAGTAAAGCCAACAATTAGATTTACTCGCCTATCTCTCAATATACAATATATCCCTACATCATACAACAGTTGATTGTGATTTTGACCAAAATATTTGTGGCACTTTACAATTTTCTCTATTTATTCTCTTTCTCTATTTTTTAAAACTCTCACTCCCAGCAGCTACAGAAAAACAAAATATCCAAAAATTCTGCAATTCTGCAGTAGAAGTAGAAATTGCTTTACTCAATTGTTACTATAATAGTCCTCAACTTGCAACTGGTCACCACTTGAAGTTATAATGAATTTACAAGCTGGTTCCAAAATTCTGACAGCTGCCCTCTTCCTGTGGTAATGTAACTGCATGCTGAGCCTTTGGTAACCTGTCTGCATTTACTGCCATTTGCAGCATCTTGAAGTCATGTGAACACATTTTGTGACATTTTTGCCAAAACCTGGCATTTACTCTGGTTTTCAGCAAAAAAAAACCAAAACCCATAGTGAACCATGGTCTCACTTTACACTGCTGTGTTCACTTTAACAAACATAGCATTCACTTAATGATTGCCACTGCTTAATGACTGCTACAAAAAGATCGTGAAATTTGATCAGTCACATACAGTAGGTGACCCACTTTATGGCTGTCACGACTTAAGATGATAATAGGGAGACTCCATTAGGGTCAGAAGTCAAAGACTAACATACTTTCACTGGGTTCACAGCCTTTACTTCATGGAATAAAAGCTATACTTTGAATCATTACGCTTTCATTAAATTGAATAGAATCCATATGATTTTTAGCCATCTGTGAATAGGCATGTATTCAATTCATTAATCTAATTCAACATTTTGAGTCAATTCCATTTTTTTGATGACATCTGATTTATATTCATCCAAATTTGGAAAGTTGATTTAGTTTGGAGAGTCGAAATCAAATTGCTTTCAAACTCCAAATCAAATCTTTGTACTATAAGCTGTGTGTACATTTCAGATAAAATATACTTACCATGTTTTTCTAAATGCTGACAGCAGCTATCTATAAGCCGAGGAACTTGCCTGTAAATAGGATTGAGGCTTAATTTTTTGTCCCTGGATTTTTCTTTCTTGTTCTGTGCTTCAGCAGGCAAGGATAACTGTAGAGCTTCTAGTAATCGAGACTGACTATCATCAAGATCAGTAATAGAATCCACTGACATTGCACCCTACAATATACAAACATGCATTTGGTAAAGATGGAAGAAGGACACTTCTCTCTTTAATTCATCATAAAACAAAATATTAACCTATAACAGAATGCATTAACTGGGGCAGAAATCTATTCTAAACTCCCCTCTAAGTGACAATTGATTATTATAGCTGTAACTAGGTAGCTCAAGACAAATGCCATGACTTTACTAATCATGTTACATGCTACTTGTTGCATGCCTCTCCAAACAGAGGTTGCCATTGTTTGTTGCACTCCTATTCATCAGTTACTCCAGTTCATTCATGTTGTTCCTATTCCCAGTCAAAATAGAGGCAATTGCTGCCATACCCAGCAACATTTGTATTTTCATCTGAAAATTGCTGCTCACTAGACATGGCAAATTGCAAACATTTTGCTTAAGAAGATGAGGAAAGAACAGTAACATCTCTCCAAAGGTAATAAATCCCGTTTTCTACACAACTTTGTCTAGAAACGGCTTCTTGCCCAACCACTACTATTACCATATTTTTCGGAGTATAAGATGCACCTTAGTTTTGGGGGAGAAAAATAAGAAAAAAAATCTGCCTCTGCCTACCAGCATCCATCGGTATTCATCTGGCTAGCGTCCCTAGCAAACAGCTTGGTCAGCTTCAGCACATTAACCTGATTCAGCACGAGCAGATGATTGGCGGGGAGATCGGCCTTCCGGAATACCCCCAATCAGCTGTTCCCAGAGGTGAACTTTAGTAACAGGTTTGCTGGTTGTGAGCACATGTGCTCGCTACACTCACACCCGCCTCATTGGGGCAGATATGCAGCTTCAAAAATGCAGCTGATTGTTGCAGGGCACTCCAGCAGGGGAACTGGTCTGACAAGGCAGCAGCTGTTCCGGGTTACCATTTTGGCCTCTGCGCCTTGCTTTTTCACCCTCCAAAAGCTCCGTTTGAGAGGCTGCCTTTACAGTCTCCAAAAGCTCCATTTGAGAGGCTGAGTTTTCAGCCTCCAAAAGCTTTGTTAGAGAGGCTGCATTTGCAAAGAGAAGCTCCTTTGCAAACGGAGCTTTTGGAGGCTGTTTGAGAAGCTCTCCATTTGAGAGCATGCACGGAGGCTGAAGGGTGGGGGCCAGCGGGTCTACATTCAGTGTATAAGATGCACCCAAATTTTCACCCTCTTTTGGGGGGGAAGTGCGTCTTATACTCTGAAAAACACAATAATTCTGTATTAGTAACATTTACTGGGTGCTAGTATCATTATTAGTTAATTTCTTCTAGCAAGGATTTAAGGCAAATAACAAAAATGTAAACAGTTTATACAAAGTTTGAAATATAGATTAAATGTTATAAGCATTAAAATAATCTGTTGAAAGTGTGCATTAAAAGCTATACTAGGAACTTGTGCATCTATACTTTCAAATAGTTTCATTTTATCACTTTTTATTCAACTGTTTATTCTGCAGTAGTTATAAAATAGACCACGTTGTTCTGTGAATCCTAATTGCTTGATGAGAAATGTATCAGTGTGTATACCTGTCTGCAAATTTATACCTCTGTCAATGTTCTGCTCTGATCATAACATGTAATGGAATATAGGCCTCTGAGATTCCCCTTAGAAATGATGGTAGAAACTTAGATGGTAGAAACCTGCCCCAGTTCACTCTTTCAGGAAAGTAAAACTCGTGATTCCATTTAGTTGAAGTAAAGGAATTTTTACTGAAAAAAAACTGATTGCTGTAAAGTCAGGTGTAATCTGGTATTCCCACCCAAAATATAATGCTATTCTTTTCACTTTCCACTCCCTTCCCCCATGACCAGTCCCCTGGCCAGCCAATGTGATGCCTCGTGAGAAATACGATAGCCTAAGTAATCTGTTTTTTTCCTGATGAGATTTGTACTTGGAGAGTTTGGCATAGAGTTGGGAGGCTTGTTGTTTTTTCAGTATAGCCCTCACTAGCTTTACAGGCTCCACCATCATTTTATCAAAATATCTTAATTGTTTCTATGAATAGAATAAAAGTAATTTTATTTGATTTTAACTGATCGTCAGACACTATTACTTGCATATCATTTAAACTGTCATGGAAATGGTCCTATAAGTATGAGGAGCTGAGCCATGCAGGATTTCATGGGTAATGACTTGCATCACGAACTGGATTTGGAAGCAAACCAATGAACAGTATAGTGATTTTAGTATGTGTGCACACTTGTAATTCTCCTACCAATAATTAGCAAGACAGGCGTTGCATTTTGGATCAACTGTAACCTCCAACCTCCAATATAGAATGCATTGCAATAGTCTATCTGCAAGGTGATGAGGGCATGAATCACTGTTGTCAGGTAATCCCCAAATCATTGTTGTTGTCAGGTAATCCCCAAATCATTTTTGATTATCACCAAATAGCACCTCAGTCTTTCAGAGATTTGACTTTGTTTTGATCCAGCCTGTAGACACTAGTTCAACATTTAACAACATCCCTGGTCTAGTTTATGATGGCAACATACAACTGTGCATCATCACATACTAGTGATACTACAAACAAGCCCCCTCCCAATGGCTTTATGCAGATATTAAACACCACACAGTACGCCACTCTGGAGCAACCACAGGCGCAGCTGATCAGTCTCCAATACACACTGCCTACAATTGCAATTGCCCAGAAGGGTACTGTAGCTGATGGATTATGCATGTTTGCTAATTAGAACAAAAGTAATAGAAATGTTGTATGATATTTAGTTTTCCTTAGTCTTCATATCATAGAGCAACAATTCAAAAAATGTATATAGCTGATATTTGAAACAATTAAGCTTTACTTTTATTCAGAAAGACTTCTGAGATACAAAATACAGCATATAATATGAAACAGCCGTCTTGCTATCTACAAAAGTAACTAAATGAGCAATATTTTCTTCTATAATGTTATTAAAGGCAATATGGCTCCCAAAATACATAATCTCTATAAGTCCAAAGGTACATGAACTAAATACTATAGTTATTAGTATTTAGTATCAACTATCAAAAACACCTTAGCTTCAGTCTTCAAAAGCAGCATCAAGTACTCTTGCCATCCGCACTTTAAAGAAATAGTATTACAGGTAGTTGAATTACAACCACTCATTCAGCAACCATCCAAACTAACAGTAGCACTGAATAAATGGTACTTATGCTGAGCCCCCAAGTTACTGAGAGTCAGTTTTCATATGAGATCTGAGAAAGAAGGCCTTGAGTGGTCAGCAGCTGCCTTGTGGATGGCCTGGCCAGACATGTCTCATCAGAAATAGGAGAAAGAAGGTGGTGAAAGTCATCTGGAAAAGCAAATGGGTGGCTATGACTTTGTGCCGCTGGCACAAACCCAGCCTGCTGCTGGATTACACTGCACAGGCTGGGTTGCCTGTGGCTTCATAATAGGCTGGGGCAGCTACAGCTTCATGCTGCCCTATGGGCCTGGGCTGACTTTTCTGAGGGCAGCTGTGACTTTGGCTGTGGGTCAAGGGTTTCTTGCAGCCCCACAGCCATAGTGTGGCATGAAGCTCATGAATCGCACAGTTCTGGGGCTACATGACACCCCACAAAGCAGGGTGCAGGGTAACCAAAAGGGCAGAGATGGGGAGGAATAGGTAGGTGGGGGAGTTGAAGGGAGGCAGCCTATTTCCTTGGAAGAGTCAAGGTTTGGGGTTGGAAAGAGGGTGTCCTTAATTAACGATTGGTAGGATTTGGTTAACAATGGCAACAGGGAGTACTGGGATTTCTGTTACTAAGCAATGTGGTCACCTGATATTGAGCTTTATGATATCTCTTAGCAATGGAAATTCCAATTGCCATTGTAAATTGAGGATTACCTCTTGCGGAATGAAAGGGGACATTGTAGGTTAAAGCAATAAGTTTTGCTTTTTAAAATAACATATGTACAAAGTCACTAGGGGGGAAAAATCTAGACTTCAGATTATTAGGTGCCAATGGATTCCCAGTATTCAAAAGATGGTAAGATTATCAGATAATTCATGAGAATTATTAGATTCTTTTAGAACAGAACAAGTAATTTTTAATATGCAATATGAATTCACTGATGCGGCAGACTGTATGCATTGCAAAGAAAGAAAATTCACAGGCAAGATTGGAAAAACTCCAGATTAAACAAATTCTGGAAAGACGCTACTTGTTGATAATAGATGCGTAAGTGGAGTGACTCAGTATAGAGCAGCTTCCAATGTTTTTAAATGACTGAACATTAATCTTGTAACTACATAAACCATCTTTTATACTATAAACATATTTGATGCTGAGATGAGGTGGAGAAATATCTGGATTTGTGTGTGTGCATTTGAGAGGGAGGGAGGGAGGGAGGGAGGAAGAGAGAGAGAGAGAGAGAGAGAGAGAGAGAGAGAGTGTACAAGAGAGAGATGAGTTTCTTTTTCAGTAAATTGAAATACTAAGTGGAAACTGATTGGGGAAAAGGAAAGTTTCCAAAGAATTCTTATGTCCCTTGAGGTGCTGGCAAGAGATTTGTGTCCATTTTGTTCTCTCCCACGAACAGCTGGGAAAGGCAATGACCATTAAAATAATAATTTCTATCATTTCTGTTAGGGTTGACTTTAATTTTAGTATCAACTAACAAATCAGAGACTCCAACTTCAGTAAGCAAAGACAGGTCCCACAATACTTGCAGTAACCACTAAGCAATGCAGAGGCACTTACTCTTCTCCGTGCCCTGGGGGCTGGTTCTGGTGTATTGGGTGAAGTAGATTCATTTGGTGTTTCCGAGGTGGAACTAAGAGATGAATTACTGCTTGAGAGTTCTTTGTTCTGTCTTTTACTCCCAAAAGGTAAAAGTGACGTTACAAATTCTGAAACATCTCTCTGCTCTTCTCTATGAATATCTTGCTTCAATTTGTATGCCCGATCATTTGCTATTACTTGTGATAAAGGCATTCCAAAAGCCTGGGGTATGAATTCTGAAAAACAAACAAAACCTTATGTATCAAAGGCTAATAACTGTAGCAGTCAATATTCTGAAAATGGATTTAATAAATCCTCAGCTAACAGATTTTCTGAGCATCTTTTAACATTGGTTGCTTAGTTAAAAGTCCTGAACTTCCAAATATTTTTAAGTGGTTTTAAAAAAGACAACGAAATAAAAAAATGAAAGCCAGGTAAAACATAGGTGAACATCTGCCATAACAAAAAAATAAATAAATAAATTCCTATTTAGAATTCAGAGCAAGAAACCTGAATATTAATTATCTTTTTCAATGATCAATGGTTAATAACTTGTGAATGTATATTTTTAGACCATGGTTTAGGACAGTGATGGCAAACCTTTTCGGCACTGAGTACCCAAACCAGAACACAAGTACACCGGAGCACCGGAAACCCGAAGACCAGCTGGCCGGTGCGCATGCCTATTTTTGGGCTGGTTTTTTTTTTTTGGCCGTTTTCAAGTTGTTTTTTGGGCCATTTTCACACAGTTTTTGCCTGTTTTCAGGGCAGGGTTTTTTTGGACCATTTTTGGCCTGGAAAATGGCCCAAAAAATGGTATGTTTTTCAGGCTGTTTTCTGGCACTCCAGTGCCCACGAAACCAGCTGGCCAGTGCGCATGTGCATGCCGGAAACCAGAACAGCAGCTGGCGATGGCATGTGTGCCCACAGAAAGGGCTTTGCATGCCACCTCTGGCACGTATGCCATAGGTTCTCCATCACGGGTTTAGGATTTCTTTTGACTAATACTGAAGTAATGTAGCTACAATGTTATTATAAAAGAGTGTAACCTCAAAGTTTAAACAGCAGCAAAATATAGAACAAATGCTTTAAATACTGTAATTTCCAAGAAATGAGGACTATCCATTCCAATATTAGTAAGAGATTATATTTTTTTGTCTATATACACAGTTGCATGCTAACATCACTAGTGGAATTATTATTGGAACAAGTTAAACATAAACAATAAAAATGTGTTATAATAACACAGAGCAAGAAGAAAGTAAACACAAGAGAAGAACATATCTGGTTTGGGGGTTATAATACATGAAGAATCAAATATTTATTCACAGCAGTGCACCTTTTTTTGGAAATAATCAGCAATGGAATGAGGTATGGAATTCTAGCATGTCATTAGGTATAATAAAAGCAGCCAATAGAGGATTCATAGCAATTGTCAAATTACATACTTACTATAGCTAGAACAATCAAGGGTATTATTTGCATGTCTTTTCAAAGTAGAAAGGAAATTTACACTGGAACACATTATTCCTCTCTTTCATTTATTTTTAAAATTCCTATTTCATTATACTAATTCATTATGTTCTAGTAGAATCTAATCTTTATCAGAGAATAAAGTTGTTGTGGAAAATAGCATGAAAACAATTAAGCAATAACAGGATTTGCAGCCTATTGATTATAGGAAAGGTAGAGAAAGGGTCAGCCATACGTGACTTAATTCTCATTAACCGAGATAAAATTATAGAATGGGTTGAAGAACCTTGGAAGATAGTGACCATGCAATATTGAAATTCAACATAATGCAAGCACAAGAAATAGAACAAAGTGAAACTAGAGTCTTGGACTTCAAGAGAGCTGCTATCAATTACCGTATTTTTCTGAGTATAAGACACACTGGACTATAAGACGCACCTACCTTTTTTGGTGAGGAAAACAAACAAACAAACAAACAAAAAGAAATCTGCTTCTACCTCCCAGCAATTTTGTCTCGTGGCAGCAAACAGCCTGCTTTACTTTCATTTTTGTTTTCAGTATAGCTTGATTAGCACAAGAAAAAAAAATCTTCTCCCAGCAATTTACCACCTTGCAGCAAGCAGCAGAGGCCCGCACAGCAATAGGCAATGGCAATCCCTGCAGCCTGAAACAGCTGAGAGTCAGGGACAATCAACTTCTGCTAATTAGGCTCTGCTGAAGCTGAAATGGGCTGTTTCTTCTTGGTGCTTGCTGCAAGGAGGTAAATTGCTGGGAGGCAGAGGCTAAAGGGTGGGGGCCAGTGGGTGGGAGTACGACTACATTTTGCGTATAAGACGCACCCAAAATTTCACCCCCTTTTAGGTGAGAAAAAGGTGCGTCTTATATTCCAAAAAATACGGTAACTTAGAGCAGGGGTGTCAAACTTAATTTCACTGAGGGCCACATCAGAGTTGTGTTTGATGTCAGGGAGCCAGGGAGGGCATGGCCAGCTCAATATCACTTGTCTCAAGGGTGCCTGTGGTGGCCCAAGCACTCTGCCAGCAAAAAGGGGGTCCCAAGCTCTGCTTTTAGCTGCGACGGCCGCCTGCAACCTTCTGCCAACAAAAACAGAGCTCCAGAGGACCGTCCATGGCCCTCCCAAGCTCTGGCTTTGGTTGTGACTGCCTCCTGGAATCTTCTGCCACTGAAAACAGAGCTTCAGGGGGCTGCCCGTGGCCCTTCTGAGCTCCGTGTTCACTGGCACAGGCACCTCGGGCCAGTTCTCCGCTGTTTCCAGGGTGGCCCCATGGGCCAGATCTAACCACTCTGTGGGCCGAATCCGGCCCCTAGGCCTTGAGTTTGACACCCCTGACTTAGAGAGAGCTTAAAAAGGATTCCATAGATGAGAATCGTCAATGGAAAAATAACACAAGAAGTTTGGGAAATTTTGAAAAGTGCGATTATAAAAGCCCAGTCTAGCACAATTCAGTGGTGGGTTGCTCCCATTGCTCAGTTGGGTCCGGCCCACCCACCTGGACGTGATCATGGATGATATGCACATGTGCAGAAGCTTCTGCGCATGCACAGAAACACACACGTGCACTCCCATTACAAACCGGTAGTAAAGGTAAGTAGAACCCACCTCTATCACAATTCCAATGAAAAAGAAAAATAAGAGATCTCAAAATAAACTAGTGCATGGCTTTTGCATGGCTGCAAAAGGAACTTTCTGATAAATTGAAAGACAAAAAAGACAAGTATAAAAGTGGAAAGAAGGGCACATAAATAAGGCAGAATATCAGAAAATAGCCCGAACCTGTAAAAATGAAATCAGGAAAGCTAAGTCTCAAAATGAACTACGGTTGGTGTCAAATGTCAAAAATAACAAGAACAAAAAACAGCTTCTTTCAACGTGTTAAAAAAAAAAGTCAAGGAAATGATTGGTCCATAATGGGGAAAAAAGGCATGAAGGTAACAGCAGCAAGAAAGTAGAACTGCTTAACTCATTGTTTGCATCTGTCTTTCTGTCTTTCCACAAAAGGAGAAAAACAGTACCTGGATCAATGGTATTAACTGTGAGAAGGATCTTGGAGTACTAGGGGACATTCACTTAAATATGTGTTCAAAGCTGCCAAAAAAGCCAAATCAGTCCAAGCTGCATTAACAGGAATAAAATCATGATCAAGTGTTACAATCACATTATAATGCCTTGGTGAGACTATACTGCTTTCAGTTTTGGTCACGATATTAAAAAGACATTGAGATGCTAGAAAGAGTGCAAAGAAGAGCAACAATGATGATTAGGGGACTGGATGCTAAAACATATGAAGAACAGTGGCAGAAATTGGGTATATTTAGTTTAATGAAAAGAAGGACTAGGAGTGACATGATAGCAAGGTTCCAATATCTAAGGGGCTGCCACAAAGAAGAGGGGGTCAACCTATTTTCCAAAACCATCCTCCTGGTTGGTGCTGGCCACCTGGGAGGTTACACATGGCTGGCTTCAGGAAATTGTTAGCGCTTCTTTGATGGAGGGTGTCTTCCCTTCCGCCTTGAAAGAGGCAGTGGTGAGGCCCCTCCTCAAGAAGCCCTCCCTGGATCCAGCCATTTTATCGAATTATCGTCCTATCTCCAACCTTCGCTTCACAGCGAAGGTTGTTGAGAGTGTGGTCGCACGACAGTTCCCTCAGTACCTGGATGAAACTGTCTATCTAGACCTGTTCCAGTCCGGCTTCCGGCCCGGTTACAGTACAGAGACGGCCTTGGTCGTGTTGGTTGATGATCTCTGGAGGGCATGGGACAGGGGTTGTTCCTCTGTCCTAGTCCTATTAGATCTCTCGGCAGCTTTCGATACCATCGACCATGGTATCCTGCTGCGACGGCTCGGGGGGCTGGGAGTGGGAGGCACCGTTTATTGGTGGTTCTCCTCCTATCTCTCCGACCGGTCGCAGACGGTGTTGGCAGGAGGGCAGAGGTCGACTCCGAGGCACCTCCTATGTGGGGTGCCACACGGGTCAGTCCTCTTGCCTCTTCTGTTCAACATCTATATGAAGCCGCTGGGTGAGATCATCCGTGGCTTTGGGGTGCGATGTCATCTGTACGCTGACGACACCCAGCTGTACATATCCACCCCAGGCCATCCCAACGAGGCCTTTGATGTCATGTCCCGGTGTCTGGAAGCCATACGGGTCTGGATGGGGAGGAACAGACTTCGGCTCAATCCCTCGAAGACCGAGTGGCTGTGGATGTCGGCTTCCTGGTACAGCCAGCTTACTCCATTGCTGACTGTTGGGGGTGAGTCGTTGGCCCCCATGGAGAGGGTACGCAACTTAGGCGTCCTCCTGGATGCACGGCTGTCTTTTGAAGATCATCTGACGGCCGTCGCCAGGGGGGCTTTTTATCAGGTCCGCCTGATCTGCCAGTTGCGTCCCTTTCTGGACCGGGTTACGCTGCGCACAGTCACCCATGCCCTCGTCACATCTCGCCTGGACTACTGCAATGCTCTCTACATGAGGCTCCCCTTGAAGAGCACCCGGAAGCTCCAACTGGTCCAGAATGCGGCCGCGTGGGTGATAGAGGGAGCACCTCGTGGCTCCCATATAACACCTATCCTGCGCGGGCTGCACTGGCTCCCGGTGGTCTTTCGGGTGCAATTCAAGGTGTTGATTACTATCTTCAAAGCGCTCCATGGCTTAGAACCAGGCTATTTACGGGACCGCCTACTGCCACAAACAGCCTCCCACTGACCTGTGCGCTCCCACAGGGAGGGCCTCCTTGGGGTACCGTCGGTGAAACAATGTCGTCTGGGGACCCCAGGGGTAGGGCCTTCTCTGTGGAATGAGCTGCCTCCGGGGCTTCGCCAACTCCCCAACCTTCGGACTTTCCGCCGTGAACTGAAGACTCTTTTATTCCGTCGAGCTGGGCTAGCCTGATTAAGTAATTTTAAATGGGGTTTTAGTTTTTATATTACTTAGTTTTTAATTTTGGCCACTATTTATATAAATTTTAGTTTTGTTTTTATTGTATATTTATTGTATCTTTTAAATTGGCTGTTAATTGTCCTGAGTCTTCGGGAGAAGGGCGGTATACAAATGCAATAAATAAATAAATAAATAAATAAAAACCACCTAAAGGCAGAACAAGAAGCAATGGATGAAAATTAATCAAGGAGAGAGACAAATCTAGAACTAATTTCTAGGAAATTTCCTGACAGTTTGAATAATTAATAAATGAAATGACTTGCTTCCAAAAGTTGTGGATGCTCCAACATTGGAGGTTTTTAAGAAGAGATTGGACAGCATTTGTCTGAAATTGTATAGGGTTTTCTGCCTGAGAGGGGGTTGGATTAGAACAGTGATGGCTAACCTTTTTGTCATTGTGTGCCAAAAGTGCATACGTGTGCTGGCACCCATAATGCAATGTGTGGACCCCCTGCACATGCGGGCACGTCCCCGCATGCTCCCCCTTGTGCATGCACCCCACCCCGCCTCGTTTTGGGCCTGGAAAGCCTCCTGCACCAACTTTTGCCGGTATAAACAGCCTGCAAAGCCGTTCCAGCCATACTGGATGCTGCCTGGAGCGTGAGGCTGGCAGGAGGAGGAGGCACTGCCTCTGCAAAGATGTGGCAGTGACAGGCCATTTGCACTAGCAAAGATTGGTGCAACCCTGGAGCTGCTTGCCTCCCTGCCAGCGGCTTCTCCTGGCTACTCAAGCATCCCAACCACAAGTGGCAGTGTGACAGCTACTGCTGCTGGAGTCAAGGGGAAGGCGGTGGTGAGGACAGGCAGACCGGGCTTCCCTCCCTCCCCGCCCTGCTGCCCCATGCGCCCGAGCTGGCTGGTTGCTCCTGCCCTTCCCCCTGCAGCTGCCACTGCTGCTGCTCTTCTGGGGCCTTGCTTCCTTCCCCCAAATGAACCACTTCAGACTTGCACCAAGTTAGGCAGAGGGAGGGGGTGGTAAAGAAGAGGCAGTCGGGCACATGAGGATTCCCAACCCTTCTCTTAAATGGGGCCAGCCAATGGCTGTGCTGAAAACCAGTGGTGTGAAGAACGGAATGGCCAGCAATGAAAGAGGAGAGCTGCCATCATCGCTACTTTGTACTTCTTTTTCTCCCTCCGGCATTGAAACCGGCCGACTTGCTTGCCCCCAACCATGCTTGCTTACCCTGTTTGTTTTCATTTAGCTGCCGCTTAAACTTGTCAAAGTCCAACATAGCTAGGGGAAGGAGCAGTGGGCGAGGCAGCTGGCCGCCCAGCCAGCAAATGCTCCCCCGTGCACCTGAGCTGGTCGCTCACTCTTGCCCTTCCCCCTTCCCCCTGCAGCTGCCACTGCTTCTGCTCTTCTGGGGTTGCAGGGCTGTGCAGGAAGAATGCCGGAGACAGCGCGCTGGCCAATAAGTGGTCACACTTCCTTTGCAGAAGTGGGGGGGCCTGTGCGAGGGCTGGCCGGATCTTCTGAGGCACCCAAGCCGGCCAGGTGCTCTGGACTGCCTTGGACCATGCAAAAAGCCCACTCAGGTGGGGAGGGAGGGAGGAAAGCCCTGGACTATCCATCCTGACCGACGTTCTGCTCCCTTAGGAAGTGACTGCCGGGATCCCCACTCTGCATCTTTTAGCATGTGCGCCTGTTGCTCTCACTGTTAGTCTTTGCACGTGCATGCACGCCAGAAACCAGAAGACCAAGTGGCCAATGCGCATGTGTGCACTGGAAACAGGAAGATCATCTTCCTGGAGCGTGCATGCACAATGGGTGGCTGCTCTTCTGTTTTCCGGCATGCCCGTGTGCATGAAAACCAGTTGGTGCACCGATGCACTGGAACCCAGAATAGCAAGGGGTGACGGTCCGTGTGCCTGGAAAGATGGCTCTGTGTGCTACTTCTGGCACACATGCCATATGTTCACCATTAACAAGACCTCCATGACACCTTTCAATTCTGCTATTCTGTTAGAGAGAAGAAACATAGCCAAGTCACAGAGCTTTGCTGGTTGTAGTCTTATTTATTTATTTAGTCTTATTTTCAAGAAGGTCTAGGAAAAAATACCTTTTCCTTTTCTCACCATTGAACTGCATTTTATTGGATAGGGCCCAATGTCAAATCTACCAAGATCCTTCTGAATCTTGAGTATCTTCCAAAGTATTAGTAATTCTTCCATCCCCCAAGCTTGGTCTCATCTGCAAATTTGTTGAGTGCCCCTTCGCTACCCTAATCTAGGTCATTGATGAAGATGTTGAACAGCATAGGGCCCAAGATAGAACTTTGAGGTACCTCACTACATGCTTCCATCCACTTTGATATAGAGAAGTTAGGCTCTTAATTAGGGTATGCTGGGATGATATGATGCCTTTATGAAAAATGTGCATAAATTGTCAACTGATTAAAATATTGTTATTAATCCTTAAAGCTCTAAACTTCTTGTAATCTGACTGAGAATGGCTTATCCTATTATATATCTGTCTGGGGAGTTAATATATAAAGAACAGCCCTGCAGAAGTGCCCCCTTGTAAAAGATTCATAAGAAAGGAACTTCTCTGGTTTAATTCTTTGTCAGCTGCAGGAAATAAGAAAAGAGTTTTTGCTTATCTGGGTAAAAATGTTTAATTTCAGCATTATTTTTAATTTAAATTATTTTTTCACATTTTCTTTAGTTTTGTTAGCTGCCTTAAATATCTGATTAAGTAGAAAGATGGGATAAAAGCTGAATGAATGAGCAAATCTAAGTCAGAGTCTGACTGAAGCTGCCAAAATATGACAGACTTATTTCAGCGATATAGCAGACTCTAAATAGCAATTCAGTGTACACTTTGTTTAGATATAAAAATTGGGCTTGTTTACTTTCAAAACTCCAAATGCATAATTTTTTACTCAGTTATGAATGTAGGCTTAAATGATACTAATAAATATCTATGAAATGTGTATAAAACATAATAGCAATTATTCTAAGATCAGTGGTAGTAGTTGGCCTGCTCTTAGGTTGAAATTTTATTTCTGCCACATCCGATGATGAGATTGATCTTGCCTTCCTAAACTGATTTAATCAAAAGGTTACGCTCAGTGGTATGCAAAAACTTTTGAATTGGAAATGTTTTATGCCAGAAATATTCCAATATTCCAAAGCTATTTCAATCTTCAGGAATGATTTCAAGCTTGAAACAGTCTATCTGAGCTCAAATTAATTATACTAAAAGTAGACCAATTTTGAACTTGGAAGACTGAAATGACTGGACGAGCACCAGGCCATTTTTAGTGAGATAAGTGTTTCAAGCCTGGTATAATTGTTTCAAAGTCTGAAACAAGACATTTAAACCTCCTAGTGTTTGAAATTCAAAATGTTTTTCATACGTCTACTTTTTTTGATTGTAGGACTCTAGCCCTTCAATTATCCAGAATATACTTTTGTCAAAAAAAATTCTCCAGTTAAATATAATGTGTTTAAATTGTAGTTTTCTTATATTGTTTAAAGTGCACAATAAAATGATGATGATGATGATGATGATGATGACGACGACGATGTTACCCATTCAGCTGAGTCTGACTCTTGGCAAGTCTATGAGCCAGGTCTCTCTACATCTTCTGATCTTGCACTACTTCTTTGAGTTTTTCTATGCCCTGGTTGTTGTCAGTTTTGATAGTATCCAGCTACTGTGTTCTTTGATGCCTGGTTTCCTTTTACTGTTAACTCTTCCTAACATAATTGATTTTGCTAATGAATTCCCCTGCATAACACGACCAAAGTAAATGAGACACACTTTTGTGATTTTGTCTTCTAGTGACATGTTTGTATTATGCATTCTGGTACTTGTTAGGCATCTTTGCTGTCCAAGGAATATGCAGGATGGAATGCGACAACTCGGCATGGCCAGCTTGGCACAGCCAGCTCACCACTGCCAGCTCGCCAATGCCAAATTGCCTCTGCCAACTCACCACAGGACAACTCCACATGGCCAATTTGCCACAGTGTCAACTTGCCGTGGGCAGCCAGAGGGAGAGCTGGGCTGGTGGGGGAGCGAGTGGGTAGGCAGAGAGCAGAATGGTGGAGGCAGTGGCTGGGGGGTTCCCATCCCCATGATTGTGGGTGGGGCAGGCGGCAGGGAGGTGGCAGCAGCCAGGGGTGTCTCATTTTTACATACCCTCTTCTGCTGCTGCCTTGCCTGGCCTCTTTGACCTGGAACTTGGCATAGCAGCAGCGGTGGTAGGTGTGAAAATAGGATGGTGAATTGCCATTTGGAGTTATCCTGAGGTGACTTGGAAGTGGTAAATTGGTAGAGGTCATTTGATGGTGGCGAGCTGCCAACAGTGAGCAGGTCTCACTGAGCTGGTTGTGCCAAGTTGTCTTAGATCCTATGCAGCAACCTTCTCCAGCATCACAGCTCAAACAACTTGATTTTCTTCCTGTCTTGCTTTTTTAAGGTCCAATTTTCACAACCATAAGATAGCTACAATAGAATGAACTAACCCACATTTGTTGCCAGGCTGATATCTTGCTTTTCCATATTCAACTCATGTTCATCATTGCGATATGATCCAATGCAATCCAATGTTTTATTTCTGTGCTGCATTCACCACTTTGAGTTATCTGTAATCCTAGGAAATTTTTCCACACATTCTATCTCTTCACTGTTAATTACTATTTTGATGTTTCCCTTCCTTGGGGGTCATAAATTTGGTCTTTTGATGTTCAAGAAGAGACCAAAATTATCACTTTCTTCTTCAGTTTTATTGATCAGATATTCCAGGTCTTCTTTGGTTTCTGAGTTATATTGTCAGCATATCGAAGATGTTTCTTCCACCCATCTTTATCCCAGTTTGTGATTCTTCAAGATCCTTCCTCATGATCAGTTTGGCATTCAGGTTATATAAGAAAGGGGAGAAAATGTAACCTTGTCGCACTCTTTCTCTATCTTAAACCAATCGGTGTCTCCACATGGTATTCACACAATAGTTTCCTGATTTGTGTGCAGTGATTGCACTAACTTGACCAGAGGTGCTGGTACCCCCAGGTCTTGTAGGGCGAGTGGTGGGTTGCTACCGGTTTGCCCCAGTTTGGGCAAACCGGTAGCGGTGGGAGGCTCCACCCACCAATCCAGATGCTTCTGCGCATGTGCAGAAGCTTTGCACAGAAGTGTTACAAGCGCATGCCCATAAGCAAACCAGTAGCAACAGGTTTTGAAACCCACCCCTGTGTAGGGCTCTCCATTGCTTCTCATGATCAATGCAATTGAAGGCTTTCTCTCAGTTTATGAAGCACATATAAATGATCCTTTGATATTCATGAGATTTTTCCATGATCCAGTGTAAGGTTTGCAATGGTTTCCATGTCTATGGAGATTCTTAGTCATCCAGGTCATTGTTGTCCCAAAGGTGCTTTTTTCAAGAGGCAACTGGACTTTCTGGTTTTTCTTCGAAGATGTTTCACTTCTCATAGAAATCAGAGCTTAAGAAGCTTCTTGGATGAGAAGTGAAACATCTTCAAAAAAACCAAAAGCCCAGAAAGTCCAGTTGCCTCTTGAAAAAAGCACCTTTGGGACAATGGTTTCCATGATCCAGTGCAGTTTGTGGGTGCCATATCCCCTTTGGAAGCTGGCTTAAGACATCTGGTAATTCCCTTTTGATGGTTAGTGCTAGATGCTGTTGTATAATTTTAATCAGAACTGCTTCAAACTGTTTACACCACTCATCCCAGTGAACGTCATTATCCTTCCTTGCTGCTCTCTGGAAATCTGCATTTAGTCTTCTTACTTCTTTCCATTTGTCTACTGTCTTCGCTGCTTTTCTTTGCTCAGCTATTTTGATGGCTTCATCTGAGAGTCACTTTTTCTTTGGCTTCTTGTGTGGTATGTGTTCTTCTGCAATTCATGGTTGATTGAGTTTTCTGCCACGCTTTATAAGGCGTGTCCAGTAGTTCAAATCTATTTTTCCACCTCTATTGTATATGTAGTAGGAATTTTGATGGCATCAAACTTCTTTGGAGGCACCGCCTTTTTGATGGTGCATAAGTTGGCTTTAATCTTTGCCACCAACAATTCATGATCTGAACTGCAATTACCACTTGGATATGTCTTAACAGCAAGGACTGAGCTGGTCCATCGATGATTGCAAAGGACATAGTCGATCTGGTTATAGTGCTATCCATTTGGTGAGGTACAAATGTATAAGCTGTGCTTGTGCTGTTTGAACCTTGTATTCATGACCCTAAGTCTGTTTTCTTGGCAAAATTGTATCAAATGATTACCTGCATCGTTCCCTCTCACCTAGTTCAAAATTACCAATGATGCCATTCTCCACTTATTTCACCAACTTTTGCATTAAAGTTACCCAAAATGTAAACACCATTTTTGACACTTGTTTCTTGGGCCATGGCATAAAATCCATCTATTTCAAGCTTGGTTGCAGCAGGTATTGGGGCTTAGACAACTGTGATGTCTCCCTGCAAAGAATAGGGCCTGATTTCAAGAATAGTTGTGGTGTCAATTAATGCTGATGGGCCACACAAAAGATCACACATGTCATAGGTTCACTATCACTGCCCAGCTAATGTTGAATCAGTGAAAACTTGAAGTTGAAAAGAGGTTGGATATTTCAGTCAGTTAATGATCTGAAAAATCTTCAAATCATCCATGGTGTAAACATAAAAAAATTAGGAAACAGTCTCAAATATTACTATTGAAAACTTGAGGTGCATATAAGGAGATCTAAGAATTCTGCAAAGAAGAATAGAAAAAAGGCCAAAAGGAAAAATAAAAAGAGTATTAGCTAGCTTCAAAAAGCGACAGAAATTGTTACTTCTGACAAAGTGTTACAGAACACCATTACATGGTGCCCACGCTTTGGCATCTGCCATTTTCACTGTTTTATTATTTTAAATCTATATAAAGATTTGTAAGAAAACAATACATATTCATATATGTAGAAAGTTGTTAAATTTAACCTGATATATTGTGTTAGCTTCTGTTAAATTAGGGAATCTTTTAAACATATAAATTGACCAAAAGATGCCTAAATGTTGACATGTAGCTATACAAATTTCCAAACACTTTTAAAGAGTTTGTTCCATAATTCCTCTGGAAAAGAATTCAGTTATAAACAACAACAGCTTGAAAAAAGGTTATCTATATAAATATTTGTGTAACATATCTCTAATTTTAACCAACTGGTTAACATGATCTCAGTGTGCCTGAAGCAGTAAGATTTAAATATTCCTAAAAGAATAAGGGACCATCTTTTATTCAAGTGAAAGCCAACAACATAAAACAAATGGTAAAGTATGAGAAATGAAATAAAATCTCAAGTTTCTAAGACAAATGGAGTATGAGCTATAGAGCCAGCTTAGGCATGTACTCAAATATCTGTCGATTCTAAACAACCATAAACTAGCAGTAGCTCCAATTTTCTTTCTCCAAAGCTATATTCCAGCAATACTTTAGTATGCAAGTAGTGAACAGCCTTTTTTCTCTCTACATTATGATCTCATGTCAATGAACAGATGGTCATTCATACTGTATATACAGTATAGTTATCCATAAATATTTGTATACAAGCAAAAGAGCTTTAATGCAGCCAATTATATTTCATCTATTGACACTGGGCCTTTGACTGAAGTCTGCCTATGAAGCTATCACCTGAACAGAATTTATTAAAAAAAATCTTTAGATTGAAAAAAATAAAAATAGGTTACAAGATGAGTCAACAAATGAGTTTTCTAAAACCTTAAAAATTATCTGCCCAAACTCCTAATACAGTAAGACATCTGAAACATGATCTAAAAATCCTCTAATCCCTTTCTTCTTTAGGTCTATTTTTTACATCTTACTAACTTACAAGATTGGAACCACAGGCTTTGCATATAAGCAAGATAGCTGCAAAACATGCTCATAGCAAAACAGAATCAGAGAGACACTGTGAATGAGAATACTCAAAACACATTTGTGCTGGGACACCTACATGTGCTGTGCCATACAAAGTGGAGCATTTATTTTGGACAGGTTGCCTGGCAAAGGAAGGCATTCACTGTATAAAATAAACTTCTGAAATGCTTATTAAAACCCACAATTGTGTAAGCATTTTTCAACTCATTGTTAAACATGAAAAGAAGGATAGGGGGTTGGCAATTGACTATGAATGTTCTTTGGGACAGAGTAGGTTGACCAAACATCAAGTCACTGCAGTGAATTCATATTCTTACTGAGAGGAGCAATTCAGAGATTTATTTAATTGCCAAGGCAAAATATGTAATATGTAATGCACAAACCTCACAAAGAGAAAAAAAGGTATAATCTGTTTGGAAAGCAATCAATTTTTCAAGTTTCTTCAAGCTTAGCTCTGACATAAGGCATACACCAACAGTTTCACTAAAAGCATGTTTTCTCCAGAAACCCTGTAGGACTGCTTATCAAAGCAAAAGGGTACATTTTGTACAAGAGATGATTAGGCATGTAGTGTATTTTAAAGGTTCTCAAGGGAAAATTTTAAGGAAAAGCACAAGTTCAAAAAATTATCCATGTGTACTCAATTTCAAGGCAGTTTTCAATGTGAAATGAACTGCGGCCGATGGAAGGGTATAGTAATATAAACAGTTTACTCTGTAATGATCGTAGTTTGGCTGGTCTTGTCACTGCTGCTCTAAACTAATTTTCTCTCTGTAAAATATGACCCCATGATTTTGTCTTTAATATTGTTGCATCTATATATTATTGTCAATTCTTTATAAAAATATTTCTAGAGCTATCCCAATTCCAAAATTAAAAATTGAATAAACATCACAGCATCGAGAAATATGACAGTTACCCAAAGAGAATAATACAAATTCTCATTTATAATTTAATCTCATAAAATGTCTATGTTTAGTCGAAGATCTGGAGTAAATTTCTTGTTTAGCAAACTTCTGTTACTAAACAAGGCAGTTAAAGTGAGTTTTGTCCTACTTTACAACTTTTCTTGCCACAGTTGTTAAGCGAATCACTGCAGTGCAACTTTCATGAATACATCCCAGTTGTCTCAATTTTGATTATGGGACCATGGAGATGCTGCAATAGTCACAAGTGTGAAAACCAGTGGTAAGTTACTTTTTTCAGAACCACAGTAACTTTGAACAACCACTAAACAAATGGTTATAAGTTGAGGACTACCTGTAATTAGGTTTTCAATGCTTATGTAAAGACAAGTCAATAGGCAGTCTCTGCAAGGGTACTATTCCAGAGGAAACATGTTTTGACAAAGAGGATACACTTTCTGATTTCTTCTAGAGTGAGCAGAAGCCAAAGGAGAGAGATGATAAGATTTCATAAATGATAACTAACTTCCTGAATTGCACTTATAAGCCTACTGATAACCAGTACAGCTCATACAGCAGAAGTGTTACATGGGCATAATATATCTGCTCACATTGCCTCCTTCTGCACCAACTGCAGCTTCTGAGTATATTTCAAGAGTAGCCCCATATAAACTGCCTTGAAATTAACAATAATAGTTGCCTTTGCAGCTTAACACCAATGCCAATTATAAATAAAATATTGCAAATGTCAAAATAACTTACATTGAACAGAACCTGTACTAGTAAATCATGATTAATTCCATTAGATATTGTCCATATCACTGGAGGGAGCTAAATGTCAACCGCTTCAAACTTGATTGCAGAAAATATGACTTCTGTAACAGAGTTGTTAATGCTTGGAACTCATTACCTGACTCCATAGTCTCTACTCAAAATCCCAAAATCTTCAACCAAAAACTGTCTACTATTGACCTCACCCCATTCCTAAGAGGACTATAAGGGGCGTGCATAAGAGCACAATAGTGCCTACCGTTCCTGTCTTATTGTTCCCTTCATTATATCAAATTAATATATTTGATGCATATTTTTTACTCATATATATATATATATATTCTTCAAGACATGTTGTTTTATCTATGACAATTGTTTGTGTATACTGTTGTGACAAAAAGAAATAAAAAAAAAGGATAAAAGTACCAGCTATCTTACAGGTTTCGTTTGTCTTGACAACTCTTTTATTCAGACATTTTTTTAGGTAAAAACTGTGGCTCAAAGGACCTTCAGGGATTGATGTACAACTTCAATGCATAGAATATCGAAGTGCTGTCCCGGTGTCTGGAGGCCGTACGGGTCTGGATGGGGAGAAACAGGCTCAAGCTCAATCCCTCCAAGACAGAGTGGCTGTGGATGCCGGCATCCCGGTACAGTCAGCTAAATCCGCGGCTGACCATCGGTGGCGAGTCATTGGCCCCGATGGAGAGGGTGCGCAACTTAGGCGTCCTCCTGGATGAACGGCTGTCTCTAGAAGATCATTTGACGGCCGTCTCCAGGAGAGCGTTCTACCAGGTTCGCCTGGTGCGCCAGTTGCGCCCCTTTCTGGACCGGGATGCCCTATGCACGGTCACTCACGCACTCGTGACGTCTCGCCTGGATTACTGCAATGCTCTCTACATGGGGCTCCCCTTGAAGGGCATCCGGAGGCTACAGTTAGTCCAGAATGCGGCTGCGCGGGTGATAGATGGAGCCCCCTGTGGCTCCCGCATAACACCCATCCTGCGCAGACTGCACTGGCTACCTGTGGCCTTCCGGGTGCGCTTCAAGGTTTTGGTGACCACCTTTAAAGCGCTCCATGGCATAGGGCCGGGTTATTTACGGGACCGCCTACTGTTACCGAATACCTCTCACCGACCCGTGCGCTCTCATAGAGAGGGACTCCTCAGGGTGCCGTCAGCGAGGCAATGTCGTCTGACGACGCCCAGGGGAAGGGCCTTCTCTGTGGGGGCTCCCACCCTCTGGAATGAGCTACCCCCCGGACTTCGTCAGCTTCCGGACCTTCGGACCTTCCGCCGCGAGCTTAAAACATACTTATTTAATTGCGCAGGACTGAGTTAGATTTTAAATTTATGGTTTTAAATTGGGTTTTATTCCTATATTTTTAATTATTGGGCTTTTAGAATAAGTTTTTTAATTGTTTTTTATATTGTATTTATGTGTTTTTTAAGTGCCTGTAAACCGCCCTGAGTCCTTCAGGAGATAGGGCGGTATATAAATATGATCAAATAAATAAATAAAATAAATAAATAAATAAATAAATAATATCATCCTATTTTATTCTGAGGAGGAAAGTCCCCTAATGTGTATGCAACATAGAATTACATTACATTACATTAAAGATGTAGGGGGAAACAGGATTTGAAAATAGTAATGACTAAGTATCAGCTGTATGCGGATGATACTCAGCTGTACTTTTCTACACCGAACCACCCCAACGAAGCTATCGAAGTGCTGTCCCGGTGTCTGGAGGCCGTACGGGTCTGGATGGGGAGAAACAGGCTCAAGCTCAATCCCGCCAAGACAGAGTGGCTGTGGATGCCAGCATCCCGGTACAGTCAGCTAAATCCGCGGCTGAACATCGGTGGCGAGTCATTGGCCCCGATGGAGAGGGTCCGCAACTTAGGCGTCCTCCTGGATGAACGGCTGTCTCTAGAAGAGCATTTGACGGCCGTCTCCAGGAGAGCGTTCTACCAGGTTCGCCTGGTACGCCAGTTGCGCCCCTTTCTGGACCGGGATGCCCTATCCACGGTTACTCACGCACTCGTGACATCTCGCCTGGATTACTGCAATGCTCTCTACATGGGGCTCCCCTTGAGGGGCATCCGGAGGCTACAGTTAGTCCAGAATGCAGCTGCGCGGGTGATAGATGGAGCCCCTCGTGGCTCCCATATGACACCTATCCTGCGCAGACTGCACTGGCTACCTGTGGCCTTCCGGGTGCGCTTCAAGGTTTTGGTGACCACCTTTAAAGCGCTCCATGGCATAGGGCCGGGTTATTTACGGGACCGCCTACTGTTACCGAATACCTCTCACCGACCCGTGCGCTCTCATAGAGAGGGACTCCTCAGGGTGCCGTCAGCGAGGCAATGTCGTCTGACGACGCCCAGGGGAAGGGCCTTCTCTGTGGGGGCTCCCACCCTCTGGAATGAGCTACCCCCCGGACTTCGTCAGCTTCCGGACCTTCGGACCTTCCGCCGCGAGCTTAAAACATACTTATTTAATTGCGCAGGACTGAGTTAGATTTTAAATTTATGGTTTTAAATTGGGTTTTATTCCTATATTTTTAATTATTGGGCTTTTAGAATAAGTTTTTTAATTGTTTTTTATATTGTATTTATGTGTTTTTTAAGTGCCTGTAAACCGCCCTGAGTCCTTCAGGAGATAGGGCGGTATATAAATATGATCAAATAAATAAATAAAATAAATAAATAAATAAATAAATAATATCATCCTATTTTATTCTGAGGAGGAAAGTCCCCTAATGTGTATGCAACATAGAATTACATTACATTACATTAAAGATGTAGGGGGAAACAGGATTTGAAAATAGTAATGACTAAGTATCAGCTGTATGCGGATGATACTCAGCTGTACTTTTCTACACCGAACCACCCCAACGAAGCTATCGAAGTGCTGTCCCGGTGTCTGGAGGCCGTACGGGTCTGGATGGGGAGAAACAGGCTCAAGCTCAATCCCGCCAAGACAGAGTGGCTGTGGATGCGGCATCCCGGTACAGTCAGCTAAATCCAGCGGCTGAACATCGGTGGCGAGTCATTGGCCCCGATGGAGAGGGTCCGCAACTTAGCGTCCTCCTGGATGAGCGGCTGTCTCTAGAAGAGCATTTGTGGCCGTCTCCAGGAGAGCGTTCTACCAGGTTCGCCTGGTACGCCAGTTGCGCCTTTCTGGACCGGGATGCCCTATCCACGGTTACTCACGCACTCGTGACGTCTCGCCTGGATTACTGCAATGCTCTCTACATGGGGCTCCCTTGAGGGGCATCCGGAGGCTACAGTTAGTCAGAATGCAGCTGCGCGGGTGATAGATGGAGCCCTCGTGGCTCCCATATGACACCTATCCTGCGCAGACTGCACTGGCTTCCTGTGGCCTTCCGGTGCGCTTCAAGGTTTTGGTGACCACCTTTAAAGCGCTCCATGGCATTGGGCGGGTTATTCTGGGACCGCCTACTGCGACCGAATACCTCCCACCGTCCGTGCGCTCTCACAGAGGGTCTCCTCAGGGTGCCGTCAGCGAGGCAATGTCGTCTGGCGACGCCCAGGGGAAGGGCCTTCTCTGTGGGGGCTCCCACCCTCTGGAACGATCTACCCCCCGGACTTCGTCAGCTTTCGGACCTTCGGACCTTCCGCCGCGGGCTTAAAACATACTTATTTAATTGTGCAGGACTGAGCTAGATTTTAAATTTTGGGTTTTAAATTGGGTTTTATTTCTATTTTTAATTGGACGGGCTTTAGAATAAGTTTTTTAAATGTTTTATATTGTATTTATATTCTATTTATCTGTTTTTAGTGCCTGTAAACCGCCCTGAGTCCCTTGGGAGATAGGGCGGTATATAAATACGATTAAATAAATAAAATAAATAAATAAATACTTGTCTACTTGTTGATGAAGCTATGGAGGGAAGTTCACATAGAGGATGCTGGAAAATGTGAACTCATTCTTTAATGCATGTATACAGAGAAGCACATTTTTTTAAATCCCCTCTTTTGTTTTGTAAAAACAACCATCTTCTGAACAATCTTCTTCATTGCTCAGTACTTTCAAATTATTGTAGAAGAAACAAAAATCTTCATATGTTTTCACCCTGCTTGCCAGCTGCTAGCCAATAAATAGAACTCATAGGAAGTAGAGGAAATGGCTCGAGGCAAGACAGCTGAGGCTGGAATGTGGGACTGCTGATGGTGCTGGAGTTTGGAGTGTGTCACAAATGAAACTGATATTTAAGCCTACAGCATATAAATTCATCTAAACAAGACAAAATATGTATCCAGGAAAAAAAATGAAATGGGAGCATAATGAATCACACAGGATTGACAAAAAAGAAGGAGAGTTGGCCAAGAGCAGAGAGCTATGGGCAGGCAAAGGAGAAACAGTTTATATTCCAAGAAAAAAGGTGAAGTCTACTTCCAAGTATCTTATCCGCATGGAAATTCTAAGAAAGAAATATGGCTGTAACATGAGCTGGAGGACTAAGAAAATACGCAGAAAATACTTGTAAAGAGACTATGAAAATGAAAGCAATTTAGAGGAAGGACTAAAAGAATTACAGAGCCCTTAAAGAAATCAAACACTGTGTATCATTTATCATCAGTCTACCAACTTTAGAGAAAACACTTAACAGACCTGCCTTTCTGATCTGTGCCTTCACACCCAAAAATATTGTCAAATTTTAAATATGATGCAGAGCTGGGTTTCTTTCCTCTATCTCTCTTTATCAATCTATTTGAAATATTACTGAACATATATATAGAATAGAATAGAATAGAATAGAATAGAATAGAATAGAATAGAATAGAATAGAATAGAATAGAATAGAATAGAATTTTTAATTGGCCAAGTGTGATTGGACACACAAGGAATTTGTCTTGGTGCATATGCTCTCTGTGTACATAAAAGAAAAGATACGTTCATCAAGAATCATAAGGTACAGCACTTAATGATAGTCACAGGGTACAAATAAGCAATCAGTATCAATATAAATCAATATCAATATAAATCGTAAGGATACAAGCAACAAAGTAACAGCCATACAGATAAGTGGAAGGAGATGGGTGATGGGAACGATGATAAGATTAATAGTAATGTAGACTTAGTAAATAGTTTGACAGTGTTGAGGGAATTATTTAGCAAAGTGATGGCGTTCGGGAAAAAACTATTCTTGTGTCTAGTTGTTATGGTGTGCAGTGCTCTATAGCGTTGTTTTGAGGGTAGGAGTTGAAACAGTTTATGTCCAGGATGTGAGGGGTCTGTAAATATTTTCACAGTATACAGGTCCTCAATGGAAGGCAGGTTGGTAGCAATTGTTTTTTCTGCAGTTCTAATTATCCTCTGAAGTCTGTGTCTGTCTTGTTGGGTTGCAGAACCAAACCAGACAGTTACAGAGGTGCAGATGACAGACTCAATAATTCCTCTGTAGAACTGGATCAGCAGCTCCTTGGGCAGTTTGAGCTTTCTGAGTTGGTGCAGAAAGAACATTCTTTGTTGAACTTTTTTTTAATGACGTTTTTCATGTTAGCTGTCCATTTTAAGTAGAACCTAGAAATTTGAAGGTCTCTACTGCTGATACTGTGTTGTCTAGTATTGTAAGAGATGGACGTATGGAAGGGTTTCTCTTAAAGTCTACCACCATTTCTATGATATTGAGTGTGTTTAGTTCCAGATTGTTCTGGTTGCACCACGAGGCTAGTTGTTCACCCTCCCTTCTGTATGAAGATTCATCATTGTCTTGAATGAGACCAATCACTGTTGTGTCATCTGCGAATTTCAGTAGTTTAACAGATGGATCATTAGAGATGCAGTTATTGTTATAGAGAGAGAAGAGAAGTGGAGAGAACACACGGCCTTGGGGGGGCCCTGTGCTAATTGTACAGGTATCTGATGTGATTCTGCTTAGCTTCACCTGCTGCTTCCTGTTTGTTAGAAATATATTTGGAGTGTACTCTACTGACCAAGTGTAATTGTAATAAATACAGTTATACAGTACAATGAACCAGAGCCTGAGAGCAGCATGGAGGGCAGTGTGGAAAGTGACAGGGAGTAACTGTGGAAATGGTGTCTGTCGTTGGGACCAGTGAACTGGTGATTGTGAGCGGCAACAGAACAGTATGGCAGACTAACAGTCGGGTGGGGCAATGACATGGACAGAGGAAAGCAGGGAGGGCTGAATATCCTATAATGGCAGGAAAAAGGCAAGTAGGAAGAGAGGATAAAAACGACTACAGAACACAAGGCAAAGAATCAAGGCATAAATATGTAGGCTAAGTAGACAATAACAAGTCCGGAACATGAAAAGGCAGATAAGAAGGGGATAAATAAAGCTCATAAGAAGGCAAGGAGGGAAAGGATCACAACAAGGCAAGGAGGAGAGAGATAATTATAAAGCACTCCATGACAGGATAAGAATGAACCTTAGTGCATTTAAGCCCCACTCAACACTGACAATTTTAAACTTTGACATGTTTAAATGAACTGATACTACTGTGATCTATGAAACAGTTCCATGTATATGCTTATGTCCATAGAAGAACTGATGTGGGTTCCATCTTCAAAAAAAAAGGGGGGTGGGAATCAGACCTAGGAAACTGCAGACCAATCAGCCTAACATCAATACCTGAGAAAGTACTACAAAAGATAATCAAAAAACAGATCTGTGAACAAATAAAATTATAATTGGAAGTCAGAATGGGTTTGTTAAAAACAGATCATGCCAAACCAATCTTATTTCATTCTTTGACAAAGTGGCTAAATTAGTAGACCAATGAAATGCTGTGGACATAGTATACTGTATACTTAGATTTCATTAAGGCATTCAACAAAGTAGACTACACCCTACTTCTTGGTAAACTAGAAAAAAATGGGATAGATAGCATCACCACCAGATGGATTTGTTACTGACTGACAAACCATACTCAATGAGTCATCCTTAATGGTACTACATCTATATGGAGAGACGTAGGCAGTGGGGTACCACAAGGTTCTGTCTTACACCCAGTACTCTTCAATATATATATAATAAATGTAAATGTAAACAAAACAAAACAAAATATCTTCATAAATGATTTAGATGAGGGAATCATCAGATTTGCAGATGACACTAAGCTGGCAGGAATAGCCAACACCCTAGATAATAAGCTCAAGATCCAAATGGACTTGAACATTGGGCCTTACCTAACAAAATGAAATTCAACATAGAAAAAAGTAATGTCTTACACTTAGGCAAGAAAAACCAAAAGTACATGTACAGTATCTGTCCGATAAAATCGCTCGGATCCGGGACGGACTGGACACTGATTAGATAGATCAGGTCCAGGTCCGTTGTTAATAAGGCCCCCCTCATTTCAGATCTGATACAGGAGGGGGATGCGGACCTGATGGGCGTTACGGAGACCTGGCTGAGCACAGAAGGGGGCGTGCCCCTCGTTGAGATGTGTCCACCGGGCTTCCGTGCATTTCATCAGTCGAGGGTTCAAGGCAGGGGTGGGGGGGTTGCGGTTATTATAAATGAGAGTTTGGAACCGAGGGAGGTCTCTGTCCCGCAGACAGCCGGCTGTGAGTCTCTCTTTGTGCGGTGGGGCCATGGGGTTCAGATGGGTTTACTGATCATGTACCTGGCTCCCTGCTACGTGACAGCAGCCCTGCCTGAGCTGCTCGACGTGATAGCCGAGGCGGCAGTTGATACCCCCAGGCTTATGGTCATGGGGGATTTCAACCTGCCGTCGGTAGGTGAGTCATCGTCGTCAGCTCGGGAATTCATGACCTCCATGGCAGCTTTGGACCTGACCCAGTTAGTGAATGGGCCCACACACACTGGGGGACACACGCTGGACTTGATTTTTATCTCGGGACAGTGGCTGAATGATCTGGATGTGGGGAACTTAGTCATTACTCCCCTGCCGTGGACAGATCATTCTCTCCTTTGCCTGGACTTTCAGACCACAGACCCTCACCGCAGGGAGACGGAGCCAATTTGTTGGTTCCATCCCAGGCGCCTGATGGACCCGAGTAGGTTTCTGATGGAGCTTGGGCCATTTCCTGAGGATCTGACCCACGGCTCGGCTGAAGAACTCGCTGCCGCCTGGAAAAGGGCGGCAGCGGGGGCTTTGGACCGCGTCGTGCCGATGCGGCCTCTGACCCAGCACTGCTCTCGACCGGCTCCTTGGTTTACTGAGGAGCTGAGAGATATGAAGCACCAGAAAAGATGCCTAGAGAGCGCCTGGAGGGCCAGCCGCTCCGAATCTGACCGAACACTAGTACGGTCACATATTCAGACCTATCTAGTGGCAATAAGGATGGCTAAGCAAGTATACTTTGCCGCCCTTATAGCATCGGCAGATAACCGCCCAGCCGCCTTGTTTAGGGTGACCCGCTCCCTTCTGTTTCAGGGGGCTCGGGAGGACCCCTTGCAGGGATGGGCTGAGGAATTTGGAAGTTATCTGCTCGATAAAATCGCTCAGATCCGGTATGGACTGGACACAGATTGGGTAGATCCGGAAGGGATGACGCGGGCACGTCTTGAGAACATTGTTTGGGCTGAGTTTGACCCTGTGACTCCCGATGACATGGACAGGATACTGGGGAGGTTGAATGCCACCACATGTTTATTGGACCCGTGTCCCTCCTGGTTGGTACTGGCCACCCAGGAGGTTACACGAGGCTGACTCCAGGGAATTACCAGCACTTCTTTGAGGGAGGGAGTCTTCCCAGCCGCCTTGAAAGAGGCGGTGGTGAGGCCCCTCCTTAAGAAGCCTTCCCTGGACCCAGCTATTTTGGCTAATTATCGTCCGGTCTCCAATCTTCGCTTTTTGGCGAAGGTTGTGGAGAGTGTGGTGGCTTGGCAGCTCCCCCAGTACCTGGAGGAAACTGTTTATCTAGACCCGTGCCAGTCCGGCTTCAGGCCTAGGTACAGCACAGAGACGGCTTTGGTCGCGTTGCTTGATGATCTCTGGAGGGCACGGGACAGAGGTTGTTCCTCTGTTCTTGTCCTGTTAGATCTGTCAGTGGCGTTCGATACCATCGACCATGGTATCTTGCTGCGGCGGTTGGAGGGCTTGGGAGTGGGAGGCACCGTTTTACGGTGGTTCTCCTCCTACCTCTCCGACCGCTCACAGACGGTGTTGACAGGGGGGCAGAGATCGACCCCTAGGCAACTCACTTGTGGGGTGCCACAGGGGTCGATTCTCTCACCCCTCCTGTTCAACATTTATATGAAGCCGCTGGGAGTGATCATCCATGGTTTCGGGGTGAGCTGTCAGCTGTATGCTGACGATACTCAGCTGTACATCTCCACCCCAAACCACCCAACGAAGCCGTCAATGTGATGACTCGGTGTCTTGAGGCCGTTCAGGTCTGGATGGGGACGAACAGGCTCCGACTCAACCCATCCAAGATGGAGTGGCTGTGGATGCCGGCGTCCCGGCACAGTCAGCTTACCCCATTGCTGACTGTGGGGGCAAATCGTTAGCCCCCAGGGAATCGGCGCGCAATTTAGGCGTTCTCCTGGACGCACGGCTGTCTTTAGAAGACCATTTGACAGCCGTCGCCAGGGGAGCTTTTCATCAGGTTCGCCTGATTTGCCAATTGCGCCCTTTCCTGGACCGGGACTCGTTATACACGGTCACTCATGCCCTCGTCACTTCCCTTCTGGATTACTGCAATGCTCTTTACATGGGGCTCCCCTTGAGGAGCACCTGGAGGTTCCAACTGGTACAGAATGCGGCCGCGCGGGGGATTGAGGGAGCTCCCCATAGCTCCCATGTAACACCTCTCCTGCGCAGGCTGCATTGGTTGCTGGTGGTCTTACGGGTGCGCTTCAAGGTGTTGGTTATCACCTTTAAAGCGCTCCATGGCATTGGACCGGGATATTTACGGGACCGCCTGCTGCCGACAGTTACCTCCCATTGTCCGGTACGTCCAGTGCGCGCTCACAGGGAGGGCCTTCTTAGGGTGCTGTTGGCTAGTCAATGTCGGCTGGCGGCCCCCAGAGGAAGAATGTTCTCTGTGGGGGCCCCGGCTCTATGGAATGAGCTGCCGGTGGGACTCCGTCTCCTCCCTGATCTCCAGACCTTTAAACGCGAGCTCAAGACTTTCTTTTTTCACCAAGCGGGGCTGGCCTGATTGATTTTAGTATGGGGGGTTTTAGCGGGTTTTTAATAGGGTTTTAGTTTTTGAAAAATTTTAGCTAATATTTTAAGTATACAGCGGTTGAATCACTTGTTATAGTATTTTAATTTGTTTATGATTTCTGTTGTTTTATTGACTGTACACCGCCCTGAGTCTTCGGAGAAGGGCGGTATAAAAATATGAATAAATAATAATAATCTGGGTGGGATGGCGGGGACAGGTCTTGAGGATATTATCTGGGCTGAGTTCGATCCTGTGACTCCCGATGACATGGACAGGTTGTTGGGTAGGCTGAATCCCACCACATGTTTATGGGACCCGTGTCCCTCCTGGATGGTACTGGCCACACGGGAGGTTACACGAGGCTGGCTCCTGGGAGTTCCCAGCTGGAGTTACCAGGTTGGTAACTCCAGCTGGGAACTTTATTTTAAGAAATTGTCCCTTTGTTGGGGGGCATTTTCCCCACTACCTTGAAAGAGGCGGTGGTGAGGCCCCTCCTCAAGAAGCCCTGCCTGGACCCAGCTGTGTTAGCGAATTATTGTCCAGTCTCTAACCTTCGTTTTTTGGCGAAGGTTGTTGAGAGTGTGGTGGCATATCAGCTTCCTCAATACCTGGAGGAAACTGTCTATCTTGACCCGTTCCAGTCCGGTTTCAGACCTGGATACAGCACCGAGACGGCTTTGGTCGCGTTGGTGGATGACCTCTGGAGGGCTCGGGACAGGGGATGTTCCTCTGTCCTGGTCCTGTTAGATCTCTTGGCGGCTTTTGATACTATCGACCATGGTATCCTGCTGCGGCGGTTGGAGGGATTGGGGGTGGAAGGCACCGTTTATCGGTGGTTCTCCTCCTATCTCTCTGACCGTACGCAGACGGTGTTGGCAGGGGGGCAGAGATCGACCTCAAGGTGCCTCAATTGTGGGGTGCCTCAGGGGTCGGTTCTCTTGCCTCTCCTGTTCAAAATCTACATGAAGCCGCTGGGTGAGGTTATCCGTGGTTTCGGGGTGGATTACCATCTGTACGCTGATGATACTCAGCTGTACATTTCCACCCCGAACCACCCCAACGAAGCCGTCGAGGTGATGGGCCGGTGTCTAGAAGCCATGCGGGTCTGGATGGGGAGGAACAGGCTCCAGCTCAACCCCTCCAAGACAGAGTGGCTGTGAGTTCCGGCGTCCTGGTACAGTCAGCTTACGCCATCGCTGACTGTTGGGGGGGAAGTATTGACTTCCAGGGGAAGAGTGCGCAACTTAGGCGTTCTCTTGGACGATCAGCTGTCTTTAGAAGAACACTTGACGGCCGTCGCCAGGGGAGCATTTTATCAGGTTCGCCTGATTCGCCAGTTGCGCCCCTTCCTTGATCGGGACTCCTTACGCACAGTCACTCACGCCCTCGTTATTTCCCGCCTGGACTATTGCAATGCTCTCTACATGGGGCTCCCCTTGAAGAGCACCAGGAGGCTCCAGCTAGTCCAGAATGCGGCTGTGCGGGTGATAGAGGGAGCACCGCGTTGCTCCCATGTAACACCTATCCTGCGCGGCCTGCACTGGCTGCCGGTAGCCTTCCGGGTGCACTTCAAGGTGTTGGTTACCACCTTTAAAGCGCTCCATGGCTTAGGACCGGGCTATCTACGAGACCGCCTTCTGCCAACCGATAGCCTCCCAACGACCTGTGCGCTCCCACAGAGCGGGCCTCCTCAGGGTGCCGTCGACCAAACAATGTCGGTTGGCGACCCCCAGGGGGAGGGCCTTCTCTGTGGCAGCACCGGCCCTATGGAACGAGCTGCCTCCGGGGTTACGACAACTCCCTGACCTCCGGGCCTTCAAATGTGAACTGAAGACTTTACTATTTCATCGTGCGGGACTAGCCTAAGAAATATTTTATTGTAATTTTAAATGGGTTTTAAATCGGTCTTTGACCGTTTTAGTATTTCGGCCATTAAATATTTGGTTTTAATTTGTTTTTTAAATATTGCTATTTATATTTGTATTTTAATATGGCTGTAAACCGCCCTGAGTCCTTTGGGAGAAGGACGGGATAGAAATCTAATTATAAATAAATAAATAAAATAAATAAATAAATTAGATGAAACCTGGCTTAATAGCAGTAATTGTGAGATGGATCTTGGAGTCCTAGTGGACAATCAATTAAATATGAGTCAGCAGTGTACAGCAGCAGCCAAAAAAGCCAATGCAATCCTAAATTTCATTAACAGGGGGATTGAATCAAGATCACATGAGGTACTAGTACCATACTATAAAGCCTTAGTAAGGCCACCCCAATCACCACACAATAAAAAAAAAAGTTGAGACTCTAGAAAGTGCAGAGAACATCAACAAAAATGATTAGAGGCCTGGAGGCTAAAACATATGAAGAATGTTACAAGAACTGGGCATGGCTAGTCTAGAGAAAGACCATGGGTGACATGATAGCAGTGTTTCAATATTTGAGGGGCTGTCACAGAGAAGAAAGGGAGAATCTATTATCCAAGGCACGTGAAGGCCAGATAAGGAACAATGGATGGAAACTGATCAAGGAGAGATTTAACCTGGAAATAAGGAGAAATTTTCTAACAGTGAGAACAATCAACCAATGAACAGCTTTCTTATAGAAGTTGTGGGTGCTTCATCACTGGAGGCTTTCAAGAAGAGACTGGACAGTCACTTGTCAGAAATGGTATAGGTCTCCTGCTTGAGCAGGCAGTTGTACTACCTGTAGTACGTATAGTAGACTCTCAGTTTATAATTCTTTTTGCTTTTGTTTTTTAATCAAGTCTATCAATGGCATGTTAGGATAAAGAACCAGCTGGGAACTTTATTTTAAGAAATTGGGCAAATAATATTTGCTGGTAAAACTGGTATTTCTTATATTGGGTTAATATTCATTTTAATTTTTAAAAAAATCACTAATATATTATTATATTCTATATAATAATTTTCTCATACCCCTAGAAACATTGGATTACACTTTTAAGAATACCAAATCAATGTTCACAGATTTATGGATGCTATGCCAGCTAGTTAAAACAGATGCTAGAGAACCAAACCAGGGAAAGCTGAAGTAAATGATGTGTGACAGAAAGAGATCATGATTAAAACTAAATATATAAATTAACTAAAAAGTAATCATATGCCATGTGTCAGTTTATGTACATCCATACATTTTAATACCTTTATCTTTGTTTTTTTCTTTTCCAAGGGAATCCAGTTTCTTTCTCAATGATTTCTTCCTCTTTTGTCCATCTAGAACATACAAGCAATAAATGTTAGCAAATGCAGTAAGTGTTGTCTGCATGAGGTGTCAAGTTTAATTTACCAAATGCCAGATAACACATGAATCATTTTATCTATCTGAAATAATGGGCTGTTACCTAGAAAAATATCTTTTGTTTATTTTCTTTTAAGATTCTACAAATCTTATAATAGGCTGATAAATAAACATGTCCATTATAAAAACTATTACTGGTTTATAATAAAAAGTTCATATCTCCTTGAGATTAAGGCTACATTATATTTTATTATGTACTAGCTGAATATCCATGCTCCACCACAAAACTATGTGATCGGGCTTGATAAATCGACACTTACAGCTTGAAAATTAATGAGTAGTTACGATCGGCCTCTCCTCTCCCCTTCTCTCTCTCACCCTTGCCCCACAGAAGCCTCCCCTATCCTATCCCCTTTTCTCCATCAGCTTTGCCCCACAGAAGCCTACCCTACCCTACCCTACCCTACCCCCCTTCTCTCTTTCAGGCTTGCCTCACAGAAGCCATCCCTATCCTATCCCCTGCTTGCTGCTGTGAAAGTAAAACTGAAACTGAAACTCCTCTCCTCTGCTTGTATTTTGCATTTGGAACAGATTTTTTCAGGTGGGGAGGGAAAGTAGAACTCCTTAGCATCAGAGTGTGTTAATAATAATACAGGAAATACTAATGCTCTGATGGTTATTTCGAAAAATCCTTTCTTAGTGAGCACCTAGAAGCCAAGAGGGACATACATGGCAAATTTCAAGTTTGTAGGCTTTACAGTTCTGGAGATTTTGTGATGATGCATGAGTGGTATTTCACTTTTATATATATAGATAAGTTATTCTTTTAACAGTGGAAGCCATACTAGCTAACATTTTCTAATGCATCTATTTTTGTAAATAGACTTTTATAAAAGATATTTTATAATAAAATGTTCTAATATGATTAAGAAACTTAAACTACTTTAACATATCATCTTAGCATATGAATTGTAAAGTAGACTTCCGCTAATTTTCTAGGTGATTAAGCAGATAGTTGTTCAACTGGAGAACTTAATTGTTTGCCTCAGCTTGCCATTTCAGAATATTTAAGGGATGGACTTGTAACCGAATTATGCTACTTTAAATTGCAGACTGGTTTGAATGCTTTTCCATTCAACAAAAAGTGGGGGTATAAACAGCAAAAAGTACATCACGTTAATTCCATGACAGATTTAATGCGGCTTACGATAAACAGTTCCCATTATTTGCGGAATTCACCAATCCAAGAAACATTAGTAAAATAATTCCATTAGTGTCCAATAAGTGTTGTCTCAACAAATACACATTTCAAGGTAATGGACAGAATTACTCTTTGGAGGCAAAAATACACTTTTGTGCCCAACTTCTAAATTTAAAAAAAATAAATAAATAGTCAGATGCTACTCTCTGGCTTCTGCTCCAATTACCACTTTCTACATGCGTAGAGCTGCCCCCCCTTGATAAATACACAAGGTTTCTGAAAGAGACTAGCAAGAGATGAATCACAGAGGATGTAGGGAAGAACTGTTAAACCATTTCCTTGGCTGTCCTTTCGCCACAGAAATTCTTCTGCTGTCATTTAAAACTAAAGGATAAAATTACTCATGAAAGTTTCCTAAGCAAACTGATTAAAAATAGGATAAGAGATTTTATTTTTGTAATGGTAACTGAATAAGAAACAAAACGCAGAGAGTAAAATAATATATCTCTGCTTGGTTCATGCAATGTTGGGATGCAAACACATCGACTTCATGTGGATTGGCACTTTTAATTTGTTCAGAAATGATATAAAGGGACAACTGTGCAAATTGCTCCGGAAAGTTAAAATAAAAAGAGACATTGATATTTCTCCAATCTGGAGGAATTACTGCAACAAAAGTTGAATTACAGCAGCAAACGTTGCATGCTAAGTAAAATGCTAATAATCCAACTGCAAACAAATATTACACGATTTGAATTATCTGGGAATCATGGCAGTGTGAAGACATTAACTGAATGGTTCAGTATGTTAAGCAATAAAGAAAATATCATGAATGTCATTACATCTTTATATAAGTACTGATATTACACAGAATATTTTATCCCTTAAATTTAAAACATTTGAAGTTTTTTACTTTGGAAAAGGCAAGAGCTGGAGCATTCTGTACTTATGGTTTACAGGTTGACTTCAAAGTCAGTCTGTGTAGTATAGAGACATTGGATAGGTTTGGGACATCCAGTGAAATTCAACTGTGAAAGATTATGCACAGACAACAATAAACATTCTTTATATTTTGCTAACCTATGGTATTCTCTATAGATATTTTGACTATATTTTAGATGTCATTGCATGAAGCACACTGATATGAGAGTGCTAGTAAGATCCAGTTTTAAGAGAGAAGGAGACTATGAGGAACTTTTTTATACAGAATCAGATTTTAGGAACTTTGAAGAAGACAATGGCAACTCACTTCTGTTTTAAGTGTTCTTTATCCCCCCCCCCACCGTCCCTACAGGAGTGAAGCTTGAGTGAAATGTTAAATAAAACTGGACAATTTTACATGACATGGATTACAAAATGAATAGCTACATAAAATGGTTATATATTACTTCTACTAATAGAAGCAGTAGGTTAGATAAAATGATTATACATAACTTTTAGATAAAATGATTACATATTACTTCTAATAGAAGCAATATGTTAGATAAAATGATAATATATAACTTTTAGATAAAATGATTACATATTACTTTTATTAATAGAAGCAGTAGGTTACCAGCAGGGGTGGGATCCTACCGGTTTAACAACCGGTTCACTAAGTGCGCCAGAAGCGCTGTGTGTGCATGCACACTTTGGAGAAAACTCACCTTCCGCATTGCTGCCAGCAAGGAAAACAATGGAGGCACGGCAATCCACTCTGCTGCCCCGATCAGCTGGGCTTTGGAAACGGAAATATAGGTAAATATAATGCAGGGGCAGGCCCACTTCAAAATCGGAGCAAACCAGTTCGCTCACGGCTGATAGTCAGAGCTAACGGTTCACCCGAACTGGTCCGAACCGGTAGAATCCCACCACTGGTTACCAGTCACTAGAAACATTACAGAAAGGCTGATAATATATTTATATTTGAGGAGTTCTTAATTTTTATCTATCTGGCTTTTATAGGAATAGAAAAAAATATGAGACAAAAAAACTCATGGTTAAACACCCATATGGAATGCTGTGTTTATTTATTATTAAAATCAGTTGAACGCTATCCTTTACATAACTAATCACCAGAAGTTAAAACATCCATAGTAAAAATAAAAGTATACTTTAAATAAACTAATCCAATTGGAACAGAGTCATTAATCCCCAATATAATCCATAAAAGGATAACATCAATGAATAACAATCCAAAATGAAATGGAGACAATTTTGCATTTAAAATTCTGCAGAAAAGCTCTACTTTTAACATGTTCTAGAAGCACTTAATGTGGGAGCAGATTTAACTATAGGAAGAAACCCAGTGGTGGGATTCAGCCGGTTTGGGCTGGTTCGGATGAACTGGTAGTTAAATTGCTGGCTCACCCCACCCCTTCCTGGAGTCCCCATGCACCCCATTTTGGCTGCCAGGTAAGTGCAGGGAGGCCTACTAGACCCAAAATGGGGCGCAGGAGGTGCGGCACCTCTGTGGCCCTTTTTTTTGCTCCCAGGAGGCTTCAGGGAAACCTCCTAGACCCAAAATGAGGCCCGGGGTAGTGGTAGTAGTGCAGCCTGTCTGGTGAGCTTTCCTTTGCCTGTTTGCCAGTGCAAATAGCCTGTTACAGGGCCTTCCTGGGGCTCCCCTGGCCTGTTACAGGCCAAAATGGAGGTTCCCTGGCCCCAATCTGCCCTCCCAGGCCCTTTCTGGGCCATCCTAGGGCTTCCCCAGCTTCTTACAGGCTGAAATGGAGAGTCCCTGGCCCCGATCTGCCCTCCCCACACCATTTCCCATGACTTTACTGAACTTACTTTCCAAAGACCTGCAGAAGAGGCTGAGCCACATGGCAGAGAACCCATGGTGAAGCTGTAAGAACGTGAGATGTAAGGAAAACAGCTTTCCCCATCTGAATAAAAGACTTCGGCTTCTATGCCATGAGTGCCTGCAGGTTTAGTTTTTAACCCAGTCTGGTCAGGCTTAGTTTAGGCCAAGGGTCTCCAACCTTGGCAACTTTAAGCCTGGAGGATTTCAACTCCCAGAATTCCCCAGCCAGCTCTGCTGGCTGGGGAATTCTGGGAGTTGAAGTCCTCCAGGCTTAAAGTTTTTTATTTTATTTTATTTTGTCACAACAATATACACAAGCATCAGCATAAAATATCTACATATCATATAAGCATATATATGAGCAAAAGTATGCAATAACTATATTAATTTGATATAATGAAAGGAAACAATAGGACAGGAACGGTAGGCACTTTTGTGCTCTTAAGGAATGGGGTGAGGTCAATAATAGACAGTTTTTGGTTAAAGCTTTTGGGATTTTGAGAAGAGACCACAGAGTCAGGTAGTGTGTTCCAAGTGTTAATAACTCTGTTACAGAAGTCATATTTTCTGCAAACAAGATTGAAGCGGTTAACATTAAGTTTAAATGTATTGTTTGCTCTTGTATTATTGCGATTGAAGCTGAAGTAGTCTTCAACAGGAAGGACATTGCAATAGATGATTCTATGAGCTAAGCACAGGTCTTGTCGGGGTCGGCCGAGTTCTAAGTTTTCTAATCCCAGGATTTCAAGTCTGGTGGTATAAGGTATTTTGTTGCTTTCAGAGGAGCGGAGAACTCTTCTTGTAAAATATTTTTACAATAAAAATAAGTTGCCACGGTTGGAGACCCCTGGTTTAGGCCCAGTCTGCTTGCTGCTGACTGGCTAGTTCGAATGAGCAGCTTCAGGGATTGGGACATGGCAGCCAATCAACAAGGGCCTTGCAGTTTGGCCTGATGAGACAAAGGAAGCTACCTCCCTTTTCATTAGTTGCTGCCTCAATCCCTGAAGCAGGAAGCTTCCAGGCCTAGGCCTGCTGACCACATGACCCCAGCCAAACGCTTTTACTCAGAAGCTGGTGAAAATGTTTTCCTTAGATTTCATGTTCTTACAGTTTCACCTTCTGAATAAAACACTTTGGCTTCTCTGCCAGTGGCTCAGCCTCTTCTGAACCTCTGGAGATCTTCAAAAAAATAAGATCTTCAAAAAGTAAGTAATAAAATAAATGGCATGATTAACATTTCCATTGTTTTCAGTGAGAAATATAGGTAATTAGGTTAGTATGAATGTAACCTATTAAGATTATGTTTAAAAATATAAAAGAACTATATGTTAAAAATGTCCCTGAAATGCCATTAAATCATTTATTTCCATCCTTTGATTTTTGTAGCAAATTTTTGTTTTGATAAAAGAAAAGTGAATATTCATGGAGAATCCATCTGTTTCTTCAAAGTAGTTCCTCTCTCACCATCCTCTAAAGTTCTACTCCTTAATTGATTTTTCTTAATAATTTGTCTATTTAGAACAACAAAAAGGAAGCAGAAAAAAAGGCAACAGAATTCCTAAGAGAGCAAAATCCCTACAGCTATATAGAGACCCTAGTGGTCTCTAAAGTGCTCTTATTACCACAGTAAAAAGCAGTACAATGACTTTAAAATACAGCTATTACTGTTTCCAAATATATATATACTGGTACTTGCTAACATTTTAGAAGGTACCTATGTTAACAGATAGCTGCTTCCATTAGCAGAAGAACAGTTTCCAATATAGGGGGAATAATCACAAATCCAGCAAGTTTTTATATTTGCTTGAGAGAGTCTGTGAGAAACCTTTTGCTAATGTTAGAATGAGACTTCACTGAACAACTAATGTAGTTTTGTCTTCTTGTAGCTCTTGAAATCCATGTCACAGAATTCATGTTTCAAAAGTATTCATATCATTTTAGCTATTTTTGACATAAGATTGCCAGATTTAAAAATTCTAAGTGTTTAAATATTAAATGGAAAAGTCTTTTTATAAGGCTACTATCAAGCATTGTACATTAGGCTTGTCAAATTTCTTGTTTCTGATCAGATTGTATTTCACAATGCTTCAAGTGTATAATGGCTTATTTAGTTATATTAACAGAATAGATAGCAGAAAAAATTATACCTTTATAGCAAAAAAAAAAAGTAATTAATCCAAAAAAGGTGAATAACATTTTTACAGAACTATAGATATGTTGAGTCTGGGCGCAACAAGGATTGGAGGGGAGGGGAGGGGCAGGGCGAGGCACCCCTTGATGTGAGTGACATTGAGTTGGCCACGCCCACCCAGTCACATGACCACCTAGACACTCCCACAGAACCTGTTAACTTATTTGAATCCCACCACTGAAGAGACCATTCTACAGGGCCAGGGCCCCAACAGAACAACTCCTGGTCTCTTGGCTTCCTTCACTTTAGGAAAGTGGGTAATAACTAACACCTATTTCTAGGAGCAGGCTATTGAATGGATTGACTCCAATGGGCCACTGTATTCCACACTAATTATGTCTTACAAATAGACATGAAAGGCAGCTGAGTATCTTATCTATGGCCTACCTGACTACATCTTCATAAAATAGTACACATGAATCCAGAAGATCCTAACTTCCCACTCAAGAAACAACTCTGGAGCATAGCAAGTACTGCAAGGTTCAAACTAACTCCATCTTACGAGATTCAAGTTCAGCTTATTTTAACCGATTCAATTCCTTATAGTATAGCCTCTAGACAAGAATCAAGACTTCCACAGGCCAGGAATCAGTAGTGATATAGAGTTGGCTATAATCAAGCATGCTGATAATCTCTCCCACCTGTTTCAGGGAGACCATTAATATGAGGTAATCCTGAGAATCCAGTGTCAATATAAAGAGAAATTAAGTAGATAAATTTATCAGTGGAAGTTTAGCAAATAGAATGTGATGATCATTAATTAATCAGTCTTCCTAATCAGCAAATAACTTAGTTTTCTAATTAAGTGAGCTGGTCTCAACCAAGCAATGAAAATAAAACGAATCAGAGTTCAACCAAATTAGCCATGGCAGATAGAAACAAACCTGTTATTCTGCTAAGTGTCAAGATATCTATTTCTCTGTGGGTGATTACTGCAATAAAGGGGACTCTAAAACAATGTTTATTCATTGCAGGCAAGATGAATAGATTAGAGAAACTACAAAAATTAGAAAGGTTGAGACAAAAGAATTTCAGATCCAAAACAGCATCATTATCTACTGAATAATGTATCTCACTGATGAATGATAAGCAACTAGACACCTAACCAGAAATATTAAAAATTAATACAATATTACAAAAATTAATACAGATAATACAGTCAGTACAGATTTTATCTGAGCCAAAGGCATTATGATCATGAATACTAAAAAAGCGTTCTTCAGATACTGTACCCAGCTGCAGCTTCATTTAGTGTGGCCTCCACCAATCTGATGCCTTATTTATTTACTGAAAAACATCATAAGATTGAAGTTCACTTTAGTTTACATATTTTTCAAACTATCCAAACAAATTGTTTGGAGTAAAATCCATCCCATAAGAATATCAGAAACAGTTCTACAAGATCTGAGGGCTTGTAAATAAATCACAGTCAGATGAAAGTATTTAGCATCAAATGGGAAAGGTTACTTGCACGCTTCGGGCGGTGGGGGGGAATGAAAGAATAAAGCTGCAAAAATGTAACTATCATTACATTTCTGTCACTGACATTCAGTCTGATTAATATATATAGTGCTGGAAATCTTTGCACAAGAATACTCCCCTTGAATATATACACTTTGTTTAGAGAAGCTTATGAATTATTTTGTTAAACAAAATAAATTATTCACTAATAATAATAATAATAATAATAATAATAATAATAATAATAATAATAATAATAATAATAATAATAATAATATAATATTTTAATTTTTTATACCGCCCTTCTCCCGAAGGACTCAGGGCGGTGAACAGCCAGATAAAACAATACAATATATTACAATAAAAACTATTTAAAAAACTTATTCAATATGGCCTAAATTTAGATATAAAATGTATAATATAAAATAAACCCCATTTAAAATCGAATTAAAAACCCCTATTAAGCCAGTCCTGCTCGGAAGAATAGATACGTCTTCAGCTCGCGGCGAAAAGTCCGGAGGTCAGGAAGCTGTCGAAGTCCTGGGGGAAGCTCGTTCCAGAGGGTAGGATTGATTCTTAAATTTTTTTAGTTGAGCATGAGGTCACTCCATAACCCTGTCCTCAACTAATTAGCACTGTTTTGAAATGCTTTGTCCTATCAACATCAAAGATACACAAAGAGGAGGCTGCAGGCTACAGGATTTTAGGTAGTCCTTAACTTAAGACCACAGTTGGGACTTGAGTTTTGGTAGTTAAGTGATTGTGGTTGTAAGTCAAGAAACCCATGTGATGAGACCCTATTTTTCAACTATTTTTATTGTGGTAATTAAGTGAATGATGTTGTTTTAAGTGTGAATGACATGGTTGTTAAACAAATTCATTGTCCCATATGGGTGTTTAAACCAACAAAAAACATCACAAATCAGTCTCATGCCTGCAGGACAATACAACTGGTCATAAATGCGACTGGGCTGCCAAGTGCCCAAAATGATGGAATGTGGGCAGATGGTGCAATGTTTTGCTATGGAGTGCTTTACAGGCTGTAAAGCAATCTTTCTGTAGCCATCATAACTCTGAACTATTGTTAAATGACTAGTCATTAAGACGAAGACTATCTGTAAAGTGAAGAAGGTTGCAAATTCAATACATGCTACTTCTAATTAACTTTGAAAGATGGTAAGAAGAAATGACAGATGTGGAACAAATTTTATCTGACATGGCACAAACTGAAAAAGAGACTACAAGTGACACAGCAAGAGAATGATTTGGAAAAGGACACTGCTGGATACAGAAAGTAAATTGGCTGTTTTAAAAATTAAAAAGGAAATTCAAATATTAAGGGTAACGACCAAGAAAAAAATTCTGGACTAAATTTTATGAATGGTTGGACAGGAAGAGGAATGCTAAGATGAAGGGGTAGTGAATGTCTAGAAATGGGTATGTCAGTGTATGTTAAACTTGTATGTGAGATATGATTATATTGAGTATGGATGTAGCTGTTTAGGAGGAATTAACCTATATAATTGACATGTAAGAAGTAATGTAAATTTGTACAAAGATAAAAAAGTAGATTATTTATTAGCTTAAATTTGACGGCAATGTTTAAAACCAGAGATGTTAAACCATGTCCACTGTTTTTTTTAATTTGAATTATTATAAAAAAAAATTAAAAAAAAAAATTCTTATGAGATCTACTAAAGAGACTTGTTAAAGTCTTAAAGAAATATCATGTTTCCCCTAAAATAAGATCCTGTCTTATATTTTTTTGAACCCTGAAACAAGCTCTTGGCCTTATTGCCATGAACTCAAAAGCCTGATTGGGCTTATTATCAGGGGATGTCTTATTGTGGGGGAAATAGGGTATATGGAATGGGGTAAAAAAGAATTGAAGAGAACTTCTATTCTACGTTTGATTGAATTAAAAATTAAGACTGTTAGAAGGAAAAATGGTTTATTTGATCGAAGTTAAAAGAGAAGACTTTTTTTTTGCAAAGGCCTGGTAACTCTTTATGAACTTTTTGCTGATACTAGGATTGAAAGTGTTTTATGAATTTGCTTATAGATGGGATAAGGAATGAAGAGATATCTGTTTATAACCTTATAGAGGGAAAAGAGTTATTAAATTTGTATAAATATGCCTGTTGCAATGCAGGCTGGAAGTCACTTCTTTATATATTTATTACATTCTTTAATTTTCTTTTTTCCTATACTTTTTATTCTTATTTTCCATTTTCTAAATTTAGTTTGGGTTTATTTTCACTATCGTAATTAAATTCTTAATAAAAATATATTCAAAGGTAGTTTAATTTTTTATTCTTATTTTTTCCAGCAACCAGAGTTGTACAATAGACTGCAGAAATTTATTTTGACTTTTAGCAACTGGATTTGTATTTTTGGAAATGAAGTTTGCTTAGTTCTTCTGAGAAAGTCAAGTAAAGATTTTATTGTTACCTAATACATAGTATACTTGATAAAAACACTTTTACATGACTGTTGGTTTCCCATTAGTCCATTTGACAACAGAGTCTAGTATAGACCTACCAGATCTCAGATGCAAAACTCTAAATGAATAGTAAACATCAAAAAATAGATTCAAAATCCATCTATTTTAATGGTAGCCTAGTTTTGCATAAACCTCTATGAGGATAATGCACGAAAATTTGCAAATAATTTTTTAACCTTGAGTTGGCTAAATAAAGATGCTTTCTGTATCATTTTTTGATTTTCTCCCTCATTTTATGATGTTGATTATTGTTTATATTATATTATTTATATTTTTTTAATGACAAGGACTTCTGTTTTCTAAAACTGCTGACTAATGCATTAAGGGATTACTTATAATTCAGAGTTTTTAAGTGCTACTAAATTTTGAATCAAATTGTTTCTATTCTACTACTACAAATATCTAAATATTAAGTCCACAGATAAAAAATAAGTAAAGAGTAATAATGTAAAGTGACGAAAACCTTCCACGAAAACACTAAAGCACAGATTATAAATATTACCATTTACACTGTATAAGAAAAATAGAAAATTACATAAAGAGTAGAAAAAACAAAGCTTCAATAATCTACTTTATGCCAAAACAAACACATAAAGCACATTCCCATTTTTATTCAGAACAGAACAGAAACATACTGGGCACAAAATCAAATACCGCATAATAAAGGTTCCGATTGAGAAATAGTTGTGCTCGTTTTGGATACAGCTTTCTAAAATAATTTCTTTTTATATAACTGAGCTCAATTAGTGATCAGTGAATTAAAATTAATCAATTGGTTAACAAAATCAACTGCAAGCTGGTAAGACCTTCAGGATCTCCAATTGCTTGCCAGAAAAGGTTGGGGTGGTGTAAGAATGACAAATTCCTACAAAAGACAGATTCAACACCTCCATAAATGTTGATCTCCGGATTATAACTTTGATGCAAAACAACAAAATCATCCTCTTAACAACATTAAGCGTCTTCTTAATGTACAAACCTGTTGCATGTCAAATAATGAGGACAATCAGTTGAATATATAGGAATATGGCTTTAAGATTTCGATATTTACCGCAATGTATATTATTTGTATAAAGATGTCATGACATTATTCTACAAATGATGCAATCTCCATAATTATGTTGCTACTCAAATGATATACCCATAATGATAAAAAAGGATATAATTTTAATTTTTTACATAATGACAAAACAATCAGAATAAGAGGTATGATGGCAGCTGGAATAACTATTAAATGTTTAATTATGGATGTGTAAAGCAATCTTCTATCTTTTGATTAGAAGACAAAAAAGTAAAATAAAATATTAGCTTATGATTTACTCTTCAATACTTACCATTTCATTGCTAGCATCTAAGCATTTGGATTCATTCTTACCTTTAGGAATGGTTATTTGGCATCCTAAATCACAGTCCTGCTGCAACTGATAGAAGGCCACTTCCTGTAGTCGGGCACGCTCCAGTTCTGAAAGACTCTGAATAGAAACAGATTTCAGTCGAACGCTGCGCCCTGACATGCTGTTCCAAGTGAAATCACCCTGTAAGAATTCAAGCAGGAAATATGTCATGTCACATATACATCAACAAGTGAGCAAAATATTATTTTACTATATGGGAGATTGACTGGGAAAGGAATGGAGAATCAACAGTGGGCAGATTCTCTTTTAAATGGCAGCTCAATCCAGATGGGGAAGATTCTGGAACAAAGCATTCAGAGTCCCCACCTTAATTAACTCACCATCAATAAGGCTGGGAAATTTCTAATACAGCCCCCAAAATACTACATTTATCTCGGATTAGTGTTGAAAATAATTTATTGAAATCTGTAGTTTCTGCTTCCTTGGTCTTGCTTCCTACTTGGGTTCTGACACTTTTACAACCCTAAAAATATAAGTCAGGCTTTATTAAGCTATACTTGATATTAACCTGCAACAACATTCCATTTTATTTGGTTGATTTTATATGTATTAAAGAAATGTATTCAACTGAATGTTGAATAGATAGTTGGACTTAATTGTTTAAATAGACCATTTAAGTTTTATTATTTTATTACAGGTGATTCTTGATTTATGACTATGTAAAATGAAATATTTACTATTATCATATATATGCTATAGTTATATAATATATTCATAATTATTCATATTTAATTAGTCATTTATAATAGAATAGAATAGAATAGAATTTATTGGCCAAGTGTGATTGGACACACAAGGAATTTGTTTTGGTGCATATGCTCTCAGTGTACATAAAAGAAAAAGAAAAAAAAAACCTTTATCAAAGGTACAACATTTACAACACAAATGATGGTCATAGGTTGCAATTTAACCCTTAATGATAGCAACAAAAAGTTAAAGTCATACAGTTATAAGTGGAAATGAAAATGATGAGAAGATTAATAGTAGTTTAGATTTAGTAAATAGTTTGACAGTGTTGAGGGAATTATTTGTTTAGCAGAGTGATGGCCTTCGGGGAAAAACTGTTCTTGTGTCTAGTTGTTCTGGTGTGCAATGCTCTATAGCGTCATTTTGATGGTAGGAGTTGAAACAGTTTATGTCCAGGATGTGAGAGATCTGTAAATATTTTCACAGCCCTCTTCTTGATTCGTGCAGTATACAGGTCCTCAGTGGAAGGCAGATTGGTAGCAATTATTTTTTCTGCAGTTCTAATTATCCTCTGAAGTCTGTGTCTTTCTTGTTGGGTTGCAGAACCAAACCAGACAGTTATAGAGGTGCAAATGACAGACTCAATAATGCCTCTGTAGAACTGGATCAGTAGCTCCTTGGGCAGTTTGAGCTTTCTGAGTTGGCGCAGAAAGAACAGTCTTTATTGTCCATTTTTGATGATGTTTTTGATGTTAACTGTCCATTTTAGATCTTGCTATATGATAGAACCTAGAAATTTAAAGGTTTCTACTGTTGATACTGTGTTGTCAAATATTGTGAGAGGTGGAAGTATGGAAAGGTTTCTCCTAAAGTCTACCACCATTTCTACAGTTTTGAGTGTGTTCAGTTCCAGATTGTTAGGCTAGTCATTTGACCTCACGTCTATATGCGGATTCATCATTGTCTCGAATGAGACCAATCACTGTTGTGTCATCTGCGAACTTCAGTAGTTTAACAGATGGATCATTGGAGATGCAGTCATTGGTATACAGAGAGAAGAGAAGTGGGGAGAGCGCACAGTCTTGGGGGGGCCCTGTGCTAATTGTACAGGTATCTGAAGTGATCCCGCTTAGCTTTACCTGCTGCTTCCTGTTTGTTAGGAAGCTTGTGATCCGCTTACAAGTCTGCTCAGGTACTTGTAGCTGGTTTAGCTTAGTTAGAAGAGTGTCTGGAATGATGGTATTGAATGCTGAACTAAAGTCTACAAAGAGGACCCTTACAAAGGTCTTTGGAGATTCAAGATGTTGTAAGATGTAGTGCAGAGCTATATTAACAGCATCATCTGTTGATCTATTTGCTCGGTATGCAAATTGCAAGGGTTTAACAGCGGATCCGTGATGGTTTTCAAGTAGGAAAGCACTAGCCTTTCAAAGGCTTTCATGACTATAGATGTTAAAACAACTGGTCTGTAGTCATTCAGTTCCTTGATGGTGGGCTTCTTCGGCACTGGGATGATGGTAGAGCGTTTGAAGCAAGAAGGAACATAGCACATCTCTAGTGATTTATTGAAGATATAGGTGAAGATAGGGGCCAATTGGTCAGCACAGACTTTTAAGCAAGAAAGAGTTATCTTGTCTGGGCCTGGAGCTTTTCCTGGCTTTTCTCTGTGAAATAGGTCCTGCACTGCCTTTTCTGTGATCACTAGAGGTTGTGAACCCAATGGGATGGGGTCAGTTGTAGGAGGCTTGGCTGTTGTTGGTGTGTCTGAGATTGGGGTTATGGAGATAGGTGGCTGTAGTTTCCTTTCAAACCTGCAATAAAATACGTTCAGGTCATCTGCCAGTTGTTGATTTCCTTCAGCCTGGGAGGGAGGTGTGCCATAGCCGGTGATATTTTTAAGAGTTTTCCACATGTTTGCTGGTTCATTTGCTGAAAACTGATTCTTTAGCTTTTCAGAGTAGCTTCTTTTTGCTGCTCTGATCTCCCTTGTTAGTAATTTGTGGCCTGATTGTACAGCATTTTATCACCTTTCCTGTAGGCTTCCTCTTTGGAATGACGTAGCTGCTTAAGTTTAGGTGTGAACCAAGGTTTGTTGTTACTGTATATTCGCAAGTTCTTTGTCGGTACACATAGGTCTTCACAGAAGCTGACATATGATGTTACAGTATCTGTGAGTTCATCCAGGTCCTCAGAGGTATCTTCAAAAATGTTCCAATCAGTGCAGTCAAAGCAGGCCTGCAGCTTTAATTTTGACTCCTCGTCCAGATCTTCACTGATTTAATTGTTGATTTTGTGGTTTTAAGTCTTTGCCTGTAAGCAGGTACAAGGTGAATCATACAATGATCAGAGTGTCCTACAGCTGTACCGATAAGCATCTTTTAGTGTTGTGTAGCAATGGTCTAACGTATTATTGCCTCTAGTGGGACAAATGACATGCTGAAAGTATTACTAGAATGTTTATTAAATATTTTTTACATATCCTTCCTTATCCCAACTTCTGCTTTAGTGAAAATATATAAAGCTTTCTTTAATTCTATTTTCTGAGGTTCCTTGGCATTTTCTAGCCAGGACCCCTTTTCTTGGAGCGCTTCAATAAAAGAAAACAGAATCTGATGAACAGGCTTCCACCACTTTCAATTTTAATACAGTATTGTATTTTATCCTGTGTAATATTTTCATTTACTGTCAGCTTTTCCAGGTAATCCAGACAAAACACCCAACCAGTGAACTAATTCTACTTTATTGTAATTGTTAACAGAGAGTTTGCAAGTCTGAAAGTACAAATTTTCCACCATTCTTTTACCTCCTGTATGGGAGGTTCATTTTTAAATTTCTTTCTCTGCATGTTACACAGCTGTGGACTACATTCTCTCTTATCTGATTGTTCCCTAGGCAGCATTTTCACTCACCAGCCCCTGACCATTCCCACATACGATTACAGTTGTATTGATCGGCTTCATTCTTATAGAGACTCTTTAAGCTTAGGTAATTAGATATTATTTATAATGTTCAAGTCCTTTACCAGAAATTGAATTTATGGACCTTCAAAATTTATATGACTACAGTCAGTGACCTATATACATGTGGTACCTTCTAGTGATAATGTATTTGAAAATACCACACAGAATATACATTTTGTAAAATTAAATGTGAAAGTCATGTAAAACATGGGATGTAACATTTTAGAATATCTGTATCTCTCTGTTATGAAAACTTAAGGGAAGGTAGACTATAGATACACCATTGTGATAGAGCTTCCAGATGCCACTTCCTGCAACTACTGAATACTAGGACCTAAATAGGTCCTAAAACTAAAGAACTACTATATATCATCATCTAAAGAACAAACAGACATTAGTTTCTGGTAGAGACCTGGATACTATAGAACAGTGATGGCTAACCTTTTTGCCATTGCGTGCCAAAAGCAGGGGGAGCACGGGGGGGGGGGGGTTCACATGCACCCATACCCATAATTCAATGTGCCCCTCTCCCTTGCACATGCGTGCATGACCCCCCCTGTGCTCCCCCCGCTTTTGCCACATGATGGCACAGTGGGCCCATTTTTCACTCTCCCCAGGTTCCAGAGGCTTTCTTGGGACCTGGGGAGAGCAAAAACGGCCTCTCCCCCTACCCCAGAGGCCAGAAACAACCTGTTTCCAGTCTTCTGGTGGACCCGGAATTCCCGAAAATCAGCTGGCCGGTGCGCACATGCGTGCTGGAGCTGTGCTAGGGCAACACTCGCGTGCCCACAGATGTGGCTCTGCGTGCCACCTGTGGCACGCGTCCATAGGTTCGCCATCACGGCTATAGAATAATATCTGATTTAAGCTACAGAGTTTAGCCAAAGTCTCCTTTGACCAGAGCTTGATTTCTCTGGCTAGATAGAGACAACAAAATGGCTTTATTGACAGCAATACAAAATGGTTTGACATTGCTTTCTGAGATGTTTTTCCAGCTTTAGCATGGAACACCCTGAAATTTCCTAGTGGTTTTCCATGCTAGATATTCCAAAGTAGATTTGACGCTACTTAACTTTTTTCAAGAACATTTTTTTTCTATTGCTAAAGCAAATGAATCAAGCAATAATAATAAAAAGAATGGGTTTATTAAGATCAAAATTTCTATCTATTTATTTTTCTTTCACTCTTTGGTCAGTTCCATTTTAGCACTTTAAAAAAATTGTTGCATTGCAACAAACTTCTGTAATGTTGTAATTCCATAGCAATATGTTTTAAAGCAGTTCTATAGCTGCTTGATATAAAGCTCAACTGAAATTCCAAATAGTTCTATAGTATACTTACAGTAGGGATAATGGAAAATAAAGTTCAATACATTAAATATCATTCTTGGAAGGTGAGTCTAGAGTCTGGTAGTCAATTTGTCTCTATTTATTTTTCATGCTAATTCACACATTTTACTGATATTTTCATGTTTTGAACATATAATGAAATAGGATGTCATTGTAGAAAGTTATTGTTAAAATGATGACATTCAGGATGGACTGGACATTATTGTTTCCTCAAGTGCGTACATGTATTTAAGGAACAGAACGTGGCAATATTTAACCATGCATTTAGGCCAGTAATATACATATTTGATTCACTTTGGCAAACAGCTAAATAAAGCAAACAAAGATACAAAGTAGATTTTTATGAGTATTTTCTCTTCTCATCCCATCCCATGAATATTGCAGATATTGGACTAAAGGAGAGCTGGCAAAATAATGTTCAATCTTTGTCTAATGCTGCTGGACTTTCTCCAAGCCCAGTGCAACTAGTCCTCTTCTGTGTTTTGCTTTTTTCCCCTAATGCTGACCTTCATAGACACCGCTCCCACCCTTATTCTGAGAAAGATTTTTTCCAAATTCCTCTGAGTCAACATGCTTCCATTTATTTCAATTGCTGATTTTGCAGAAAAACAGGAAGGTTGGGTGTGTAAATTGATTGACAGGCTAGACAGGAGAACAATTTCAGCCTCCTCTTTATTTCCCACCTTTGCACTGCCTTTCTGCAGAGTTTGATTGATAAATTTGAAAAAATTCACTAGCAGAATTGTGCAAAGAACTATTTGGAAAGATGAAAAGATTGCAGTAGTGATCTTTGGGATAAAGGGAGAAGTGTGCTAGAGTAATATTTTCTCAGGGGCCTAATAATTGGAAACAAATTTGTAAATCTTTCATCCTCTTCTGGGACTTGACTGAAATCACCACTCTATACAAATACTCATTTCTAACTACTGACAGTCAACTCTCACATAACAAAGTGGAAGAAAACACTCTTAACAGTTATCTTAATTTCTTACTCTTAACAAGAAACCACATATTACCTTTCTACCAGTGTTTACATATTCTACAATTTCTCCATTTTCCCATGTTTAAAAAATATTCTGTTGACCATATAAATTATTTCTGAGATTTGGAGGCTTTCCCTTAATTTTTTTACTATTTGTATTTTGTAATCATAACTTCTATCAAACATATTAAGTTATAACTGAACTGGTTTATTAAGTTCAGTATAGTTTTACATGAAGTTTGCACATGTACATGCAAATCTAATTGTGGATTGAGAAAACTGAATGGGATGGAAAGATATATGAAACTGTGAAAACAAACAGATAATCAAACCTGGATCCCAATGCTTTGTCTAACTATTTTTTCTTTCCTCAGTAACCTGGCCTTTCTGAGCACTATGCAATATAAATCCAATTGCCAAATCCTTAAAAATAAAAAAAGATCAATCTGCAGAAGATTTATGTTTATATTTATATCATGGATAAAACATTCATTTGATTTATGGTCGGTGAATGTTCCTTAGGCTTTTATTTTATAACTACTATTTTTGCAAAGATGTTATTTTGATGTTTATTATATTTATAAATTCTATAGTAATAAACATACTATTGGTAATGGAATTTAATAACAATAGGTGAAAATTACAATGTAATGCTAATTACCTTATGTATCATGCAACTATTTCATTTAACTAACTCAGCTAAGAAATAACATCATGTATAAATCACAATATGCTGGATCTGTATTATGTCATTATGTTTTGTACATTCCAGGTTAATATATACAGTTTAATATAAAGGGCAGACAATGAACACAGGCTTTATCATCATCTGCCAAGCGTTAGAGAAAATACTATTTCTGCTGAACTGCATTTGGGATATGTAAGATTTGGCTACTTTAATCCTGGCTAAAATAATCAAAGTTCAGTGCATTTTATTAAAAGATTAAGCAAACTGAAGATATTAATCTGGGGTATCATCTTCTGTTTCTTTCCCAAGACAGAATTGAAATCTTCTAGAAACCAATTAGCATAGAGCATATTTCCAAAAATCAAATAATTTAAGTGTTTTCCTTTATTTTTCAGACTTTGTTCTAAACAGTACATTTATCTTGGACAAAGAGAAGGAAAAAAGCCCTTAAGATTTCCAAGGGTTACGAAAAACAGAAACAATTCCTAGCATTACAAGATACTCCCAAGATTTTAAGTCAGAAGATAAATATTAATCTAGGATTATCATACTTTGAAAAAAAAATATAAATATGAAAATTTAGTTCAGAATGATCACATGATGTATTAATCCAATATCTAGGCAAAGTTGGAAGATATCCTATCCAGCACCAAAAGTTCTACAGCTTTATGGAGCACACATTCTCAAGTACAATTTGGACCTTTACATACAAATGCTAAAGGTATTTTATGTTACACTATGGAAGTGTTCTATTTTTTGGCAACATGAAACTTAAACATTTAAACACAGAGGTAACTGGTGAGTATGCTTTTATGAAAAATTTCTAAGGTTACTAGAAATGTAGAGGTCAGAGCTGGTACGTAGTGCTGATTGATATTTTTTGTTGTTGTTAGAATGCTTTATAAAATGTGAAGGAAGACTCTACATACAGTGAACTACACTGCCTGCAGTTAAACATAATTAAACGTCTAGCATGCCCCACCTGGCAGCTACCAGTAACTAGAATAATAGAGTCTACAGATTCTGTTATAAAGATGACAAAAATTTATCAGACATTTCAGTACTTTAAACTAAACCAGTATAGTCTAGTCATATAATTGACTTTAATTACACAATACTCCTGCTGACTGAAGGACTTTTTGCCCCTCACTGGAGTGTTAGCAGTGTAAGATCATGAAAACACAAAAATAAAGATCTTTGAAAATATGCTGTTTGTTGACTTCTTTGCTTAAGTGGTAGGTAGAACTGTTTCTCTTACCAAGCAAGAAAAATATTGTGGATAGAACAATATTATTTGGCTATAATACTTTTATAAAATTAAAAGCAAAATAAAAAATCAATCTCAAGTATAATAATAAAACAACAGAATGAAAGCTTTGGAAAAAGTACTTTCTTACCCATTAACCAAATCTGAATTTTCCACCAAAGTTCTTCAATAGCTTGACAAAGTTAACATTGAAGAATAATCCACTATGACTCACAGAAAATTCCTGCAGCCTTGTACATCAGATAACTTAGAAATGATGAAACTATAACTCCAACAATCACTTTAGTTTCTCCATCGATTGGAACAGTTAAAAAGAGATGGAAATTATTTTTTAACTGGATTTCCAGTTTAATATTTCCAAATATGAGAAAAAAGAAGAGTTAGCTTATAAATGCTGCTAATTCCAAAGATATTCTTTTGAAGTAATACAAGGAGTGGTTATCTCTCCCCTCCTTTCAAATAAAATCTTTTTCCACATGGTTATACGAATGCAGAACTGCTCTGTAACTGTACAAGGTTTCCTTATTAGGAACACTCCAAAGAATGCTGCACACATCTGGTAAAATCTCTTCAAGAATGGCAAGGACATCCGACGTTCCTGGTCTTGTCTAAGACAGCCAGTTCTTTGTTTTTTAGGTTTTCTACAATTTTTCTGACTCTATCAAACCAGATATTACTGCATAGTATGCTACAGTACATTTAGAACAAAACTATCAAACTACTTGCTACCATTTTCTGCATCTGTATTATAATATTAAATATCGATAAATTAGGTTCAATAATTAGTCTTATTAAACTAAGGTAGGAAATTTTTTGGCAGAAATCTATGGAGATTTCATGCTAGTTATTAGTGTGTGGAGAGCTATGGTAAAACGTTGTCTAAATCAAAATCAAATTGGATGCAACCACTCATACTTTGGAATCTACACTTTTCTCTTTATATTTCTACCAAGAACATAGAATGGAATGAACAGGGAAAAACTCTTTTATATATATATATATATATATATATATTTTACACTATATCGAACAGTCATAGTTTGTCTATCAGTCATTTAGTTTCTTTCTTCACAATTGGGTCTTGTACATAAAGAATAATATGGTTTGGGGGAAAATGGCTTCAAAAAATAATAGAAATCAGATGGTCAAAACAAAACAATTGTTCAGATATATTTCTATTTTGTAAATGAGGTAAATAAGAGATTTACAAATTAACACTAGATTTTGGAAAATATTGTGCATTATGATTGCCTCATCATTTTGTAAATTCAGTCTGTACTTCAGATGCTCCATTGGCTACTGTTCAAGTAGTCCTTTGAACTTGAGAGAATGCCATGAAACCCTATATATTAAAGAGTGAGCAAGATTATTCTAAACACTATTTTACCACTATTTTACGCTTGGCCCCAGGAAGTTTTATTCCACTGACGCTTCTACTATATTTAGTATGCCTCACTTATATTCTCACTTTTTCATACTGCATGATTGGACTGCTACAGATATTCTTACCTGCAGACACCTCACCCAAAATCTCAAGGGAGGTAGTAAGGATCTGTTTGGTTACCACTGTGGTCAAAAGGTATTGGACTTGGTCACGGTGTAGCAAAATCACTACGACTAGCAATCTAAAAAATCTGAGGTGTTTTGTACTATGCACAGCATTGCATTTCTATTTTTATTCAGTCTCCAACCATAATTAGTAAAATAAAATAATACTGTGCAAGATTAGACATGAGAGAAAATGCTACCGGTATGCATTTTGGTTGCCATAGTATTTGGTACATCTATGACTTAGGTGCTTTTGGGGTATTATATTATAAAACTCAAATTATATTATAATAGTATAATATTATACTATAATAGTATTCTAAAAAACAAAAGTATATACAAATCCAAAAAGACTGGTCAGCCAAGCCAACCCAGCCATGCTCTCAGAGACTTCTCACTGTCTATCAAAAAAGGAAGAAATTATTATGGACGTAATTTCTGTTGCCAAGCAAGACAGTTGTTAAATGAATTTGGCTCCATTTTACAACCTTCCTTGCCACAGTTGTTAAGTGAATCATTGCAGTCATTAAATTAGTAACATGGTTGTTAAGTGAATCTGGCAGAAAAAACAATTGCTACCAACCTGCCTTCCATTGAGGACCTGTATACTGCACGAGTCAAAAAGAGGGCTGTGAAAATATTTACAGACCCCTCACATCCTGGACATAAACTGTTTCAACTCCTACCCTCAAAATGACACTATAGAGCATTGCACACCAGAACAACTAGACACAAAAACAGTTTCTTCCCGAATGCCATCACTCTGCTAAACAAATAATTCCCTCAACACTGTCAAACTATTACTAAATCTGCACTTCTATTAATCTTCTCATTGTTCCCATCACCCATCTCCTTCTACTTATGACTATATGACTGTAACTTTGTTGCTTGTATTCTTACGATTTATATTGATATTGATTGGTTCCTGACTGCTTATTTGTACCCTATGACTGTCATTAACTATTGTATCTTAGAATTCTTGATGATCTTTTCTTTTATGTACACTGAGAACATATGCACCAAGACAAATTCCTTGTGTGTCCAATCACACTTGGCCAATAAAAAAAAATTTCTATTCTAATTCATTGACTTTGCTTGTCAGAAAACCACAAAGGGGAATCACTTGACCCTAGGACACTGCAACTATCATACATATGAACCAGCTGCCAAGCATCTGAATTACATAAGCACGGGGATGCTGCAATGGTTGTAAGTGTGAAAAATGGTCATAAGTAACTTTTTTCAATGCCATTGTAACTTTGAATAGCGTTATGAGTAAATGGTTGTAAGTCAAGAACTACCTGTACTCCCAATAGTTCTGATCTACCTATTCTCCTATATGCTCCCATTCTACCTTGGCTTTACCCACTTAAATCTGTTATTGCCTTTTCAGCTTTATTTATTTATTATTTATTTATTTATTATTTAAACTTTTATACCGCCCTTCTCCAGAAGGACTCAGGGCGGTGTATAGCCTACATTAAAACAGTTAAATATACAAACTTAAAATAACAATTAAAAACTTATTCAATAAAGGCCGAAATTTAAATTTAAATTTAAGCTTTAATTGCATAAAGGGATTGGGTGTGGGAGGCACCATCTATCGGTGGTTCTCCTCCTATCTCTCTGACCGCTCGCAGACGGTGTTGGCAGGGGGGCAGAGATCGACTCCTAGGTGCCTCACTTGTGGGGTGCCTCAGGGATCGGTTCTCTCGCCTCTCCTGTTCAACATCTACATGAAGCCGCTGAGTGAGGTTATCCGTGGTTTCGGGGTGGATTATCATCTGTACACTGATGATACTCAGCTGTACATTTCCACCCTGAACCACCCCAACGAAGCTGTCGAGGTGATGGTCCGGTGTCTTGAGGCCGTGCGGGTCTGGATGGGGAGGAACAGGCTCCAGCTCAACCCCTCCAAGACAGAGTGGCTGTGGGTTCCGGCGTCCCGGTACAGTCAGCTTACGCCCTCGCTGACTGTTGGGGGTGAAATATTGGCCCCCAGGGGAAGGGTGCGCAACTTGGCCGTTCTCCTGGACGATCGGCTGTCCCTAGAAGAACATCTGACAGCTGTCGCCAGGGGAGCATTTTATCAGGTTCGCCTGATCCGCCAGTTGCGCCCCTTCCTTGACCGGGACTCCTTACGCGCGGTCACTCATGCCCTCGTTACCTCTCGCCTGGACTATTCCAATGCTCTCTACATGGGGCTCCCCTTGAAGAGCACCAGGAGCCTCTAGCTAGTCCAGAATGCGGCTGCGCAGGTAATAGAGGGAGCACCACCTTGCTCCCATATAATACCTATCCTGCGTGGCCTGCACTGGCTGCCGGTAGCCTTCCGGGTGCAATTCAAGGTGTTAGTGACCACCGTCAAAGAGCTCCATGGCTTAGGACCGGGTTATCTATGAGACCGCCTTCTGCCACCGATAGCCTCCCAACGACCTGTGCGCTCCCACAGAGTGGGCCTGCTCAGATTGCCGTCGTCCAAACAATGTCGGTTGGCGGCCCCCAGGGGGAGAGCCTTCTCTGTGGCAGCACCGGCCCTTTGGAACGAGTTACCTCCGGGGTTACGCCAACTCCCCGATCTCCGAACCTTCAAGCGGGAATTGAAGACTTTACTATTTAATCGTGCAGGACTAGCCTAAGTGCATTTTAATTAAAATTTTAAAGGGTTTTATGTCGGTCTATGACCGTTCTAATAATTTTGGCCTAGTAAATATTTCTTTTTAAATTCGTTTTAAATTTGTTATTTATATTTTGTATATTCTCTGGTTTTAATATGGCTGTAAACCGCCCTGAGTTCTTCAGGAGAAGGGCGGTATAGAAATTAAATTATAAATAAATAAAATAAATATGTGTCTTTGAATTCCCATGATAACTAATAGGAACTGTGATGTTCAAAGACATACCTGCATACTACAAATATAAAGACCAAACAAATCTTTGTTCAGATTTAAACTTTGGAAAAAAGAGGAAATCTTATTGTCTTCAGGGTTACAATTTGATTTGCACTGGATTAGGGACAAGGAATTTATTAAAAGGAGAAAACAAAGAAGTTTGAGATTGGATTTCTCCCCTAATCATTAAAGTTCTAAATATTATGCAGTTTGATTCATCATTTGCTTCAATGACATGATGTATCTTGGAACGATTCCCTTTATCGCCACACTGACTTAATTTTTCAGAGAAAAAGGAAAGAAAAGTAGACATTAGGTCCTAATACAATATGATTATTTTCTACAAAGGATCAATAGCTTATGAATTTATTGTTAGACAAGACATAGCAATAGCACTTAGACTTATATACTGCTCCATAGTGCTTTACACCTCTCTCTTGAGCAGTTTACAAATGTCAGCATATTGCCCCCAACAATCTGGGTCCTCATTTTACAGACCTTGGAAGGATGGAATACTGAGTCAACCTTGAGCCAATCAGGATCGAACTCCTGGCAGTCGGCAGAGCTAGCCTTCAATACTGCATTCTAACCATTGCACCACTACGGCTTATAGCAATGGTTAAATAGTTTGTGTGGCTTCAAAAATCAGAGAGATGTACCCACCAACAAAAATATAAAAGGAAAAAGCAAGAAATATGTTAATGGGAGAGTTAGCTTCAAACATTATTAACTGTGAAGATACATTTGTAGAAAAGTCATATAGATTTTGATTAACACAAGATATAAAAAGAGTGAGAGATAGAAACAAACTAAGTTTTTATATCTTTAAGTTTCAGACATTTTAAAAGGAAGATCAGCACACTTAACTTCAGTTATACAGGTAGCCCTCAAGTTACAACCTCATGGTCACATGATCAAAATTCAGATGGTTGGCAACTGACATGTATTTATGATGGTTGCAGTATTCCACGGTCATGTGATCAACTTTTGTAACCCTCAGACAAGCCAGAGGAAGCCAGATTCACTTAACGAGGAAGCCCGATTCACTTAACTGTGTTACTAACTTAATAAGTGAGTTTTGCCCCATTTTATGATCTTTTTGCCACAGTTGTTAAACGAGTCACTGCAGTAAATCTTGTGATCTTTAAGCAAATCAAGCTTTCCTCAACTGCAACATGACTTATGACTGAAAATAGTCATAAGTCACTTTTTTCAGTGCAATTTTAATTCCAAATGATCACTAAACGAATGGTTGAGGTCAAGAACTTGTTTGATTAACAATATTTGCATTTAGTTTCAAGACATACCACAACTGCCCTTATCTGTCTCTCCTCAAAACTATTACTTCTCCCAAGCATTTGTGATTTTTATCATTTCCTTCCTTTCCATTTCTGAATTTGTGGATTCATTCCCAATCTTCAGTTTTTGCTCCCTGGTTATTTCCATTGCCTTTCAATTATATATGTGGTATATTTTAAAAACTTACTAAATAAAAAGATGTATCCATATCATCATGCTGCACAGTTATGATCACATCTTATGTTATTTTTAACCATTACACAATTATCTTTGTTCTATTCAAAGGCATTGTATAAGATTTCAAATACAGGATGTGTATTTAGTCTCATTTTCCTTCTAATGTCTCAGCTTTCATCTACAAGCTGGAATAGAGATCAACAGATGAAGAAATTCATATAGACTTAATAGTAAATTTGATTTTTTTCACTTCTAAGAAATTATAATATTCTAAAATATTATGACATGCAACTGCACTTTTTAAATTTCTATTACTTTCTTTTACAATTTTGTTATGTTATATATTCTGATATACAGTAACATTTGATAATAAGTTACTAGGGAGAAGAAAATGTAATTCATTACAATGAAGCTATTTTTAATTTCTTAAAAGGAATTTAAATAGTGGATTTTTAATAATTCTCTAAGCTTCAACAGAAATGAATTCAGAGGTGAAATGTAAAATTTGTTACTACTGGTTCTGTGGGCATGGCTTGGTGGGGATGGGGGTGGAGGTAAAGTGACTGGGTGGGCATGGGTGACTTTTTTTTTTACTTTTAAAAGCATTTTTTCTACAACCTCTTCGGCCAAAGAAAAAATGCTTTTAAAAGGCTCCTCTGACGATTCCAGCTGAGTTGCCTGATCGTCAGAGGCTTTTCTTTTCTTTTAAAAGCATTTTTTTTGCCTTTAAAAGAAAAAAAAAGCCTCTGGTGATCAGGCAACTCAGCTGGGATCGTCAGAGGAGCCTTTTAATGCTTTTAAAGGATTCTGGCAATCCCAGCTGAGTTGCCTGATCGCCAGAACCTTTTAAAAGCATTTTTTTACAGCCTCTTCGGCCAAAGAGGTTGTAAAAAAATGCTTTTAAAGGGTTCTGACGATCCCAGCTGAGCTGCACGATCATCAGAGGCTTTTTTTTTACTTTGAAAAGCATTTTTTCGGCCGAAGGAAAAATGCTTTTAAAAGTGAAAAAAACCACCAACCTCTGATGATCATGCAGCTCAGCTGGGCATGGGCGGGAGTGTGGGGGGCAGGGATTTTTGCCAGTGGTTTTCTGAACCACCCGCCACCATCACTACCGGATCGGGCAATTGGATCTGAACCGGGAGCATTTTACCCCTGAATGAATTGGTTTTGTTAATAAGTAATCATTAACTTCTATCAGACTCTATTATTTTGCTGTTCATAAACATTTTAATCAAAATTTAGTTTTTATAAATGTCACTTAGGCTATGGTAATTTTCATGCCATTCTTATGTTTTTTCATTATGATGTCAAAATTCACTTAACAACTGTCTTGCTTATCAACAGAAATTTTGGGTTCAATTGTGGTGGTAAGTCAAGGATTATCTATAGATATATAGTAGTGGTGATAGATGTAGTGATGTCAAGTGACAGCAATATCAGGAAGGAGGAGTATGAGAAGCCCCAGGGTCTGAAGGAGGAACTAGAGAGGATGTAGAAAGTAAAGGCCAAATTTGTCCCAGTGGTGGTAGGAGCACCTGGGTCTGTGACTCCAAAGTTAGGAGAGTGCCTTCATCAGATCCCAGTGTCCAGTGTCACAAATTGTTTTATTACCTTGAAGAACCAGAGTATATGCCCCAAAATATTTATCTAGTACAGGTTTACTTAGCATTTAAGATTATTTTTTAAAAAATCTAATTATATGCAGTCACTTAATTTAGACAGGCATTTTTTTTACTTTAAATAGTCACCTCTCACCCTAAATGCTATTTATTTACATCATATTTGCTTAGTCAAGGAAGCTTTCCTGACATCTAATTACAAAACTCTTTCAACTGCCTAAAACCATAAATTTAACAGATAACATGACTAAGGTTGTTTAAAAATTGCAAATAAAGCCAACATAGAACTAAGCACTGACTCTAACTTCATAATTATGCCTGCCTAAAATAATCAAACGTGCATTCTTTACTTTATTGTAATTAGGCAAACACATCTATATGATTTACATTGGCCAGAAACTTTTAAGACAACTATACAGTATGTATCCTACATGTGTGTATGTTTATACATATATGTATATATCTACATATAGACATTGTAGTGTGCATATTATCAATCTTGAGTAATACACACATTCTGTGAAGCACACCCTTTCAGCTTTTCTGAAGCCATTTTTATATTTGCCTCCAAAGAGTTTCCTCTGAGTCACTGATTGACATAGGACCGTGATGGTGAACCTATGGCACGTGTGCCAGAGGTGGCACGCAGAGCCCTCTGTGGGCTCACGTGCTATCACCCGCTGCTCTTCTGGGTTCTGTCTCGTGCATGTGCACCTGACAGCTGCTCTATTTTGGGTTGTGCGCATGCACACTGGGCAGCTGGTCTTTATCAAAGTCTGAGGAAGCAAACCATTCCAAAAGGATAACCTATGGTATGCGTGCCAGAGATGTCATGCAATGCCCTCTCTGATGACACGTGAGCCGTCGCCCCAGATCAGCTCTGCTGCGCATGCACACATACCTCCCGCTGCCCAGCTGGTTTTCAGGTATTTGCTGTGCGTATGCACAGGGTGCACGTGCAGGACTGCGAGCGCATGCACGGGGGCGCGGCGCATACAGTGGACCACGCACATGCATGGGGGCAGAATGCATGTGCAGGGGCCACGTGCACATTGCAATTTGGGGGTTTGCACGCTTTGGGCACTCGGTCTGGAAAAGTTAGCCATCACTGGGGTGACACTATAGCCTCCCTGCTTGTTATAAAATTCATATTGAAAGCAGTGTTTGATTTCTATCAGACTTAACACCCATACCAGAATCAGCCAGGTGATTTTTAGCAAATGTAGATAAAAAGTTAGTATATGTCTTAGTGAGCAATGGCTTAGTATTGTCATTCTCATGTGAAGCCCAGTTTTACATGTGCTTATGTGCTTTTGTCATAGTGAAATCATGAACACTGATTTTTGTCAAGTGAGATCAGCAAATCCTTGGGATATTTCTGTGGGGAAGGGATGGGGAATTAACTTTACCTCCCTAATGATTTTACGCTATACTCTTAAAATGATTTTGTTCCAAACTGTCTCCATTTCAAGTCTTTGCTTCTTATGTGAATCAGGGGTACTCCAGAACTTTAGAAATGGTTTTGTAAACTACCAGACAGATAGGGTCATATTTTTTTTAACAGAAGTCTCCAGAAACCTTTTTGACTGGCACATAATATGCTTTAGAATCTCTGAGGTAAGAATTTTACTTCGATGAGGGAAGTCTGTGAAATTGATATAAATTAGGGCACAGTGCATGCTGCATAACCATAAAGAAATGACAAAAGCACCAAATGTTGGTATTCCATGAAGGTGATACATTCAGTTGAAAAAATAAGCAAAACTGCAAAAAAAAATCATATGTGAAAATTAATACCTCTAAATAAATCCAAACTTTATTTGGAAAAATCCAAACTTTAAATCCCATTTGAGTCTAATCAACTAAATTTTTATGCAATCTGATTTCTGAGTTATCTATAATATTATTTTTATCTAAAATAATTGTAAGAGTTTATCAATTTTGCTCAATTTTAAGTATTCTTTTGCTTATAACTCCCCCCTCAAATGGAAATCTTATTTATTTATACAAAAAGAACTACAAGTATGGTTTGACAGAAAAACTAAATTTCATTGAATATACTTTATTTATAAAATTCAGTATCAATTATTCTTAAAAAAATATATGGATGTATAAAAGTATACATGGTGTGCATTATAGATTGGAGACATGGGACTAATAGGTGTTAGAATTTTTTTTAAAAGGAGAAAGTAAATTATAGGCTTAGGAAAGTAAGCAGACGTGTTGGACTCTATAAATGAATTCAGGGTTATGAATAATTCAAGACAGAGCTGGAATTGTTTTTTTCCATTTTATTACTTATATTGAATTAATATTCCATCTTTCTTGTTATATGTTAAATGGACCTCTCAAGTTAATTTATAAAAACAATGATCCCATTGTGCTGATCTGAAACATGTATATATGTATATGTGTGCATTTGTGTATAAACACTAAATGTCCATAATAATAATTGTGTTGTGTAAAAAAAATAATGCAGAACAAGAGTTAATTTCAAGAAATATTCTTTAATTTATTTTAGATAATTTTATACAACAGTTACAAAATAATTTTTTACAGAGATAGTATTAGCCTTGACTCGGAAGCTAGTTATGGTCAGGCTGGTTCTGGACAGGAGACCATCTATTTTGGAAAAAGCAAAGAAATATTACTGTGATATTGCCATGAAAATAACATGGATATGTCCATGCAGTCTCCAGGAAATCAAATTCTACTTGAAGAAAATTTTATTTTTATTATTTATAAAATAAGACCATAATGAAAAAAACCATTATTGAAAGCAAGGATGAAATCAACCATCACCTCAGCCAACCCAGGTAATTTGAAGAAACAAAATAATATGTCTTAATCTATGCATGCATAATGAAAGACTGCATACTTTAACCATAATACTCACTTCCATGTGCGTTTTGATGTCTCAAAATATATGATACAACTGATATTTAAATGTGAAGGCTGATTGGTTGTTCCCTATGAAAAAACTGTTTAAATATGAGCCAAACAAAGAAAAAATCCTTGAACTACCAAGGCTTCTGAAGCAAACCATCCAACAGAATTATCAAAGGTAAGCTTATTCATTTTCTCAAGTTATTGCTCATTTTCATTATTTACAGAATAAAACTGGAGTCAAATCAAGACATAGATACATAGACATATACAACTGACATATAAATACAGTTTTTCTTCTGAAATGGCAAAAATGAATCAACTAGTACTTTTATATCTAAACACATATCTCAGTATTGTTTATTTTATGTTTAAAATAAATAATCTAATAAAAGCTTTGAACTTTTAAAACAAGATACGTTTCTGAATTTCAATAATACTTAAATTCACATTGTGGGAGTATTCAAAATTTGCTTTTGAGTTATTGAGTTATTGACATTTCTTTATTCATCCTTAACATTTAATTAAGTGCTGCTTGTTTCACATATTTTCTTTATTCCTTTCAATGATCAAGCAGGCTTTAGTTCAAAGTAGCATTATCAACAAGTTTTCTAATGTTAAATTTATATACAATATATTTTGTGGGTTCATGAATTCACAAGAAACTACAGATAATTTACATTTTATACTTTAACTTATAGAACATGTATATAGATATTCCACAGTCACGTTCAAAGGCAGGCAGATCACCCTAATATATTATCTTATTGGATGTCATGGAAATCTTCATTCTGTTTATTCAACACAAGCACTTTAAAGTTAGTAGTGACAAAATGATGGATTGGTTTATATGTCCTAAGCAAATTTTGTCAGAAATAGAAACAGAATTGAATTCAGAAAAAATCTTTTGAATTTTCAGGATGTGAAATATATTAGAAATAGTCTTCAGTATATAAAATAATCTGAGAATGTGTTGGTTTTGTCTTAAAACTAAGGAAACATACTGTGTATTCATGCCAAGATACAACTTCAGAAAACAACCACTATCATTTTCTGTGAACCTAACAAACTAAGCACTTGAAAGTTCATTAGTTTCAATGGAAAGGGGATATTTTTCCTGTTATAACTACAGCCATTATTATTCTACAGAGATACAATATTCTCCTTTACCCTTAAAAATTAATAGTTTTAACACTACATCGAGGAAATATAAAAATATATATTTTAGGCTTCATGTTATCATAAGACAAAAATATTTCTTTTTATGCTGTAGGATTTTTCATGAGAAAGATGGAGAGCTGGACTTTGGTTATGTGCCTCTTAAGTACTGCATTTGCAATCCCAGTAAGTTTTATTAAATATTGTAAACTCAAAGTATTGAATTAACAGTTCATGACAAGTGAAAATGCATGAAATAACTACAATGAATGCCCAGGTTTAACATCTTTTACCAAATTTGGGAATAGTAAACATGGTGCCCCACACACTTCCTGCACATCCCAAATTTATAAAATTCAGTATTTTATATAGGCTCTTTTTTAAGCTGGCCAGAACTGCTCCAAACAGGAGCTTCAGTACTTTTAAAAAAAAATTGTTTTATCGAGTTTTTACAATTAAACACAGTACTGTTTGAATCAATAGCTCTTAGTTTGTTCTGGTCTAAGGCTATAATAATAAATTGATTGAGCTCTTAATTGCCTGCCATCTTTAGTCCCTAGATAATTTTAGCCTATTCTAGGCTAATAAAGATAGCATCTAGAAATCAGTGCTTCACTATTCACTGATCCTCCCACCGCTGCCCCCCACCCCCCAAAAAAACCTGACTGGTCACAATACTATTAGTTGATAAGGGGGATAAGGTTAGAAATGGCAGAAGAGTAAACCAGAAAGGTCTGGAGTATCTAAAATGAACAGAAGTTGGGGAGATGGAAATTGGGACAAATCAAGAGAATGGGTGCAGATAGAAGTCCCCCCAGGACTCCGTCAACTTCCGGACCTCCGAACCTTCCGTCGCGAGCTTAAAACACATTTATTCATCTGTGCAGGACTGAACTAGATTTTAAATTTATAGTGGTTTTAATTGGCTTTAATATTTATACTATTTTTAATAATTTGGCTTTTAGAATAAGTTTTTTAATGGTTATCTTAATTTGTACATATATGTTTTTACTTGCCTGTGAACCACCCTGAGTCCTTCGGGAGATAGGGCGGTATACAAATACGAATAAATAAATAAATAAATAAATAAAGAAAGAAAGAAAGAAAGAAAGAAAGACTAGGACTGTATCTCAGAAAGAAATGTTGGTCTTTGGAAAGCTCAGGAAGAAAAGGGGAGTATATATATTTGCATGTAAAGGATAAAATTAATCAACGGTGGAGTTCTGCTGAGAAGACTGTGCTAAGGAGTAGTATTAGTACTGATATCAAGTTACAGTTATATCTGTATATTTCTTCCTTTATACACTTTGCTTTATATCCATATATTTTCGGATTTATACCTAGCTTCTATAACTATTGTAGTTTCAACAATAGTTTCCGTTTTAACTTTCAAAAATAGGGTTTTTTATCCAATCATTCTTACTAGGGCATTGAATTTTATAAAGGGGAAATCCATGGAAATTATTTCTTTACAAACACTTAGTTGGAAAGGCCAACCTGCTCTTCAGCGCAGAAGCCAATGAAAACACACCAAGCAGACGTTGTTCAATCTCCACATGAACATCACCTCTGAGGAATTGATTCCATCGTAAAATTTCTCCTACTTTTAGGATTTTTTTTCAACATTCAATTAGAATTTGTCTTCTAGTAACTTAATCCTATTATTCTGTGTCTTACATATTGGAATGACAAATAACAGGCCTTAATCATTTTTCATCGTGCCATCCTTTCAAATATTTGAAAAGCATTATAAGCCCTACCAGTTTTATCTTTTCATGAAATTCTAGTTCCTTCACTCTGTTTTAAAGGTTTTAAAGGTTTGATTTTAAAGGTGTTTTAAAGGTTTGATTTTTAACCCCCTCTTGTTGCTCTTCTTTAACTCTTGCTGCTCTTCTTTAAACCTTTTTTTTGTCTGAATCCTTTTAATGTTTAAAATCTAGAATTAGACGCAATACGAGAGGTAAGATCTGACCAAAATGTGGATAAAATTCACATTTGCTATTTTTCTTGCTCATCACACTATTTAGCTTGTAATCAACCATTATTCCAACATCATTTTCATGAATATAGTTACAAAGACAAGTAGTCCCATCCTATTCTATATGTTTTAATTTTTTTCTGAATTAGTCTGTTAAATTTACTCATTTTTTCCATTTATTCAATTTATTAAGATCATTTTGAAATTTAGTTTTGTCTTCTAAGATAATGATAGTTTGTCCACTTTCATGTGATTTTCATACAAATCATTCATCATATCATCTTTAAAGTCTACCCATTTGACCTGTGGAACACAAGTTGATATTTCTCTCCATCCAATGAAGAACCATTGATGGGCACCCCAAGTATTATTTTCAAACAAACTATATACAGGTACTCCTCGACTACAACCGCAATTAAGTCCAAAATTTCTCTTGCTAAGCAAGACAGTTGTTAAGTGAATATCATATCACCTTTCTTTATACAGTTGTTAAGTGAGTAACTTCAGTTGTTAAGTTAGTAACATGGTTGCTAAGTGAATCAAGCTTCCCCATTGACTTTGCTTCTCAAAAGGTGATCACATGGTCCCAGGACATTGCAACTGTAACAAATATGAATCAGTTGACAAGTGTCTGAATTTTGAACATGTGATCATGGGAATGCTGCAATGGTCATAAGTGTGGAACCCGGTCATAAGACACTTTTTCCAGTGCTGTAGTAACTTCACTAAACAAACTGTCCTAAGTTGAAGACTACCTGTATGTACATGATACTTTTTTCAAACACTTTATGAAATACAGTATGAATGGTATTTCCTCAATTTACTAAAATACTTGCTTGACATTCCGTCAATCTACTAAAAACATTACACAGTCAAAAAGCAAGGTAAGGTTGGTTTCAAAAACCTTCTCTCGATAAATCTTTACATTTTGGAAATTTAGCATTTTCAATGGGGATTACAAATCAACCACTCTGTTGATAACTAAACTGAACCAAAATGGAAACTCCTTTTTCCACTTGCTATGAATGCTACGAATATTCATCCCCTGCAATCACCTCACACTGTATCTGTTCTGTAGGATTTGTTAAAGATAAATACATAAAGGCTCAGCCATATCAACAGCAAGTTATTTCATTATCCTGGAAATTAATTCAGCTGGATTAAACTTGTCCAAAATAAACAGGCATTCTTTAATCATGTTTCTATTGATTTCAGGCTTTTATTTTGCTGCTTCATCTTGTTCTTAACAGTTGCTTGATATACAGTACATATACACACCTTCACATCAGCTTCCTTGCCTAAACTGCCTTAAACCAAAAGTGATGCTTTTACATGCAAATTTCTCTAAGAACTCTCTTTATCAAGATTTAGTGAGATGAATTATTCCCATTTGGAACCAATACATCCCAGTGTACATAAGAGTGGAACCTTTCTGATCTTCTTTCTAATAGCGTTCCTGTGACATGTCTACGAGACTGCATTTTTCTTGTATAAAGAAGGTTTAACCCAGCTATTTACCATACATAACAGTAACTTGAATCTGGGAACCAGCTATTACAGTTTGTAATTAAAAAAAACTAAGTCAAAATATGAGTTGAACATATCTGTCTTTCTCTATTACTTTCATCATTTTGCTTCTTAACTCAGAAGCAAGTATTAGTTGAACAGATGAGAAAAAAATAATTAAAAAACTGTTTTTGGCATCCTTTTATCAACATTTGGGTTTCAGTTTTCCTGATGTTACCTCTAAAATTTCAGTTATATGTATGGTAACTTCTTTTTCTTCTAATATAATATATATCTTTCTTTTCAGATAACCATAAAAGAAAATTTTGTCTACTTCTTTCTGCCATCTTATGCTGTTCATGTTTCAAAAAATTATTATTAATTTTGTTAGAATCCCATACCTCATAGTTCCTTGTTGTAATAGAGACTCCTACTTTGAATTCTTTCTCCTTGTGAGTTTTCATCTCCAATTTCAAGGTTCAGTTTAAATGTATTTTATTCAGGTTTGAAATATTATAATTGAACATTATTTTTCTTTTCCAATATATAATTTCAGATAGTAACTTCACCTTTCTTGGTTGTCTAGTTTAAAGTATATACATGTACATATATACATTTAAAGCAGTATAGGATTTGGCTTATTATTTCATAAAATGAAGAATGCAGCTATCTCAATTTATTCAGCCCACTAAAGTTCCAGATATACTTACTGTTGGATATCTTAAAAATTGGAATAGGTTCTCTCTCACACTGTAAATATCTCATTTTTTCCAGCTACCACAACATCCTGGTTATATCAATTTCAGTTACGAGGTAAAAAAATTAAATTTTGTGTTTCGCTTGTATTCATATATGTACTGTAAAGGATTAGAGAGCACAGGATTACTCAGAGCTAAGTCTAATGTTTTTCTTCAACTGACTTGATAACTTTTAGCAAGGAAGAATACAGTGAATTTATACAACCTTACTTTCAGGTGAAATGATCAAGTACAACATATGCTGAAATTTTTACTGTTTACGCTGGGAAACAAGTTTCATGAAGCATATGCTAAACACTCTGTGTTCAAAGTATCCTAGGAATTAAAACAGCCTTTCAGAGCATTCCATGCTCCTGAAACAAAACTTTGGAGCACTAAAATCCAAATAATTTTATTTACATATGTACTGTGGCTGACATACTGCACTAATCTGCTTTTTTAAGGTGTTTGAAACCATGGGGATTTGGAGAGGACACATTTGGAGATGCTGTTTCCACTCACTGGTTAATTGAAGAGCTTAGGAAAGTAGATTTTCAGAGATAGAGAACAGGCCAAGTTTTTTATGGGTCAGATGATAGGTAGCATGTAATTATTTCCTTTTTTGGAGGATGGGGGAAAGTTAGGATAAAAAAACAACAACCAGAATCGTTTGAATTTCCCGTTATTCCCATGGCACAATACGCCAAAATGTTCCTAATTAGTTCCAGTGGAATATGGAATTGAAGTCATTTTGAGTTTTATTTACTCAGCATTACACTCCAAACATTCTGAAAAACATTCCAACTGTCTTGTTTTATCCTGAATTTAATTTCTGTACACCTATCAGCTAAGTAAGATCAAAGGAAGATTTACATATATCAATATTTCAGTAAAGTGACTGGTATGTTAGTTTTAGGAGTAAATAAAGAAACTTAGAAACTAAGATTTCCAATGTTCATTTGTCAATGAGTTCATTAAGGTGGAGTGTCTAATAACATTCTGAATAGTTCTCCAACGCCTTAAGATTTTAGCCACCTGGATTAAATGCTGTTTATGAATAAGCTACCAATGCATTCCCCTCCTATCTCTTAGTTGTTTATATCTAACATTCCTTCCATTACCAGTATTTCCACAATCTCTCACTTTATCCATAGGCTATTGTAAATGGAAATAAAATGTGATAAATAAACTTTGTTCAAGCAATGCAATGGTGGCTTTTTAGTTGTTTTTATACAAAAGGAAAATAATTAACCAAATGCTTAGGCACGTACAATATAGGCTTTTAATTAAAAGCAGTCCACTACCTATTTGAAAATGATGCGATTAACTACCTAAATGAAATATAATTTACTAGTAGATATAAAATACTGGCAATATGCTGTATGCTCTAATTCTGTAGCATGTAATATTATTAAAGACATAGAAAGGTAGCACGGAATATTTGTAAGTAATACTTTGATGCATTAAGAATGCCTCTTAATAAAAACTTGTTACTCTAAAAACAATTGCACATTTTATACAATCTGGGTTTACAGACCACATTAAGCCAAAATCATAAAATATCACTGTAAATTGTTCATACGTTATAAACAATTTATATCTAGCCTTACTTCTAGATGGTGCATATAGCATTCCTTTCTCCAATATTTTCCTATAGTAACAACTCTGTGAGTTAACTCAGAATGAGAAGAAGTGGTGGTCAGCCAGTGAGTTTCCATAGCAAAATAATGCCTTGAATCTAGATTCTCGATCCTTATCCAAAACCTTACTACTAAACCTTCTAAGAGTTGTAAACCCAATTTTGCGTAGCTTCTTTTCCAAAAACTCTACACTACTAACCAGAGCATACAAAACATTAGCTAGACCTATTCTTGAATACAGCTCACCTGTCTGGAACCCATGCCACATCTCTGACATTAATACAATTGAACATGTCCAGAAATATTTTACAAGAAGAGTTCTCCGCTCCTCTGAAAACAACAAAATACCTTATACCATCAGACTTGAAATCCTGGGATTAGAAAATTTAGAACTCCGCCGACTCCAACAATAGGGTTAGGGTTAGGGTTAGGGTTAGGGTTAACTGCTTCAATCTTGATTGCAGAAAATATGACTTCTGTAACAGAGTTGTTAACGCTTGGAACACACTACCTGACTCTGTGGTCTCTTCTCAAACTCCCAAAAGCTTTAACCAAAAACTGTCTACCATTGACCTCACCCCATTCCTAAAAGGACTATAAGGGGTGTGTATAAGAGTACAAAAGTGCCTACCGTTCCTGTCCTATTGTTTCCTTTCATTATATATACACTTATATGTTGTATAGTTGTTTCATGCTTATGCTTATATATACTGTTGTGACAAAATAAGAAAAAATAAAACGACACTGACTGAGTATGATGTATGAAAGCCAGGCTTCTTAGATTTCACAAATTATGCTTGTTTTTGTATCTTCTAAGGTGATGACACCTTTGAAATGGTATCAGAGCATAATTGGACACCAGGTATGTCAGATATCTTGCCTCTTATGAGAAACTGTTCATAAATTCGGAACAGTGACAATAATGGAGACAGAGATGGGATATACAGTTTATCTCAGATATGCGTAATTCCACATTGTTCTGTTTGTTTAATATGTCCTAAAATTCAGGTGATTCCCGAGGCCATGAATTCTAAATATTTATATATTTGCGTGTGAAAAAGGTTTCTTATAATCTCTATCATAAAGGTCTAAAACAATTTCTTTAAACTACTGCAAACAATTTTTTTCCCCGATATGCCAGAAATGTAACTGTAAAATAGTGCCAACTGTTTCTCTGCAGATTAGGAAAGTACTGACAAAATTGATATGGTACTGCTTTAAGGACTACTTCACCCTTTCCTCCTGATAAAAATAATAAATGGTCTTCAATACAGTACAAAATAGGTGGCCAACTGATTCTACTCACATTAGTTTTGGGCACTCAAGTTTTCTTATCCATAATTAGAACTCCGGTCAAAATTGTAAAGTACTTCAATCTGGAGTTGATTTTCACATGTTCCTTGTCCACATATGTGTATTCCTGATGCAATCAACCTAATGCTCATAGCCCAGAAACAAAAAATATAGTCCTCAATGTACCACACTCAATTTGGACCACAATTGAGTCAAAAATTTATGTTGTTAAGTAAGTTTTGCCCCATTTTATGATTTTTCTTTCCTCATTAGTTAAGTTTAATTAACAGTTGTTCACGAAGTACACAGTTGTTAGGTGAATCTGGTTTTCCCACTGACTTTGCTTGTCAGATGGTTGCAAAAGACAATCACATGACCCTGAGACACTGCCCACTGTCATAAATGAGAGTCAGATGTCAAGCAACTTAATGTAAACCACGTGACCAAGAGGATGATACAATAGTCATAAGTTTGAAAAAGGATCATAAGTCACTTTTTTCAGTGCCATTGTAACTGTTGTAAGTCGAGAACTACCTCCACTGGCCTGTTTCTGGCCTCCGGAGGGCCTCCGGGAGGGTGGGGAAGGCCGTTTTCGCCCTCCCCAGACTCCTAGAAAGGCTCTGGAGGCTGGAGACAGCAAAAAACGGGCCTTCCGATCCCACCGGAAGTTGGCAAAAGGGCCATTTCTGGCCTCCAGAGGGCCTCCAGGGGGCTGGGGAAGTTCGTTTTTACCATCCACAGACTCCTGGAAAGGCTCTGGAGCCTGGTGAGAGAGAAAAACGGGCCTCCTGGGACATCGCGTGCCAGGAGCCGGAGGAGTCACGCGCACATGTGCAGGGGTACATAGAATTATGGATATGGACATGTGCCTGCAAACCCCCACCACCTGCTCCTAGCATGTGATGGCAAAAAGGTTAACCATCACTGCTATAGAGAAGTTAGTAGGTATCGTTAAATTACATGTGATCAACTCATATTGTATTATAATAATAGCTGTTCCAGCCACTATACTTCAAATAGCTGTATAAATTATTAACTTTCTTGATGCTGCATGAATACAATTTATAGAAATATTTGTATAATAACAGTATTTTGTGAAAAATATCAAGCTGTATGATTTATAGTAGTTGACATTCTATGCACATGAATAATCTTTTTTTCTCTCATTTCAGTATCCACGTTACGGCTATGAGCCCATGGGAGGGTGGATGCACCATAATGCAGGACCAATGATGCACCCAACTCACTTTCATGGGGTCCATGCAATACACCCAGCTCTCCATCAAAGGCAGCCACAACAGCTTCCTCAGAACCCACATTTGCAGCAACCAGGCCTTAACGCATTTGTTCCACTAAATGGGCATAATGCATTAATTCCACACTATCAGCATCCACTTCAACCACAAGCAGGCGAGCATCCAATGCAACCCCTACCACCAGTAAATCCAAATCAATCAATGAACCCTCAGCAACCAGGGAATGGCAATCAGCCCATGTACCCACTACCTCCCCTTATCCCAGATACACCTCTTGAATCGTGGCCAGCTGATAAAACCAAGAAAGAAGAAGTAGTAAGTAATCTTTACTATAATATTGCAATTTCCAGAAGAGTAGCTATGTGACTATTTCTCCCTATTAGAAAATAACATTTTTAAGGACCATGGTAGCATCAAAATGTTTGTTATACTTCTGAAAATAAATTATATGTTAAATTGTATGTGTATGTGCGCGCGCACACACACATTATCTCTTTTACTTCTTAGTCAACACGCAAAATATATACATAGTGATTTTATGCAATACAGATACTCCTTGATTTACAACCATAATTGAGCCCAGAATTACAGTTGTAAATTGTGGCAGTTATTAAGTGGACCACATCCAATTTTACAACTTTTTTAATGATGATCAGTAAACAAACACTAGTTGTTAAATGAACTCTTCAATTTTCTTCAATGAGTATTTTTTTTGCTGGAAATTGGAAGTAAATGCTACTAATCAGCAAAAAAAACTGAAAATCATGGTCACAAGAGTGCAGCACCCTGCAAAAAGCTGTAAATGTGAGCTGCTTGTCAAATGCCCAAAACACAATCACATGAATGCTCAAGGTAGTGCTGGTATTGCAGACATCAGAGCTCTAGAACTGGGTCATAAGTAGCTCTGGGGAGATCGGTCATAATGGCCGATCTCCCTAAGAGACTGGGCATTAAGTAAAGACTACCTATAGTTCGCACTCTTTTCTGGATTCCGTGTCACAACTGGTTCAGCAAAAAAAAACAAAAAAAACATCAGTTACTTATATAACATTCAACATTTCTATTTATCAACTCAATTGATTTCCAGGCATTATTATATCCAGGCCAAATTCAATGAAAAGAAATGCTATAAAATAATTCTGTCATTTAGTTCACTTCAGAGGAAAACAACTCCCCTTCCCTGACACAACTCTATCTTTGAAACTGTATAAAACTGTATCTATTTCCAAGACTTTGTTGCTTTATAAATGGTACGACCAGACACCTTGTAACTTATGCCGCTTTGAACATGGCTTATGGCTTTTATTTTTTAAAAAAGAGAACTGGCAAACCCAATTATCACAGTGAGGTTTCTCATAACTATCTTGGTTTTACTTTTTCTAGGATTAAACAATGAAGATACCAGGATTAAAGAAGTCAAGATACCAGAATAGTGCAAGCAAAGCAATAATTTAGATACTGTTACATGCTTTCAAGAGTCCAGAGTTTTTCTGCAGTCAGTAATAAAAGTTTCTATTAATCCAGATTTATAAAATTATAGATAGAAGCAGATAAAACAAGAAAATAAACATTGTTCAAATCAGTAATTGTGGAGGTATGATTTTTGAAGTATAACCAATAAAGTACTATAGCATCATTATAGTGGAAGATTGTCTCTTCTGTCAAAGGGGGAAACTGTGCTGTTGTTTATATGACTTACAAAAGTCCAAAAATATATAATTGGGATTTATTGCCTAAAAGATTACAAAAGTATAGTTTTTATGTGTTAAAAGACAAAAAGATGAAAATTTTGAACAATCTTTTGAAAAATTGTTCACAGAGATTGTTGTGAACAATCTTTCACAACAAGATTGTTGTGAAAACTGTTAGATCAACATTGTCTTGTTAAACCACAGAATACCAAGATAAACTGTCTTGCAGAACTGCAACATCTGCATGAAATACTTTATATTAATATTACATGTCAACAAATGTGTATTATCTATCTATCTATCTATCTATCTATCTATCTATCTATCTATCTATCTATCTATCTATCTATCTATCTATCTGTCTAGAATACAAATAGTCCTTGATTTATGACAACAATTAAGCCCAAAATTTCTGTAAGTGAGACATTTGTTAAGTGAGTTTTGCCCCATTTTAGGATCTTTCTTGCCTCAGTTGTTAAGTGAATCACTGCTGTTAATAAGTTAATAACCCGATTGCTAAGAGAATCTGGCATTTCCATTGACTTTGCTGGTCAGAAGTTAGCAAAAAGTGATCACATGATCTTGGGAAATGGCACCAGTCATAAATACGAGTCAGTTACCAAGCATCTGAATTTTGATCACATGATCATGGGGATGCTGCAAAGGTTGTAACTGTGAAAAACAGTCATAAATCACTTTTTTCAGTGCTGTTGTAATTTTGAATGGTCACTAAATGAACTGTTGTAAGTGGAGGACTACATGTACTTTTGAAGATCCTTGTTATGTACCAAATTAAAAATAAACCTCTGGACCATGCTGCTAACTACTCTGATTTCCTTTTCTGTATCTCTTTTTACATACTTAACCTCTGCCAGCATTTAATTTTTCTCTCCCTAAAAAGCTGCTTGCAAAGATGTACCTCATTCTTATCCTCTCCTTAGTTGCAGGCAATCAAGAATCTCCAGCTAAATGTTTATCTATTTTCTTCCTTTTTTTAAAAAAAAAAAGCACACCTTTACAATTTTACCATTTCCTATCTGCTAATTTTCATTAGTTTTACTAACCACTTTTAAAACCTGCAATTATGAGATACTTTAGCTGTTAATTGCAAATTAAAATATTCTAATAGAAATATTGCGCATGCAATGCTAGTTTCATTAATACACTCTAAATTAATGAATTTAAAAATGAAGAGGTTTTAAAAACACTTGGTAGAAGTTCACCTCCTCGCTGTATTTTATCTGAGAACCCTGGGTAAAGAGGGGGAGTAATGATTAATTATGAAGCAACAATTGATTGCAAGCCAGAAATCTTCCTTTTGCTGATGGAAAAAGCAGATCTCCTTCCAAGAAGTTTAAAATAACACTGTTCCTAAAAGTTAACCTAATCAACACCGCCATACATTAATGCAGAAAAATGCTAATGAAAAATAACCATATTAGTCAGATTAAAATCACAGATGAGATTCTTCATAATTCAAAGGAAGAAATACCTCAAGAATGTTTAAGACGAACCTACAGCCATCCTACCCCAAAAACACCTGATCTCAGAAGCTAAGAATGTCCGGGGTGTTTCTGTCAGCATGCGAACTTTAAAAAAAATCTTATCTGGAATCTGTTCTTAGATAGTATCAAGTGAGAAAGGAAAGGCATCAACCAACATGCTTTAATATTTTACATACAGTAATATAATAAATAAATATGTTGTTTAAGATATAAAAGGAGATCATGAAAAAAAAGTAGTCTACTTGCTTCTAGGGGGACATTAATTAATTGTCTGTTTTGGATTGAGTTGTGGTATTTAGTTAACTTGCCATATCCAAAGACCAGTACAGCTTTGGGGCCACAATGTAAAAGTTTGAAAACCTTTCATACATGTTAACACTTAGCTAAAGTGAGTATTAACCTAAGTTTTCCTAAGTGAAAAATTAACCAATATTTATACACAGGTCTGTGAGGTAGATGCAGCTTAAAGACAATGTTTGGGCTAAAGTCAATTTGGTTGGTATCATGTTTCCAAAATTAAAACAGATTTGAAAAGACACTCTTTGAACTCATGGGTCCTCACAGAGACTTGAGAAGTAGCAGCCAAAAGTGAGGCAATGCAATCAAAACACAAGAGATAAACAGAAAAAAAAGCCCAGTGATTATAAGATAAGGGAAAAGATAAAGGACAATAAAACATAGTCCTTGCCCAATTCCTCATGATTGTTAGATGTTGCTGAAAAAATATACTGAAAGAGAGAATCTTTCCCTACAAGTCTCTAGTGGTAATTTCCTCTAATGGAAATAAGTAGAGCATTTGTTTCCACTGGGGATAGTTTCAGCCCTCGATGGAAAAACTGCTCTGCTAGAAAAAGCCCTGTCTGTAATTTATATTATTCTACTTCTGCTATGCAGTCAAAGGAACCAAAAGAGAGTGTTGGGAGTACTTTGCAAGTACATTCCAAGATTTTAGGATTACCATCAAATGCTGATCTTTGAAGAGCTTTAGGCCATAGAGGCGAAACTACCCATCCTTTTAATGAAAGCAGCACGATGTTCAAAGTTCTTTTGTGCACTGGGAACCTATTTTCCTCTTTTTTCAGAAAATGATTTAAAATATTATCTGAAAGTGTGGAGAACTGGGAGTGTTGCAAATACAAACTGCTCCTTTATTGTAGTTTTGTCAATATATATTTCACTGGATTTAGCTGTTTCTGTTTAACTTTGCATCACTTTTCAATTTTCATCATCAGAGAAAATCAGATTTTCTCTGATTCTTTTTCTTCTATTCTGCTGTCCCCAGGTACTGTCACATTCACTGTCCAGACTTAGTCTTTCATATTGACAATTGTTAAGACTGGGGAGTTATATGTTTTTTATCAGGGCAACCTGGTCTACCCAAATATGGGATGGTTCTGCTTTCACCTTTCAGCCCCAATCCAGGAGCCTTTATTTATTTATTTTATTTATTTTATTTTGTCACAACAATATATGTAGGTATCATACAAAAAGATTATGTAGTATATAAACACATATATGAGTAAATATAAGGAGGTATAAGCATATATATATATATATATAGGAAGAAGAAAAGAAAAACAATAGGACAGGAACGGTAGGCACGTTTGTGCGCTTATGCACGCCCCTTATGGTCCTCTTAGGAATGGGGTGAGGTCAATAGTAGAAAGTTTTTGGTTAAAGCTTTTAGGATTATGAGAAGAGACCACAGAGTCAGGTAAAGTATTCCAAGCACTGATGATTCTGTTACAGAAGTCATATTTTCTGCAATCTAGATTAAAGCGGTTGACATTAAGTTTAAATCTATTAGTTGCTCTAGTATTATTGCAATTAAAGCTGAAGTAGTCTTTAACAGGAAGGACATTACAATAGATGATTCTGTGAGTTAAACTTAGGTCTTGTCGAAGGCGACGGAGTTCCAAGTTTTCTAAGCCTAGGATTTCGAGTCTGGTGGGATAAGGTATTTTATTGTTTTCAGAGGAATGGAGAACTCTTCTTGTAAAATATTTCTGGACACGTTCAATTGTATTGATGTCAGAGATGTGGTGAGGGTTCCAAACAGGCGAGCTGTATTCTAGAATTGGTCTAGCAAATGTTTTATATGCTCTGGTTAGTAGTGTGGTGTTTTTGGAAAAGAAGCTACGCAAGATTAGGTTTACAACTCTTAGAGCTTTTTTTGCTATGTAGTTGCAGTGGGCTTTGGCACTTAGATCATTTGACATGAAAACTCCTCCTTTGCAGGCAATCTCTTTCGTGACAAACTAGCTTTGAGTTAAATCTTTATATTTACTGACAAAGAAATAAAGGGAGACTAGTATAGATCTATTTCAAGCTATTTAGCTCTCGTCAGCTAGCCATACCCTTCTGGGATTCGAACCTGGGATTCTGGGGCAGATACCTGTGTCTTTGAATTCTAAACTCCCAAAGCACTTTAGCTTTGTCATTTTCTATTACTTTAATTATTTATTTTGTGGTCACACCAGTTCTTCCTTGCAGGCAAATGGTATTTCTTGCAGATGTTCCAATGCGTCATTGTTATCATGCCATTGTTTGTAGTTAGCTGCTTTGACAGTATTTCCTCCACTGAATTTCGACTAAGATCTTCTTCAGTCTCATGATAGATTCACTTCAATGTGCTTCATGTCAGTTCAAAATATTTGTAGTCATCTTCTTCATCAAGACTCTTGATTTTATTTCTATATGGCAACTTGATTTCTTTAAATTCATTATTTTTCCCCTGCCTATGGTAAGAGTGGCACATCTGTCTAGTAAGCAACTTTTCTTCCAGTAATGCTGCAACTGCTGGCCCTGGTTGCTCAGCAACAGACCTCAATCCTATTGCACATTTGTCACCAGATGTCCTGGAACACCAATGTTTAGCATGATCCTGGGTGACCCAGGCGACAACCTATCTAGTATAGTTTTCTGTAAATTATCTCTCAAGATATTGTTTATGGTAAAGACACTCTTTATCTGACTATTATGTCACACAAGTAGTCAATGCACACAAATTTAATAAATAATCAGACAATCCATGAGACATTGGGTTACTGTTTCAGAGGCATTTCTTTACCTAAACAGATAAATAGAATGACCATGCGTGGGCAAAAAAGCAGCAACAGAAATTTCCTGCTGGCTTCTCGGTTGACTCTGAGAAGCTGGCAGAGACTATCAAAATCATAGATCACGTGACTGAGGTGGCACAGTGTTGCTGCAATGGCTGTAACTTTGCCAATGCAACTGGCCTGAGCAACAATGTGCTGAGTTTTGAAACTTCAATCTCACAGGAGTTGGACACATTTTTAAATTAGCCCATTTGACTTACTTTAATTCAAAAATTGTTGCCCTATAATGCACCATTTTGCCTAACTGAAAGTTACAGGACAGTTTTAGTAGCATATAGATATAAACAAATCATAGAGTTGGAAAGGACCTCAGAGGTCCTTTGCTACAAACAGCTGTTCATTGCAACGTCCACTAGGCCATCTCTGATAAATAAAATTCCAACCTTTGAAGACCACCAAATGAAGTAAATAAAAAATAATAATTTAAACAGAAGCAAGGAAATGGGAAGGAAAGCTATTATTTTCCTACTTACTTGTTTATTGTAATTAGTAATATAGATATTTGTAAAAAAATAACTAGGGGAATAAATATAAAATGTGGGAAGGGAAGTGCACAGGATTTGATTGGTAGCACGTGATGAAAACTCTTTAAACCAAACAGATTCCTTGAGGTGGGCTGGAGTAACAACAGCATGACACTGGGGGAAAAATGCATCTGCTTCTGGAAATTGCTGACAGGTAGTAGATGTAATGGAATGTGCACTGCAGCAGCAGAGAGAGAATATTTTGCCAACTCACAGCCTTCCCAGAAGGAGGCCAATTAAAAGATTTCTCAGTCCTGAGAAACGGTGAACGGGGAAAGGAAATGGTGAACGGGGAAAGGAAATTCAAGGTAACCATATCCTAGAATCTCTTAGAATATGTCCCAATATATATCACTATATGCAAGGAAATAAAAGACTGGACTCAATTGGATCTCACTGTCTCCTCCCTGGGCTTTGGCCTGAAATATGAGATCCCTGTAATTCTTTTGCTATAAATCCAAAGTACTCTGTTTGTGTATACACATACAATTACAATTATTATAACAATATATTTAGGAGGAGTACAGGTAGTCCTCAACTTACAACTATAATTGAGCTGAAAGTTTATGTTGCTAAGAGAGATATTTGTTAAGTAAGTTTTGCTCCATTTTATGACATTTCTTGCCACAGTTGTTGAGTGAATAACAGCAGTTGTTAATTTGGTAACACAGTTGTTAAGTGAATCTGGCTTCCCCATTGTCATATGGCCTTGGAACACTGCAACTGTCATAAATATGAACCCGTTGTCAAGCATCCCGATTTTGATCACATGACCACAAGGATGCTGCAAGTAAGTATGAAAAATGTCATAAGTCACTTTTTTTCAATGCCACTGTAACTTTGAACAGTCACTAAATGAAATGTTGTAAGCTGAGGGCTAGCTGTATTAGGCATATTTATGGACTTGAGTTATTTATAAAAATAACAAAGATGAGATACAAATAAATGAATAAACAAAGCTATTTTGCTTAGGCTGCTGATGAGCTTGATTTAATTCAGTTATATTATTTTACAGCTATATAATTCTATATAATATATGGTTAATAAATCTGTGTAATACATTATATTGTTTTCTACATAATGGACCATATTTAATCTATAAATTTTTTGTAATACTTTGTTTTCTTAAACTAATTCATTTTTCATGCTTATGAACGATCATTACTCTTTTCTTTCTATAGTATAAATTATTTCTTTAAAAACAAAGATTTGCAAATAGTTTCCAGCTCACGAAAGGGGCATTAGTTGTATTACTTTTGCAGAAGCAAGCAATCAACAATGAAAACAAGAAGAAAAGAGGCTCCACATGATTTGCTTGCATGAAAATGCATCAGAATCCCTCTAACACTGGATTAATGTTAAAAATATGCCACAAAATATAATTTAATATGATCTAGATTGATCACATCATGTGTTATCATTCTGTGTCCTAATTTTTAAATATCAATAAATTGATAGAGGCTATAAGATACAGACAGGTAATACAAAAGCCAAGAAAGTGGGATTTTGAAAAATTAATTCTTTTTAAACTTTTCTTCATGAGATATATTGTACACGTTATTTGATTCACCTGAAACTGGCAGCAATAATGGATGTTAGCTACAGGTAGTCCTCAGGTTACAACAGCAACTGAGATTAGTATTGGATGTTGCTAAGTGATGCAGATGTAATACATTGCCTAATAATAACGGCAATCCAGGCAGTTAAGTAAAAAGCTCCAGATAAGAATGTGGCTACTGCAGGGAGTTTAGGTGGGAGAGCCTGGGAGGCTCTGCATAGGCTACATGAAAGTTGGGGAGGTGATGCTGTGGTTCTGGGCAGGAAAGCAAAGGGAAGAAAGGCACAGGTTGGTACAAGGGAAGGAAAGCTGAGGAAAATGAAGGCACGCCAAGGGAAGGAGAGCACAAGCTCATGCAGGTCACAGGGAGGTTGAGGGAAGGAGGTGCAACATAGTGTGCAGGAGGAGTGAGGGGGACTTGCAGAGCAACTTGAGACTTTCCTACTAGCTTCCGTTGATCTTGCTTGTGGAAAGCCAGCAGGGAAAGTTGCAAATGGTGACCATACGATTGCATAATACTGCAACCATTTTAAGTGCGAGTTGGTTGCCAAGTGCTTGAATCACAATCACAAGTCTACAGGAGTACTGTGACAGTCAGAACTTCAAGGACCATTGGTAAGTAAATACATATATCTCCAATAAATATATTATTTCATATAAAGAAAATTATTATACACATAAGATGAAACACTTATTAGGTATGTTCATGGTCTTGAGTTATTTATAAAAATAACAAAGATGAGATATAAATAAGCAAACAAAGTTATTTTTCTTAGGCTGCTGATGAGCTTATTGTAGTGCACTGATTGTGATGAATGTGGCCATCTGTCAGCCTCTGCCTATGATGCTTGCTTGCTACGGCTGCCATTGTAATGGGAGGGGGGAGGTTTTGCTGGTATATTTATTTATTTATTTATTTATTTATTTATTTATTTAATCAATTTTTTATACCGCCCTATCTCCCGAAGGACACAGGGCGGTTTACAGCCAGATAAAATAGAACAAGAATAAATACAGGATAAAAACAATATTTAAAAAACTTATTAAATTAGGCCAAATTTAAAATTATAATTAAAATAGTAAAAAACCCCATTAAAAACTAAAATCCTAGGCCAGTCCTGCGCAAATAAATAGATGTGTCTTCAGCTCACGGCGAAAGGTTCGAAGGTCCAGAAGTTGCCGGAGTCCTGGGGGAAGTTCATTCCAGAGGGTGGGAGCCCCCACAGAGAAGGCCCTTCCCCTGGGTGTCGCCAGTCGACACTGCCTGACCGACGGCACCCTAAGGAGTCCCTCTCTGTGAGAACGTACGGGTCGGTGGGAGGCAATCGGTGGCAGTAGACGGTCCCGTAAGTAACCCGGCCCTATGCCATGGAACGCTTTAAAGATAGTGACCAAAACGTTGAAGTGCACCCGAAAGACCACAGGTAGCCAGTGCAGCCTGCGCAGGAGTGGTGTCACATGGGAGCCACGAGCGGCTCCCTCTATCACCCGCGCAGCTGCATTCTGAAGTAGCTGGAGCCTCCGGATGCTCTTCAAGGGGAGCCCCATGTAGAGAGCATTGCAGTAATCCAAGCGAGAGGTCACGAGAGCATGAGTGACCGTGCATAGGGCATCCCGGTCAAGGAAGGGGCGCAACTGGCAAATCAGGCGAACCTGATAAAAAACTCTCCTGGAGATGGCCGTCAAATGATCTTCAAATGACAGCCACCCATCCAGGAGAACGCCCAAGTTGCGTACCCTTTCCATCGGGGCCAATAACTCGTCCCCAACAGTCAGCCGCGGCTGCAGCTGACTCTACCGGGGTGCCGGCATCCACAGCCACTCCGTCTTGGAGGGATTGAGCTTGAGCCTGTTTCTCCCCATCCAGACCCATACGGCTTCCAGACACCGGGACAGCACTTCGATAGCTTCGTTGGGGTGGCCCGGGGTGGAGAAGTACAGCTGAGTGTCATCAGCGTACAGTTGGTATCTCACCCCCAAAACCACTGATGATCTCACCCAGCGGCTTCATATAGATGTTGAACAGGAGAGGCAAGAGTATCGACCATTGCGGAACCCCACAAGTGAGACGCCTTGGGGTCGACCTCTGCCCCCCTGCCAACACCGTCTGCGAACGGTCCGAGAGATAGGAGGAGAACCACCGATAAACGGTGCCTCCCACTCCCAAACCCTCCAACCGGTGCAGTAGGATACCATGGTCGATGGTATCAAAAGCCACTGAGAGGTCTAATAGGACCAAGGCAGAGGAATAACCCCTATCCCTGGCCCTCCAGAGATCATCAACCAACGCGACCAAAGCCATCTCCGTGCTGTATCTGGGCCGAAAGCCACACTGGAACAGGTCCAGATAGACAGTTTCATCCAGGTACCGGGGTAATTGACATGCCACCACACCCTCTACAACCTTCGCCACAAAGCGAAGGTTGGAGACCGGACGATAATTTCCTAAAACAGCTGGGTCCAGGGAAGGCTTCTTGATGAGTGGTCTCACTACCGCCTCTTTCAAGGCGGCAGGGACAACCCCTTCCAACAAAGAAGCATTGATAATCCCCCGGAGCCAGCCTCGTGTCACCTCCTGTGTGGCCAGCACCAACCAGGAGGGGCACGGGTCCAGCAAACATGTGGTGGCATTCAACCTCCCCAGCAACCTGTCCATGTCCTCAGGAGCCACAGGATCAAATCCATCCCAAACAGTCTCAACAAGACGAGTCTCCGACCTCTCACCTGGATCCACCCAATTTTGATCCAGACCATCCCGAAGCTGAGCGATTTTATTGTATAGATAACCACTAAACTCCTCAGCACACCCTTGTAACGGGTCATCCCGCACCCCTGTTGAAGGAGAGAGCGGGTCACCCGAAACAGGGTGGCCGGGCGGTTATCTGCCGACGCAATGAGGGAGGAGACGTAAAAACGCCTCACTTCCCTCAGTGCCACTAGGTAGGTTCTACTATAAGACCTAACTAGTGTCCGATCAGCCTCCGAACGGCTGGATCTCCAGGCAGTCTCTAGGCGTCTTCTCCGGCGTTTCATCTCCCTCAGCTCCTCAGAAAACCAAGGAGCTGGTTGAGACCTACGCCGGGTCAGAGGCCACAAAGGCATGACACGGTCCCAGCCACGGCCAGTTCTCATATGGTGTGGGGGGGAAGCGAGTGGTGGAAACGTCCCGAGAAAAGGTAGGAAACTTTTCACAGGCTTCAAGCAGCTGTGGAAGGAACTGATAGCTGTCTAGGTCAATCGTTCCGGCATATCAGATAGATGGGGGCCATCTGAAGAAGGGCCCCACATGACACCTTGGGGAGATGTGGATTGGTCACTCAATGTGGATCCTTGAGGGGAGGGATTTGGGATTTCTTTCAATATCTAATTTTCATGCCTATTGCCTCAGACCTTGCTTTTCTTTTGTTGTATTCAGTTCATACTCAGTAAAAGTACCTTTCTCTACAAACATGGAGTTGGGGTTTTTCTTTCTTGGGTTTTGAATGGAGGCACGCCTGACATCATCTGAATTTAACCCAAGACTATCTACTGTTGAGCTCACTCCATTCCTAAGAGGTCTTTAAGGGGCGTGCATAAGAGCACCAGCGTGCCTACCATTCCTGTCCTAATGTTCCCTTTAATTGTATCCAATTTGTATGGTTATTTCATGCTTATACTTATATATACTGTTGTGTTTGACAAATAAATAAATAAAAATAAATAAATAATAAAGAATTAAATATATCTCTGAAGTGCCACAACTTCTTATAAATGAGAGGCAATATTTCTGGATTGGCTGTAGCACTTTTTAATATTTAGATATATTTAGAACACCACTGATATCAGTGAGAGATGATTTATATTTATAAATTAAAACTGCAGTCAGTGAAGGATGATTTATATTTATAAATTAAAGCTGTAGGATATAGTTAGTATTGCTACATATTTGACAGTGACCCTAATTGAACGCAATTTACTTTCAAGTTAAGATGTTGATGATCATAGTACAGAACAAATTCTATTTTATATCTAAGCAAAATTAGAGTTGTGTAAATAAAGAATTTTAATGACAATGCAAGTATTAAAATTATTTACAACAGTGAATTATTCCATGCTAGCTAAATTAAGCAGTACAACCAGAGATCAATTTAATAATGAGAATATAGAACTGCTGGAACTAATTTATTCATTTTTTATTTAATCCAGCCTTTCTATTCACATTATAAATATCTGACTTTTTTATTTAAGTATGTGTCAAATTCAAAAGCAAATTATTTTCATTACTGTAGCAGTGACAGAAATCATCTGGTACTTAAATCTTAACATTCCACATAAATGACTCAAGGACACAGAAAACATTCCCACTATCCGATTAGAAGCATGTCATGTTTCCCACACATAAATAACTTACCAAAAGCATTGGATAGTTGCAGAACTGCACCATTTTTATGCTAGTTTTATTAAAACAACCTCCAGCTGTTATGTATAGTAACTAAGGTTAGGCAAATAATTATGATAAAACTCACACACAGCTTTTAAGTAATTTATAATCAGAAAAGGAATAGCAAAGTACAGACACACAGATATATACTGCATATGCATAAAGAATAAACGGAATTAGTGTATTTTGTATAGAAGATGTTGTAAGATGAATGGTAAAACAATATATGTAAAATTCATATACATGATTATTTCAAGATCTGTCAAATTAATCATACATGAATTCTAAAAAAGTATCTTACACTGATCTGAGATACACCTATACAAATGAAGACACAAAATATGTGCTTCAATAGATATCCTAGTTCCATGTTACTAGATTTTGAGGACTTATAAGGTGGAATAAGGCCCCATTTTACAACTTTTCTTGCCACATTGTTAAGTGAATCACTGCAGTTCTTAAATTAGTAATATGGTTTTTAAGTGAATCTGGTTTCCATATTGACTTTGCTTATCAGAAGGTTGCAAAAGTTGATCACATGGCCCTGGGACACTGCAACCATCATAAATATGAACCAGTTGTCAAGCATCTTGTCAAATGTCAAACGAGTCAAAGTCAAACGAGAGTCTTGGACTTTAAGAGAGCTAATTTCAATAAACTTAGAGAGAGCTTGAGAAGGATTCCATGGATGAGAATCCTCAAGGGGAAAACAACTTAAGAAGCTTGGAAAATTTTGAAAAGTGAGATTATAAAAGCGCAGTCTAGCACAATACCAACGAAGAAGAAAAATAATAGATCTCAAAAGAAACCAGCATGGATGCATAAAGAACTATCTGACAAATTGAAAGACAAAAAAGACAAGTATAAAAAGTGGAAAGAGGGGCAAATAACTAAGGCAGAATATCAGCAAATAGCCCGAGCCTGTAAAGATGAAGTGAGGAAAGCTAAGGCTCACAATGAACAAAGTCTAGCGACAAAAGTAAAAAATATTTTAAAAAACATGTTAAAAACAAGAAAAAAGTCAAGGAAACAATTGGCCCATTGCTGGGAGAAAGTGGCAAGAAGATGACAAGCAAAAGGGAGAAAACAGATCTACTTAACTCATATTTTGCATCTGTCTTTACACAAAAGGAAAAAACAATCCAACCTATCAAAAACAGTACCACAAAAAACAGATTAGAAACACAAGTTAAAATAGGGAAGAAAATGGTAAGTGAACACCTGTCTACCCTAGATGAGTTCAAATCACCAGGACTGGATGGATTACACCCCAAGGTTCTGAAGGAAGTGGCAGACGAGATCTCAGAACCACTGTACTATATCTTTCAAAGATCCTGGAACACAGGGGAGCTGCCAGAGGACTGGAAAAGAGCTGATGTAGTTCCCATCTTCAAAAAAGGGGAAAAAAAAACAGATCCAGGAAACTACAGACCTATCAGCCTGACCTCAATACCGGGGAAGATTCTGGAAAAGATAATCAAGCAACGAATCACCGAACACCTAGAAGCAAACAAAGTAATAACCAAAAGCCAACATGGGTTTGTCAAAAACAGATCATGCCAGACTAATCTTATTGCATTCTTTGACAAAGTGACAAAATTAATGGACCAGAGGAATGTTGTCGATATAATTTACTTGGACTTCAGTAAAGCATTTGATAAAGTAGACCATAACCTACTACTAGATGAAGTAGAAAAATGTGGGTTAGACAGCACCACCACCAGATGGATTTGTAACTGGCTGACCGACTACACTCAACGTGTAGTCCTCAATGGAACTACATCCACATGGAGGGAAGTATGCAGTGGAGTACCCCAAGGCTCTGTTTTAGGCCCAGTACTCTTCAACATCTTCATCAATGACTTGGACAAGGGGATAGATGGGGAACTCATCAGATTTGCAGATGACACCAAGCTGGCAGGAATAGCCAACACTCCAGAAGATAGGCTCAAGTTACAGAAGGATCTTGACAGACTTGAACATTGGGCGCTATCTAACAAAATGAAATTCAGCAGTGAAAAAAGTAAGGTTCTACATTTAGGCAAAAAAAGCCCAAAATACACAGGTACTGTATATGTGGTACCTTGCTCAATAGCAGTACCTGTGAGAGGGATCTTGGAGTCCTAGTGGACAACCATTTAGATATGAGCCAGCAGTGTGCAGTAGCTGCTAAAAAAGCCAACACAGTTCTGGGCTGCATAAACAGAGGGATAGAATCAAGATCACGTGAAGTGTTAGTACCACTTTATAATGCCTTGGTAAGGCCACACTTGGAATACTGCATTCAGTTTTGGTCGCCGCAATGTAAAAAAGATGCTGAGACTCTAGAAAGAGTGCAGAGAAGAGCAACAAAGATGATTAGGGGACTGGAGGCTAAAACATATGAAGAACGGTTGCAGGAACTCGATATGTCCAGTTTAATGAAAAGAAGAACTAGGGGAGACATGATAGCAGTGTTCCAATATCTCAGGGGTTGCCACAAAGAAGAGGGAGTCGGGCTGTTCTCCAAAGCACCTGAGGGTAGAACAAGAAGCAATGGGTGGAAACTGATCAAGGGAAGAAGCAACTTAGAACAAAGGAGAAATTTCCTGACAAAACAATTATAATAAGTGGAACGACTTGCCTGCAGAAGTTGTGAAGGCTCCAACACTGGAAATTTTTAAGAAAATGTTGGATAACCATCTGTCTGAGATGGTATAGGGTTTCCTGCCTGGGCAGGGGATTGGACTCCAAGGTCCCTTCCAACTCTGTTGTTATTATTATTATGTTATTATTATCTGAATGTAAATCATGTGACGATGAGGATGTTACAATGGTCATAAGTGTGAAAAATAGTCATGCTATTTTTTTCAGTGCTGTTGTAACTTCGAATGGTCACTAAGCAAACTGTTGTTAAATCAAAAACTACCTTACATATTCTATGTTTATTCTTGAGAAATAAAAGATTCTGCTGATAAACCAGCAACCCTTTTGCTTTCCTCTGCTTCCCATATTCTGATCTCTGATATTCCAACACTGAAATTTGGGATGCCACTGTTTACTGATATCCATGTTAATGTTGATGTTTTCCCTGTATCCCTTCCTGAATTCCATTATTATATGCATTCATGTTATTAAAACACACACTTCCCTATCCAATTGTATACTTGTATTTATGTCCTTCTTCTAATTCTGTTTAAAGCTCTCCAGAAATGATTTTTGCCAAACACATCTTTTTCGGCTCTAAGTACATCTCAACTCTGCTTAGAAACTGTTAAATGGTTGAAGGTCATGATCTACCAATCTTTATTAATGACATCATTTTCCAAGAACCAACATTTACTTCTAATCCCTTGACTATAGGGAAGTTAGATAAAAGCACCGAGTAGACCCATATGAATATTCATAATATCTGGGCCAGGAAAGACTGAGAACACATAACCCTTTAAAAATAACCTGAAAGGTTTACATAAAGAAAAGCTCACAATTGTTGACTATCATGTAAAATAGAAAATAGCAATAGAAATTACTTCAAGGAAAATTTCTTTTAAGGGTTAATGGAGTTTCAACAATGGAACCAATTGTTTAGAGAAGTGGTAAATTTTCTTTCCCTTGGATAGATACAGTAAGAGAGTAAACGTAGAGATGTATGCATGGAATGTGTCTTAAGGCCCATAAGAAAAGAGAAGATGCTAGACCACATTAGAGCATAGTCCCAGAGGGTACACTCTTCATGATAATAATACTTTCTTTATTTCTAATAGATTCTAGTGGTATGGAAAATGTTTCAAGCTCAAAATAGCATTTTTGAATGTACCAAGCTGGGAAAAAGCCTTCATATATTCCAAGCATGTTATGCTGAATAGGATAAAATTGCACTTTCTTTTGACATTTTTGACAAAGTTGACATTTTTTAGTAGCAGTATTTTTGAGTTTTTAAATTAAAGAAAAGCACCTTGAAACAAGCCAAGGTTGTTGCAACCTTGCCTGCTGCAAGGTTTAGGAGGTGGGAAATTCCAAGAACCTAGTTCTGATATTGGAACAAAATACTTGAGCTGATTTAAATGTGTTTGTTTCCATAGAAGATATAGACACCTTCTATTACTGTATTATGATAGAGTATTTTGAGCAGAGCTGTTTTGTTTTAACCTGGGGGTAGGTGGGGGAAGATTTCTATTTTGCTTCAAACTAATGTGTCAACAAAGCCAGTATATTTAATTGATTCACAATATCTAGTTGCCATCTAATATATATGTATATACTGTATATATGTATATATTATAATAAGTCCTATTTTTTGAATATTAGGCTTTCTTATTGAAAAAACCAACCATCTTTGCATAGACTTGCTTATATTAATCACATTTATTTATAAATTAAAAAATGCAAAAAATCCTGCAATAGTGAACTGATCTTGAGGAACAATTCAGAGACAAGCAAATTCGTTTAACATTGACTTTTCAACACTCTTGAAAACTTGGGACATAGGGACTTGGATGGATTATTGAATAACTCTTCGTCAACTAAATAAACCAAAATGTTACAACAAGCAGAAATCAATACATTTCAAATGGAAATACTATTAATGTTTCAAGATATCAAGGAAACCATGATAAGGAATCATAGGGAGTTGATGGAACTGATGCACGATATGGATTGGAGATTGAGATATCGCAAAGAAATGATAATGAAGAATATATATATCCTTTCATACATATATCAAATGCTGTAATAAAATTAAATAAAATCTGAACTAGCAAAGATTAGTTATATAATATATTTCTATCTAGCAACTAAGAAATTTTATACTGGAGCCAATACACTGCAAAAGCCTATATCCTGTAATAAAAAAAAATCTGTTGATATCAAGCCAAGTAATAACTTCTTAAACTGGATTCAAGGACAAGATTTTAAATACTTCTGGCTCAGTACACAGGATGTATTAAATAGCTTATTTATGCAAAACCGGATAATACAATTTAGACTCTTGCATTTTAAAGGAAGATAACATTAAGATACATTATTTCTAAGTCACATTCCAGCAATATTTCATATTTTTTCACAAAATTATAGTATATATAATTTTGCCATATATATATTTCATCTGAACATTGTTATTGCTAATTTTTCCAATAATTACTTGGGCATGGATTTGGATGGGGCATTGGTCTTATCTGAGACACACCTTCTCGTTGGATGGAGACAGCAGCCAGGAATGGCTCTTCTGTTCAGTTGGAGGAGTGAGTCTGTCAAAGTTGCAAGTCCTGCCCTTGTTGCTAAGGATTCCAGCTTTTGATGAAGAAGCAGACTTGACATGTCGGACTAGAAGTTGTGCCCTGATGAGAGAAGACCAGACTTGCCCAATGGATAGGGCTGGCTGCTGTCTCCACCCAACAAAAAGGTGTGTCTCAGGTAAGACCAACACCCCTTCTCCATAGTGGTGGACACAGCAGCCAGGAATGGGACATACCAAAGCCAACTGTCCCACCAATTATGGGCGGGTTCCAGTCTGGTCAGAAGACTCCCCTCCCGAGTGAACTCGTTGCAATACTCAGCGGCCAAATGCTGCCTCAGCTGAGGTGAATTTGTCTAATTTATAGTGCTTAATAAATGGAGAAAGGGAGGTCCAAGTGGCAGCTCTGCAGATCTCCATGAGAGACGCCTATGTGGCCCACGCCACTGACGTGGCTGCACTGCGAGTTGAATGTGCCATCACTCATGTGGGTTGCGGCAGGGAACGCAGCTCATACGCCCTTGTGATAGTTTGTCGAATCCATCTGCCAATGGTGGAAGGTGTAACTCTGCAACCTAAAGAAGCTGGGAGAAAGGAGACAAACAATGACTCCACCTTTCTCAAATCAGCAGTCCTCTTAAGGTAAATATGGAGGGGCCTCTGGACATCCAATGTATGCCAATGCCTTTCTAATGGGTGGGCAGGGTTAGGGCAGAAGTTGGGTAAGATCAGTTCTTTCAATCTATGAAAGGGCGTGTTTATTTTGGGAATGAAGGAGGGATCCAGCCGGAGCACTATGCAATCAGTGTGAAACACGCAGAGGTCACTCCTTACCGAGAGCAGGGCAATCTCAGAAATCTGTCTTGCAGAGGTAATTGCCACAAAAAAGGTGACTTTACAGGACAAAATATGAAGGCTGGTGACTCGTAAGGCTCATATGGGGCCCCCATGAGGGATCTCAGCATGAGAGACAGGTCCCATGTACAGTACCTGTGTACCACGGGGGGGGCATAAGTTAGTTGCTCCCCTAAGAAATCTACGTATGATGGGGTGCTGAGAAAGAGGATCAAGGGACCCACAAGTTAGTACAGATGAAAGGGACACCACCTGCCTCCGAAAGGTGTTAGGCGATAGTACGTTATTGAGTCCATCCTGTAGAAATTCCAGGAGTTGGGCTATCGAGGGCATGAGGGGAGAGACACCCAAGTACAAAAGGCCTGCCAAGTGACAGAATAAATACGTTCAGTGGAAGGCCTTTAAGAAGCCTGAATAGTTCTGATGAGCCTGGAGAAGTTGTCCCCACTCAGAGCATGCCGCTCAAGCACCAGGCAGTCAGTTGGAACCACTGTGGGTCCGGGTGGACCAACGCCCCCTGGTTAGGTGAAGCTATGACCTGAGGGATCCTCCAGGGTGGAGCCACTGACAAGGTCTTGAGGTTGGCAAACCAAGGCCTCCTGGGCCAATGAGGAGCGAGGAGCAGGACCTCCGCCCTCTCCTCCAGAATTTTCCACACCACCCTTGGAAGAGTGGAAGGGGAGGAAATGCGTAAAGTAGTCCCGGTGACCATGGGCTGTGGAGAGCGTCCACTCCCTCCACTCCTGGAGCTGGAAATCTGGTATAAAACTGAGGGAGCTGCAAATTCTCTGGGGTGGCAAACAAGTCCACCTCCGGGATGCCAAAAAGATCCGTCAGTTCCCAGAAAAGGGATGGGTGCAGGCGCCACTCTGCGCAATCGATGATAGTTTGGCTGAACCAGTCCGATTGCACGTTGGACACCCCAGAGATGTGTTCCACCATCAAGGAACGCAGGTGATGCTACGCCCAGAGTCCTAGTCTCTTGGATTCCAGCATCAGAGCCTTGGATCTGGTGCCCCCCTGACGATTTACATGTGCCTTCATAGCCACATTGTCGGTTAGCACCAACACGTTTGTCTGTGACCAATCGTTGAAAGTGAAGAAGGGCAAGATAAACCGCTTGTTTTGTTGTAGATTGCGGGGCAACCATCTGCCCTGAGCCACATGTGGCTGGAGATATGCCCCCCCAACCGAAAAGGCTGGCATCCATTGTCACCACCAGCCACTGGGGCTCATGAAAAAGTCACCCCTCGGAGATGGCTGGCAATCTCCACCAGTTGAGGGATCTGATGACGTTGACGGGAGTCTGGACACTGGCTGGCAAATTGCCTCTGCCTGCCCTCTGAAAAGGCTAAAGAAACTATTGAAGGTATGTAGACATGCCCACTGAGTGATGTGAATTGCAGACAGCATTTTGCCTGGGAGCTTTGACAACTCCTAGGGTTGTCATATAAGGGTGCTAAGGGCACCCTACATTCTTTCTGAACTCTTACTAGCCAGGTTCTTGAGGCTGGCCTGCCACTCGGGAGACAAATATACTTTACCCTCAACAGACCCTATCAGTGTTCCAAGGTGGAACAGATGGATCGCAGGGGTCAAGTGACTCTTCTCACTGTTAATTAAGAAGCCGTGATATTTAAGACACTGCATCATTACTTGGAGATCCCCTAAGGATGGTTGTTTAGAGGATGACTGAATTAATATATCATTCAAGTAACATTGGACACACATAGGAATGGCTCTGAGGTGGGCCACCAAGGCAGCCAGTACCTTAATAAATGTACGGGAGGTTGAGGAAAGTCCAAAGAATAATGCTCTATACTGAAAATGAGCCTGCATAACAAAATCTGAGAAACTTCTGATGAGAAGAAATGATCGGAATGTGCAGGTATGCCTCAGTTAGGTCAATAGAAGTGAGGAAGTTGCCCTTCCTGACACCAGCGAGAATAGATTGAAGAGACTGCATTTTGAACCGTTTATACCAGTGGTGAAATCTGAAATGGTTTACTACTGGTTCCCTGGCTGTGCATGCGTGCTCTATATGCGCATGCAAAGTGCGCACCACGCACCAAATGCGAGGCAAGTGTGCACACACTGCACACCAAGAGGATGCATGGGGTAAGTAGAACAGAGCAGAGGAGGTGATCAGCTATGGCGCACAATCTTTTAAAAAACTTTTTTTTACAACCTTTTGGCTGAATAGGTTGTAAAAAATGCTTTTAAAAGTAAAAAAGGTTCTGACAATCGCGTGGCTTAGCTGTGATCATCAGAGCCTTTTTTAACCTTTTAAAAGTATTTTTAAAAAGAAGCAAGTGGGCAAGCAGCTGACCGGGCAATTCAGTGGGCATGGGCGGGGGGGGGGGAGGCAGAGATTTTTGCAACCGGTTCTCCGAACCACCTGCCACCATAGCAACCGGATTGGCTGATCCGGTCCGAACCGGGAGCATTTCACCCCTGGTTTATACACAATGTATCGGTTCAACCTTTTGAAGTTGAGAATCGGTCTCCACCTACCCGAGGCCTTGGGAACAACAAACAAGAGAGAGTAGAACCCCTGCCCTATCTGATCCTCCTCTGTATGGCTCTGATGTCCAATAGATATTGTACAGCCTTATCCATGAGAGCTTTCTTGCTCCTATCTTTGGAGACTGGGCAGCGTATAAAGAACCTCGGGGGCAGGGTAAGAAATTCTAGGGATAGGCCAAATCATACAGTATCCCTAACCCAGGTGTCCAACGTAAGTTCTCCCCATTGATTGCAAATAGAGCTAGTTTGCCGCCAATGGGAGAGTCGGGAATGCAGTTATCTCTGGCATCAGAGCGAACGACTTCTCCCCCTCGAAAGGGCCATTTACTTGGGAAAGGTCTACCTCGAGCTGGCCTTTCTTGGTTTCCCTTCTGCCTTGGTGTGAAAGACCCCTGAGAACATGAAGTTCCAGCACCCCACTCGGATCTCCAAAATTGAGGCCAATGGAAAAACGGGGAGTAGCAGAAATCGCCTCTTTGTTGAGAGGTAGGCAAGATTTTACGCTTGTCCTTTGTCTCAATGAGTAAAGGGTCTGATGCTGGACCAAATAATTTATCCCCCACAAAGAGGGCAAAGCAAGGCCCCACTTATGACGGGCATCAGCCTGCCAGTGTCTCAGCCAGAGTAGGCGCTGCGCCGCTACCTTGGAAGCCATAGTCTTGGAGGCAAAGCAGGCAGAGTTCAGTATAGCGTCAGCTGAGAATTGGACCGCTGCAATGATTTTATTCAAATCTTGCTATAGTCTGCCATCGTCCGCTGGCAGCATTGTCCTGGAGTTGGTAAAGCCAAAGTAATGTAGTTCTATTAAAGAACGACGCCGTGGTGGCAGCTCGAATTGTCCATGCTGCCCCTTGGTGAGTCCAATTAATACAAGCAAAAGTACAAATCTATCCAAATATCACGTCTTTCTCATTAGCACACCCAAGTCCCTAAAAATTTGCATTAACTTAATTAACTGCCTGATGCTTCTGTGAATGGAGAACCAATTCAGCAGTGAAAATATCTGCTTTTAATCAGAACACTCCAAATTTTTGATAGTCTAGTAATATTCAACAGAAATGCTCATTGAATCCTTGGAAAACTACCAAAGGATTGGAAAAGAGCTGATGTGGTTCCTATCTTCAAAAAACGGGAAGAAAAAACAAGACCCAGGAAACTACAGACCAATCAGCCAAACATCAATACCTGGGAAGATACTTGAAAAGATAATAAAAAAAACAGATCTGCCGATATCTAGAAATGAGTAAAGTAATAACTAAAAGTCTAGATGTTTGTTAAAAACAGATCATGCCAAACCAATCTTATTTCATTCTTCATCATAGTGACTAAATTAGTGGACCAGCAAAATATTGTGGACATAGTATACTTTGACTTCAGCAAGGCATTCAACAAAGTAAAGCACAACCTACTTCTTGGTAAGCTAGAAAAAAGTGGAATAGATAACATTACCATCAGATGGCTAACAAACCATACTCAACAAGTAGTCCTTAATGGTACTACGTCTATATATAGAGAAGTAAGCAGCGTAGTACCACAATGTTCTATCTTAGGCCCAGTACTCTTCAATATCTTCATAAACGAGGGAATAGAAGGGGAACTCATCAGATTTGCAGATGGCACTAAGCTGGCAGGAATAGCCAACACCCTAGATGATAAGCTCAAGATCCAAATGGACTTGAACATTGGGCCCTATCTAACAAAATGAAATTCAACATAGAAAAAAGTAACGTTTTACACTTTGGCAAGAAAAACCAAAAATATATGTACAGATTAGGTGAAACCTGGCATAATAGCAGTAATTGTGAGATGGATCGTGGAGTCCTAGTGGACAATCAATTAAATTTGACTCAGCAGTGTACAGTAGCAGCCAAAAAAGCCAATGCAATTCTAAATTGCATTAACAGAGGGTTTGAATCAAGATCAAGTGAGGTACTAATACCACTCTATAAAGCCTTAGTAAGACCAAACCTAGAATACTGCATCCAGTTTGGGTCACCACACACTATAAAAAAAAGTGCAGAGAAGAGCAACAAAGATGATTAGGTGACTGGAGACTAAAACATATGAAGAATGGTTACAGGAACTGAGTATGGCTAGTCTAGTGAAGAGAAGTACTAGGGGAGACATGATAGCAGTGTTCCAATATTTGAGGTGTCAGGCCTGGAAGCCATCTTTTGTATCAGGCCTTCATTTACTACTGTAGGAAATGGGAGGGGGGATTGTGTGGAGTATGGGTGATATATATAGTCATAACAACATTCCTTTCTCAAGAAGTCAAGGAAAACTTGCCCTGCACCTGGGAGATTGGAGCTGGGAGGCATCTCCAGTTGGGAAGATGTCTGATTGGACCATGTGATGGACTTGTGGGTGTTGGACAGGGACCTGAACTTTTCTTTGGGTGGGGAAAACCTGGAAACTTTCAGATTCAGATTTTCCCAGATGTGCCAATATGACATCTCTAATAAAATGTAACTTTGAGAAAACTCAAGCCTCTGAATTTTCTTTCATTGGGGGTGTTACTTGGAACCCTGACATGAGGGCTGTCACAGAGAGGAGGGAGTCAACCTGTTTGCCAAAGCACCTGAAGGCCAGATAAGGAATAAGGAATGGAAACTGACTGAGAGATTTAACCTAGAAATAAGGAGAAATTAACAGTCAACCAACAGAAAAGCTTGCATTCAGAAGTTGTGGAAGCTGCATCACTGGAGGCTTTCAAGAAGAGACTAGACTGCCATCTGTCAGAAATGGTGTAAGATCTCCTGCTTGGGCTAGGTTGGACTAGATGACCTACAAGGTCCCTTAGAACTCTGTTAATCTATTAAAAATGCTGGACTGTATTGATCAATGGTTTAACTAAATCTGAAACAACATGCTGATTTATCAGTGTTGCTTAAATAAGTAAATTCAAGCTTCATTATTATGAACAATTTGAAAAATTACTTTTTACTCAGACTAAGCATTGAACTTCAGACAGTTATTTCATGTGTGTATATTATACTATGCTTCTGATTTTATTTATTGTTCAAAAACTTTGAAAAATCAAAACAAGAATTTGAAAGTGTTAGATTGAATATTAGCAATAATAATTTTTTGCTATTGGTTTTAGTAATGTACCGTGTTTAGTTGTATTTTTGACGTTAAAGCTTTAAACTACCTTTAAGAGCATACTTTAAAAGCCATAGGTCTATTGTAATAAATGCCTGATGACCTCAATACTGGAAACTTTTAAAGAAACAATTTTATAGTTCATTCAAAACAGCATGTTTTTTTCATTAAAATTATTACTTCATAAGGGAAGAGTGCTGATCATTTAGCATACTTACATCACTTTTTGGCACAATCCCAAAAAATTCTAACATTTCTTAAGACCTCTAAGTGAACAAAAATTCAAGAAAGAAAACAAGTTAATAGTTGTCTAAATTAAATGATGTTCAAATGTTACACTGCGTTTGATTAAAAAATGAAACTAATTTTACAATAGAAAAATTGCAAGAACTCTTAAAATTATTTAGGGCATAGGCAATATTAATTAGTATTCATATTATAGATATACCATCTGTAATGGTTCCATTAAAAAGTTAACTATATTCAAGAATTAATTCAGTATCAAAAGTAGAATAGTTCAAACAGAGTTTAATTTTTCATAGTTTCAAAATAATTAAAACATGTAGAAAACTGCTGGTGATGAGCTTCAGGGTAAATAGGAAATGGCCTAACATTTTCCCAGCAACTATGGCTAACATCTTCAGAGGTAAACATGGTCTACTCTGTGCTATATTTCTTGGGAGGAAGGGGGGAGGGAGGGAAAGATATCCTCTATATATAGGCAACATAGCTGCCAAAGTTAAAAATTAACTATTGATTTGATTGTTCAAGTAAGAAAATACACATTCCACAAGACAATTATAATAAGCTAGCTGAAGGACCATATTTGCAACATGACTTCACAGAAACATAAAGACTGTTGACTGATCATTCAAATTCCAACAAGACCAGCTAAATTAAACCAGCTTTCAAGGAGTTCGATATTGTTTTACTGAACCTATTATCTATTTTTGAAAATTCTGGCTAATACAAAAGCACCAGATGACTGAAAAAATGTATATATTGAGCCACAAAGAAGAAAAGGGATGATACAGGAACTGCAAAGTAGGAAATCTGAAACTACATTAAGGAAGATTCCAAAATCACAATGTGACAGAATTTTTAGATTGGCAGATTAGCCTATTCTCATTTTATAACTGGCAACTTTTTTAGATGTTTTATGTTGGAGACATATTTCTTCACTTTAGGAAACAGCTGACAAAATCAGCATCCTATTAGCTAGGCAATTAATTATAGGGTGGATTTATTAAGTGGATCCACGAGCCACTGACATTGATGGTTTCAACGAACATGGATGCTACAAGTCTTGATCCTGGGCTCGTGATTTTTCAATGTTTGCTCCATTCACACATTCCAACTAAAAAAAAGATGGAGAGAAATATAATCTTTCAGAGCTACACAGGTATTCATATATATATATATATATTCATATTCAGAACAAAGTTAAAAGACAAAAGAAATAAAAGAAAAAACAAACACGAAATAATCAGAACATTTTAAAAGGGTACATCAAAAACAACAATAGCACATTACAGGTAGTCCTTGAGTTACAAACGTAATAGACCATGGCCATTCCATTAGTAACCCGAGGATCTGTAGGACTGAAACTCGTACCTTAAACGAGAGCATTCCCTGCTTTCATCCACACATTCTATAATCGAATCCCCCCCATCCTGCTGCGCCAGGTGAGTTACCTTATGAAGATCTGTCTCCAGCCTGTTTGCTGCTTCCTCCTTTCTCATCAGCAAAGGGCTTGACAAGGCCTCCAGTGATGAAAAAGGAGGCCAGGAGGCCCGCACATGGTTTTTCGGGCCTCCTTTCTCACCAGAGATCCACTTGATGAGGCCTCCTTTAACAAAAAAGGAGGACTGGAAGGCCGTGCATGGCCCTCCGGGCTTCCTTTCACGTTGGCAAAGCACTTGAGGATTGTGTCCCTGTAGGCTTCAGCACCCCTTTTCAAAAAGCCTTTGCCAGTAGGAACAGAGCTTCAGGAGGAGGCATCTGCCCCTCCCAAGCTTCACTGGTGCCAACGAAGGCTTTTTGCAAAAGGCTGCCAAAGCCTACAGAAACGCAATCTCCCTGCAGGTTTGCAAAGGAAATGGCAACGTCCAGGCTTCAATTCACAGAGAAGAGGCCTAAAGTGCGAGATCACACTAGATCAGTAGCACAAGATCTCGCATGATCTCGCGTTAGGCCTCTGTTCTCTATGAATGCACCAAAAGCTTGAAGCAATGGAACAGGCAAAGTAATTGCAACAGAAAGAACTTCGCAAGCTAAGCGAGTCTCCCCAGGCAAAGTGCCTGTAAAGACACTGAGGGGAATATGCGGAGCAAATGTTGCAGAGCCTCTGTGGTCATTCGTAAGAGCGAACAACTGCCATGGTACTGCAATATTCATAATTTCAGGACTTGTTCATAAACACTAGAGGGCACTTATCACATAACTTCAAATGTTCGCTAAGGGAACTCTCGTAACATGGGGACTACCTATATACACATATTATCCCCTCTAGTTGAACACTGATTAATATATTACTATAATTAATCCCCCCCCCTTGAGAAACAGGCCCTCCCAAATTTTTTAAATTACTAAATCTATTCGTAACTTGTTAATCTGTCTTCTATAGATTAGATTAGTGACAAAGTACTTAACAGGAAAAACAATAATAGTAAAAGAGAACAAAATTAAAGTTTCAAATCTCTCTGATAACAAGTTGTTATTGAAATCCATTAGCAGAAAATTTACCATGGAATCTTAACTATCCCGGATCATTCCAAAAGTTATAAATAGATTGTTCTGGATCAAACATCCATGTTTGTTTCTTAATATCCTCTTTTGTCAATTGTTGTTTAATTAAATATAGTAAATTCAGTCTCCAGAATATGTCTATCTTCGAGTCAGAGTGCAAGCAAAAGTAATTACCAGTTAATGTTACAATGTAATAAATCCATCCTGTCTCCCTCTGTCTTCATAGAGGAAAAGGATTCCTTCATAAAAGAAAGGAATTTGTTTCCCTCTCTTCCAGCTGAGGCCCTAATGTTGAAAAAATATACAGACTTAAACTTCTAAACAACAAATGAAATCCACTTTGTTGGTTCTTCAGCTGTTAGATTATCTCTTTGATCTGGAACTGGATCAAAGTCCTTTTGTTACCTTTATCCAAAGTTAAAGTTCAGGTTGTAACATTCTTTGAAGAATCATTAAAGTTTGATCAAATTTATATAAGAGAAAACCAGCTAGAAACTGCATGTATTTCCACCATTCTTTCTTAGATTTCAGACACTGTTCAGCAGTTTTAATCTGTGGAACTTAATCAGGGAACAAAGAACAACCAACCAATACACACACATATACCCCTCTACATTTCAATCCAAAATTATAAGAAAAATTCAATAGAAATTGTAAAGTCCTCGGACTTACGACGCCGGCTCGAGCCTTGCCAACAGCAGACGACTGCTGATTGGCTAAGGCGCAAGCCGGCTAGAGAGCGGGAAAATCGGTGCGCGGCGATTGGAGCCGCCTTCTGACAGCAGCCTATTTAAGAGCTGTCAGAAAGTTCCTCAGCAGTTCGTTCTTGAATTCTGGCTGTCAGAGCCAGCTGTTCTTGTTCAGCGCTTGTTGCGCTAGTTTAATAAAGCTGTTGCATTGAAGCCTGTCTCGTTCCTACCCACTTTCAACATACTCAACATTGGCGACGAAGGCAAGGGAGCTGGACGATTTCAGGCTCAACAACAGTAAAGGTCAGACATCGGCGGCTAGCCCCATTCACTCAAACAGCTATGGCTACCCAACCTTCCTTTGGCCCGTTTGAGCCAGCGGCCGAAACATGGGACATTTTTCTGGAGCGTTTTGAGTGTTTCTTGCAGGCTAACGAGTCCACAGATATGTCCACCCTACGAAAGAAGGGGTACTTCCTCAGCCTGTGTGGCCGTGAAGTGTTTCAAACGGCGAATGCCCTGGCAGCTCCACAGCTGCTACGGGACATGCCGTGGGAGGTCCTGCTGGACAAACTACAGTCTCATTATGCCCCTGCCCCGTCTCGAATCGCCCGACGTCATGCCTTCCGCCGGCGGTTCCAGAAAGAAGGGGAGAATGTGGCCGATTACATAGCCGCCCTCAATGCGATTTCCGCGACCTGGACGAGGCTCTGGCAGAGCAGCTGGTCAGCGGTGTACGGGACTTAAAACTAATTGTCTTACTCAGCAAAAGAAATTTTGGGCTCGTTTATTCTCGTAAGTTGAGGACTGCGTGTTTTTGAGGATTTAACAGAAAATACTAAAAGAAAATTCCAGTTTCTTTTCTCAAAGAAACACTCAGTTAATTTAACACACATTGTTCAACTATAACTCCAATATGATTTAAACCGATCTGAGGGTAACTCAAGTTTAACTAAATGGGTCTTACATTCAAGATCCCATATTCTCCTATATGCTATATTTAATTAAATTGAAGCCATTGAAGTTTTAATATTTTAAACTGATTCCTTTTAAATGGCTACTCTCATCCTTCTATCAATTCTTAAGAACATAATTTTCTCTTAACCACAGGTACCTATTTTTAGAACAGAGTTAAAAGATATTGACTTCTTCTAGAACACTTTAACAGTGCTATGTATTATGTTCCAATTTTTAGTTCTTTTCAGTCTTTCATATATTATTTCATTTGATGATTTACAGAGCATATACAGCTCAACAACTATTTGTACTTCTAATATAACCTTAAAAGGTATTGTTTACATCTGAGTTTCTGTGATGGCAATGTCAAGGTTGTACAGATTCTTTTTCTTCTGACATGCCTGCCTTTTTAAATAACAAGAATATTAAACAAAATGAAAGCATTTTCAATACAAAACTCAGCTTTAGTAAGATACAGGGTTTATATTTATTAGCATACAACACAAGAGTGATTTCTTAACTTTAAGAGCAGTAAACTTTGCTGGGTTTTTAGAGACTTTACATATCCTGCATACACATAGACATCATAAAAATTTAAACAAGCCCTTTTAAGGTTGCAAAGCTTCTGTCTAAAAAAATTCCTTCAAGTGCCTGAACTGTGATGCTAGTTTCTGCAGCACTTGTCACCTTAAAGAATCCAGCTGCATATAAAGTGTATACATAAGTCATATTTCATATATTTCTACAAAATACAAGATGAAGTACTAGACCAGGGGTGTCCAAAGTTTTTTTGGTGAGGGCCAAATACAGAAAAATAAGCAAAGGCACAGGCCACACCATTGAACGGGGAGGGGGGGGAGGGCTATTTTTTTTCGTACCAGTTCTGTGGGCGTGGCTTATTTTGGGGTGTGGCTGAGGAACTCTGGGAATTGAAGTCCACAAGTCTTAAAGAGACCAAGTTTGGACACCCCTGATCTTGGCTTTTGTTTTGTATTTGGTATGAATTTGAAACTCCCTTCATTATTCCCTGCCCAAGGGGTGGAGGCGCAAGGAACCTCGCCAGGCGGCCTGAGGAAGGTGAGGGTAGAACTGCTGGGGTCGGGCACGGCCAGCAGCCTCTTTCCCGCTCGCCACCGCCTCCTCCGCCCCCTCCCTTCGTTATTCCCTGCCCAAGGGGTGGAGGCGCGAGGAGCCTCGCCAAGCGGCCTGAGGAAGGCAAGGGTAGAACTGCTGGGGTCGGGCACGGCCAGCAGCCTCTTTCCCGCTTGCCGCCGCCTCCTCCGCCCCCTCCCTTTGTTATTCCCTGCCCAAGGGGTGGAGGCGCGAGGAGCCTCGCCAGGCGGCCCGAGGAAGGCGAGGGTAGAACTGCTGGGGTCGGGCACGGCCAGCAGTCTCTTTCCCGCTCGCCACCGCCTCCTCCGCCCCCTCCCTTCGTTATTCCCTGCCCAAGGGGTGGAGGCGCGAGGAGCCTCGCCAGGCGGCCGAGGAAGGCGAGGGTAGAACTGCTGGGGTCAGGCACGGCCAGCAGCCTCTTTCCCGCTCGCCGCCTCCTCCGCCCCCTCCCTTCATTATTCCCCGCCCATGGGGAGGAGCCACGAGCCTCGCAGCGAACCACCGGGCAAGTACCGGGAGGCGGCCGAAAAGGGCCATATTCAATTATACTTTCAGAATTTGCTGCGGGCCAATAAAAACTGACCCGCGGGCCGCAGTTGGCCCGCGGGCCGTAGTTTGGACACCCCTGTACTAGACAGAAAAAGAAATACAGGAAAAGGCTAACATGCAATTAAAATACTGGAATTAATCTAGTTAAATCCAAACTAAAATAATACTTATCAAAAGAACAAGACTTAGTATCGGTTTTTATTTATTTATTTATTTATTTATTTATTTATTTATTTTGTCACAACAATATATATATATATATATTTATTTATTTATTTATTTTGTCACAACAATATATGTAGGTATCATACAAAAAAGATTATATAGTATATAAACACATATGAGTAAATATAAGGAGGTATAAGCATATATATATAGGAAGAAGAAAAGAAAAACAATAGGACAGGAACGGTAGGCACATTTGTGCGCTTATGCACGCCCCTTATGGTCCTCTTAGGAATGGGGTGAGGTCAATAGTAGAAAGTTTTTGGTTAAAGCTTTTAGGATTATGGGAAGAGACCACAGAGTCAGGTAAAGTATTCCAAGCACTGATGATTCTGTTACAGAAGTTATATTTTCTGCAATCTAGATTAAACCGGTTAACATTAAGTTTAAATCTGTTGGTTGCTCTAGTATTATTGCAATTAAAGCTGAAGTAGTCTTTAACAGGAAGGACATTACAATAGATGATTCTGTGAGTTAAACTTAGGTCTTGTCGAAGGCGACGGAGTTCCAAGTTTTCTAAGCCTAGGATTTCAAGTCTGGTGGGATAAGGTATTTTGTTGTTTTCAGAGGAATGGAGAACTCTTCTTGTAAAATATTTCTGGACTCGTTCAATTGTATTGATGTCAGAGATGTGGTGAGGGTTCCAAACAGGTGAGCTGTCTTCTAGAATTTGTCTATCCTTTTCCCCATAATTTTGTTTAAATTATACTGCTATTTCAACTATCAATGTAAGAGGCAGCCTAGCTGAGCCAGAGGGAAGGAATCAAGCAAGGAATTTGTCTGGAGACATTACATAGGAAAAAGAGGGCAAGATCTGACCATCCTTGAATGCCTTTGAACTTTATATCTAGTCTATTCCAGGTACAAACTACGAGTCTGGGAAGATTCCTGTGAACTACATTAGGCATGAGCAATAAAGTAGCTAACTGAACTCTTCAGGTCTGAATCTGAATGTTTGCACCTGACAATCAGAGAAAACAGACAATACTGCTTTTTTGTAAAGGCAAAATTCAATTTTCTTTTCACCAGTTTGGATCAAGGTGCCATTACAGCTAACATGCATGAACACAACATTAATTGCCTATGCAGACTAGGATAGGCATATTTAGGCAGAAATATTACAGAGTATTTCTTTATTTCAGAATAAAGAATATTTCAGAATATTAAAAAATGTTTATTGCTTGTTCATATTTCAGAATATTATAGAATATTTCTGCACTGCTGATGAAAAAGCAATAAACATGACCCAGTTAAAGCAACAGGTCATACTGAGTGATTTTATGCTACAGTATGTATTGTATCTAAAATAACCAGATTCAATTTTGAAATTTCTGAATGTCTTGAAGCTTTCTTTGGTACATATATAAATTCCAAGTAAAATTAAAACTGGAAAAATAGTTACATTTATCTTTTTATAAACATAATCTTTATATATATTTACAGACATACAAATGTATTACACAAACACACACTTGGATATAAAGCTGTAATGCTTAGTTATGAAACTTACAGAGGAAATTTATATTACTCAAATTACTCCAGTCAAACATGTAAGTGGATTATTATTTCAAAAAGTATGAATATTTAAATGCGGTAGCAAAACTGCAAAATACAAGTATTAAGCGAAAGTACAAATTAATTTGAGATATTCTATGCAAGGTGAAGATGTGGCACTATTTAGATAACAATGGCATATCTTGAAAGACAAAGCAGGGCTGAACTTGGCTATTATTTATATGGAATACATACAGGAAATCCTAATGCTATAGATTAGACTTGAAAGACAAAAAACAAACAAACAAGCCAACCATCCTAGAATAAGAAAGCAGTAACAATATTACATTTCCCATTCCCTTGCTATTTGGAGACATGTCATCATGACTCAATCTCCAATTTGGGGAACATTTTACCTTTATATATTACCTAATCAAATGTACCATGTTTTCGCCATACAAAAAGTTCAAATAAATAAATAAATGCTGAAAGCACAAGTTATGGAGTTACAAAAATGTATGATTTGAATGAAATAAATGCAAGAAGATAGCACTTTCAAATTCAGAAATATTGAACCCATAAACACACATACACGCATTACACAGTTTAGGTAATTTACATCCATAAAACAATATAATGCATCAATCCACAGAAATAAACAATAATATGTTGTGTTGGCCAATGCATAAATCACTACCATTCTCTTCCCAATAAGATACTTTTTGCTTCATGCAGCCCTTTCCAAAGGCACTCCAAGCAAAGCAGGAATTGCTTTATTGCTTCCTTCAATGAGAATAAATAAGGAGTCACCCTCACCTTAAAGGAGACCAAGGTACCCCAGAAGTAAGGACTATAACTAAAAAAGCTAGCTCCACATTGCAATCCTTCTTATCTCCTGGGAAATGGAACCTGTAGCATGCCCTCTCATTTTGCATAAATACAGAAGGCAAGTGTCTATGGAGATTCTCAGTCATCCAGGACATGGTTGTTCCAAAGTTTCTGTTTTCAAGAGGCAACTGGACTTCCTGGTTTTTCTTTGAAGGCGTTTCGCTTCTCATCCAAGAAGCTTCTTCAGCTGAAGCAGCTTCTTGGATGAGAAGCGAAACGTCTTCAAAGAAAAATCAGGAAGTCCAGTTGCCTCTTGAAAAACGCACTTTTGGGACAGAAGGCAAGTATGGCTTGACCAGAAAGGCATGGATGTAATGAAGACACAAGCTACTGTATAAAGGGCCACATAGGTAATATCCAGAATCTTAAGTCTGATCTAGAAGCTAGCCAATTACTAGTGCAAACCCTTTAATACAGACATGGGCATTTATGCCCCCAGGCCACATCCAGTCTTTTGGCTGCCTCGGTCCAGCCCACATGGATTGCTTTTATTTTGATGGTGACTTCTATTTTTTTTTTTCAATTTGCATGTGCACCTTCACAGCCCTATTGGTTCAGCCCTCCATATCAGTCCCAGTTTCTCATGTGGTCCATTGGGAAAATTGCCTACCCCTGCTCTCTTATCACTGCCATTCTGTTTTATCTCCTAAGTGATTTTCATGAGCAGCTTCTTGCAAAGAGAATACATGTAGTTCTCAGTCATGACAACAATAGGGACAGGAATTTGCATCCCCAAGTAATCCAATCATGAAGTGCAATGTCACTGACCATATCACTTACAGATATCAACCCCTGCTGTTCCCACTATTGTCCTCAAGGATCATATATTGCTAAGACAGCCCCTATTTGCAACTTCCTGCTGGCTTCCAACAATCAAAGTCAATAGGAAAGCTGGGAGAAATTACCAGATGGATCACAAACAGGCTGGCAGACAGGTAAGTGTTGCATGATGAGGAAGCTACAGACATATAGTGTGAGTTGGGCTTTGGCTTCTGTTACCAGATGGAAGATAATGAGCAAATGGTAGGGATGGTCACAAGCATGCATGAGTGCTGCTGTGTAGGGAAGGGTGTTCAAGTGGCCAAGGAGGTGTGGCATGAGCATGAGGCTTAGAGAAGGTGTGCAAGTAATGGAGGGCATGTACAAACATTGAGGGGTTGGGGCAATACACAGGTAGTTGATGGACAACTTGTCCTAACATTTTTATGTAGATATAGAATAGAATGGGGGACAGGCACAAGTTTGTGTCCCCCACCAACTAAAATTGCCCATTTCGGGAAAGACACTGACATATAGCATCCTAATTTCTAACCATCATAAGGTCCTATGGTGAGAAGGGTCAATATTTATCTAAAATGGCTGAACTGAATTCTGGCTTCTAGGATAAAGTGTATATGCCATATTTCAAGGCAAGATCTGTAAGCAGATTCTGCAGTTCCAGAAAATGGTGGCACATGCCAGGATGGGCACCCCTAGATTCATCCATGCGTGAGCTGCTCTGGCTTCCAGTTTCCTTCTGGGTGCAGTTCAAAATGTTGCTTATTACTTTTAAAGTTCTATATGGCACAGAGCCAGTTTATCTGCAGGACCCTCTTTCCTTAAGGACATCTAGTCATCATATCAGATTAGACAAGATGCTCATGCACCTAGTCTCTTCCCTAAAACACTGCTACTTTATTAGAGCTAGGAAGTTTTTCTGAGGGAGCCCCTGTTCTTTCGAATAATTTCCCTCTGAAGATCAACAAGTCTACCTACCATCCTAGCCTTCTGAAAGGCACTGAAGACTTGGATTATCCCCCAAGCACTGAGATAGGATAAGGTGATTGTATGTCAGAAACTTGGTGGTTCCATGTTTTTGTTCTTAATATTTATGGTTTTAATAGGTTTAATATAGTTGTTACATGCATGTTTTAAATAAATCAACCCAAGCCAATAAGTTGCAGAACTGGCATCACAAAAGACTGTTCATTTCCTCAAAATCTATTCTGAAAAAATGCCTAATATAGTATCTCGGAACACGATCCCATCAAATTACTTAATTCTGATAATGTAGTTTCCTGTCAACAGCAAATCTGAACAATTTTATCCACAAAACAAATGGTTAACAAGTCTTAGCATTCTGTGGATATAATAATACTGAACCATGTTTTGCCATCCTTACTGCAACAATATAGGCTTGAATCTCGGCTCATTCCTGTGCCTGGTTATCTCCCTGCTCCCTTCAGTGCAGTGTGGCTCAGTGTACTGTTTTATGGCTCCAAATTTCAGAAAATAGGATGAACTGGTACGTCAGAAATATCAGCAAATGGTACATAAAATACCTGACTGAAGCAGAAATAAAGAAGTGAGCTTACTAAAAAGGAGAAAGGAGAATAAGTAAAAAGAAAAATAGAATACGTAAGAAAAAAAATCAGTAAAATATAGGAACAGAGATGTTAATAAAATACATTACTGAAGATGAGATGAAATGAAATGATGAAATAGGTTATAAATTAGTACAGAAAGTTGTAGAAATAGAAACTCACAAAGTTCAAAACTTTCTTAAATTATAAATAGGTATCATAAAATTTCAATCTTTTAAATAGTAATATATCTATTATTAAGTTAAGCACTTATTTTGTACATATAAATTCATTTACTTATAATGATGACTGATCCCATTCTTTTCTGGAGGCAAGTACAAGTGCATTTCAATACACTACAGGTGAATTCTATGAATTACATTACATACATAAATTACAGCTGAATTTCTAATACCTATATATGAAGCTTTGTTTTTTATCTCAGACACAAAACCTGTATTGCACAAATTCCATGGAACTGCAGATTATCCTAGACAATAGCTTGATATCTCTTACGATCATAAAGACATATAATATAGTGAACAATTGTGACTGTCTTGTTCATTGTATCATTCCTAAATGCTAACAGCACTTAGTCTACTTATTTATCTTAGATTGAGCTTTTTGATTCACAGGCACAGCATACTAAGAGGCTGTATCTATGAGAAAACTGGAATTGAATACATGGAAGAGATTAGTCATACTACTTTTCCTGTGAATATGGCTTACACTAAGATTAGCTTAAAGTAAATTGAGCTCAAATAATGATGGAAACCGAAAGAACACTCAAGCCATAATGGTATTTAAGTATTTCACAGTACCATTAGCTTAAGAGCAATTTTGAGATCTTACTCATTGAAGCCATCCAAAAGTCATATATACACTCAACAAAAATAGCATTCAGAAATACATATCTGCATAAAAACAGTTTTTGTTTCAAAGTTTCTCATGACATTTTTTCAAAGTCTGTATTAGGATATGGGAATACTGTTTTATCAATCAATAAATATTGTTTATCAAACAATAAATAAATCCATAAACTATTCCAGCACTTTTTAGCATACTATTTATTCACAATAAAAATATAAAGATGCCTGAATTATTTTCCAGGAATTTACTCTATTTAAATTAATACCATGAAAAAAGTATCCCATTTTCTTTTCATATTAAAATGAAATAGCCATCACTTATCAACCACAACTGGGATGGGCAAGCCTTACGTCAATGATGTTACAGTTGTTAAGTGAGACATCATGTGACTGTAACATGTGATTTTACTGCCAGCTTCTCCATTGACTTTGCTTTTCAGAAGCCAACTGTGAAGAACACAAATGGCAATCCTGACCACCAGATGTTGTGATGGCTGTAAATGCCCACTGGTTACAAGGGCCCCAAATTTTGATGATCACAGGGACATTGTGGCAGCCAGAAGTATGAGGACCAGTTGTAAAATTAGTAATTCAGCAACAGTGACTAAACAGGCCAATCATTACGCAAGAACTACCTGTACCAACTAACAATAACTAATCAGTATTTGTTATGAGAATTCAACCTTTACCAAAGGGAAGGTACATCCCCGTTTCAAGATTTTCCGTCATTTTTCTTCTTCCCACAATCTTCAAAACGTCTCTATTGCTACAAAAATAGTTCTCTGAGGAGTAAATCCTGAATTATTAATATTAGATAGATTCTAAAGATCAACATAGATGACGATATTCATTCTTTTAGAATAAATTTACACAAACCATAGCAATTTCCCAAATAATTAAACCTTTAAGCCTGAGGTTCTCATCCTGTGGTCCGCAGACCAATGTCTTCACAGGGCATCTACAAAGGTTTGAAGAAATGTTATGATTTAAATCTTGAGTCAAGTCAAGATGGCCACCAAAGGTATTTAAAAATCAGCAGAGTTAAGAGTTTTAATATTTGTTTGCATCATCTAATGACTGGATTTTTTGCAGTACAGATCTTGTAACTGTGAATAAACAAAGTTGACACTGACATTTCATTTATTTAAAACATTTGGGTACATCTGATTACATTGCACAAACATTCAATATCTTATTAAAATAAAATGGCAATTTAAATTAGGAATATGATTATTTTTATACATAAAAACCATGTAAATATGTACAGCACAGTTGAAAAGCAGACCACCCCTAAAAAAATTCCTATCCCTATCCACTTGGGACTTGCAATTCTATCTTCAGCCACCCTTTAATGTTAAGTGTGGATGTTAGTCACCAATAGACTGCCTTTTTTTGCCAGTAGAACATTAATATAATAGCAAGCTTCTGAAGGGACTGCTTGTTGACTCTGAGCGATTCTTTTCATAGAAGTCCAAAATACAAACCTGAGATAATGAACTGTTCATTACTTTTCATCACCAGCAGAGAACAACAATAACAAGAGTAACTTAATTTGTTTTAGACAAAGAACAAGAAAATCTGAACTAGTCATCCATCATACAAGGTATATGGAAAATACCTTATGCTCTTAGCTATTTTATTACAGCTTAATCATGCATAAGGAAAAATGTATGTTTTTTAAATTAATGCTTTTCCACTAAAATGTCCAATTATTAAACATTTGTATCAGCATAAACAGGTTTTAAAGGCTATTCTAACATAGTAACCTGAGTCAGTGAGTATTAAAATATTTTTCAACATTGAATATTTGAGTACTTATTTATTTCTCAAATTTATATAGCTGTCCATCTCATAAATCTGACTCAGGATAATGTAGAATAAAAACAAACAATAAAAAGCAAATTTTTTTTTTTAAATTAATAACTATTTTTGCCATTACTAAAATAGGACTTACTGCTAAATTCCATTATTCAAGACTAAAATTTTAAACCGATTAAGAGATTAACTTCAACTCTCAACAGATTCTTCCATATAAAGAAAGATGTGTTATGTATTTGTATACTTATTTCTAATGGCATTAAAGACATGATTTTGCACTCAGCGCAATTTATTATGTTCACTCTTCAAATGATATTCTATGGAAAAAACAACTTTCTATCTATCATATGTAGAGACTTAGACTCAAATTAAACAGGGATATGACTATATCAAACCAAACAACTGAATTCCACTAATATTAAACACATGTGACTTGTCACGTTCTTTTTCAAGTGATGTTTTGTATTATTAAACCAGAAAAGATAACAGCAACAAGTTTTACATATGGTTAAGCCACTTTAATATTTACATATGGTTACAAGAAGCTACACAGCGATAAGCAGCTGGTTTTCTTTTTTTAAAAAAACCCTAAGTATAAATGGTATGAAGGAAATGGTTTGTCAACTGCCCAACTTCCTCAGACCTACATATAATGCAATCTAATAATACTAAAAGCTTAAAAATAACAAAGAACTTATTAACAATACTAAGTACCAATGAGTCATCCTTCAGTTTAGAGAGGTGAGAAATGCATAAAGCTTCAATGCAATTGATTGATTCCTTAAACCTTGAAAACACAGTAATAAAGCTTTAAAAAACTAGAAACTAGTTGCTGCCCTGCATTTGGAACACTGAAAGGACAAATACTGTAAAAGGTCACTATGAATCAAGGTACTATAGCACTTACAAGAATTTCTGCATATGTTTAAAAGAATATATGTTATGCTGAGCTTGACTTAATGTTAATATCTCTTAACCAGCATCCCCCACTGTGCTGTTAGCAAGGACAAACTACTTGATAGGAAAATGGAGCAGGGCTTCTGGCATCCTCACCCAAGTTCCCAAATACTCCATCCACAGAAAATCAAAGTACTGTAACTTCACTTCTGTGCTCCTTCCCTGACAAACAACACTAGCTAAAATGGCCTATACCTTAATTCTTACCAGTGAGCTTTACTTCAAAGACTGATTAATACTTTACACTTTTAAGAAAAATGCCTCACCTTAAGCCCATCATATACTTCTATATCAATTAAAACCAAAGTAGGATAACAGCACTAAAAAAATATTCTAAATTTATAGGGAAACTTAAGATGTTTTGGATACTAACATTGTTCTTAAACCTACTTATAACACTGACAGGAGCTGCTTATAATATATAATGCCCTGGGAATCTGCGGGTATTAGACGGTCTGAATTTAACTGGATTGCCAAAAGTGTTCTCTTTCTCCCATTGGACCTGAGAGATGAAAAGTTTTCCTATGTTTCCTTACTACCAATACAGCATGAAAAAAAAAAGATACTGGTAGTTCCTTTCAATTTTTTTACCTCCTCCTGCAATATTTTGCAATTTCACCTCCTGCAAACTTTTCACCTCCTCATTCAAGGAGAGAGCTCATTCTCTAGGTCAGGGGTGTCAAACTCAAGGCCCGTGGGCCAGATTCGGCCACAATGTGGTCAGAACTGGCCCGCAGGGCCATCCTGGAAAATGTAAGGGGCCAGCCCATGTCCACCTGCATTGCTTCGGTCCGGTCTACCAAATGCGAAGAGGAAACATGCCAGCAGTTTTGGGAGTGGTGTCAAACTGGCCATGCTCACCCAACTGGCCACATCCACCCAACTGGCCATGCCTATTCAACCGGCCATGCCCATCCAACAACTATAACTTGTTGCTGGCAATCCTTATGATTTATATTGATATATTGACCATCAATTGTGTTGTAAATGTTGTACCTTGATGAACGTATCTTTTCTTTTATGTACACTGAGAGCATATGCACAAAGACAAATTCCTTGTGTGTCCAATCACACTTGGCCAATAAAAATTCTATTCTATTCCAGTCAGCCATCCCTAGTGAGTGGCATCAGGCTGGCCATGCCCACCCCCCCAGCCATGCCCACCGCCCCGCCCCCCCGTCAATCACAGCCCTGATGCGGCCCTCAATGAAATTGAGTTTGACATCCCTGCTCTAGGCAATGACCCATCCTTATAAACCCTACCAAGAGAGGATATACATAGAATAAACAAACTGGCAGAATTGCTCTGCAAAAACCAATTGTTTTTTCTGAGTTTGCATACTTCCCTAAGTCACTGGATCCATTCCAAATATATGTTGAAGAGGCTATCTTTTCTTGCTTACTTGCCTTCTAGCTCTAAGCAAGGGCAATAAAAAGAATCTGATCAAAGTGAGACAACAGTGATTGGAAGAAGCAGTATCAATTCATCTCAACAGTTTTCCACTTTGAGTCACAAAGCAAAATTGTGTGTGTGTGTGTGTGTAACTGATCCTCACCCTTAATGGGAAGAAAAGGTGTTTTGGTTGCTGTGACAGCTCAGACCTTCCAAGAATTGTTACTGTACATCTCTGCAGCAGCTTGCAGGATTTATAGCTGCCATAATAATTCCAGGCATCGAAACAATCCGAATTTTGAGTAAAAAATACATTACCCGCATAATACATTTTGTTTATAAGTCAACTTATGTTAAATTTACATTAGGACAGCTTGTGATGGGGCATCCCAAATGATTTATGTCCATGAGGAACTACTCAAAGCCCTTTCCTTTAAACATTAGACGACCACGTTGTATAAATAACTCAGCCAGCTCCTCATAGACTAGTCTTGTGAAACTGAGAGGGGGAAGAAGAGATGCGACAGACAAACTAAAAACAAACAAAAAACCCAGCCCAGACTGAGCGCACTCACAAAAGGAAAATGTTTGCTTTCTCCGAAGCACTTTGTCCTCCCCAACGTCTTAGGTAGAAAAATGAAAATCGCTCTTCCCGCCCCCTCTAAAAACGACTCCAACTCATAGATGAGAGAGGGGAGGTTTAAGTATTAGGTCCACAACAGCAGGTGTGCGCATGAGAGATCCAACTGGCGTTACTGCAAGTAGCGGTCTCTTAAAAGAGCCCCAAGAGAGGAAATACATTCCGGACCGAGATGAAAGCTTCACACGTTACACTCCGAAATTCTGCAGGGAAGACACCCGCCCCCAATCTGATCCCCGCCCTTCCACCAAAGCAGTTCGGAATGCACGCAAGCGATGCAACAGCCTCTGCGAAGGGTATGATAAATCTACAACGGAACATTTATTTCTCCAATCCACCCTCTGAACAAGCCATAGCAGCCCACCCACCCCCGTTATTTTGGCGCCTAATGACGCCTTGCTCTTGGGAAGGAGACAGCACTCACCGCATAGTAGAGTTTAGGCTTCGCGTTCAACAACACCGGGTCTGCTATCGCCTGGGGGTAGGCCCCCAGGTCCCCCCGACGCTGCAGCATGGCTGGCGGGACCGTCCCCCGGGCCAGCAGTCGCCTCTCCTCTTTCCCTCGAAGCGCCTCAGAGACAGCAGCCTCCGCCGCCTCGCAGCGTCAACACGAACCGCATCGCCTCGAAAAATCGGCTTTATAGATGGCTAATACTCCGCAAAGTCTGGATGGCTTGGAGATTCAACTACAACTGCTGCCGCACCGCTCTTGCTGCCTGAGTGGGGCCAAGAGGGCGGGCCTGATTTTTCTCCCAGCGACGATTAGCTACCCAGCAGTTTGTAGAGGGAGGGGAGAGCGAGAGATAGGAAGGCGCCGGGGGGCTCGCAAACCCGTCTTCCCTCCGCAGCTGGAAGGAAGGAGCTTCTTTTTGTTCCTCAGAATTTTTGTTTAATGAGGGAGATTTGGCAGAGCGAATTATTTGGCGATAATCGATAGAAAGAAGAAAATGGCATCCGATTTCCTCAGGTAGCCAACGTAAAACTCCTGTCCCCCGCCCAGCCAAAGACCACTTACCAGTTTCTCGTTACTTGAAGGTTACCGTACTATAGATTTAGGTTGCCACTTTTTGCTTCGCTATAGGAAGACTGGTGAGCATAACAACTGCACGAACCAGACGTTCAACAGAAACACCGTTCTTTGAGCTGTGGCAGAAAATCAACACCTTTTGGCTTTCACCAAACAAACAAACAAACAAACAAAAAACGACAGCAACTCGCGGAGAGAGAGGAAGGAAAAGGACGGAACCTCAGAAAAAAGTGCATCCCCGATGATCTCAATTCGAGCAAATGATCCATCTGAAATCCTCATCAAAACACATTGTATTCCATCTGTCTATCCACATTATGAGATAGTCCACTATCAGTCCACACATGTCTAAATCAGTCATTACAGATCCAATTATTCTTTCAGGCAGTAATAATGTTAAAGTCGTGTTTATCTTTTATTCTGACATTGTCCATGGACACCTTCAAAGTGAGTAGTTTTATTAGACTTTGTCACCTTTATCTTTCAGGGAATTTAGATGACAAGAAAGACAAGAAAAAGAAGATAGGGATGGTTGTATGAACTATGCTTATAAGTTTCATGTCAACTCAAAGATTTTTAGACAATAGTCAATTCAGAATAATAATAATAATAATAATAATAATAATAATAATAATAATAATAATAATAATAATAATAATAATAATAATAATAATAATATAGAATTGGAGAAAGGCTTATGGGTAGGAAAATAATATACTACAAATTCCATATATCGGGAGGAAAATCAATGCAAGAATAGACAGTTTGTTCTTCTTTTTCTAATGTTGCAACAGAAACTGGAATATAACAAATTGGGGGAGGGGCTATCTGGAAAGCTCCATGTCCTTCCCTGCTTCTTTTATTGTTTCATAGAACCTGTTAGTGGAATATAATGGCAACTGCTTATCTCAAGAATTTCGCCTCAAGAATTGTACTTACAAGAATTGTACTTACACTGTTCCTGAATATACGTATTTATTTGGCTTTCACAGAATAAAACCAAAAATTGTTTTGTAAAGGAGAAACAATTGAAAAGAATTCCCTTGGAACAGTATGTTAAAATCAGTCAAAAGTCTAAGATTAATGAAACCAATAAAGAGATAAGTTTGCCCAAGAAAGGCCTAAAACATCTATCTACCAGAAACAATTCTGTTGTTAGCTAGATGTAAGATTGTTTGTGTAAAGTAAAGAAAAGGATAAAATAGAATAGATTGTTGTGCTATAACTATCAGAAAATCTATGTATATGCTTCTTTACCACCTTTTCCATCTAAACCAAATATTTCATACAATAAATACAGGCAAACATCAATTTAAAAGTCATGGGATTCTCATTTGCTAATGTTACAGTTCAAGAAAAAGATGGAGTCAGTACGCAAAGAAATTATTTGGACTATCCTACATCAAGAAGACTATGTAAAATGAAATATTTACTATTATCATATATATGCTATAGTTATATAATATATTCATAATTATTCATATTTAATTAGTCATTTATAATAGAATAGAATAGAATAGAATTTATTGGCCAAGTGTGATTGGACACACAAGGAATTTGTTTTGGTGCATATGCTCTCAGTGTACATAAAAGAAAAAGAAAAAAAAAACCTTTATCAAAGGTACAACATTTACAACACAAATGATGGTCATAGGTTGCAATTTAACCCTTAATGATAGCAACAAAAAGTTAAAGTCATACAGTTATAAGTGGAAATGAAAATGATGAGAAGATTAATAGTAGTTTAGATTTAGTAAATAGTTTGACAGTGTTGAGGGAATTATTTGTTTAGCAGAGTGATGGCCTTCGGGGAAAAACTGTTCTTGTGTCTAGTTGTTCTGGTGTGCAATGCTCTATAGCGTCATTTTGATGGTAGGAGTTGAAACAGTTTATGTCCAGGATGTGAGAGATCTGTAAATATTTTCACAGCCCTCTTCTTGATTCGTGCAGTATACAGGTCCTCAGTGGAAGGCAGATTGGTAGCAATTATTTTTTCTGCAGTTCTAATTATCCTCTGAAGTCTGTGTCTTTCTTGTTGGGTTGCAGAACCAAACCAGACAGTTATAGAGGTGCAAATGACAGACTCAATAATGCCTCTGTAGAACTGGATCAGTAGCTCCTTGGGCAGTTTGAGCTTTCTGAGTTGGCGCAGAAAGAACAGTCTTTATTGTCCATTTTTGATGATGTTTTTGATGTTAACTGTCCATTTTAGATCTTGCTATATGATAGAACCTAGAAATTTAAAGGTTTCTACTGTTGATACTGTGTTGTCAAGTATTGTGAGAGGTGGAAGTATGGAAGGGTTTCTCCTAAAGTCTACCACCATTTCTACAGTTTTTGAGTGTGTTCAGTTCCAGATTGTAACAGTCACACCACAAGGCTAGTCGTTCGACCTCACGTCTATATGCGGATTCGTCATTGTCTCAAATGAGACCAATCACTGTTGTGTCATCTGCGAACTTCAGTAGTTTAACAGATGGATCATTGGAAATGCAGTCATTGGTATACAGAGAGAAGAGAAGTGGGGAGAGCACACAGCCTTGGGCGCCCTTGTGCTAATTGTACAGGTATCTGAAGTGATCCCGCTTAGCTTCACCTGCTGCTTCCTGTTTGTTAGGAAGCTTGTGATCCACTTACAAGTCTGTTCAGGTACTTGTAGCTGGTTTAGCTTAGTTAGAAGCTAATTAAGTCTGGAATGATGGTATTGAATGCTGAACTAAAGTCTACAAAGAGGACCCTTACAAAGAGGACCCGTCTTTGGAGATTCAAGATGTTGTAAGATGTACTGCAGAGCCATATTAACAGCATCATCTGTTGATCTATCTGCTCGGTATGCAAATTGCAATGGGTCTAACAGCAGATCCGTGATGGTTTTCAAGTAGGAAAGCACTAGCTTTCAAAGGCTTTCATGACTACAGATGTTAAAGCAACTGGTCTGTAGTCATTCAGTTCCTTGATAGTGGGCTTCTTCGGCACTGGGATGATGGTAGAGCGTTTGAAGCAAGAAGGAACATAGCACATCTCTAGTGATTTATTGAAGATATAGGTGAAGATGGGGGCCAATTGGTCAGCACAGACTTTTAAGCAAGAAGGAGTTATCTTGGAGCTTTTCCTGGCTTTTCTCTATGAAATAGGTCCTGCACTGCCTTTTCTGTGATCACTAGAGGTTGTGAACCCAATGGGATGGGGTCAGTTGTAGAAGGCTTGGCTGTTGTTGGTGTGTCTGAGATGGCCGTTATGGAGATAGGTGGCTGTAGTTTCCTTTCAAACCAGTAAAACACGTTTAGATCATCTGCCAGTTGTTGATTTCCTTCAGCCTGGGAGGGAGGTTTGCCATAGCCAGTGAATAATTCCCTAAAATAAAAATAGGTGAATAATTCCCTAAAATCTCTAATTTTTTTAGAACAACAGGATGGTACTCATATTTTCAAGAGATTTTTTGAAAATTAAATTGAGATCTATCCACATTTGTTTTAGAGAAGGGCTAAGTTCTTTGAGCAGCCATCTATAAATTATATACAGAAAAGAAATAAAAATAAAGAAACTTAAGTTTATACATGATACCAACCTATCGTCTTTTAAAACTTAGCAGGTAAGTTCATGTGACACTGTAAAGTAAAACTAACAAACACATTGTGTTTATGTAAATTAGGGAAAATCAAACAAAAGAGACATAAAACAAAAGGGCTATTAAGATAGCAAAAGAAGGAATGGCCCTGCCACCATTGCCTCTTGTACTCTGGCTTTGATGCCACTGTTGGTAGAAGGCCAATATTAATCTGACCTTTGATATAAAAAATGCTAGTCTGTTTATCCCTGTTTTAGATAGCTTTTTTGACAAAGTGATTAAAAATTTTAAAAGAAAGGAAGAAAGCCTTAGTCAGCCTGAAAAAATTGGCTATTTTGAAACTCAACAGGATAAAACATTTGTTATAAAAAAGTATGTTCTTCCTGAGATCTAATGATTGTGATTCCATCTGGTTTCCACAGGTATGTTTGCAAAAACTTGGCAGATACCATGTTTACATTTTACGTATATGGGAAAGAAAGTAGTGGGAGGCTGTCTGCTGTTATATAAGCAACTGTTAGGGTTGGGAGATTTTTCATATGCTATAGTATAGATTGCCTACTTTTAGATTATACTGGATTAGATTGGATATGTTTTTCGATTTACACAAAGTAACACAAGATAAAATCAAGGATAACAATGGATACAGAATAGATAGAACAGCTGTAGAATTATCAGCGGAGATAATAGTGAGGTGAACAGTTTCTGCCTTTTAGGAACAACTATTGATAGCAAAGCAACAACTGTTTGAGAAATGTCCTCAGACTAGCACTTGGCAGAGCAAGCCATGAAGATCTTGGAAAACATAGCTGGATAGGATAGAATAGAATAGAATAGAATAGAACAGAACAGAATTTTTTATTGGCCAAGTGTGATTGGACACACAAGGAATTTGTCTTGGTGCATATGCTCTCAGTGTACATAAAAGAAAAGATACGTTCATCAAGGTACAACATTTACAACACAATTGATGGTCAATATATCAATATAAATCATAAGGATTGCCAGCAACAAGCTATAGTCATACAGTCATAAGTGGAAAGAGATTGGTGATGGGAACTATGAAACGATTAATAGTAGTGCAGATTCAGTAAATAGTTCGACAGTGTTGATGGAATTATTTGTTTAGCAGAGTGATGGCCTTCGGGAAAAAACTGTTCTTGTGTCTAGTTGTTCTGGTGTGCAGTGCTCTATAGCATCGTTTTGAGGGTAGGAGTTGAAACAGTTTATGTCCAGGATGCGAGGGGTCTGTAAATATTTTCACGGCCCTCTTCTTGATTCATGCAGTATACAGGTCCACAATGGAAGGCAGGTTGGTAGCAATTATTTTTTTTGCAGTTCTAATTATCCTCTGAAATCTGTGTTTTTCTTGTTGGGTTGCAGAACCGAACCAGACAGTTATAGAGGTGCAAATGACAGACTCAATAATTCCTCTATAGAACTGAATCAGCAGCTCCTTGGGCAGTTTGAGCTTACTGAGTTGGCGCAGAAAGAACATTCTTTGTTGTCCTTTTTTAATGATGTTTTTGATGTTAGCTGTCCATTTTAGATCTTGCGATATGATAGAACCTAGAATTCTTTTTTTTTAATTTACATTTATATCCCGCCCTTCTCCGAAGACTCAGGGCGGCTTACAGTGTATAAGGCAATAGTCTCATTCTATTTGTATATTTACAAAGTCAACTTATTGCCCCCGCAACAATCTGGGTCCTCATTTTACCTACCTTATAAAGGATGGAAGGCTGAGTCAACCTTGGGCCGGGCTTGAACCTGCAGTAATTGCAGGCTGCTGTGTTTTAATAACAGGCTTCTTTACCGCCTGAGCTACCACGGCCCCTGTGGTAGCTCAGGTGGTAGTAGAAATTTGAAGGTTTCGACTGTTGATACTGTGTTGTCTAGTATTGTGAGAGGTGGAAGTATGGAAGGGTTTCTCCTAAAGTCTACCACCATTTCTACGGTTTTGAGTGTGTTCAGTTCCAGATTGTTTTGGTTGCACCACAAGGCTAGTCGTTCGACCTCTCATCTATATGCGGATTCGTCATTGTCTCGAATGAGACCAATCACTGTTGTGTCATCTGTGAACTTCAGTAGCTTAACAGATGGATCATTGGAGATGCAGTCATTGGTATACAGAGAGAAGTGGGGAGAGCACACAGCCTTGGGGGGGCCCTGTGCTAATTGTACAGGTATTTGATGTGATCTTCCTTAGCTTCACCTGCTGCTTCCTGTTTGTTAGGAAGCTTGTGATCCACTTACAAGTCTGTTCCGGTACCTGTACTAAGCTGGTTTAGCTTAGTTAGAAGAATGTCTGGAATGATGGTATTGAATGCTGAACTAAAGTCTACAAAAAGGACCCTTGCATAGGTCTTTGGAGACTCAAGATGCTGTAGGATGTAGTGCAGAGCCATATTAACAGCATCATCTGTTGACCTGTTTGCTCGGTATGCAAATTGCAAGGGGTCTAACAGCAGATCCGTGATGGTTTTCAAGTAGGAAAGCACTAGCCTTTCAAAGGTTTTCATGACTACAGATGTTAAAGCAACTGGTCTGTAGTCATTCAGTTCCTTGATGGTGGGCTTCTTCGGCACTGGGATGATGGTAGAGCGTTTGAAGCAAGAAGGAACATAACACATCTCTAGTGATTTATTGAAAATATGGGGCCAATTGGTCAGCACAGACTTTTAAGCAAGAAGGAGTTATCTTGTCTGGGCCTGGAGCTTTTCCTGGCTTTTGTCTGTGAAATAGGTCCTGCACTTCTTTTTCTGTGATCACTAGGGGTTGTGAACCCAATGAAATGGGGTCAGTTGTAGGAGGCTTGGCTGTTGTTGGTGTGTCTGAGATGGGGGTTGTGGAGATAGGTGGCTGTAGTTTCCTTTCAAACCTGCAGTAAAACTCATTCAGGTCATCTGCCAGTTGTTGATTACCTTCAGCCTGGGAAGGAGGTTTTCCATAGCCAGTGATATTTTTAAGAGTTTTCCTCATGTTTGCTGGTTCATTTTCTGAAAACTGATTCTTTAGCTTTTCAGAGTAGCTTCTTTTTGCTGCTCTGATCTCCCTTGTTAGTACATTTCTGGCCTGATTGTACAGCATTTTATCACCTTTCCTGTAGGCTTCCTCTTTGGAATGACGTAGCTGCTTAAGTTTAGGTGTGAACCAAGGTTTGTTGTTACTGTATATTCGCAAGTTCTTTGTCGGTACACATAGGTCTTCACAGAAGCTGACATATGATTTTACAGTATCTGTGAGTTCATTCAGGTCTGCAGAGGTATCTTCAAAAATGTTCCAATCAGTGCAGTCAAAACATGCCTGTAGCTTTAATTTTGATTCCTCCGTCCAGGTCTTCACTGATTTAATTATTGGTTTTGTGGCTTTAAGTCTTTGCCTGTAAGCAGGTACAAGGTGAATCATGCAATGATCAGAGTGTCCTACAGCTGCACGTGGTAAAGACCGATAAGCATCTTTTAGTGTTGTGTAGCAATGGTCTAGAGTATTCTTGCCTCTGGTGGGACAATTGACATGCTGAAAGTATTTTGGTAGCTCTTTCCTTAAGTTTGCCTTGTTTAGATCTCCCAAAACAATGGCCAGTGAATCAGGGTGTTTGGTTTCAGCCTCCATGATTTGGTCAGCTAGAGTTCGTAATGCCTTGTTTACACAGGCTTGTGGTGGGACATAAACAGCAATTAGAAGAAATGAGGAAAATTCATGAGGTGAATAGTAAGGTTTGCAGTTGATAATTAGAGTCTCTAAATTATTGTCACAGAATTTGTAAATTATTTTAAAATCTTGACACCAGTTTCTGCTAATATATAGGCAAAAGCCTCCTCCTTTCTTTTTACCAGATGTTTCTGGAATCCTGTCTGATCGTTCAATCTGAAACCCTGGAATGTTCAGGCTGCTATTTTCAATTGATTCATTTAACCAGGTTTCAGAGAAGCATAGGACTGCTGAATTGCGAAAATCAGAATAGTATTTGTTTAAGAGGAGTATTTCATCCATCTTATTTGCAAGTGAGCGTATATTTGTTAGGAAAATTGAAGGCAGAGGAGTTTTAATGCGACTTCTTAATCTGTTTAAGATCCCAGCTCGTTTACCTCTCTTCCGTCGCTTGCTGCTTGTTTTTTGGTAATCCATGGCTCCATGGGAATTGCCTCCTCCTGTATTAGAATCTCCTCCGTGTTTGTAAAGACAGGTGGGGGTGAGATCAAAGAAAGCTGCTCCTTAAAGAAATGTTCCTTAATTTTTAGCAGATGGTCTTGTGAGTAGGAAATCCGTAGTGAGTCACAGAGAACAATTAGAAATAAAGAAAAAATTAGAGAGCATTTCACCGAGGCAGCCTTCGTCGGCGCCATCTTGGGGGAAAAAAATTTATGGATTATGAAGAAGCAGGCTAGAAAGAGTATTGACATCTTTGAACTTTTTATTTAATTGTTTATTTATTTATTTATTGCAACAGTATATATAAGCATAAGCATGAAATAACTATACGATATATAATGAAAGGGAACATTAGGAAAGGAACAGTAGGCACGCTTGTGCTCTTATGCACGCCCCTTACAGGAATGGGATGAGGTCAATAGTAGACAGTTTTTGGTTGAAGCTTTGGGGATTTTAGGAAGAGACCACAGAGTCTGGTAGTATATTCCAAGTATTAACAACTCTGTTACTGAAGTAATATTTTCTGCAATCAAGATTGGAGCGGTTAACATTAAGTTTAAATCTATTGTGTGCTCGTGTATTGTTGCAATTGAAGCTGAAGTAGTCTTCCACAGGAAGGACATTGTAATAGATGATTCTATGAGTTAAACTCAGGTCATGTCGAAGGTGGCGAAGTTCTAAGTTTTCTAAACCCAGGATTTCAAGTCTGGTGGCATAAGGTATTTTTTTGTAATCAGAGGAGTGAAGAACTTTTCTTGTAAAATATTTCTGGACACGCTCAATTGTATTAATGTCTGAAATGAGGTATGGGTTCCAGACAGGCGAACTGTATTCAAGAATTGGTCTAGCAAATGTTTTACATGCTCTGGTTAGTAGAGTAGTGTTTCTGGAGAAGAAGCTACGCAAGATTAGGTTTACAACTCTTAAAGCCTTTTTTGCGATGTAGTTGCAGTGGGCTTTGGCATTTAGATCATTTGATATGAAAACTCCAAGGTCTTTAACAGGGTGGAGGGTCATCTGTAAGGTAATATCCAACTTTGGTGCTGAAGACTCCTGAAAATATTGTGGACAGCCAAGAAAACAAATCATCAAGAAAACCCTCTGGGAAGTTATGAACAGCTATCCTACACAACAGTGATGTAGAAGATGACGTGAAATTGTTCAGAATTTTTATAAAAAGCAAAATAAGCAACAATGGATTTAGGAGACAGTGAAGTTGATTTTGGTTGGATATCAATTTAAAGTATTCAAATAGTAAGAGCTGTTCAACAAATGTTGCTAGAGGCATTTTAACAGGTTCTGTAGCCATTTGCCAAGGATGCTGTAGTAATGGATCACGGCACTTACAGAGGATTGGACTAAATGATTTCTGAAATTCCTACCAGTGCTCCATATTTATATGATCCTATAATCCCACCCTAGCCTAAGGCTTCTTTTACTGGAAGTTCAGAAGGTTTCCATAATGTAATAAATCACAGTTTCTTTAGGCAGTTTAGTGATTAATACAATTATTGGATTCATTCAGTCATTCATTCATATACAATGTTGATCAACTGTAAAGTGGAGTCACACAGGAAACTACTGTATGCCGGAGCCAATCAGCCATATGATTACTTAATGTGATATTTGAAACAATCATAAAATTAAGAACGAGACATAAAAGAACATACAGTAGTCTGTAATTGAATGCGAAATATAAGAAACAAATAATTGTAACTGCCAAATTTATCAAATAAGGCCTTTTATTTTTCTGATCACCCATGAACCTTCTGTCTGTAAAGTTATAAAAGAAGCTTCCACTAAAGGAATTTATAAACACAATTTTACAAGAAAGAAATATTATATAAATACAGCATGAAGCTACATCTTAAATCAAGAATAACTGATCATTCTAAACTGGTAACAGACATAGAAAATGTGTGCTGTGAGGGGGATGTCACCAGCGTCGCGGTGGTACGGTGTGGAATTCTAGGGTTCCGGAAAAACACTGATATCCCAGCTGTTCCAGGGGATCCCCAGGGATCATAGCTGTCATGTAGGGACATTGAAAAACAGAGGTGCAGGCTGGCATGAACAGGGAAGTAGTAAGTTCCCTGAAGTGCCGACATCAGCCTCTGACCCTGCGGTGAGGGAAGACAGCCTTTAAAAAGGTAAAGGTTCCCCTTGCACATACGTGCTAGTCGTTGCCGACTCTAGGGGGCAGTGCTCATCTCCATTTCAAAGCCGAAGAGCCAGCACTGTCCGAAGACGTCTCCGTGGTCATGTGGCTGGCATGAGCCAATGCCAAAGGCGCACGGAACGCTGTTACCTTCCCACCAAAGGTGGTCTCTATTTTTTCTACTTGCATTTTTACGTGCTTTTGAAACTGCTAGGTTGGCAGAAGCTGGGACAAGTAACGGGAGCTCACCCCATTACATGGCAGCACTAGATTCAAACCGCTGAGCTGCCGACCTTTCGATCGACAAGCTCAACGTCCTAGCTCCTGAGCCACCACGTCCCTAGAAGACATTTGACAGCCATTAGGAGCTGCCAAAAGCCGGGGCGGCCACACAAAAGAAGAAAAGAAAAAAGAGCAAGACAATCATCTGGGTGAGAAACTGAGGTCTTGGAAACAAGATTCCTTTTACATATTTAACTCCTGAATTTTTAAAAATATCTCTTTGAGAGACATGGCAAAGAGGAGAGGGGAGGGAGCAGAATAAGGCTACCTCCCCACTTCCGGAACAGCGGTGAAGAAGCGGAAGCCATTAATAAAGAATAATTACTGAAAACTGAAAAATCAATGAATTGAAAGCAGATTAGACAAAGAGATTTTGTTTGGCCAATGAATTGTATTTTCAAAAATTGAGTTTTGTAGCTGGGAGCACAAACTTGAAAGAAGAAAAGTATATTGATATTTTTAAGATTATTTTAAGTAAATTGCAATGCCATCTAGTGATTTATTTATTTATTATTTATTTATTTATTTTTCAAATTTTTATACCGCCCTTCTCCGAAGACTCAGGGCGGTGTACAGCAAAATAAAACACCAATAATCAAAAATTTTTAAAGTACAATATCCAGTTAAAAATCTAATTCAATAGCTGTATGTTAAAAATATTAAATAAGAAAATTACAAAATTACAAAATAGATTAAGACCCCTATTAAAAGCCCACTAAAAACCCACAGTGTTAAAATTAATCATCAATTAGGCCAGCCCCGCTTGGTGAAAAAAGAAGGTCTTGAGCTCACGCTTAAAGGTCTGAAGATCAGGGAGAAGACGCAGTCCCACAGGCAGATCGTTCCACAGGGCCAGAGCCCCCACAGAGAATGCTCTTCCCCTGGGGGCCGCCAGCCGATTTTGGTTGGCCGACAGTACCCTGGGGAGGCCCTCCCTGTGAGAGCGCACTGGACGCACTGGATGATGGGAGGAACCTGGCGGCAGCAGGCGGTCCCGTAGTGATGACAGAGAAAATTAAATAGACATACTGAATAAATGAGAGTGAGAGTGGAATGACCTCGGACAATGTTTTGGAAACTGGCAAGAAGATTTTGATAAGAAGTGGTCTTGTGATTTTGTAACAGAAGGAGGGGGGGGAAGAAGAACGAAAGCTTTTGTAAACTACTAGGATTGATCTGTCTGGTTTTTTTTCCTTTCGCCTGATGAATTTATAAATTTTGGAAGATTTTGGAATAGTGGTATTTTGGAATTTTTTTTCCTCTTTCTGCTTTTCCCTTTTTTGTTTTCTCTTCTGTTTGTTTCTTTCTGGATTTAAATTTTTGTGACTGGTATGGTTTTTGCCTCCCCCCCATTTTTGTTAATTTTTCGTGGGAGATTGTATTTTACACTTTTTCTATTTTTTATTGTTTGATTGGATATTTCAAGTGAATACCTCGACTTTGGAATTTTTAATTGGTGAATTTTTATTTTTGTTCTGATCTGTTTTTTTTTCTTTCCTCCTTTTTGTATTTTTTCTTCTTTGGCTTTTTGGGTTGTTTGTTTTGGGTTTTTTGTTTCTCTCTGACATAGCCGTCCTACCTTTTTCTTATATGGATTAAACCTATGTGGATTAGGGTATCAACAACCTGAAGCGTTTGATTGATTTGGGAGCAGATCTGGAATTTGAATTTGGAATTTAAATAAACAGATAACTGGAACCTAAGAATTGGATTATTTGGATTACAAATTGGGTGGTGTGATTTGAAGAGACAAGATGAAGAAAATGACATAACATCTATCATCACCATCAATATCAACAGCATCGGGTGTCACAGGGCAAACAGAAACACACAACAGAAACTGCATCACAGCAAGAGAAAATCAACACGGAATTAAAAAAATATATGTTACAGACTATATATGAAGATCTTAAGACAAGATTAGCCAAGGTAGATGGGACAATGGAAAAAATGGAAGGAAACATGGAAAAAATGGAAGGAGAATTGAAAGAAGTAAAAGAGGTGATAGGGAAAAACAAACAACGATTGCAGCAAATGGAAGAAAAAGCAGAGGCAACGGAGAAAAAAATTGAAGAGATGGACTATAGACTTACAAGCAGTGATAAAAATCAGGAAAAAACAATTATAATCCTGGAAATGGATAAAGCTGATTATTATTTAAGATTCAAAAATATTGAGGAAGAAAAGGGAGAATATCTAGCAGAGAAAATTGCAGAGATATTAGCAGAAGTAATAGAAGAATGCAAGGAACAGATTTTAAACGGGATTGATGAGATATATAGAATGCACACAAGATATGCAATGAGAAACAACTTACCCAGAGAAATCCACATCAGATTCACTAAGAAAACATTGAGAACAGAGATATTGCAAATTATGAGAAATGCAATGATAAAGCACAAAGGAAGAGAAGTAGTGGCACTGAAACAAATTCCAAGAAGAGTGAGATACCTGAGAAAAGAATACCAATTCCTCACAAAATGTTTGATAAAAAGAGGAATAAATTTTAGATGGCTGGTTTCAGAAGGAATATTGGTGAATTGGCAAGAGTAAAGATACAGATTAGATTCAATAGAAAAAGCAGAGTTATTTTATGAACAACACATAGGTTTTCAAGAGGAAGAAAGACTGAGAGATGAAAAAGGAGATGGACGACAGGAGGAGAAGAAAGAGCAGCCAAGGGAAATGACTAAAGAACAAGAAGAGAGAGCAATAAGAGAAGGAGTAAGAGCGAAAGAAGTTAAAGAACAAAGAGAGATAAGAATGACTAGATCAATAAAACAAATAAATAAGAAATGGAAGAAGAAATTAAAGTAATATCTTTGAATATAAATGGACTAAATTCGGCAATTAAAAGAAGGAAAATATTTAACAAATTAGAGAAGCTAAAATTGGAAATTATATGTTTATAAGAAGTTCATATTAGAAAGCAACATAAAAAACTTTTGGAGTGAACAAAATTGGGGACATTGTATACCACATTGGCTTCTCAAAGTAAAAGAGGAGTAGTATTTTATATCAATTCAATCCAAACAAATATTTGAGGATGAGGAAGGAAGAGTGTTAATGGTAGAAATTGTAATAAACTATAAAAAAAAATTACTTGTGGGTATATATGCTCCAAATGAAAATCAAGAAGAATTTAATGCGAAACTACACAGAAAAATACTAGAATATGAATATGAAGGTATTTGCACAATAGGAGACTTTAACGCAATAATTGATAACGAGTTAGACTATAAATCTACAAAAGTGAATAAAAAAACCAAGGAAGACATTCCTGAAAGCATTTTATACAATGGTAAATGAATTAAATCTACAAGATGCTTGGGGAAAAAGAAACCTAAAGGAAAAGCAGTTTATTCAAATAGGCATATGTCATGTTCAAGAATAGATATGACGTGGATGTCTACAGATTTAATATCTAAGATAGACAAGATTGATATAGAGACAAATATATGGGCAGACCACAATCTGATAATGATGGTATGGAAAGGACAAAGAAAAAGAATGAGATGGACATTAAATCAAAGCTTATTAAATGAGAAAGACTTTATACAATATATGGAAAAAAGATTGACTTTTTTCTTCAAAGAGAATAGAAAAGAAGATACATCATTGCAAATGTATGGGGCACTAGTAAAGCATATATAAGAGGTTTGGCAATGACTTATGCAGGGAAAAGAAATAAACAGAATAGACAAATACAAAAGAAATTGGAGGAGGAATATTAGAAATTAGAGAAAGATTTGCAAAAAAACCCCACAAGATAAAAAAATTAAAAACCCAATGGACTTGAAAAAACATAAAATGAACTTAATTAAGAATGAAGACCGGGCAAGGAAAATAAAATCAACAAAGCACATTTTTTTTTGAAAATGCAAATAAACCAGGAAAATGGCTGGCATATAAAAGGAAAAAGGAAAAAGAAAAGAAACTGATAACTCAACTACTAGATCAAGATGGAAAGATATGTTATCAAAATGAGGAAAAGAAAAAAAATTGAGGAATACTACAAGAAATTATATCAACAAGAGCAGATATTAGAAGGGAAAATAGAACAATATTTGGAAAAAGCAATGATTCCTAAAATACAAGAAGAATTTAAAAAAGCATTAGAAGAAAGAATACCAATGATGGAATTGGTGGAGGGAATTAAAAGGCAGAAGAATGGAAAAACCCCAGGACCAGATGGATTACCAGTAGAATTATATAAAAAATTACAAGGTGTAGTAAACAATAAAATGTTAGAAGTATTTAATGATTTATTAATAGAAGCCAAGGTTCCGAACTCATGGATGGAGGCATATATAACTCCAAAAGAGGAAACAGATTTACAACAAATAAAGAATTATAGACCAATTTCACTATTAAATGCAGATTACAAAATATTTGCATCAATCATGGTGGAACGATTGAAGAGGTTGCTAAATGAATTTATACATTCAAATGAAAATGGTTTTTTGCCTAAAAGATTAATTAGAGACAATATACAAATTATATTGGATACATTGCGGATATTATGAAGCACATTCAGAGAAACAAATGGCATTGTTATTTTTAGATACGCAGAAGGAATTTGATAATGTGAATTGGCAATTTATGACCACACAATTACAAAAGATGGACTTTGGGGATAGATTTATTAATATTGTTAAGATTATATATAGACCAATCGGCAAAGGTAATAATGAATGGTGAAATGACAGAGAAAGTAGATATCAGAAAAGGAATTAGACAAGGATGTCCGTTATCTCCACTGTTATTCATCTTGACGCCAGAAAGTTTAAACAGAAAAATAAGATAAAGAAATAAAAGGAATGAAAATTAAAAGAGAAGAATATAAGTTACAAGCATTTGCAGGTGATTTAGTATTCATTATGGAAGAACCAATAGAAAGCTAATGGAGCAAATAGAGGAATATGGAGAAGTAGCTAGATTGAAAATAAATAAAGACAAGACAAAAATTATAGTTAAAAATATGAGAAAAAAATAAAAGATGCAATTAATGGAGAAGTTAGATATTCAAATAGTGAAGAAAATGAAATATTTGGGCATCCAATTAATTTCAAGATGTATTACAGTGAAGGAAGATAACTACCATAAACTGAGAAATCAAATTGAAATAAACTTGGAAAAATGGAAAAATCTGCAACTATCATTAATGGGAAGAATAGCGTTAATCAAAATGAATGTATTGCGGAGATTTTTTTTGTTTTTTAAACAATTCTGATAAAACTGGAGAAGAAATATTTTGAGAGTCTGAATAAAATGATGTGGAAATATATATGGCAAGAGAAGAAAACAAGAATTAATCTTAAATTGCTTCAAGATTCTAGGACTAGAGGAGGATTTGGCCTACCAAACTGGGAACCTTATCACCAAGCAGCGATGTTAACTTGGGTTAAAGAATGGATTCTACTGAGAAATACAAGACTATTGACTTTGAAAGGACATGATTTGCAACTAGGCTGGGCATGCCTTCTTACGGTATGGAAAAAATAGGATACATGGATACTTCCAGAGACATTGTGTAAGAAATGGTTTGTTAACAGTATGAAAGAAAAGAAAGAAAGAAAATCATTATATGGAAATACCAATGTGGCTTTCAACAATAGAAGCGTTGACACATCAAAATATGATTAATATGGACAATATTGTAAGGTATAAGGACATTTTAACAGAGAAGGGAGAACTAAAACATAAACAAGATCTAGAAAAACAAGGGACTGAAACTGATTGGTATACAAGACTGCAGATACAATCAAGATATGATAAAAGTTTTGAAACAATATGGTTTTAATTTGGGGGAATCAGAGTTAGATTAGATAATGACTGGAAAGGATGAAAAAATGATTTAAAAATTGTATAATTACTTATTGCAAATTAGATTAGAAGATGAAGAAGTAAAAGAGACAATGATAACATGGGCGAAAATTTTTGGTTATGCAATAGAATTAGGAAACAACTATGGGAAAAGAATTATAAATTGACAATGGCAACTGCATAAAAAGAAAATTTATATCAAATGTTTTATAGATGGCACATGCCACCAGAAAGGCTAGCAAAAATGTTTAAAGATAAATCAGCTAAATGTTGGAAGATACATTTAATGTATTAATGTGAAAATTAATCTTTGACATAATATGTATTCAATCAAAAGAAAGGCAATGTGAAATAGCCACAAAATAATAATAATAATATAATAGAAAAAGTAATATATAATTTTTCTACAGAAGGCCATAACACTACAACAAAATATGCTGGCATTTCAAACATTTTGCGATAATGGACCACTGAAACATTTGGAAAATGAGGGGAACAATCCAATGAAAGAAATAAATCCTTATTAGGTTTCCGTTTTTAAGTGAATTGGAATTCACTTGTTTGGCAAATAAAGGAAATATTAAGATTGCATTTGAATATAATTTCCCCTTTCCTCATTTAAACAAAAATCTGTATCAAAAAATTAATCCAAATTAAATGTTTATTTACAATTTGGATACTTTTATTATTCAATACAAAAATAAAAACTTTTAGAACAAGAATGCTGATCAACAATGTTGTACATAAGCACAATATTGCACAATGTTGTACACAATACTAAGTGGCTGGAAACAAGTGGACCTGCAGCCCAATGAAATCCCATGTTGAAATATTTAACATGAAATATCCTCTTTGCACCGTACTTTTGAAATTGCAAATGTGAGACCATAATTCTTAGCATAGAACATGTGACTTTGTAGTCATTATTGCACTTAAAGATTGTTGATTGTTGTCTGTTAGCTGAATATTAGCATTAATATGTATGCAGTGAATCATATTTCAGCCACTAAATAACCACCAAGCTAACTGTCAGCATACATAGGATGATACAGTGAATATATTCTTGCCAGCTTAGCGTTGGCACACATAGGGAGAAAAAGCTAAGGTATAAACAGGCTCTGGCCCATGATTATGGAGAGGCCGGGGAAGGGGAGGGAGAAGCAGGTTCTTCAGTAGACCCATTTGAAGATCTGCTAGTAGAATTTTCAGCCAGAAATGTGGTAACCTAATCTAAAACTATTTTTTTAAAGTTTGAATGAGGCAGCAACTACATGAATGTACAATGTATTTACTGATGTATTACAGCCTGGTGGCATGTCAAGGTGAAAGTAGGGAGTGTTCCAGATAGGCAAGTCTGTTCAAGACTTGAGTAAAAGGAATCAGATAGTGGCCACATATATAAGTTAACAAGGAATGCAGTTAACATTTTAGTATGAAGATACAGAAATGACTAGGACAAGACTATCATACCGAATTAAAAAGCCAACTGACAACAGAAAGCATAGTAAAGAATCTTTTAGAACTATAGCTGCAAGAATGTTTTGAAAATTTGATAATTATTGCTATAAAATAGGCTTTTAAGTTAGATGTTCTAAGTGAGAACATCCTTCAGATAGATTTTTTTTTTAAATTTGAATTTATATCCCGCCCTTCTCCGAAGACTCAGGGTGGCTTACACTGTGTTAAGCAATAGTCTCATTCTATTTGTATACTATATACAAAGTCAACTTTTATTGCCCCCAACAATCTGGGTCCTCATTTTACCTACCTTATAAAGGATGGAAGGCTGAGTCAACCTTGGGCCTGGTGGGACTTGAACTTGCAGTAATTGTCTGCTGAGCCACCAGAGGCCCTAGATAACTTCACGGACAACTTAAACTAATTTACATCAGGGGTTTCAAACTCACATCGTTATAGCAGTGTCAGGTGACGTATTGGGACTTTTCCCCCCTTTGCTAAACCGGGCATAGGCGTGGCCAGTAGGTGACATATCCGGCCCATGGGCCAGGAGTTTGACAGCCTTGATTTACATGAACCGCCTATCCATCCAGGTTCTGTGTTTATCCTTCATAAGCAGCTTGATCCCTTATACAGGTGTCAACATAAATGACTTGTATCCTAGGGTACCTTATGTTTATCTGCTACATCCATCAGATTTCAGAGGTATTTCCTATTCTGACAGTGTCTTAGTTTTATATATAACTATTTTGCAGAGATTCTTTCTATGTTATGTTGGGACCCCGGCTTCTATGATTTTAGGATCACTGTGGGGGACTGAAAGATTGTAAGAGGCTTTTTCCTATGATAAAAGTCCTGAAGACATTCAGAACTGAAAAAAAGATTCTCAGGAGTTATCAAGAATCAACCATTGAGAAGATAATCACAAGTTTCTGCTCCCTAAGCATTTTAAAAATCTTTCAGTTGCAAATTCAGTTCAGGACTCAGAAACAATTCTGAGTTACAAACACCTCATCAATGAACAATGTATTTCCTTTCTTAATTTTATATTTGCTTGGACATTAATTTCAAAGTATATGCTTAAATCTGAGTCATTCTTATAGAATAGAATAGAATAGAATAGAATTTTATTGGCCAAGTGTGATTGGACACACAAGGAATTTGTCTTGGTGCATATGCTCTCAGTGTACATAAAAGAAAAGATACGTTCATCAAGGTACAACATTTACAACACAATTGATGATCAATATATCAATATAAATCATAAGGATTGCCAGCAACAAGTTATAGTCATACAGTCATAAGTGGAAAGAGATTGGTGATGGGAACTATGAAACGATTAATAGTAGTGCAGATTCAGTAAATAGTCTGACAGTGTTGAGGGAATTATTTGTTTAGCAGAGTGATGGCCTTCGGGGAAAAAACTGTTCTTGTGTCTAGTTGTTCTGGTGTGCAGTGCTCTATAGCGTCGTTTTGAGGGTAGGAGTTGAAACAGTTTATGTCCAGGATGCGAGGGATCTGCAAATATTTTCACGGCCCTCTTCTTGATTCGCAGTATACAGGTCCTCAATGGAAGGCAAGTTGGTAGCAATTATTTTTCTGCAGTTCTAATTATCCTCTGAAGTCTGTGTTTTTCTTGTTGGGTTGCAGAACCGAACCAGACAGTTATAGAGGTGCAAATGACAGACTCAATAATTCCTCTGTAGAATTGGATCAGCAGCTCCTTGGGCAGTTTGAGCTTACTGAGTTGGCGCAGAAAGAACATTCTTTGTTGTCCTTTTTAATGATGTTTTGATGTTAGCTGTCCATTTGAGATCTTGCGATATGATAGAACCCAGAAATTTGAAGGTTTCTACTGTTGATACTGTGTTGTCAAGTATTGTGAGAGGTGGAAGTATGGAAGGGTTTTTCCTAAAGTCTACCACCATTTCTACGGTTTTGAGTGTGTTCAGTTCCAGATTGTTTTGGTTGCACCACAAGGCTAGTCGTTCGACCTCTCGTCTATATGCGGATTCGTCATTGTCTCGAATGAGACCAATCACTGTTGTGTCATCTGCGAACTTCAGTAGGTTAACAAATGGATCATTGGAGATGCAGTCATTGGTATACAGAGAGAAGAGAAGTGGGGAGAGCACACAGCCTTGGGGGGCCCCTGTGCTAACTGTACAGGTATTTGATGTGATCTTGCTTAGCTTCAACTGCTGCTTCCTGTTTGTTAGGAAGCTTGTGATCCACTTACAAGTCTGTTCCGGTACCTGTAGCTGGTTTAGCTTAGTTAGAAGAATGTCTGGAATGATGGTATTGAATGCTGAACTAAAGTCTACAAAAAGGACCCTTGCATAGGTCTTTGGAGACTCAAGATGTTGTAGGATGTAGTGCAGAGCCATATTAACAGCATCATCTGTTGATCTATTTGCTCGGTATGCAAATTGCAAGGGGTCTAAGAGCGGATTCGTGATGGTTTTCAGGTAGGAAAGCACTAGCCTTTCAAAGGTTTTCATGACTACAGATGTTAGAGCAACTGGTCTGTAGTCATTCAGTTCCTTGATGGTGGGCTTCTTCGGCACTGGGATGATGGTAGAGCGTTTGAAGCAAGAAGGAACATAGCACATCTCTAGTGATTTATTGAAAATATGGGTGAAGATGGGGGCCAATTGGTCAGCACAGACTTTTAAGCAAGAAGGAGTTATCTTGTCTGGGCCTGGAGCTTTTCCTGGCTTTTGTCTGTGAAATAGGTCCTGCACTTCCTTTTCTGTGATCACTAGGGGTTGTGAACCCAATGAAATGGGGTCAGTTGTAGGAGGCTTGGCTGTTGTTGGTGTGTCTGAGATGGGGGTTGTGGAGATAGGTGGCTGTAGTTTCCTTTCAAACCTGCAGTAAAACTCATTCAGGTCATCTGCCAGTTGTTGATTACCTTCAGCCTGGGAAGGAGGTTTGCCAGGAGGTTATCCCCTTACTCTCATTAAATTCCTTGTTAAACTTGTTAGTAGCCTATTGATTTTCCCATTTTGTTAAACTTTATAATAATATTAGGTACTCATTGTGGTATATGCAATTATAGAATTGGTATTCTTAATTGTTTGAACCATCATTAATCTCACTACACCATATGCACAAATTGCATGGATTTCTAAACAACCACATGCCTTGCTGAGGGAAAAAGTCGCTAATAATATTTTGACACTGCACATTTAGCATAGAATAAAAGCTTATAGTTCAGCTTGGGAATCTAAGGACCTACCTAGTTCTTAATTTTGTTCCTACATTCAAAAGTATACTGTAATATCCAATGCTGTAAACTTCTAATTTCAGGCCATTTTTGAAAAAGTACATAATGATTACAAAGATGTTATAATTTCTTTGAACCATAAAAAGATCAATTAATTTCAGTGTTAATTTTTTATGAAGAACTGATTATATTCTTTCCATTTCTCTATTTATAATAAAGTAAAAGCTGTAAGAAATACTTGAAAGTTTTGAGATAATCCACACATAAGAGAATCTAAGAACAAACATTTATTTATAGCAACACAGAAAATATCCCATGGGCACACACAACCAATCCTCTCACACAGCAACTTAAGCCTCAAGCCTGCAATTTACAGAATGCAAAAACAATGCTGAAACAAAGATCTGTTGGACGCATTCTCAGTATTAGCCTCCCCCCAAGAAATGAAAAAGAACTAAATGAAAATAAATTCATATATGAGCAGTTGTGCTGATTCTAAACATTTTTTACCATACTATGTTAACTTTGGATACAATCTATGAAAATAGCTATCAATTTTTATATTTGATTACTATACATAAAGGGTGTGCATGGACAGAAAACATGGTTGGGCTATAAATTAGAAAATAGATGGCTTTCTGAAATGACATCAAGGGATTCCTACTTCGATGTGGGTCCCAAAACAAAAGCAGATTTAGAAAACTTCCAAATATCAGTTCAAACTAATTCACTTATGGTATTTATTTATTTATTTATTCAATTTTTATACCGCCCTTCTCCCGAAGGACTCAGGGCGGTGTACAGCCAAGTAAAAATTCACTATGTACACATTAAAAGAGATTAAAAAGAACATATTATAATGTGGCCAAAAATTTAAAACAATTTAAAACCTTAAAATATAAATAACCCCAATAAAATTTTAATCCAGTCCCGCTTGAATAAATAGGTGCGTTTTCAGCTCACGGCGAAAAGTCCGAAGATCAGGCACTTGACGTAAACCAGGGGGAAGTTCATTCCAAAGCGTAGGAGCTCCAACAGAGAAGGCCCTTCCCCTGGGGGCTGCCAACCGACATTGCTTGGCGGACGGCACCCTGAGAAGGCCCTCTCTGTGAGCGTACGGGTCGGTGGGAGGCAAAAGGTAACAAGACGGATCAGATATCATCTGATTCACACATCACAACAGCCATGTGCTGTTTCCCCTTGCTTATGCACAAAAATATTGGCTGATATATTAAGCCAAAACTCAATCAACAATGCTATGATTAGTGTTAATATAGCCTTATATTTTAACAAAAAGGTACAGTAATTATTGCTACAACAATTAATATAAATATTGATCCATAACTATGATTTATATGATTGTGGTCAGATGGCTGCTGCAGATTGTTAAGATTATCCCCAGAAAGTCCTGCTGAACTCTGGTATCTTTGCAGGACGTAACAATGCATTTAATTTTCCTTTTAAATTAAAAGAATAATTTCATTGTAATGATTCTCACAAAGTCAAGGAAATAATAATGATAATCATCTTAAGAAAAAACAATTTATTTTTTGCTTTCTCTCAAGAAGCTATTTTTAACCGGCAATGCACCTCCTAAGTAAAGAATGCCTCTCATTCTTCTGAAAGTGATTAACCTTATTTTTCTGGAAGGCCTTTGGAAATTAAGCAGCTATAATAAGATTTACACCAAATATTGTTTGTCACTGTTATCAATAATTGTTTCATTGTTTTTACAGTACTGTTTACCTCAAAAAAGGCTATTATTTCCTGAAGCTGCAGAGTAAACAATTCATGATCCTTCTGAATGAGGATGATACAGTGTTGCTACTAAGTTTAAATTGACTTTTGCTTGTTTAGTTGCACACTATAAAGAGGATACTTTGAAGCTCAACTAGATTAAGATCCTAATTTTTGCCAAGGTCCTGAGCGTTCATACCTGGCACCTGAACAGAGCAAGTTAACAGCTTTCAATATTCAGGTATAATATTAATCTCTCTGGCAAATATAGGCTACATCTGAATTACGTTTTAAGATGCTAAAGATGCTTTAAGATGCTAAAAAACAACAGCTCTTGAAACATTTTTACTTTGCAGAGATGCATTATTTACCCCAGCAGTGCTAAAAATATTCTCAGCTGAAGCTTTTGCACAACTTGTACAGGTAGTCCTTGCTTACAACAGTTTGTTTAGTGACCGTTCAGTTACAGTGGCACTGAAAAATGTGACTTACAACCATTTTTCATTATTATGACCTTTGCAGCATTTCCATGATCATGTTATCAAAATTCAGATGCTTGGCAACTGATTCATATTTATGACTTTTGCTGTACTAGAATCATGTGATCACCTTTTGTGATCTTCTGACAAGCAAAGTAAATAGAAAAGCCAGATTCATTTACTAACCAGGTTACTAACTTAATAACTGCAGTAATTCACTTAAAAACTGTGGCCAGGAAAATCATAAGATGGGGCGAAACTCACTTAAAAATGTCTCACTTAACAACAGAAATTTTGGACTCAATTGTGGTCGTAAATCGAGGACTTGCACCTTATATTTGAACCTCAGATGGGATTATATAATTCATTTGTTTCCTTGAAAAGTATACAATCCAAATTTGGGCTCGCTCAAAGTAGTTCTCTACCAGGAGACTAGAGTGGTGATCGTGAAGAGTATGGATATGTTTTCTATTTTAGGGGTTTACTGGCTAATATTATGTGTTTTTAGTTTCAACTTTGCTTGATAATGTTGGCTCATCTTGGAGATTACCAGTAGAAAATGTGGTATATAGGTTTTTACAGAATGATGGCAGGGAGTGTCATCAGCATCATGATTTGTAAGGCCAGCTGGATCAGCTGGCTTTCTCAGTGCTGTAGATTTGAGAAGTCAGTCTTACTTTTTCTGCTGGCAGAATTAAGTAAGATTCTGCTGGCAGAATTAAATTAAGTAACTGTCTCCAAATTTCGAAGAGCTCTAACTTTAGCATGTTTATATATATTTTTAATGCTGTTCCTTTGGAAATTTTAAAAGTCCCATATACATTCAGATTTTGCTTTGTGGTGAATATGGTTGAACCTACTACTCATGTCCTGCTCTTTTTATAAAGATGCACAATTACATGTTAGAACCTCATAAATACAATGTTGTTAATCTAGAAATGCTGCCAGATTGCAGACAATGAAGAAATATATTGTTGCTGCCGTCCAGGGTTTTATTAAAGTTTCCATGAGATTTCCTGGTGCTGCCCCATTCAAGTACTAATTTGGCCTGAGCCCAAACAAGTTCAGGCAGGTGCTATCAACTTCTGACATCTAACTCACTCTCAGTGAATTCCTTAAATTTTCTTGAGAGAGAGAAAGAAAATGTAATATTTTACTGAAGCAGTTCTGTTTTCTAGAACACACAGTTGACCATCATGTTTTGGATCCTTCTATATGCTTTATGTTATGTTAAGAATGAACAATTTGACTTCTGAATTACCAACATTCATGTATGTTCTTTACTTGGCTTTTATCATGCTTTGGACTTTTTTTAATATGTTCCAGCTGAACGGAAAGACAGAGAAACTAAGCATCCTAAAGGGAACATAACCCTTCAACAAAAATAAACTGATACAGTTCCAAATACATTTTTTTGTTTTCTAAGCTCTCTCAGATATGAATAGAATGACATTCCCAGGCTCTAAGGCTGTGTGGGTTGCAATACTCAGAACACAATAGGAAAAGTGTCCATTTTTGGAAGGGGTTGTTAAAACAGATTCCTAAGACCAATATTGCCGTTGGCTTCAAACAGTTGTTCACACCCTTCTGGCAGGAAGGTACTGAAGTTCCTGCCAAAAAGCTGGTAAAGGTGAAAGGAAGGTAAAAGGACAAAAGGTTCTTTGAGGAAAAAGGGACAAAGAGAAATCTTACAAACATCAAATTAATAAATAGGAATTCTCAACTTTTTAAGTATAGCCATGTTAAATTAGCAATTTTAATTCTACTTTTTTTCCAAAATGGCTTAGCTTTTTCAATTCACTCAAAATTCCTGGTATATTTATTGAACTGAATTAATTAAAAAGTTACCCACAAAAAAACACTATAAAGTACAAAAAATGATATTTTGACATTTAAAGATATATTTTACATTTTACTTTACATGTTACTGGTTACCTATTCCTCCATTTCATGTGGAAGACCCTAAAATTATTCTTCCTTCCAAGGTCATATGTTTTCATTTATTCATAGTCTGGTAACATTTAATATGACAGATACTGTATCTCTTTATTAATCTGCAAAATAGCCAATAAACTGCCGAGATTAGTCTGCAGCAAATTAAAATGTTCTCGCCCAAATGGACAAAAACACTAAAATTTACGTTACAGGGAGGTGTACTTTAGAAATGGAGAAGAAAAATACAACTATAGGTGAATGGTTTTTACACATTCATTACACATGGTATTTGAAAATGACTTTTAGAGACAAGAAGAGCCATCACCTAGATTCTAAATGAAATTAGAATTTAAAGGAAGTTGAGTACAAAAGGTACTTTCCTTAGTTCCCTAGACTAAAAGACAAAGAAGAGTTACTTTCAGATTTGCAAGACTGATGTTAGCCCTTCAAATAGTGAAGATGACAATGAATATTAGGTCTACCTTTATTGTAAGGTTAAATTAATAAAGTTTTGCAAGGCTTAAAGTACCCCTCTCATATTTTTATTCTCCTAAAAATTGTCCCTTTTGGGACAATTTCTCCACCGCTCCTCCTTTAGACTCATGTTTCATTTATCAGACTATTGTCCAGCTGTTCCTCCTATCTCCCATAGTCAGGCCCTCATATCATTACATTATGGATGGTAATGGAGGGTGATGCCCTCTGTTCTACCCTCCAGAAATACTGTCTGCCTATTCTGCTGGTCCAACAAATACAAATACCGTATATACTCGAATATAAGCCGATCCGAGTATAAGCCGAGGTCCCCAATTTTACCCCAAAAACTGGGGTAAACTGGGGACTCAGTTGAGGTGGAAATGAGGCACCACCGAAACCCTCCTCCTCAGCTGAGAAGGCTTATGCCCCGCCTCCCTCTCACTGCACCGCAGGGCTTCCCGCACCGTCAGGTAAATGTGAAAAAGAAAAAAACTCGAGTATAAGTCAGATGACCCGAGTATCACGTTTTTCAGCACAAAAAACGTGCTGAAAAACTCGGCTTATACTCGAGTATATACGGTAAGCCTTTAATTCCCAAACCCTGAATTAAAAAACAGTATTATGTTTCCAATAATCTAGCATAAGAAAACACAAGTGGTTGTAACTTTTTTTTAATCAGAGTAAGATGAAATCTGTACAAATTTTATAAATATTGTAAAACTTGAGGCACAGAGTTTCATTCTACAGTCCAAAATATTTTGGACTGTAGATATTTTGCGGTAGAAATTCCTGTAACAGTGTTTTGAATACTCTGATGAATTTTGAATAAGTGAGAATAATATTCACTGTCATCTATCTGAAATTGGACAAATTTCATACAGCTAAAGTGAGCAGAAAATATGCAAGGAGCAATAGGTTTTTCAAGAATGATATCACTTTTTAAAATTTAATGGAACTGCCTGTGGAAAATTGAGACAGAAATAATGGAATTAATTTCATGTCTTTTTCAGAAAATTAAGTATTAGCTTGTCAGAGTGTGCATAGTGTGACCACTATTTTGAGACAACCCAGAAGCAAAATACAATACACAGAGGTTTTTCAAACAGTGGTTTATCTACAAGTTATATTTATATATATATGTTTTCTGAGGTTTTCGCGGGTGTTTGTATGTAGGTCTTTGGTTATTCGGGTTTTCTCCCGCATAAAATTGGAAGTGTCTTGGCGATGTTTCGACGAAGTCTCATTCGTCATCTTCAGGCTTCAGCTTCGTGCTTCTGGGAGCAATATGCGATCGCAGCTGTTTCTTCCTTTTAACTGCTAGTGGGGGTTTGAACTGATTGGGTGGGAGCTTGGCTGTGCTCTGATTGGCTGGGGTGTTTTTTGTGCTCTGATTGGCTAGGGGTGTGTCCTGTTTGGGTGGGGGCTTGGTTGTGCTCAGTCTAATCTGTGCTGCAGGGGATTTGAGCTGGTGAGCTGCATTGCTGTTGTTTGACTTCGTGTTCGTGGTCGTGCTACATCTTCATAGTGGGTGTCAGTCTGCTGCATGTATGGATTGGAGGGGTTTGAAATGGCTAATGTTGCAGCTGCGGTCTGGCTTCTGGTCCTTGGTCGTGCTTCCTGATCAGTGTGGGTTTGGGTCTGCTTTCTGGGTGGATGTGTGGTGGTGACATCCTGTGTGGACCTCGTGAGTGTGGGTCTGGTGTCATTCCTCGTGTTAGGGACTCGTTTGTCAATAAGGGCAGGTTTCCAAATGGCTGGTAGGCGGGAGGTATCATCTCGTTTGTTCATGCTGTGTGGGCGTTTTTCTATCTCGATGGCTTCTCTGATTATTCTGTTGTTAAAGTGTTCAGTTTTGGCGATAGTTCTGGTCTTTTTAAAGTCAATATCGTGTCCTGTGACTTTAAAGTGTTGGACCAGGAAGAAGTTGGTTCCTCTTTTTGAATGAGTTCTTGTGTTCTTCAATGCGTGCACTTATTCTTCTGTTGGTTTGTCCAATGTATGTGGTGGGGCAGGCGGTGCATGGGATTTCATATACTCCTTGATTTTCTAACTCAATTTTGTCTTTGGGGTTTCTTAGGATGGTGGATATTTTTTGGTTTGTGCAGAATGCTGTCTTGATGTTGTGTTTGTGGAGGATCTTGCTGATTCTGTCTGTGGTGCCTTTTACATATGGGAGGAGGGCTGTGCCGTTTTCTTGTTCTCTGTCTTGGATTTTAGTGTGGGGGGGTTCTTTTTCGATTAGCTTGGTAATCTTATTTCTTTGGAATCCATTGGATGTTAGTACGTTAGTGAGAGTGTGTAGTTCAGTTTTTAGGTGTTGTTCGTCAGCTAAGCGTTTTGTTCTGGAGATGAGTGTCTTGGCTACGGGGTTGATCTATGCTGGGTGGTGGTGTGAGAGTATGTGCAGATAGTGGTTTGTGTGTGTTTTCTTCTGGTAGATGGTGTGTCCTAGGGAGCCATTGGATTTCCTGTAGACTAAGACATCCAGGAAGGGAAGTTGGTTGTTAACTTCTGTTTCCATGGTGAACTGTATTTTGGGGTGTAGGCTATTGAGGTGTGTGAGGAAGTTGTCAAGTTTTTCTTTCCCGAGTGGCCAGATTATTATTATTATTATTATTTGTTTACATTTATATCCCACCCTTCTCCGAAGACTCAGGGCGGCTTACAGTGTATAAGGCAATAGTCTCATTCTATTTGTATATTTTTTACAAAGTCAACTTATTGCCCCCCCAACAATCTGGGTCCTCATTTTACCTACCTTATAAAGGATGGGCTTGAACCTGCAGTAATTGCAGGCTACTGTGTTCTAATAACAGGCTTCTTAACAGCCTGAGCTATTCCGGCCCTTATGAAGGTGTCGTCTACGTATCTGAGCCAGAGTTTGGGTTTGTGATCAGATTTTTCTAGTGCTTGGGTTTCTACACGGGAGAAAACCTGAACAACCAAAGACCTATATACAAACACCCGTGAAAACCTCAGAAAACAAATATTGCACCTCTACGGGGAGGAAATCCACCATCTGACCAGGACCTATGAAAAACTAGAAGTCCAAAGAGCTTCCATTTTATGTGACCTCGCATTCCTACGAAACTGCCGCGATGAAAATTTAATCCCCAAATGCTTCCAATTGAAATTCCACTCCAACTCTGCAGCCACCAAACGCATCCTAAAAAGAACAGAATTGGCCTTAATCAGAAATGAACTTCACACAAAAGATTCCTCCTAGATCAAATCAACAAAGATCTCCTCACACTTCACCTCAAACTCAGCAACAAGATGCACCCTGCACTTTGGGACAAATCCAAAACAACTTGCCGCCTGAGAGCCAAACACAGACCACCCTCAAGACAGACACGCACACCAACAAACTCAAGACTACAAGAACGCCAGAAACAAACCCTCCACCCTCACAGCAACACATGAAACAAACAGTGCATAACATCTCAGATAGGATCCTCACCAAAGCTGAAACCGATGTCCTTTCCAAAGGATTCAACTTTGCAGTCACTCCCAAATACATCCCCACTGAGACCATTATATGCGGAGTTGAAACCAGCCTGACCAAAATCAACCCCGATGACGCTAACAAAATCAGACTCGAAATCACCAACATCCTCTGCAGCAGCAAGCCACCCAAAAGCAACTTACCCAAAGAGGAACAGACAGCACTACTTAACCTGAAAAAAGATACCAGCATAATAATCCTACCAGCAGACAAGGGCAACGCCACGGTGGTTATGAACACATCTGACTACCAAACCAAATTAACCAACCTACTGCAAGAGCCTGCATACAAGCCCCTAAACACAGACCCCACCACCTACCTAGAAAACCACTAGATCCAAAATAAAAGCCTCCCCATCAGCGAAGAAATCCAACAAAGAATCATTCCCAGAGAGAAATCATCCAGATGCCCTAAGCTCACGGCCTCCCAAGATACACAAAGAAGGAACCCCCACTCAGACCCATAGTCAGCTCCATAGGCTCACCTCTACAAAACCTAGCCAAATTTCTCGCCAAACAACTACAGCCCTATGCAGAATCCATCACACGTAAAAAACTCATTCCAGTTCATAGAGATCATAAAGAAACAAAACTTACAGCCCAGCGACCTACCGTGAGCTTTGATGTCATATCCTCTTCACCCAAGTGCCAATCAAAGAAGCCTTGACAGCTATCCAAAACAAATATAACCCCCAAGCACATCCTAGATCTGACCAACCACTGCCTATCCAACACATACTTCATCTATAACGGACAAAAATACAAACAAATAGAAGGCGCACCCATGGGATCACCCTCTCACCTGTCATTGCCAACCTCTACATGGAACACTTTGAAACCCAAGCACTAGAAAAATCTGATCACAAACCCAAACTCTGGCTCAGATACGAGACGACACCTTCATAATCTGGCCACACACGGGAAAGAAAACTTGAAAACTTCCTCACACACCTCAATAGCCTACACCCCAAAATACAGTTCATAACCAACTCCTTCCTAGATGTCTTAGTCTACAAGAAACCCAATGGCTCCTAGGACACACCATCTACCAGAAGAAACACACAAACCGCTATCTGCATGCACTCTCACACCACCACCAGCACAGATCAACTCACTTTGCATTCCCTAATCGGGCTTAAGTTCTGTTCAACCACTCCTCATGTTCACCGTTTTAGTGATGAGCTAAAAACATAAGGTGTTAGAAGGAGGGGGTGAAGGTCATGGGATTGTGAAATTCAAGTATTAACATCCATGCAACGTGTCTTGCAGACACGTTGCTAAAAACACACACACCAGGCAGGAATTTCTGAGGCTATAGCAGTACAGTTTTTTAAAAAGATTTTTCTTTTTAATAATAAGGTCATTTAAATATTGGGAACAATAGCAATGTTGAATGTGGTTATTTTACAAAGCAATGAGAGAGAAAGCTGCTCCAAGATTTAAATTAGATTAATCTTGTATTGTATTGATATTGTTTCTTAGTATGATTTGATTGCTTATTGTACCGTATGACTGTCACTGGGTGTTGAGCCCTGTGATTCTTGACTAGTGTATCTTTTCTTTTTATGTACACTAAGAGCATATGCACCAAAGACAAATTCCTTGTGTGTCCAATCACATTTTGCCAATAAAGAATTCTATTCTATTCTATTCTATTCTATTCTATTCTATTCTATTCTATTCTATTCTATTGAAATGTATGCTTACTGGTGCCAATTGTATGTGATGATTATTTCTAAATATCTAATTCATCTGGACTAATGAAAAGTAAAATAGCTTCTTGAAGCAAAATCTGTGCTTAGAGATACTAACAGATACAGAACAAATATAATATTGGCTCTGGAAATTCATACAGCCTCTTCCTGAAATCTTAAAGGGTAATGTTACCCCAGATATATATCTGCTGCTAATAAAGAGGCATTCATGGCAGGCTCCGTAAGTCAGCAAGAGTTGCCTAGATAGTTGATACAGCACAGAATACTAGAATGAAGCCACTTAAAAGAAGCTGACTTTTATTCTGTCAACATGAAGGCAAGTTTCCTTCTGAGATATGCTAAAGCTTAAATCTAGTACTTCTTTATTTTCCTTCATTTCTCCCTTGCTTCTTGGTTTGTTTGGTTCTAATTGGCTAAATTGTCTGTTAATTAAAGACAGTTCTCACTTAATTAAAGATACTATTTGTTCAATGATTGGTTGAAGTTGAGTAACTACCACTGGTCTCCGAAGATTGCACTTCTGCACCACTCACCTATTTCCCTCCATCTCTGCCCTCCCTGAACTCTACTCTGCACTTCACTGCCTCCTGCTATCCTCAGTTGATTTTTGCTGTCTTCTGGCTGAGGCAGCTGCTGGCCCTTTGCAATGCCTCAAGACGCAGGCTGGAAGGAGCAGAAGAATGAAAGGTAGTCCAAAAGACTGAGTGCCAAGTGCAGGGTGGCCAAAAGAGCAGAGATGGGGGAGGTGAAGGGAAAGCAGGGAAAAGTGGCCTCCTCTGCCAAAGAGAGCTTGCCACGCCTGACTGGGAAGGACCTAGTGGGACAGAGCCAACAGTTCATGAAGAGCAGGAGAAGCATAAGGTCCTCACCTAACAACTGCAATCTGGACTATCAGAACTGCTGTCGCTATAGGGTAAGGTCAGGTGATGTTTTGCCTAATGACTGCTTCACCTAGGGAGGAAATTTCTGTCCCAAATACGGTTGTTAAAACAAGAACTATCTGTATTCACTATCCTTTCTCTGAAAAACTGTAATTTGCAATTTATCTTCTACAGCACATGGTGGTCCTGTAAAAGTGCAGCAAAAGGCAAATTTATTTATGAATTCTGTGATTTTTTTTTAGCCATTGCACAATGTAAATGAAAGGATTGGTGCTGCTGTTCATAGTGTATTATATATATTATATTTTATTTATATATTATATATATATATATATATATATATATATATATATGTATCGCAGCTGTTTCTTCCTATATATTAGTGTTTGAACTGATTGTAGCTTATCCAATTTCAAAATTTTTGTGCTCTGATTGGCTAGTGTGTCCTGTTGGGTGGGGCTATTCAAATTAGTCTGATTGCCCAATTTGAGCAAAGCTACTTGCTGTTGTTTGTTTGTATTGTTGCCCAACTACATCTTCAATCACTGCTGCATGTATGGATTGAGGGGTTTGAAATGGCTAATGTCAACACAGGCTTCTGGTCCTTGGTCGTGGCTTCATTATCAGTGTGGGTTTGGGTCTGCTTTCTGGGTGATGTGGTGGTGCTCCTGTGTGAACTTGAGGAGTCTGGGTTCATTCCAGTGTTAGGGACTCTCTTGTCATACCCAAATTGTTTAGGCAGATCATCCATGTTCATGCTGTGTGGTTTTTCTATCTCAGCCATATCTGATTATTCTGTTGTTAAAGTGTTCAGTTTTCTATATTCCAGGACTTTTAAAGTCAATAATGTCCTGTGGCTTTAAGGTGTTGGACCAGGAAGAAGTTGGTCTTTTGACTGAGTTCTTGTGTTCTTCAATGCGTACTTATTCTTCTGTTGGTTTGTCCAATGTATGCAGAGTGCATGGGATTACTCCTTGATTTTCTAACTCAATTTTGTCTTTGGGGTTTCTTAGGATGGTGGATATTTTTCTGTTTGTGCAGAATGCTGTCTTGATGTTGTGTTTGTGGAGGATCTTGCTGATTCTGTCTGTGGTGCCTTTATATATGGGAGGAGGGCTGTGCCGCTTTTCTTGTTCTCTGTCTTGGTTTTAGTGGGGGTTCTTTTGGATTAGTTTGGTAATTAGGTTTTAAATTTAGTAAAGAGGAACAATATTTGACACTTTAATTTGGAATAAGTGTCTGTATCTCTTGAGTTGAGACCCTATATTGAAATAAATCTTTACTGTTTGCTTTTATCATGTCTTCCAAGAATATATTCAAAGAACAATGCATTTTAGACAGAGACCAGGAGACTATGAGTTCTTTACACCTGATAGGCTCCCAATGGTAACTGTTTGTGAAGGAAATGAAACCTCTCAAATCTTGGGTGCCTTATCCAGCAATCATGAACTGCCAGCTTGTCTGCTCCTTGGTGCTTATTCACTCCATGCCTTTCTTGTCCTAGGACATTGAGGTTTATTTGTTTTGGTTTGATTGGCACTTGGGTGAAGAGGATATGACATCTTTGTTTCTTTATGATCTCTATGAACTGGAATGAGTTTTTACGTGAGGTGATGGATTCTGCATAGGGCTGAGAAATTTGGCTAGGTTTTGTAGAGGTGAAGGGGTTCCTTCTTTGTGTATCTTTTTTGTGATTTTGATTGATAATAATGGTTAGATAGATAGATAGTGACTGCAAAGTTGAATCTTTGAAAGACATCTTTCAGCTTTGTGAGGATCCTATCTGAGATGTTATGCACTGCAACTGTGTTGCTGTGAGGGTGAATTTGTTTCTGCGCAAACTTGAGGGAGATTTGTTGGTGATTAATCGGTCTTGAGATGGTCTGTGTTTCGCCTCTGACGGCAATTTGTCACTAGAATTTGTCCCAAAGTGCAGGGTGCATCTTGTTGCTGAGTTTGAGGTGAAGAGGAGATCTTTGTTGATTTGATCTAGGAGAAAGTGAGTTCATTTCTGATTAAAACAATTATGTTCTTTTAGGATTTTGGTGGCTGCAGATTGGAGTGTTTCAATTGGAAGCATTTGGGGATTATATTTATATATATATATATAATTGAATATTAAATATATAAGTTTTTACTTATGACAATGTTTATGTATACTGTTATGACAAAATTAAATAAATTGATAATCTTGGGTTTATAATCTTTTGCTGAAGTAGCCTACAATAATTCTGTTCATAGCAGCACTGGGTTCAATGCTTAAAGTGGCTTCAGGTCAAGAATTATCCCATTCCTGAACTTTCTGAATTAAAAACCATCGATTGCATCACTGGCTGAATGGATAGAGGATGTTCATAAGTACATGGAAAATTACACGCAAAGCAATAAATGATGCACATGGAGTTCTTGATACAAGAAAGGACATATGTAATAGAGAATTTCTCTAAAAAATACCTGCTGTTCTGTTTCCTCCCCAATACTCCCAGCAAAGAGTCCATCAGAGGCCTTCCTTTTTTTCCTTTTATTTACATAGATAAATGTCCTGGCCACGCCTACCCACGGGCCTGCCAAGTTTCTGGAGATAACGAGGAAATTATAGATAAGGCCAGAATTACTCACGAATATATTCTTCCTCCATTGATACAGTTAGCTCAAAATTCATTGCTTTGTCCAAGACAAAAACCAGGAAGTCCCGCCTCCTATTTATAGTCTCTGCAGATGTCACTGCATGACAATTATGACTTGGCTTTGTCCCAACTCTTCTGCGCACGCCAGTCACGCTCCGTAGTCTTGCATCCCTCCAAAACTGTTCTTGGGGCTACAATCAGAAGAAGGCTCAGAATCAGGCCTTGCCGGCCCCTCCTCCTCCCTTTGAGTGGGTGCCAGGGAGGAGAGGCTCAAAAGAAGCAGGGCTTGCCAGGTCTTCTCACTTTCTGAATCATCCGAGTCCAGGAGTCTGGGTCCAGGAACCTGGTCACAACACTATCCTCACCGCAGGGCCCTTCCCTCGGGCTGACGATCGGGATGCGGTCAGGCTGGGTTCTGCTCATGGAAGGCCTGCACCAGGTCAGGGCATGAACGTCCGGAGGCATCTACCCAGGAGAAATCAGTCCCGTATCCCTTCCACGCGATCAAATATTGGAAACGACCCTTCAGCCAGCGGGAGTCTCAGACGCTGTGGACTTCAGATTCCTCGACCCGCCCCTCGGTGACAGTGATGGGTGCTGTTGGGCACCGAAGGGGACTCGGTGTGGCCTCAGGAACCAGAAGGGACCGGTGAAAAACGGGGTGGATCCGCATGGATCGTGGCAGGGTCAGTCGGTAGGCTACCGGGTTGAGGACTGCCTCAACAGGGAACGGGCCGATGAATCGATGGTCCAACTTCTTTACCGGGCGGTCAGACAGGAGGTGTTGGGTGGAGAGCCACACCCGGTCTCCAACCGCCAGCGGGGGCGTTGCCCGTCGGGAGCGGTCGGCGGACCGTTTGTAGTCATCTTTTGCCCGATCCAGCTGCTGACGTACCAACTGTTGGACCGCATTCAATTCCATCAGGAAGGTCTGTGTTTCGGGAACAGGAGAGTCCGGTGGTGCCAGAGGGAAGAGCGCGGATGGTACCCCACATTGGCAAAGAACGGGTCATCTGAGTAGAGGTGTGCTGAGAGTTGTTAAAAGCAAACTCCGCCAGAGACAGGTAGTCGGCCCAGTTGTCCTGTTGCTGGTTGATGAAGCAACGGAGATACTGTTCCAGTATACCGATGACCTTCTCTGTACCCCGCCGGTCTCCGGATGGTGCGATGACGACAGACATACCTGCACCTCCAACGCGGCCATCAGGCTCTTCCAGAAGCGGGCTGTGAACTGAACTCCGGTCCGAAACCACCCTGTCCGTAGACCATGGAGGCGGAAGATGTGCTGCAGAAAGAGACGGGCCGCTTTTGCGGCTGTGGGCAGTCCGCTGCATGGGATGAAGTGTGCCATCTTGGTGAGCATGTCCACCACCACCAGCACCGTGGTGAACCCAGAGGACGGGCAGGTCTGTCAGGAAATCCATAGAGATCGCCCAGGGTCTGTCGGGTGTCGGCAAGGGCTGGAGGAGCCGGGAGGGGCCCCGTGGCGGTCTTGGCTTGCCGGCACGGTACGCAGGATGTCACGAGGCATGTATATCATGCCGCACTGGGCCACCAAAAGGTCCGTGTCACCAGGTGGAGGGTCTTGAAGAACCCAAAATGTCCTGCTGCAGGGTTGTCGTGGCACTGGGTCATGACGAGGGCTCGAGTGGTCCTGTGGGCACATATAATCGCCTCAAACTTGAGTAAGTCCTCCAAGGTCCAAGGAGACGTGGGGCCCACCTCCGCCTCCTTTGCTGCGACCAGGCGTCCTGGCGCTGCGCCTCGCACCTGGGCCCGCAAGTCCACTGGCTCGCAAGGCGGCCAAGGCTTCTGCCGCAGCACTGTCCGTGGAGGAAGGGGGTCCTGGCGCAGAGGTACTCTGGCTTGCGGACAGGGCATCCGCCCCGGTTGTGACCGCTGGGAATGTAGGTCACGCGGAAGTTGAACCGGCAAAACAACGACCACCGGATCTGCCGCTGGTTCAACTTCCGAGCTGTGGTGAGGTGCTCGAGATTCCGATGGTCCGCTCGACCTCCACCTGATGTCGGGCCCTCCAGATGGTGTCCAAGCCTCGAATGCAGCCTTGATAGCCAGCAACTCTTTCCCTAGTGCGCCGGAAGGTTGAGTTTCCGGAGTAGTAAGCGCAGGAAAAAGTGTGCCACCATTCGCCGGAGCCTGTAGCAGCACCGCCCCAGAGCCACATTGACGCGTCGTTTCCACCACAAAAGGCCGGAGCGGGTCGGGATGCCTCAGGACGGGTTCCGTGACGAAGGCTTTCTTGAGGGCTGTGAATGCTTCTTGCTGCGGGGACCCCACCGAATGCAACCTTCTTCCTGAGGAGCTGGGTAAGTGGAGCTGCAGTGTGGCGGCCCGGGATGAAGGTCCGGTAGTAGTTGGCGGCCCAGTAGGCGCTGAACATCCTTCACCCGACGAGGGCTTCCCAGCTACACAAAGCTTCTACTTTACATGGGTCCATGGCTTATGCCTCGGGCGAGATGATATGCCCGAGGAATTCTATGGAAGTCCGGAAGAAGACGATTTCTCCAGCTCAGATTGAGTTGTTGCTCCAAGCGTTGCAGAACCAGACTGACGTGTCGAAGGTGGCTTTCCTGGACCGGGAGTAAATCAGGATGTCGCCGAGGTAGATAACCACGAACCGATCCAACATGTCTCGGAACACGCTCATGAAGTGCTGAAAACGGCGGGAGCATTGGTCAACCCAAATGGCATGACAGTGTATTCGTAGTGTCCGTGTCGGTGCCGAATGCCGCCTTCCATTCGTCTCCTTCTCGTATCCGCACCAGGTTGTAGGCCCCGGAGATCGAGCTTGGTGAAGATCGTGGCCTCCGCAACCTTTCCAGTAGCTCCGGATGAGCGGCAGGGGTAGCGATTCCGCACCGGGCGGTAATCACAGCATAGGCGCAAGTCCCTGTCTTCTTCTTCACAAAGAGGACCGGGGCCGAGAGAGGGACTTTGAAGGCCGGATGAACCCTCGGGCCAGGTTTTTGTCCAGGAAGTCCCTGAGGCGGCCAACTCGGCTCCGACATGGAATACAGGCGTCCCACAGGCAGTGGTGCGTTGGGCAGAAGGTCCACGGGCAATCGAGGGGCCGGCGCGGGGTAGTCGGTCCGCCTCCTTCTCGCTGAACACGCCGGCGAAGTCCGTCCAGCTCAGGAGGCAAGGTGATGGCAGCGGTGGACGTTCTGGCCGGCACAGGTGTGGCGGATGTGATCGACGACTGCAGACTCGGGAAAGAGATGGCGTTCCGCGACCAGGCCACCTGAGGATCGTGGGTCCGCCAGGCCAACCCAAGGACCAAGGGAAAATGAAGGTCCGCCGTGACATAAAACTGGATCGCCTCATGGTCCCCAATAGCCAGGCGCAAAGGCTGGGTGGCAAATTTAATGGGGCCGACACCAGTTCTCGCCCATCAATTGTCTCTACCCGCATCGGAGGGTCCACCGAACCACGGGACCGCAAACTGGGTCACAAAGGCCTGGTCCATAAAGTTTGTTGTGGCCCCTGAGTCCACCAGCGCATGCGCCTGGAGCCCGTCCGACTGGTTCCCCAACCATATCCGTGTGTCCAGAATCAGATGCCGAGGGGGCCCAGAGTCTACTTCCGCAACGGCCAGTGGGGGCTTAGTACGTGCCCGACCTAGGGTTTCCCGAGGTCGGGCCTGCTGCTTCCCGATTGGTCACGCTGTGATTCGGGACCGGCGCGGCGTGCCCCACTTCGCTTTCTGGGGCAAGAAGCGCGGTGGCCGGGCTCCCCACAGTACAGGCACAATCCCCTTGGCGCCCGGTTCCGCTCCTGGGCTGTTAGGCGAGGTCTGGCCGCTCCCAACTCCATGGGCTCTTCCGCAGCGTTACAAAACGTGGGGCGACCCTGGGTGCTGGTGGTGCAGGAAGTGGGGTGCAGATGTCGACGGAGGGTCCCGGGGTGCGACGGGACGGTCGCCGTTGCAGACGGGCATCGAGGCGGAGACAAAGGGCACCAAGTTGTCGAGGGTCCGCGCGCCCACGCGGGCCAGCTCGCCTTGCAATTCCTCTGAGAGTCCCTCCTGAACGCCCACCAGCGCTGCATCATTCCAGTCAGAGTCCTGGCACAAAAGACGAAATTCGCGATGTACTCCTGCAGGGGCGTTTGACGGAGTTCCTTAAGGCGCCTGGTTGCCGCCAGCATTCGAACGGGTCTACATGGTGCGCAGGTGCTGCCAAAACGCTGTTGGTCCGCCAGCAGGGGCTGTCCTGGAGCAAGAGGGGCGTGGCCCATCGAGCAGCCGAGCCGGAAAGAAGGTTAATCACGAAGGCCACCTTAGCCCGGTCGCCTGGGAAATCCTCTGGCCTCATAGCCATGTAGAGCTGGCACTGTCCCAAGAAGGTCGGGAACATCTCAGGCTGCCCAGAAAACTTATCCGCACGGTTATCGGGCACTTGCGGCGAGGAGGAGTGGGAGGATGGGGGGCTGCAGGCACATTCCTGGCAGCAAGTTGGCCTGCCAAGTGAGCCACTTGCTGCTGGAGCTGTTGATTAGCTGCTGTAGCTGCTCTAACTGCTGCTGTACCTGCTGCTGATCCATCTTTGGTGGAAGATGTTTTAGTCAGGTCTTGGACAAAATGTTCTGTTTCCTTCCCCAATACTCCCAGCAAAGAGTCCGTCCAGAGGCCTTCCTTTTTTTCCTTTTATTTACATAGATACATGTCCTGGCCACGTCACCCACGGGCCTGCCAAGTTTCTGGAGATAACGAGGAAATAATAGATAAGGCCAGAATTACTCACGAATATATTCTTCCCTCCATGAATTAGCTCGCGCCAAATTCATTGCTTTGTCCAAGACAAAAAACCAGGAAGTCCCGCCTCCTATTTATAGTCTCTGCAGATGTCACTGCATGACAATTATGTCTTGGCTTTGTCCAACTCTTCTGCGCACGCCGATCAAGCCTCTGTAATCTTGCGTCCCTCCAAAACTGTTCTTGGGGCGCAAATCAGAAGAAGGCCCGGGAGAATCAGGCCTTGCCGGCCTCCCTTTGAGTGGGTGCCAGGGAGGAGAGGCTCAAGAGAAGCAGGGCTTGCCAGGTCTTCTCCTCATTTTCTGAATCATCCGAGTCCAGGAGTCTGGGTCCAGGAACCTGCATTCCCTAATCGGGCTTAAGTTCTGTTCAACCACTCCTCATGTTCACCGTTTTAGTGATGAGCTAAAATCATAAGGTGTTAGAAGGAGGGGGTGAAGGTCATGGGATTGTGAAATTAAGTATTAACATCCATGCAACGTGTCTTGCAGACACGTTCCTAAAAACACACACACCAGGCAGGAATTTCTGAGGCTATAGCAGTACAGTTTTTTAAAAAGATTTTTCTTTTTAATAATAAGGTCATTTAAATATTGGGAACAATAGCAATGTTGAATGTGGTTATTTTACAAAGCAATGAGAGAGAAAGCTGCTCCAAGATTTAAATTAGATTAATCTTGTATTGTATTGATATTGTTTCTTAGTATGATTTGATTGCTTATTGTACCGTATGACTGTCACTGGGTGTTGAGCCCTGTGATTCTTGACTAGTGTATCTTTTCTTTTTATGTACACTAAGAGCATATGCACCAAAGACAAATTCCTTGTGTGTCCAATCACATTTTGCCAATAAAGAATTCTATTCTATTCTATTCTATTCTATTCTATTCTATTCTATTCTATTCTATTCTATTGAAATGTATGCTTACTGGTGCCAATTGTATGTGATGATTATTTCTAAATATCTAATTCATCTGGACTAATGAAAAGTAAAATAGCTTCTTGAAGCAAAATCTGTGCTTAGAGATACTAACAGATACAGAACAAATATAATATTGGCTCTGGAAATTCATACAGCCTCTTCCTGAAATCTTAAAGGGTAATGTTACCCCAGATATATATCTGCTGCTAATAAAGAGGCATTCATGGCAGGCTCCGTAAGTCAGCAAGAGTTGCCTAGTTGATACAGCACAGAATACTAGAATGAAGTCACTTAAAAGAAGCTGACTTTTATTCTGTCAACATGAAGGCAAGTTTCCTTCTGAGATATGCTAAGGCTTAAATCTAGTACTTCTTTATTTTCCTTCATTTCTCCCTTGCTTCTTGGTTTGTTTGGTTCTAATTGGCTAAATTGTCTGTTAATTAAAGACAGTTCTCACTTAATTAAAGATACTATTTGTTCAATGATTGGTTGAAGTTGAGTAACTACCACTGGTCTCCGAAGATTGCACTTCTGCACCACTCACCTATTTCCCTCCATCTCTGCCCTCCCTGAACTCTACTCTGCACTTCACTGCCTCCTGCTATCCTCAGTTGATTTTTGCTGTCTTCTGGCTGAGGCAGCTGCTGGCCCTTTGCAATGCCTCAAGACGCAGGCTGGAAGGAGCAGAAGAATGAAAGGTAGTCCAAAAGACTGAGTGCCAAGTGCAGGGTGGCCAAAAGAGTAGAGATGGGGGAGGTGAAGGGAAAGCAGGGAAAAGTGGCCTCCTCTGCCAAAGAGAGCTTGCCACGCCTGACTGGGAAGGACCTAGTGGGACAGAGCCAACAATTCATGAAGAGCAGGAGAAGCATAAGGTCCTCACCTAACAACTGCAATCTGGACTATCAGAACTGCTGTCGCTATAGGGTAAGGTCAGGTGATGTTTTGCCTAATGACTGCTTCACCTAGGGAGGAAATTTCTGTCCCAAATAGGGTTGTTAAAACAAGAACTATCTGTATTCACTATCCTTTCTCTGAAAAACTGTAATTTGCAATTTATCTTCTACAGCACATGGTGGTCCTGTAAAAGTGCAGCAAAAGGCAAATTTATTTATGAATTCTGTGATTTTTTTTTAGCCATTGCACAATGTAAATGAAAGAATTGGTGCTGCTGTTCATAGTATATTATATATATTATATTTTATTTATATATTATATATATATAATATATATATTATATTTCTTCAGTCTTTTGTAATGGTTGGTAACAAAGCCTAAAGCCTTCACCAATACTGCACACAAAAACATTTAATAGAAAAACATTCAATTTGTAGAAATAAGAATTCACTACAACTATTAATGCTCTTCCCTTCTGGATGATGATTGCAGTCACCAATGGTTGTTAATTTAAGAAGATGCAAAATTATGATAAATTTATCACCACAAACCAAATTTTATATTGTGAATAACTGTTTGGAAGGAGGATGTAATGAGAACATTATTGTCAGACCTGACTCAATCCGATCCCTTAGGAAAGAAAAGTCTTTAACTCCATTTGGTTAAAGCAAAATATTCTTTTACTAAGAGTGTTGGTTGCAGTAAAGTCAAGCCAGCTCTGAAATTATTGTGCTTGCTATATACAAAAATAAGGTGTAGGTTCCCCCCATCCCATCCCTCCCCCCATGACCAGTCCGTTTCCAGCCAACTGGAGCTCACCAAGACATTTTGAGAACTCTGAGAAGCTTGGGGGTAATTCATATAATTCTCAGGATGCCTGGCCATGGGATCCTGGTACAAACAGGATCAGTCCTTCTCAACTGTCATCCCTCCCCCTCCTGATTTCCTATCAGGTATACACAAAGCTTTATTGCCCTTTCATCCTCCCCCCCTTCTTCTTTTGATTGCAGGATGCCTGTGAGGCCCCCAGGCCAAGCCAGGCTGAGCTGACATTCTGTCCCCCTTGACAGAGACGCTAGTCCTACAAAATAAAAAAGAGAGGGGACAGAAAGATACACATTTCTCAATTAGCAAACAGCTTATCTGTGTATCAGTCATGGAATTTTCAAAGTAGTTTGGGGGCTTTAATATGTTGGTAGTTGACTCATTCAGTTTCTGAGGGAGGTAAAGTAATTCTAGGCTATCAAATACTAAGTCCCCCCCCCATATATGTGAGAGTCATGGTCAGATCATTTTCTTCTTTGCCTGGACTTTCGGACCGCCGCTCACCACCGCAGGGAGACAGAGCCAATGCGTTGGTTCTGTTCCAGGTGCCTGATGGACCCGGAGAGGTTCCTGACGGAGCTTGGGCCGCTTCCTGAGGATCTTACCCACGGCACGACTGAAGAACTGGTTGCGGCCTGGGAATGGGCCGTGGCTGGGGCTTTGGACCGTGTCGTGCCTTTGCGGCCTCTGACCCGGCGTAGATCTCAATTGGCTCCCTGGTTTTCCGAGGAGCTGAGAGAGATGATACGCCGGAGAAGACGCCTAGAGCGTACTTGGAGGTCTAGCCGTTCCGAGGTTGATCGGACACTAGTGAGGTCTTTTACTAAGACCTACCTAGTGGCAATGAGGGAGGCAAAACGTTCTTACGTTTCCACCCTCATTGCATCAGCAGATAACCGCCCGGCCGCCTTGTTTCGGGTGACCTGTTCCCTCCTCCATCAAGAGGGACGGGATGACCCCTTACAGGGACGAGCTGAGGAGTTTAACGGTTATCTATACGATAAAATCGTTCAACTTCGGGATAGTTTGGACCAAGATTGCGATGATCCAACCGAGATGACAGAGTTGAGTCTTGTGGAGGTTATTTGGGATGAGTTTGACTCTGTGGCTCTCGAGGACGTGGACAGGTTGCTGGGGAGGTTACATGCAACTACATGTTTACTGGACCCGTGTCCTTCCTGGTTAGTGCTGGCTGCTCAGGAGGTGACACGAGGCTGGCTCCAGGGGATTATAAATGCTTCTTTGGTGGAAGGGGTTTTCCCCGCCGCCTTGAAAGAGGTGGTGGTGAGACCTCTCCTCAAGAAGCCTTCCCTGGGCCCAGCTATTTTGGGAAATTATCGTCCAGTCTCCAACCTTCGCTTTGTGGCGAAGGTTGTAGAGAGTGTGGTTGCATGGCAGCTCCCCCGGCACCTGGAGGAAGCTCTCTATCTAGACCGTTCCAGTCCGGCTTCCGACCCGGTTATAGCACGGAGACGGCTTTGGTCGTGTTGGTGGATGACCTCTGGAGGGCCAGGGACAGGGGTTGTTCCTCTGCCTTGGTCCTATTAGATCTCTCAGCGGCTTTTGATACCATCGACCATGGTATCCTGCTGCGCCGGTTGGAGGGATTAGGAGTGGGGGGCACCGTTTATCGGTGGTTCTCCTCCTATCTCTCTGACCGGTCGCAGACGGTGTTGACAGGGGGGCAGAGGTCGTCCTCGAGGCGCCTCACTTGTGGGGTGCCTCAGGGGTCGATTCTCTCGCCTACCCTGTTCAACATCTATATGAAGCCGCTGGGTGAGGTCATCAGTGGTTTTGGGGTGAGTTATCATCTGTACGCTGATGATACTCAGCTGTACTTTTCCACCCCGGACCACCCCAACGAAGCGGTCGAAGTGCTGTCCCGGTGTTTGGAAGCTGTACGGGTCTGGATGGGGAGAAACAGACTCAAGCTCAATCCCTCCAAGACGGAGTGGCTGTGGATGCCGGCACCCCGGTACAGTCAGCTGCATCCGCAGCTGACTGTTGGGGGCGAGTTAGTGGCCCCAAAGGAGGTGGTTCGCAACTTGGGCGTCCTCCTGGATGGACGGCTGTCCTTTGATGAACATCTGGCGGCCGTCTCCAGGAGGGCCTTTTACCAAGTTCGCTTGGTCCGCCAGTTGCGTCCCTTCCTTGACCGGGATGCCTTATGCACGGTCACTCACGCTCTGGTTACGTCTAGGTTGGATTACTGCAATGCTCTCTACATGGGGCTGCCCTTGAGGTGCACCCGGAGGCTACAGTTAGTCCAGAATGAGGCTGCGCGAGTAGTAACGGGAGCCGTTCGTGGCTCCCATGTAACACCACTACTCCGCAGTCTGCACTGGCTTCCTGTGGTTTTTCGGGTGCGCTTCAAGATTTTGGTTACCACCTTTAAAGCGCTCCATGGCTTAGGACCCGGGTACTTACGAGACCGCCTGCTGTTACCCTTTGCCTCCCACCGACCCGTACGCTCTCACAGAGAGGGTCTCCTCAGGGTGCCGTCCGCCAAACAGTGTCGGCTGGCGGCCCCCAGGAGTAGGGCCTTCTCTGTGGGGGCAGTGACGCTCTGGAACGAACTTCCCCCTGGCCTACGTCAAGTGCCTGATCTTCGGACCTTCCGTCGGGAGCTCAAAACACATCTATTCATTCAAGCGGGACTGGCATAATAGTGTTGAATTTTAATTGGGGTTTTGTGAATTTTAAAATTTAAAATTTTAATTTTAATTATCAGCCTTTTCTAATCTGCTATGTTTTAACTGTTGTTTTTAATTGTATATATTTTGTGTTTTATTTTCTTGGCTGTACACCGCCCTGAGTCCTTCGGGAGAAGGGCGGTATAAAAATTTAATAAATAAATAATTTATACTGTTTTTAATTGTATATATTTTGTGTTTTATTTTCTTGGCTGTACACCACCCTGAGTCCTTCGGGAGAAGGCGGTATAAAATTTAAAATTTAAAATTATTTTAAATTCATTGTCTATCTATGTATTTTAATATGGCTGTACACCACCCTGAGTCCTTCGGGAGAAGGGCGGTATAAAAATTTAATAAATAAATAAATAAATAAATAAATAAATAAATAAATAAATAAATAAATAAATAAATAAATAAATAAATAAATAAAATATCTTTGACTTCAAAGTGCTGCTCTCCCTTGATCATAATAGGGTTGGGAAGAGGTGGCAATTTGGGAAGCAATGAAGATGTGATTTCTGGTTTTGATAGGGAAAGGTCCAATATATTTCGGCCCCAATTTTTTTTGACGGTTGTCTAGATTGTAGGAATTTGGTAGAGAGATAGACCTTAAAGGACAGTGTCCTCTCCTGGTGCAGGCGCTGGGACAGTGGTCGTTGCCAAGGGGCTCACTGCTGCTGCCATTGCGATGGCAGGTAGTTTCCCCCTCTTGCCATGGATGGAGTTGGCTGGTCAGTGGGATGTGCCACTCAGGCTAGGGCTTCTCCAGCTTTGAAACTACCAAAAGCCCCCTCAGGAACTTTATGAATTGCTCTAGCATCCGGTCCTTTTGCTCCAGCTTGCCAGTACTCAATTCTCCTCCAGTTCCTCCAGCTCCCCTTGGGTATCTCACCAGTGGCCCCCACGGCCCCCACAGATAAATGTCACTCCCATAGAATGATTTTATCCTCCCTTGGACTTTTTCCTGATTTCCACCTTTTTTTTTTTTTTGAACTGCCACATGGAAGAAATGTAAAACAGCTTTCAAATCCTTAACTGTTATTAAACTCAGCTGTGAACAGTTCAAACTACTTAATAAACCAAAATTTAAGGTTAATTTGCTTCCAGAAAGCTGAAGTTTAGATTACTTGTGACCACAGTGGGCTAGATGGCATGACAAGTTGTGATTTTTTTTAAAAAAACCAGCTAGACACATTCATGGTTTCTAAAGAACAGTATGTATCTATGCTTGGTGTTGGCTTCACATGTTCAGTTGCTCATTGTATCTTTAATATGTTCAATTTTTATGTACATCATATAGAGATCTGTGGTTATTAGAAAGTCTAAAAATGTCAAATTTAGATAATAAAATGGCATGTTTACCAAAGCCAGTTACTGTAAATTTTTGTGTATTTTTATGTTCCTACTGGGCTACGTCAATTAGGCACTGATACCACATGGATGGTATTAAGGAAAAAAGAGTATGTTGTTATAATTTTTTAGCCTATAATACATACCAGAAATTGAAAGAATGTTTCAGCACTGGAGATTTCATAGTAATATCTGTAGAAGTATTACTTTTCACTGCAAAATTTGATTGGAATATCAAACATCCAAGATTCTTTTGTATTGATTTGCTTGTATTATCAATTGTATCAATTTTTGCCAGAAGACTTTTACATAAAGATGTTAACTTTTCTCATAGGAAGACATGAAAGTAATTAATTGTTCTAATAAACTTTTATTCTATATTTCAATTACTTCTATTTCAAGCATACTGTAATAACAAAATGTCTATGGAGATTCTCAATCATCCAGGTCATAGGTGTCCCAAAGGTGCTTTTTCAGGAGGCAACTGGACTTTCTTTTTTTTCTTTTGAAGACACTTCACTTCTCATTCAAGAAGTTTCTTCAGCTGTGTCTGGATGGTGGGGAATGAAAGGATTTATATTACCTGGTAGGCAGTTGGTAATTGACTTCTTTTAAAGAGTTGTTCGGGGTTTATCTGTGTCCTCAGGGTCACCTGAGTAGTCCAAATGTGTGTGGGGCCTTCTTGGCTTCCATTTTTCATCATCCAGTCAGAGATGAAGAAGCTTCTTGGATGAGAAGCAAAACATCTTCAAAAGAAAAACAAGCAAGTCCAGTTGCCTCCTGAAAAAGCACCTTTGGGACATTTAGCCATGCACTTTGGGATGAACACCCTTCAAATGGTGAGGGGCTATGAACAGTTTTCCAGAAAAATTGCAGACTACAGGAACCATCTGTACTTCAGTTTGAGATGCAGACAACACAGCCTTTGCCTGTCTTCAATAGTGAAGGGACACATGGCAGAAAACATCCTGCAGCCAAGTAGGCTCTACACTGATTTGCACTACTCAGGTGACCTCGAGAACACAGATAAACCTCCAAATGGCCTCCACAATTCTCTAAAAGAATGTAAATGACCAGCTGTCTACAAGGAATATAAATCCTTCCATTCCATACCATCCAGTCAGAGCTGAAGAAGCTTCTTGGATGAGAAACAAAATGTCTTCAAAAGAAAACAAGAAAGTCCAGTTGCTTCCTGAAAAATCACCTTTGGGACCTGTAATGACAAAATATTTCTAAGAAATTTATAAACTCTTAAAATGCTGCCGTTTTCTCCAGGGGATGGGGAAAAAGTTTTACAGTGAGAAGGTATTATAAAACATATGGGCTTTCCCCCTAGTGTTGACATGCTGTTCAAATCCCTCTTACAAAAAATACTGAACTGGATTCATTACTAACTTAGAAGCATCTTGTTTTCATTTTGACTTCCAGGAATCGAAACTGATGACTAGTGCTTGTTACCTAAGAGGAAATAGCATAATCCTTGTCAGCAACACTAATTTGATACACATGACTTTGGTTCATCTAGGCAGAAGTGCATTTACATGAAAAATTATTTATCCATGTCACATGTTAAATGGAGCTTTAGCAACTCCAATATATGGTACACTCATCAAAACATTTTTTAATTTTGCTTTTACCCAAACCTGGAATGCAGATATACAGACAAGAAAGGAAATTATCATTTCAGACAGTTATGATCTCCCTTGCAATTTTTTTTCTTTTTATGACTCTGTAATCCCTTTTACTATGGTGGAGTTGGGGCAACTGAATGAAGATGAGTGTTTACTGGCTGGATGCCCTTCCTGACGCAGAGTTCGCAGCAGATATTTTCTCTTTGCGCCCTGATAGAAAAACATCTGTCACTACCTAGGATTGAACTCTCAATTTTTCAAGTGAGAGGCAAACGTCTTCACCTCTAGACAACTGTGTCACTCATCTCCTTTGTAATTACTGCCTTATAAATCTGACCCTGAATACATACAAAACCATGGATATATTTTCTAAATCTCCATATTCAACTGACTGAAAGCTTTAAGTCAATCACTTCTATCACAATTAAATTTCCCATAATACTTCAAAATGGTCACTTTAAACATATGGCAATCCACATTAATCACAATACAGATTCACAATATAGAATCTTGACTCATGCTGCACACATATTGCTTAAAATTTAATGCCAAGTTAGAGACAGTGACACAACTTTGAAAATAAGTATTTCTTTTTGTTCTGTTCAGATATAAAAAATAGTGAAATAGTAAATGCCCAAATTTTCCCAAATGCTAATTTAATTTCATCATCACAAGCATTTATAAATTGTACAATAATTTGTCATATGTATCACTGTGTGAGGTTTGCAGTTTTTGGTATAATCAAATGTATTTGCTTTTTTAATGTATCTAGTTTAAGTTTGCGTCTTCCAGTGCATCCAGAGACTGACTGCAATAATTTATTTTGTTGGGAAGTGAATAACTGGGGCAGTGGGGCAACCTCTTCCACCTGCCTGGTCTTTACAGCACTAACTGGCCAAAGGTCATAACTAGGACATGTCAGTTAAATCAATGGTTGAACAAGCTACTGGCAACTGTGTTCTGTCCATTAATTTCTCACCTTCTGCTTCCTTCCAATACTAGTGATCTGTTTGCATACATCTAATTTTGTAAACTGGCAAGCCTAGGGGACTTTCAGTGAAACCAAGCAGATTTCAAGATGGAATACTTTAGTAAATACAATATCTGCAGATAACTCCCCACAGCATGCATACACAAATCCAGTCATACTTTGCAACCCTCTTGGTGGATGCTGAAGATCCCTCCATGCAGGGTGACATCAGCCCATCTTGTGGCCAATTCTGAAGCCATTCAGCATGGGAGTACTTTGGATAGCACTTGGAGAGAAGGCTGAGCACTAGCTGAAGAGTTTCCAGATTCTGGGCAACTTCAGCAAACATTGCAGAATTGCCTGCAGCATGCATGGAGGATAACCAGTATGGAGTATTTACAGCACATGCTGAAAATCTTCCAGGTCAGTTGAGCTTCAGTAGAAGTTGAGGAAATCCTGCTTACAGAATAGTCAACTTCGAGCTTACATCAATATTTACTGGAAGCTGTTTGGTAATCACTGAAGAAGTGAATTAGAGCCAACTGAATTACAGAAGCAAACTATGTTCGTTATTATTTCTGCTCGAGTGTTGGTTGTACATTTGAGCATAAACTGCCAAGCTGACAGCAGCTATGCGTATATTGAAAACAGTTCAAGAAGAAACTTTACATACATCTTTATTAAATCTTGAGAATGGCATTCTTCACAATTCACTGTCCAGAAAGAATTGGAGAAAGATGAATGAAGCCGCTTCATATTCTCTGCCCTGGGAAGTACATCTGGGGATAGCAGGACATATTCCTTTCCATGCATTGATTGGACACATAGATCAAAAGGAGGCAATGTCACTCTACAGTCCAAAATGAATTGCTAAACAATATTCTGGCAGAATGATTCATAATATTTTTGTTCTTGCAAACCTGCTTAGTTTTCAGTATTCTCTCTTTTTTAAGTAGCAATTTTATTAAAAATTACAAGTATAACAAAACTAATAGATATTTTACAAAGAATAAAAGTAGAAGGTGCAGAAAAGAAAAAACAGAAAAAAGTATATAAAAAGGAAAAATATAGTAAAGAAAAAGAATAGAAATATATAAAGAAATTATTATTTGTAACTTCATCACAAATAAACAATTTTAATAATTTGTCATTTATTTTATTTTAAAATAAAACAAATGATCTCTTCTTTCCCTATCCCATCAGTTATCTATAAACAAATCCTTACAACCTTGTGCTTTCAGTCCTAATTTCAGCAAAAGTCCATTAAGACTTTACCAAAGAAAACATGTCTATTTTAACTTGATCAAATAAACTACATTCCTTCCTTTTACTTTTAACAATCTTGATCTTTAGCCCCTTCAAATAATGTTCTTGAATTTGATTTCCTTTCATTTCTTTCTATCTTCTCACAAAATTATTCAAAACTTTAACAAGCCTCTTTTTGTGCTGCCGCACTCACTCTCACAGACACACGCACGTAATGGTAGTTTAGCGAGTTTATTAATGTTCCCTAGCAATTCCCTTCACCAAGACTCAGAACTGTCCCAATTAAGTCCACCCACAAGCAGGCCAGGATTAGTCCACAAAGCAATGGCCCAATAGCCCATAAAGCAATTGAAAGTTGCTCAAACAAATAACTCCACCAAACAAACTTAAACCTACCAGACAAAACTTAAATACATACATGAGAGTTCTCCAAGGCTCAAATCCAAACACAGTAAAGCAGTAAAGCACAACGATCAAAAAAACAGCTAGAAAGCCAACACATTGTTCCCAGCAACATCTCCTTCTGTCTGCTGGGATAAATAGCCAACTTTTCGGTGCAGCCCATCAAGACAGGTGGGGGCTTCTCCTCCTGAGTAGCCTGGCTGATCTTCATTGCTCCTGCCTTTTTTCTGCCCTGCATGTTCTCGGATCAGGTGCAGAGGAAGTTCCTCCTCCTCTTCACTGGTGTCTGCTACTTCAAGGTTTCGCCAGCTGAAGCCTCCTCCAATTTTCTTTCGGCCAACTGTTCAGAGTGATTAATCAATCAAGTATATTGAGGGGGTTGGGCCATGCAGAAAGAATGGATTAGTTTGAATTACAAAAATAAAAATACAGAAAGAAAGAGTAAAGGGGTCAAGAATAAAAAGACAAAAAATTGTAGTTGAATGGAGATGATAAGATCCTCAAAAAGGCAGATATGGGAAATTAAAGAATAAAATGCATTGTATGGATGGCTGTAGTGGAAGTAAAGATGGTTTGTAAAGACCATTTTTATGGTTGGAAATGTTTGGAAGAGTACTGCATAATGCATGGTGTTGGTATAAACTAGATTCACCTACAGTCCCCATTCTTATCTCTTGCCTTCAATTTATTTGGCTTATTATTTCTTATTCCCTTTCTCTGCTTTGCATAATGCACTTATTTCAGAATGGAATAGTACAGTGGTAATGAAGAGAAGGTGGGTCAAAAAAAAGGCCCAAAAAATTAATTTGAGTCCCAAGAATTTCAAAATTAGAATTCAATATTATAGTTAATATTGGCATGCTCTTATATCAACAGAACATTAGTATAGTATTATAATTTACAGCTGTAATAACACAAATTCCATTCCATTGGACTACTCCAGCAACATGGAGAGGGGGGATCTGCTGCTTGGGTAACAGTATATCCTCCATATTAATATACTCAGGCTTCGTGCACTGGAGAGGATACTTCAGCTTTGCATACAGCATTGAAACAACACGGGAAGTGGCAGTTACCAGTTATAAGTCTTTGCTCGATTGGCATAGAGCGTGATGCCAGGGGCCACTTTCAATGGTGGGAGAGGTCATTGCATCTCATTGGGCAGCTACTGCCCATCTTAAACTAGGCAGCCCCCAGCCACTAAGGTGCTGCCCCACCACGGTCTGCTAATCTCACAGGGTGCATGGGGTTTAGGGTCAGATCGATAACCTTGCACCATGCAACAAATATAAGAAAACTTTAGTCCTAAAGTTGGGCACTTGGAATGTTCGGACAATGACTCCCGGTCTTTCAGATGACTTACAAGAAATAGATGACATACGTAATACAGCTGTCATAGACATGGAGCTGAGCAGACTGCAGAGGGATATCATTGCCCTTCAAGAGACAAGGCTGTTAGACTCGGAATCTGTTAAGGAGAGAAATTTCTTGTTCTTCGGGCAGGGAAAACCATCAAACAAGTCCAGGGAATATGGGGTTGGCCTTGCAGTCAGAAACACTCTACTAAGATTTATTGTTCCACCTGCTGCAGGGAGTGAAAGAATTCTGTCCATGAAGTTCCACTCGTTAGCAGGGTTGGCTACCCTTATCAGTGCATATGCACTGACACTATCACCTTCAGTAGAATCCAAAGATAAATTTTACTACGATCTGGCTGTTACTATCAAGAAAATCCCTGAGAAAGAACCATTGTTTATTCTTGGTGATTTTAATGCCAGAGTTAGAGCAGATCATAGTTCTTGGTCCACCTGTTTAGATCAATTCGGCATCAGGAAGATGAACGAAAATGGCCAACGCCTGTTGGAATTTTGCTGCTACTACGGTTTTGCATTAGTAATACATACTTTAAAACAAAGCCTCAACATAGAGTCTCTTGGAGACCTCCAAGATCAAAGCATTGGCACCAGCTCGACTTGATTCTTACTAGGTGCTCCAACCTCCCCAATATTACAATCACATGCAGCTATCAGGGCACTGATTGTGATACAGACCACTCTTTGGCATGCAGCAGAACAGAACTGCAAACAAAAAGATTACATCACTCAAAGAAGGAAGACCACGAATTGACATCAACAAGACCCACAATCAGGGAAAAGTGGAGAAATTTGCACAAGCACTCAAGGAAACTTTCCCAGGCCCGGCTAAAGCAAATGCAACTGAACGATGGGAATATTTCAAGAATGCTGTTTATAACACCACCTTGTCAGTATATGGTAAGGAGACCAGAAGGACAGCAGATTGGTTTGAAGCCCATTCAGAGATGCTAGCCATTGAGGAAAAAAGGAGAGCTCTAATTGCATATAAAGCATGTTCCACTGAACACAACCTACAGGTTCTGTGAGCTGCTCGTAGCAAAGTCCAACAGATCGCTAGGAATCTGCCCTTCTGAAATCTGCTACAAGTGAGGTTATCCAGGACCGAACACAGCAGATGGCACACTAGGCACAACATTACTCTGAGTTATACTCCAGAGAAAATGTAGTAACTGAAGAAGCATTAAATAACATTGAGTGCCTTCCTGTCTTGGAGGAGCTTGATAGTGAACCAACTTTAGAAGAACTAAACATGGACATGGATTCCCTTGCCTCTGGCAAGGCACCCGGGAAGTTAACATCCCTGCCGAAGTTCTGAAGTGTTACAAAGAGAACATCTCCACTGAATTGCATGAAATCTTCTGTCTTTGCTGGAGTGAAGGTGAAGTACCACAGGATATGAAGGATGCAAATATCATCACACTGTATAAGAACAAAGGTGACTGGGTGACTGTAATAACTATCGCGGCATCTCTCTTCTTAGTGTCCTAGGGAAGCTGTTTGCCTGTGTCATATTGAAGATGCTCCAGGTGCTTGCAAAGAGAGCCTATCCAGAATCACAGTGTGGATTTTGAGCCAACAGGTCCACTACTGACATGGTATTTTCTCTTAGACCGGGGTCCCCAACCTTTTGGACTTCAGGGACCACCAAGTTCATAATTTTAAATCCCATGGACTACTAATACGAATCCAGCGCACCACTTGCTGAAGCGCCTGGACTCCCAGTGACAGGATGGGGTCCTTCAGGCACTATCCCTCCTCTCTCTCTCTTTCTCCCCTCTCCACTCTCTCGCTCCCACTCTTTCTCTCTCATTCTCTCTTTCCATCTCTTCCCCCTCTCTCCCACTCATTCTCTCTCTCCCACTCTTTCTCTCTCATTCTCTTTCCCTCTCTCCCACTCTTTCTCTCTTTCTCTCCCCCCTCTCTCCCACTCATTCTCTCTCTCCCACTCTTTCTCTCTCTTTTCTCTCTTTTCTCCTCCTCTCTCCCCCCTTTCTCTCTCTTTTCTCACTCCTTCTCTCTCATTCTCTTTCTCTCCCCCCTCTCTCCCACTCATTCTCTCTCATTCTCTCTTTCTCTCCCCCTTCTCTCTCCCACTCATTCTCTCTCTCTCATTCTGATTCTCTCTCATTCTCTCTCTCTCACTCTCTGATTTTTTCTCTGATTATCTCTGATTCTCCACATGTTCCTTTCAGAGCCAGGTGGTTTCAAACAAGAGCTGCGAAGAGAGCGGCCCCCTGGGTGACATCCCTGGGGAGGCAGGCAAGCCAGGCAGCGGAGCACTCTTTGAGTTTTCTCTCTGCTAAGTAAGCAGCCCAGAGACTCCAGGAGGAGGAGGTGGGCAGAAGCGGGGGGGGAGTGCTCCAGAGAAACAAGGCACGCCTGGAAGGACCACTGCCTGCTGCGCCAACCTCATGAAATTGAGGTGGGGGGGTCGATACTTAATGCAAGACATCCTCCTTCAACCCCCCCGCACTTCTTTCAAGAAGGTGGTGCTCTCTCTCTCGCTCTCTCGCTCTCATTATCTCTCATTATCTCTTATTCTCTTTCTCTGTCTCTCTATCTCATTCTGATTCTCTCATTCTCTCTCACTCTCTGATTTTCTCTCTCTCTCTCTCTCTCTCTCTCATTCTCTCTTAATATTCTGTCTCTTTTTCTCTATTTCATTTGCGCGGCATCAGTATTCCACCTCGGTATATTTGCACCAGTTGGTGGCACAAAGCAGCCCTCGTCTCCTGCCACTTGGGACTTGGAGCTGTAAACGGCATCTGATCAGGGGAGCAGCCAGATTTTGCTCTCCATTGAGGACGCCAGACCTGCTCCCTGCAAGCTCTCATCTCTCGAGGAGCCCAGCCAAAGTTTCCCATGCCGCTTCAACGAGTGCTCCTCGAGAGACGAGAGCTTGCAGGGGGCCGATCTGGTGTCTACAATAGAGAGCAAAATCTGGCTGCTCCCTGGATCAGTTGCCATTTACCATTCTTTACCAGTCCCAAGCAGTAGGAGATGAGGGCTGCTTTGCACCACTGGCTGGGCAAATATACTGAGGCAGAATGCTGATGCTGCGCAAGTGCAAGTAGTGCTTCGCTCCCATAGCTTCCAGCATCGCAATAGCTGCTTTGGCCCACTTGCGCCGCAGCTCCTCCACCAGGGTGCACTGGCAAAAATACAAAGATTTCTCCACGGACCACCAAAACTTTCTCGCGGACCGGTTGGTGACCACTGCCTTAGACAGCTGCAGGAGAAATGCAGGGAACAAAGACAGCCACTTTTTGTAACCTTCATAGATTTTACGAAAGCTTTTGACTTGGTTAGTAGGGACGGCCTTTATAAAATTCTCTCTAAGATTGGATGTCCACCTCAGCTCCTTAACATCATTAGGTCCTTCCATGAGGAAATGAAAGGCACTGTAGTTTTTGACAGCTTAATTTCAGATTCCTTTGACATTCAAAATAAAGTGAAGCAGGGCTGTGTCCTTGCACCAACTTTATTTGGGATCCTTTTTGCTGTCATGCTGAAACATGCTTTCGGAACCGCAACAGAGAGTATCTATCTCCGGACTAGATCAGACGGAAAACTCTTTAATCTTTCTAGATTGAGAGCAAAGTCCAAAATCCAGCTGAAATGCTTACGAGATTTCCTCTTTGCTATGATGTTACCGTTACTGTTCACACTGCCAAAGACCTTCAACAACTTATGGACTGTTTTAGCAAGGCCTGCCAAGACTTTGGGCTAACAATCAGCTGAAAAGGACACAAGTCATGGGTGAGGGCATGGATTTATCTCCCTGTATTACAATCTCTGCACAAGAACTGGAAGTCGTCCATGACTTTGTGTACCTCGGTTCAACCATATCTGATACTCTCTCTTTAGATACTGAGCTGAATAAACATATTGGTAAAGCAGCTACCACAGCTCCAGACTTACAAAGAGAGTATGGCTTAATAAGAAGCTGACAGAAATACAAAGATCCAGGTCTACAGAGCTTGTGTCCTAAGCACACTCTTGTACTGTAATGAGTCTTGGACCCTTTACGTATGGCAGAAGAGAAAGTTGAACACCTTTCATGTGCGCTGTCTCCAGAATTTAAATTCTGAAGAAATGTATGCTAGTAATATGCAATCTAGATATCAATTTAAACTCTATTTCATTCATAAATTCACTAGTTGCACTTTAAGAAGCCAACCTTTCCCCTAACCTGTACTTTTGCAGTGGAAATAAGGCAAGTCCCTGTCTCATGAGTTATTGAACTCAAAGGCTAATATCCTATTTTAAGTGTAATAGAGAATTGTTACTATTGAACTACTTGTAACATTAGATTTTCCACAGCTAACTAAAAAAGCTGCAAATGGCAATAAGTTATTTAAAATAAAGCAGCAAGAGAATGCCTCACTAATGAAAATACAGGAAATTTCATTTTGTAAATTCTAACTGATACCTTGAGTTATCCAACTAACTATGCCTTGCATTTTATTCTAAAGTTAGCTTAGTATCCATTATTAAAAATTCAGAATGAAGTTCAGCAAAGAGAATTACACTTTAGCTCCACCTTTCCTTCTTTCTTTTAGCCATAGCCAACTCTGCCTATACCATTAAAATTAAATATAATGTTTTTTAATCAAATCGGGTATACAATTAAGTAGTAGACAGTAATAAAATTATATAGGAATTAAAACAGGATTAGATAAAATTGTGAAGAATAAGGATATCAATGGATAAAAGTATCAGTGTGTTCACAGGTTGTCCTCTACTTATGACTGGTCATTTAGTGACCATTTCAAAGTTATGACAGCCTCAGAAAGGTGCCACCTAAATCACTTCCTACCTTTGTAAAATGTTGTGCTGCCCCCACCATATGGTTGCATTTTGGGCATTTGGTAACTGGATCACATTTACAACTGGTTGCAGCATCCCATAGTCACATAACCATGATTTGTGACTTTTTGGTCAGTTTCCAGAAAATGGGTACACACAATCGCATGATTCATTTAACAATTCTGATTCAGACTTATAACTATGTGATTTCCTTAATGATCATAAAACATGGATGCATTGACTTATGAGCATCAAGCCCTATGACCAAACGGAGGAAACGAAGGAGAGGTAAAAGGGCAGGAATTTTAAACAGGTTAAGGAATAGGAGAAATAAAACTCCTCTGCCTTCAATTTTCCTAACCAACATACGTTCACGTGCTAATAAGATGGATGAAATACTCCTTTTAAAGAGATACAATTCTGATTTTTACAATTCAGCAGCCCTATGCTTCTCTGAAACCTGGTTAAATGAATCAATTGAAGATAGCAGCCTGTATATCCCAGGGTTTCAGATTCAGCAATCAGACAGAATTCCAGAAACGTCTGGTAAAAAAAGGGAGGAGGCTTATGTTTATATATCAACAACAGTTGGTCTCAGGATATAACTATAATATATAAATTCTGTGACAAAATCTTAGAGACATTAATTATCAAATGCAAACCATACTATTTGCCTCGTGAATTGTCTTCATTTCTTCTAATGCTGTTTATGTCCTATCACAAGCCTGTATAAACAAGGCATTACGAATTCTAGCTGACCAAATTATGGAGGCTGAAGCCAAATACCCTGATTCATTGGCCATTATTTTGGGAGATCTAAACAAGGCAAATTTAAGGAAAGAGCTACCAAAATACTTTCAGCATGTCAATTGTCCCACTACAGGCAAGAATACTTTAAAGCAGTGCTGACGAATCTTTTTTTTGTTGCATGCCAAAAGTGGGGGGAGCACGGGAGGATCACATGCACATGTGCCCCCGTGCATGCGCGCATGACACCCCCCCGCCGTCCCCCCACTTTTGGCACGCGATGTCATGGTGGGCCCTGTAGGCCCGTTTTTCCAGAGGCTTTCTTGGAGCCTGGGGAGGGCAAAAATGGCCTTCCCCACCATCTTAGTGGCCCTCTGAAGGCTGGAAACAGCCTGTTTGCCAACTTCCGGTGGGACCGGAAGTCCCATTTTTCACCCTCCCCAGACTCCAGAGCCTTTCTACGAGCCTGGGGAGGGCAAAAACTGCTTTCCCCAACCCCCAGAGGCTCTCCAGAGGTCGGAAACACCCCATTTCCTGACTTCTGGTGGGACCTGAACTAAGGGAATGCTTGCATGCCCACCAATATGGCTCCATGTGCCACCTGTGGCACAAGTGCCATAGGTTTGCCATCATGGCTTTAGACCATTGCTACACAACACTAAAAGATGCTTATCGATCTTTACCATGAGCAGCTGTAGGACACTCTGATCACTGCATGATTCACCTTGTACCTGTTTACAGACAAAGACTTAAAACCATAAAACCAACAATTAAATCAGTGAATACTTAGACTGAGGAGGCAAAGTAAAAGCTACAGGCTTGCTTTGACTACACTGATTGGAATATTTTTGAAGATACCTCTGCAGACCTGGATGAACTCACAGATACTGTAACATTGTATGTCAGCTTCTGTGAAGACCTATGTGTACCCACCAGGAACTTGCGAATATACAGTAACAACAAACCTTGGTTCACACCTAAACTTAAGCAGCTACATCGTTCCAAAGAGGAAGCCTACAGAAAAGGTGATAAAATGTTGTACAATCAGGCCAGAAATGTATTAACAAGGGAGATTGGAGCAGAAAAAAGAAGCTATTCTGAAAAGCTAAGAAACCAGTTCTCAACAAATGAACCAGCAAACATGAAAAACTCTTAAAAATATCACCGGCTATGGCAAACGTCCTTCCCAGGCTGAAAGAAATCAACAACTAGCAGATGAACTGAATGTGTTTTACTGCAGATTTAAAAGGAAACTACAGCCATCTATCTCCATAACCCCCATCTCAGACACACCAACAACAGCCAAGCTTCCTACAACTGACTCCACCCTTTTGGGTTCACAACCCCTAGTGATCACAGAAAAGAAAGTACAAGATCTATTTCATAGACAAAAGCCAGGAAAAGCTCCAGGCCCAGACAAGATAATTCCTTTTTACTTAAAAGTCTGTGCTGACCAATTGGCCCCCATCTTCACCCAAATCATCAATAAATCACTAGAGACATGCTATGTTCTTTCTTGCTTCAAACGTTCTACCATCATCTCAGTGCCAAAGAAGCCCACCATCAAGGAACTGAATGACTACAGACCAGTTGCTCTAACATCTGTAGTCATAAAAACTTTTGAAAGGCTAGTGCTGTCCCACTTGAAAACCATCACGGATCCGCTATTAGACCCCTTGCAGTTTGCATACCGAGCAAATAGATCAACAGATGATGCTGTTAATATGGTTCTGCACTACATCCTACAATATCTTGAATCTTCAAAGACCTATGCAAGGGTCCTCTTTGTAGACTTTAGTTCAGCATTCAATACCATCATTCCAGACACTCTTCTGACTAAACTAAACCAGCTAGTGGTACTTGAACACACTTGTAAGTGGGTCATAAGCTTTCTAACAAACAGGAAGCAGCAGGTGAAGCTAAGCAGAATCACATCAGACACCTGTATAATTAGCACAGGGCCCCCCCAAGGCTGTGTGCTCTCCCCACTTCTCTCTGTATACCAATGACTGCATCTCTAACAATCCAACTGTTAAACTACTGAAGTTTGCAGATTACACAACAGTGATTGGTCTCATTCGAGACAATGATGAATCCGCATACAGACGGGAGGTTGAACAACTGGCCTCATGGTGCAACCAGAACAATCTGGAATAAAAATACTCAAAACAGTAGTACTGGTGGTGGACTTTAGGAGAAACCCTTCCATACCTCCACCTCTTACAATACTAGACAACACAGTATCAACAGTAGAGACCTTCAAATTTCTAGGTCCTACCATATCGCAAGATCTAAAATGGACACCTAAGATCAAAAATGTCATCAAAAAAGCACAACAAAGAATGTTCTTTCTGCGCCAACTCAGAAAGCTCAAACTGCCCAAGGGGCTGCTGATACAATTTTACAGAAGAATTACTGAGTCTGTCATCTGCACCTCTGTAACTGTCTGCTTTGGTTCTGCAACCCAATAAGATAGACACAGACTTCAGAGGATAATTAGAACCGCAGAAAAAACAATTGCTACCAACCCACCTTCCATTGAGGACCTGTATACTGCATGAGTCAAAAAGAGGACTGTGAAAATATTTACAGATCCCTCACATCCTGGACATAAACTGTTTCAACTCCTACCCTCAAAATGATACTATAGAGCCCTGCACACCAGAACTACTAGGCACAAGAACAGTTTTTCCCCGAATGCCATCACTCTGCTAAACAAATAATTCTCTCAACACTGTCAAACTAGTTACTAAATCTGCATTACTATTAATCTTCTCATCATTCCCATCACCCATCTCCTTCCACTTATGACTGTATGACTGTAACATTGTTGCTTGTATACTTATGATTTATATTGATATTGATTGTTTCTTGATTGCTTATTGTACCCTATAACTATCAATAAATGTTGTATCTTATGATTCTTGATGAACGTATCTTTTATGTACACTGAGAGCATATGCACCAAGACAAATTCCTTGTGTGTCCAATTACACTTGGCCAATAAAAAATTCTATTCTATTCTATTCTATTCTATTCTATTCTATTTTATTCTATCCTATCCTATCCTATCCTAGCCTATCCTATCCTATTCTATTCTATTCCATTTTATTCTATTCATGACCGAAATTCAGTCCCAATTGCGCTCGTAAGTCAAGGACTATGTCAGGGTTCCAAGTAACAGCCCATATGAAATCAAAACTCCAAGGCATGGTTCCTCAAAGTATAGATTTATTAGGCATGTCATATTGGTATAGCTGGTGAAAACCCGACTCTGAAGTTCCCTGGGTTTTCCCCACCCAGTTCAAAATCCAAAGTTCTTCCCCCCCCATCACACACAACCATCACATGCCCCAATCAGGTCTCTCTCCCAGTCCTGGATGCATACCCCTCCAGGTGCTGGTGAGAGTGTCCTTCTTTCCCAGAAGAAAGAATGTTATTTTGGCTACATATTCCCCTAGCTATCTCTTTTCCCACTCCCTTTTCCACAGTTCCATCCAGCCTTGCTGTGGCAACCCTGAAGATTGTCAAAGATGGCTCCAGGTTTGGCAGACTACCTTCAGTATATGCTGTATGATATAGTGGAAAGGAACTATTACACAATCCAACAAGCCCTGACTGTCTTAGCCTTTAAAAAGCTTTTAAGTTTCCTCAGACACCATGACTATGTTGTTGATAAGCTCACCCTATAAGGTAACATACAATATGCATTCTGGTTGTGTTATTTGTTGATGTGTGATCTGGTTGTTCTATATTCTTTACTATATTTTACAGAATTGGATATTTTCCCAATATATGATAATATTTAAATAATTCATCAACACATCTTTGTAACATTATTCAAATTTCTTTAATGCTAGCTACTTTCAAAACTAACACTCCCACCCCAGACCCCAAGTTAAAATAAAAACGGAATTTCCAAAATGAATGCAATAGTAATTTAGAATCTACCATTTTACACTAATCAAATTTAAAACTTTGTTCTGCTCACCCATATATCGTGTTTGTTCCTTTTTATCTGTTCTATGAAGGGAATTCCATCCCCATCTGACCCCCATAGATTACTCAGAATGTTTTCCAACTTCTTCCTTGCACAAATGGCACTCTGTGCTGTATGGATTGTCTGTGCTACTGCATTTCATTGTAGGTAGTATCTAGTGTGCACATGAGTTTTTGCTCTAGTCACTGGTCACTGTCCACCAAGGTCATTTTGTTTGGCTGCGGGATGGTGTGTATTATTATTATTATTGTTGTTGTTGTTGTTGTTATTTTATTTACACAAAAATGACAGTATACACAGCAAACGAGATAACTATGCTGGATTTTGTATCACAGATCACTAGTTGAACACCTCCCAAGTGTTTAGGACTGCGTGATGTATTGGCGAATTATGCGAGCAGATCCCAGTAAGGTGGCCTTCTGCAGCTGACCAATGGTGATCTTGTCAGCGCCAATTGCTTTTAAGTGCTTGCCTAGGTCTTTAGGCACAGCTCCCAGTGTGCCAAGTACCACCTGCACTGGTTTATGCCAGAGTCTCTGCAATTCGATTCTCAAATCTTGGTATCTGGTAACTTTTTCAAGTTGTTTCTCATCAATTCTGCTGTCACCAGGTATAGCAATGTCGACTATCCACACATTTTTCTTTTCCACGATCGTGATATCTGGGGTATTTGTGTTCCAAAACTTTTATCAGTCTGTATTCAGAAATCCCACAGTAGTTTTGCATGCTCACTTTCAATCACTTTTTCAGGCTTATAATCCCACCAGTTCTTTACTACAGGCAGATGGTAGTTGTGACACAAGTTCCAGTGGACCATCTGAGCGACTGTGTTGTGACGTTGTTTGTAGTCGGTCTGAGCTATTGTCTTACAACAGCTCAGTATGTGATCAATGGTTTCATCTGCTTCTTTGCAGAGTCTGCATTTGGGATCATCAGCAGATTTTTCTATTCTGGCTTTGATTACATTTGTTCTAATGGCTTGTTCTTGGGCTGCAAGAATTAGGCCTTCTGTTTCTTTCTTCAATGTTCCATTGGTCAGCCATAACCAGGTCTTTTCCTTATCTATTTCCTTGGATCTTTTCAAGGAACTGTCCATGCAGTGCTTTGTTATACCAGCTGTCAGCTTGAGCTTGCATCGCTGTTTTCCTATATTAATACTTGGTTTGCCGTACTTTTAGCAGCTTCCTCTTGTTGACCTCCACCAAAGCTGGTTCAACACTGTCTTTCACATAATCTGCCAGAGCATGTCTCTCTTCTTCAACTGTCTGCTTCACTTGCAAAAGTCCTCTGCCACCTATCTTTCTGGGCAAATATAGCCTGTCAACGTCACTATATGGGTGCAGCGCATAGTGTATGGTCATCAGTTTTCTTGTTTTCCTATCCAGGCTGTCCAGTTCTGCCTGTGTCCAGTTTACAATTCCAGCAGTATACCTGATAACGGGTATGGCCCAGCTGTTTATAGCCTTGATGGTGTTACCGCCATTCAGTTTACTTTTTAGAAGTTTCCTGACCCTTTGTGTGTATTCTTTGCTGACCACATTTTTCACTTGCCCATGCTTGATATTGTCCAGCTGCAGTATGCCCAGGTATTTGTAGGCTTCGGGTTGGTTGCATTTGATGGTTTGTCCATTGGGCATTTCAATTCCATCACTTTCTACGATCTTCCCTTTCTTCAGTGCCACTGTGGCACATTTGTCCAGGCCGAACTCCATCATCATCATCATCATCATCATTATTATTATTACTATTATTACTATTATTATTGCTGTTTTCATTTATCCAGATCATGGCTAAAACCGTGGACATTTCATTTTGTGCTTTGTTATTGTCTTTTTCATTCTCGTAGAAATTACTTTAAGACAGAGAAACGGCAGAGACAAGAACCTCAAGTGGGTTAGTAAACAGAAGGGGAATATTGCAAGAAGGAGAACAGACAAGAAAGATCCTTTGGCATTTTCTAAACTGAAAGCAAAGGCAAAATTGAAATTGACTGAACCATGCCAGTTTTCTTTTCTAGCTAAATAAGGACAAGAACAATGAAATTATGAACTGGTTAACTTCTATAGTGAGCAGGGATTTGACTAGTTGATGTCAACAATCATGATTCTATGACTACACAAACGGAAACAAAATGTTCCCAATGACATACTCACCAAAAGAAAAATGAATGGCACTTGCTTTTCTAATAAGGATGGGAAGAAATTGAGGAATTCAATAGTCCATGATAGTCAAGGTCTGGTCAGAACATTGGGCCAGCATCTTTGCCAGTTGATCAGTAATTTCCAGCATGCCTCCAATATAGGAGAAAAGCAATTTCAAGCTACCAGGAGAAATTGCTCTGTGCCTATAGTTGGCAAAACTTAGGGAAGCTAGACAAGACAAGAAATCCACAAACTGAATTTTAGTTCTTATTCCTGAATATGTATATAGACTGAATTTTTAAAAATAATTAAAATTCACATTTACACAGCAAAACAACAACAACAATTTTCTCATTGATATTATATGTTATTAACATGTTCAATTGAGAAAGAGACTGCTATGTGGGCTATGTCAATAAATTCAGCCTTCAGTACGCCAGAGCCTCCTAAAAAAACCCAGAGGAATCTAAAATATGTTCATATCTTCTCAAATAACGCTTTCTAAATAAGGAATTAAACAGATTCTGATTCAAGGCAGATCTTTATAAATACATAAAATTCTATGATCAGTTTACTACCGATATCATTGGGAATGCTGTTCAGCTATCCAAAAATCTTTAACTCAAAACTGTCTACTGTTGACCTCACCCCATTCCTAAGAGGTCTGTAAGGGGCGTGCATAAGAGCACCAGCATGCCTACCATTCCTGTCCTTATGTTTCCTTTAGTTGTATTCATTTTATGTTTTCAATTTATGCTTATATATATATTAACTAATATGTATTTGACATAATAAATAAATAAAATACTACTTTAAAATATTTATGTATAAATCTTCTTGAAAATAAAGCTATTTAAATTATTTTAAAAGTAAAAAAAGAACATATATGTTTTTTTTAAATCATATATAAGTTGTACTGCTGTGAATTTTCAAAGCGTGCCTTCATAATTGCCTCAAGAGTGTGAGAGATAGTTTGCAATAACCAATCTTCCGTAACCACATTACAGATTGGTCCAAAACTCAGCTTCACTTGTGAGCATGAGAATGTGTGAATGCATCTTCCAGTAGGTCCAAGCAAAGAAATTTGGAAATAGGTCTTGGGATTATGGAAGAAAAATAAGCATGCAGGTAACATGAGCAAATTATTACCAGAAAGCAATAATTATACTTTGGTGAGCCCTAAATACATCTATCAGTAGACATGCTATCTTCATCTACAAAAGTTATTTGGGTTATTAATGGAAACTAATTTATGTTTATGGGTTTTTATCTATCGGTTTCTCTAAGAAATGTAATAATAATTCAGAATGTAACTTCTACAAAATATAGTTTAACCACATGTCCTGTGTTGTAAGAATGGAGATTGATCAGGATTAGAAAAGCATGAAGAAATATGCTAATAATTAATTTACAAGTTGGTTGTAGAAATTTTCAGGAATCTTAATTATATAAATCTCCAATAACCAAAATTCTCACTTGTTTTTGAAAACATTTTGGTATTAATAATATAGATTACATAAGTTTTGCATCAATCCTACTTCTATGAATTTTGTACTACATATTCTGAATACTGGAGTTCTCAATTACAAAATTTAAATTATGTTAATCGCTGCAAAATGAGAGTTTGGCACAAATATATAAAACACTAATGGCCACACAGCATTATCACTAAATATCTTAAAATCAACTGCTGTATGTATCCAGTGTGGTCAATTTTGCCTTTTTTTTAGAAAGATAGTTTTAATACCCAGTGTGCTTTTATTGGAACATTTTTCTGGAGTTAATTACATTTATAAAGCCTAGGTTATTGGATATTTAAATGTAAAATGAAGAACCTAGTTCTCTAAAACGTTTTATTATAATCACTGAATCCAAATGAAGGGGCAGAAATGAGATGCAAATAGAGTGGAAAGCCCACTAGGACACTTTGTTCCAGACCATTTACAAGATTAACCAGCAACAGTGCATGAGCTACAAATTTAGAACATAGTGCCTTTTTTGGGAGTCAATTTACAAAATGAGAAATCATGACTCTTGTTATTTTAGCACTTGTTTAGAAAAGGAGTCTTCATATCATGCCTTTTTCTCAAGTGATTCTTGCAGAAGGTCGTGCTTTAACAGTGAAAAGATATAAAAATCATTATGAAATCTAAGAAGATATCAATCTTGGCAGGAAAGACCCAAACTGAATTTGGGTTTATAATTTTTTTTTTTAAAAAAAATTCAGAACAAATGAAGTATCCAAAATATGGACTTTACAGACCCACAAGGTCAAAGTACAACAGGTGGTGAACCAGAAGATATGCAATGTGTCTTCCAGCCCTAAGATTCTATGATTTTATTAAAAGGCCCGCTTCAATACTACTTGTAAATTCTGTGCTCCAGCGCAACATACCATGCAGAATGGCAATGCAGGGTAGAGTGCTTGTTAAATAATCCAATAGAGGTGTTAGATTCGGGCAATAACGAGGCAGGAGACCAGGATAGTGACAACAGCTCTTTACTATATGGTGAACCCAGCAACCAGTGCCCAGAAAAACCCCTCCTTATATACAGTTTAGCAGGTGGCTTCAACCAATCAGCAACGTGCTTTTTCCCCGCCAAAACTTTTAAAGATACATTACAAGAGGTGTGTGTGTGAGAGAAAAAGAAAGGGAGGGAGGGAGGGAGAGAGAGAATGAGAATGAATGTGAGAAGGGCTGAAAGACAGAGATGTTCAGGAATCCTGCATAGGATAATATCAGTCAAATTGTATAACAAATTATTATAGCGATACAGTACTGCAGAAGTGATGTAAATTAGTTGCTGCTATAGCAAATAATTGAATAACCTGGAAATTCTTCAAGTAACTTGAACATTATAATATTAACACATTGTTTCCACATACACATGTTGCCTGCATTTTTTGTTATTGTTTTGGTGAAAAACAAAGTTATTCAGCAGAATTTTAAAGACTGACAGCACTACCTTAAAAATGATGTATAGACTGTAAAAAGTCTTTTAGTATATTTTATATACGATCCAATTGGCCTTATATTAATTAGCAGTTTAAGCTGCCACATGTTTCACTAAGTGCAATTTCTGGGCACTTTTTATTATCTATTACAGCCAAAACACTAGACTACATCAATAATTTAATAACCCTAACGCTAACTTTAATCCTGATCCCAACCCTAACCCTACTTTTCCTATTATGATATGAATTGTGCTTCATTTTATAACATTTTTTCCACAACTGTTCAGCAAATCACTGCAGTTATTAAATGAATCAAGCAGTTATTAAGTGAATCTGGCTTCCCTCATTGACTTTTTCCCCAGAACTCAGCTAGAAAGATTACAAATGGCGATCAAACAACTCCAGGACACTGCAACTGTCATGAATACATGCTAGTTGCCAAGCACCCATATTTTGATAACATGACCTAGGGATGCTAAAACAGTCATAACTGTGGAAACCAGTCATAAATCACTTTTTTCAGTGCTGTCGTAACTTCGGCCATTAAACAAATGGTTGTAAGTCAAGAACTACCTGTAGAATGTGGGAAAGGTCTACGTTACACATAACAGAATATATACAGCTCAGTCCTTAGGTAATGTGTTTTGCCTCCATTGTCCCAGGGTTTAGGAATTTCAAATGTCTGTTTTATGCTTTATACATTTATTTTATTAATTATAAATTGCCTGAACTATATAAGCAAGATGACAAGGCATAAATTTGATAAATAATACGGTATATAGTTTATATAATTACAAACAGTTAGTATTTAATTATTTATGATAAGTAAACCCATTTCTACAATGCTTTCTCTTCCCAATTTTTTGCTACCTCTATAATGAAATTATTAATTTTTCCTAATGAGAAATCTATTCATTGTTCAACATTATTCTTGATTTATTTCATATTCAAGTATTTCAAATATGCACTTCCCAAATACTAAATCCAGGAAGTATTTTAATCTGAATTCAATAATGAATTTTTTTTGCTATCAAGGTATAAGGTAAAGGTAAAGGTTCCCCTTGCACATACATGCTAGTTGTTGCCGACTCTAGGGGGCGGTGCTCATCTCCTTTTCAAAGCCGAAGAGCCAGCGCTGTCCGAAGATGTCTCCGTGGTCATGTGGCTGGCATGACTCAACGCCAAAGGCGCACGGAACGCTGTTACCTTCCCACCAAAGGTGGTCCCTATTTTTTCTACTTGCATTTTTACGTGCTTTCGAAACTGTTAGGTTGGCAGAAGCTGGGACAAGTAACGGGAGCTCATCCCGTTACACGGCAGCACTAGGGATTCGAACTGCTGAGCTGCCGACCTAGGTAGGTAGGTAGATAGATAGATAGATAGATAGATAGATAGATAGATAGATAGATAGATAGATAGATAGATAGATAGATAGCATATCAAGGTATAGCAAACAATATTTCAAGTTTTGATAGAGCACACAGCTCAAAAGGTTTTATAGCTGTTTGAACAAATTATAATCCTAAACCTAAACCTAACCAAGTTTATTTTTTATTGATAAATCAAGATTCTTACCATTAAGGATATACTTCTTTCAGACTGGTATGGATGTAAAATAATTTTTTTGGCTTTTCAGGTAGCTATATAAATATAATGGCCAGCATTACAATATGTGATTATTGAATAAACTCTGGCCTGAAATTGGACAAGCAAGGTGGAATGAAATCTTCTCCTCCATAAAATATTCTTGATGAATAAATGCAAATGTGCAAAATCTACAGAAGAACCTTGCATGTTTTATCATTGTTTGTATCCATCTTCCCTACAATTGTGACCTAGGCCAGTTCCTTTATTGTGGGTCTGCTTCAGTTAATTCAGCCTTTATTAAGCTAGAAGGTAGACATATTTTGCCTCTTTCAGACCAAATCATCCTTAACTTTGCACTGTTGTTTACCAGATCTTGTTCTTAAATTAAGAGATTTAAAATCTCATACTCCTCATACACAGAGTCTTTTAGGGTGCAAAGGTTGGTAGTATTCTGTCAGAATTTTAGGTAATTATCATTAAAATAGAAAAACACTGGCCAGATGGATCAATGACATTGTTCTAAAAGGGAGGATCAGTAAATTCACAGCATATTCATCAGAAATAGCTGAGATGATTAACACTGGTAAACCTTTTCCAAGATTTTTAGGAGTTAAAAGCTTAGGTTATTTATTCACAAGGACTATCAGTGAGCTATATATCTGGGAGCAGTTCATGAGGTTAACTTTCTAAATACTTACCTACTGTACAGTTATAGATATGTCAACAAATGTACCATCAGACTGTAATCCAGGTATTCTTAAAGACTGTGATTTTGTTAGTTAGTTTTAAAACCCAGTAAGAGGTGAACCAGATATTTAACCTCAAATAGAGCAAGAGCAAATAGGGCATGGTTGCGATTATCTTGCCACCTTCTAAATGCTATGTTACTATATGTAATATAACTTTTTAAAGAATGAAATAATTCAAATTGAAAACCGAAAGAAAGATTGAGAGAGAGAAAAATACTTCATACAATAATCAGACTTTTCTCTTCTTTACAGTAGCATAGTGATCTTGCCCTCTAGTGTTTTCACAGTGTCAGTAACTGTGTTCCAAAAAACAGAATAACTTAGCCTGGTTTTAATTTGTGGGGAATTCCCTTTTATTTCATTTAGCGGAACCTTAGAAAAATTCTAGTTTCTCTATAAAGTAATATTATATAGCAAATATTTTATAAAATATAAGCCTCTATAAAGTAACATTATATAGCAAATATTTTATAAAATATAAGTTACTTGTTTGAAGAATATATGTCTCAGCAAGAAAATTGCTATATTGTGGGAAAATAAAAAGAAGTCAATTGAGCCAATGAAGTAAATTCCCAGGAGTTAAATTTAGTCCAAAAACAAGCCAGTCATGCACTTAGTTAAACTAAATCCATCAAATCAATTGCATTGCAGAAATCCCTAAATCAAATCAGCTGCAAGCTTTGCCTGCCTTGTTTTTCAAGAAAACAATAATAAAAAGCAGATAAAACTAAGTGGCTCTATAAAAAAATTCCCTGACATCATCTGGCAGCACAGAAAGTACTTCTGAAATCTGACTGTCACAAGCCAAATCATGCCTAATGCTGCCTGTTAGATAACAAGGAAGATACTGACAATGCCATGAAAACATGCCAATATGGGCCAAAGGCTCATAGAAAAACAGGGACTTCTACAAGAAGATGGGTGGGAACTATGTAAATCCCAAAGGGATGATTTCGTAGAAAGTTAGCACCCACTCCTCTCTTAGAAGAATGAAATATTTTGGGAAATATTAAAAAGGTAGAATATTATATTTCCCAAAGGGAGAAATGGAGAAACATGCTTTTTAGAGATAGAAAGCAACCTCCACCTTTTCTTCATAGCATCAGCAGATATTTTGTGCCCATTAAGAAAGACTGGGCCAGCCTATTCAGAAACCAAACTGAGTAGGCCACCTTTTAGAAATACAGATTTGGTAATCCATTCAAGACAGGATATTTTGAAACAAATGCAGAATCGTAGGATTAGCCCTCACTCAAGATCCAACACAGGGCAAAGCTATTAAGCCACAATAGGAATTGCCCAACACCCTTTCAGAACAGTTCAAGCTTCAACCAAACTAAGCTCAGACAAACATCTAGGGTTTGACCTTGCCTGTAGAGTCAGCTATGACCCCTACATAACCCCTACTTGGCCCCATGGGAGTCTGACAACAGCCAATAGAATACATGTTCTTGCACAGGAACAGGAAGCTCAAGTGAAAAGCTCAAAGAAGGTATAAAAACCCTCCACTCTCAACTCCATTTTGTCAGCTGCACCAGAACCACAAACGTGGTTACATTCATCAATAAATGGACCCTCTTTCCAATCAGCCTCCATCCTCCATTTTGTCTCCAGTACCTTTCTCCTGGCTTGGAACTGAACCAGATGGATATTTCTTCCCACAATTTGACTCAGTTGGTGAGCCTATGGGGTGCCAAAGAAAACTGATAAGAAAACTTTGTGGGGTAAATTGCATGTCAAGGGTTGGTTGTAGGAATAGGGCTATAATCTTTGTTAAGCCAATCTGATGGCTTAACACTCAAATAATGAGAAAGTCACCTTGGGGGGAAGCATCATGAGTTGCGTTAGGTGGCACGTTTTTTCGATCTCTTTTAAACGTAGGCATATAAGGCCATCATACATTTTTCCCCTGAATATGTCCTATTTTTCGGTACTTAAATTTCCATGTACTCAGTTTTTAAATATCTAAATATGCAAATATACTATTCTTCCCTCACAGTTTGGATTCTTGCTCAGTAAAATTTCTGTTTGGTTTATCATTCAATAAAAGAGAAGATACACCCACATTCAAATAAAAATATAATATACACATACTGTCATATAAGTGCTGTCAATATGACAAAAAACTGTTTGATGTTACAGGACATAGCTGTGTAAATTATTGAACTTGACTCAGTAGACCTAAAAGAACAAAGATCTACATTTCAGCCATATCTAAATAGCTAACCCTTTCTGAAGTCTCAAGGGATTTGATCAAGACTTAATGAGTAAGTTGGAAAATATGGCAACAGAACAGAAGCAGAATGGAAAAACAAAGAATGGTGAGAAAATAGAAAATCTGGGTGCATCTTATACTCCGAATGGAGCTTCAGAAAAAAAAGCCCCAAACAGAGCTTAGAAAAAAAGCCCCAAATGGAGCTTAGAAAAAAAGCCCCAAACGGAGCTTAGAAAAAAAGCCCCAAACGGAGGTTCAGAAAAAAAGCCCCAAACGGAGCTTAGAAAAAAAGCCCCAAACGGAATTTCAGAAAAGAAGCTCCCAAACAGAGCTTCAGATGCTTTTTTTCTGAAGCTCTGTTTTGGAGGCTTTCAGAGGCAGAAAAACGTTTTTTCTGAAATGGAGTTCAAAGGCAGAAAAGAAAGCAAAAAAAAACAAAAACAAGGCACAGAGCTCACAACCAAGGAACCCGTTGCTAAAATTCACCTCTGGGAACAGCTGATTGGGGGTATTCCAGGAGGCCAATCCACCTGCCAATCAGCTTTTTTCTTATTTTCCTCTCCAAAAACTAAGGTATGTCTTATACTCTGGTGCGTTTTATACTCCGAAAAAATACAGTAAATGTTGAATCGTTCTATAACACAATGAATAAAATATTTTAAAAATATTTCCTGAGGCAAAGAAAACTATATTTTAATTGCTTTGCAAAGCAATAGAATAGCAAAGATTCTATTTGGGAGACCCAGACAAGATAGAAAATGTTGTTGCCTCACAAAATACAAAGAAGGAGCACAGAGGAGAAATCAGCTATGAGAAACCCAACCCCAAAGTTTTTTTAGGACCCTTGTCACAATATTACAGCAGTCCCCAAACTTTCTGGCTTTACAGACCGGCAGGTTAGGGATAAAGGGGATAGTTCTACATGAGCGATGGCAGCTCCATTTGTGCAAGTGGACCTGCGTGCCCGCATTCACCACTTCCGCGGCCCAGTTCTGAACAGGCTATGGCCTGATAGTAGACCATGGCCCGGGGGTTGGAGATCCCTTCAATATTGTATATACTTTTTTTAAAAAAACGTTTAAAACAAAAATTACTTTTTAAAAGAAAATATTCAAAATATTTATAGTTACATGGCTGCCCAACTCAAATAAGGTGGTTCTAACAAAGTTGCTGAAAATTCTGCAAAACCTAATAAAGTACAAAACCACAGTATAAAAACCAGCAGACAATAATGAGAGAGCAAAACAAAATATTATATACTCACATTTTATACCATTCTTTTTTTAAGTTCTGGAACATAGGAATTTTGGTGAGAATCTACTTCATGGAATAAAGTCAATATATACATCACAAAGAGCTTGAATTAGTTAATGGTGAACTGACTAAATCATTTGATATTCAGAAGAGATAATATACAATTGTTCTTTGTCTCCTTTGTTTCTTTTGGTTCTTGTTTGAATAGGGACATTAGACAACATGAGAAGATAATGGGTTTAAAAATAAAAAATCGAGATGGGAAATCTCATTGAGATCTTTAAATATGCTTAGGTGGGAAAAATTACAACTGACGTAGTTGGGGAAAATTTCTGTGATCAAGATGAATATTTTATCTAAATTGTTATAGGTAATATGATGTTACCTATACTGATAACTTATATAGCATATATGCGATGGCTAAAAGATATTTCCAAATTTGTTTGGCAAGGAAAGAAACTAAGAATTAAATTTAAGCTCTTACAGGATATTAAAGAAACAGGTTAGGGTTACCAAGCTGAAATCATATTTTGCAGCTTCCTGTTACTCTGGAGTGGGTGACCTTAAGAAATAGAAGGATATTGGAATTGACTTTAAATTTGGGTAGTTATTTGTGGTAGGATAAACTTAAGGTGAATGTGGACTTTAAAAATCATGTTGATAGAACTGCTATATTGAGAATATGGAATAGGTATAATGTAAATTTGCCTCCTAAAATCCCTTTATAATTGTCACCCCAATAAGTCTTTTTTAGAAAGGAAATGATAGTTAAACAAAAATAGTTAACCTATGCAAATTTGTTAAATTAAGTTAAGAATTTAATTTAAAAATAAGAGAAAACTTGGGAGTTAGATTTTACATGCCATTGGTTTCCTATATACATCTAAAAGAAAAATTTAAGTTGAATAAGAAGAATTATCAATTTAAAAAGGGTAACACTGAATTTGATGTAGAGCTCTGTACAAGTGATAATCATATTATTGCTAAGATGTATGCACTTTTGTTGAAAATGGAAACAGAGGATGAACAAATTAAAGACTGTATAGTAAAATGGGCAAAAAGTTTTGGATATTGTATATAATCACACCAATGGGAGATTTCAACAATGGGTTGAAATTTACATTGAATTAAAGAATTTTTTAATAAAATGATGTATTTTTGGTATATGATGCCAAATAAGCTGTCAAATATAGATAGATAGATAGATAGATAGATAGATAGATAGATAGATAGATAGACAGACAGACAGACAGACAGACAGACAGACAGACAGACAGACAGACAGACAGACATGAGGTCGAATGACTAGCCTTGTGATGCGACCGTAACAATCTGGAACTTAACACACTCAAAACTGTAGAAATGGTGGTAGACTTTAGGAGAAACCCTTCCATACTTCCACCTCTCATAATACTTGACAACACAGTATCAACAGTAGAGACCTTCAAATTTCTAGGTTCTATCATATCACAAGATCTAAAATGGACAGTTAACATCAAAAACATCATCAAAAAAGGACAGCAAAGACTGTTCTTTCTGCGCCAACTCAGAAAGCTCAAACTGCCCAAGGAGCTGCTGATCCAGTTCTACAGAGGAATTATTGAGTCTCTCATTTGCACCTCTAAAACTATCTGGTTTGGTACTGTAACCCAACAAGAAAGACACAGACTTTAGAGGATAATTAGAACCGCAGAAAAAATAATTGCTACCAACCTGCCTTCCATTGAGGACCTGTATACTGCACGAATCAAGAAGAGGGCCGTGAAAATATTTACAGATCCCTCACATCCTGGACATAAACTGTTTCAACTCCTACCATCAAAATGACGCTATAGAGCACTGCACACCAGAACCACTAGACACAAGAACAGTTTTTTCCCGAAGGCCATCACTCTGCTAAACAAATAATTCCCTCAACAATGTCTCTGGTTTCAAACCAAAAGTCTCTGGTTTCAATTATACATTAACTTTATACATTTGTGTTGTAAATGTTGTACCTTGATGAAGGTATTTTTTTCTTTTTCTTTTATGTACACTGAGAGCATATGCACAAAACAAATTCCTTGTGTGTCCAATCACACTTGGCCAATAAATTCTATTCTATTCTATAAGGGAATTTCACATATTTGTTGAAAATGTGATCAAACTGAGAAATCTATTTTTTCATCTTTGGTGACATGCAACAAAGCTAGAAAATATTGGGTTCAAGTAGATATTTCCATGCAAAAGATTTTAAAAGTTAATGTATAATTGAAACCAGAGACTTTTTTTGGACTTAATGGAACTTTGTTTTTACATGTGACTTTTATATGCTCAAAGGTACATAGAAGGACTTACAAATACAAATAATGGAAGAATAGATAATAAAGCTGATGAAATTAGAAGAGATGGCAAAATTGGTAGCCTTGATGAAAGAAAAGACTTTGGCAAATTTTATTTCTACTTGGAAAGCATTATTAGACTTTTTGTGCAAACTGAAAGAAATAAAAAGCTGATTTGGGGAGATGATGATTAGTATTAGATGGAATTATTAAAATAACATACACAAATTTTAAACTTAGAGTAACAATGTGATGTATTCTTATATCTACATCTGTACCAAAAGAGTTGGAAGTAATTTATTTCCTATTTTTCTTACTTTTTTCTTTTCTCTACTTTTACATGTATTCCTTTCTGAGCCTTTTTCTTTTGTAATTTTCTATGTCTGTTTGTTTGTTCTGTTTGTTTAACTTTGTATTTTTAAAAAATTAATAAAACTATCAAAAAATATCATTCTAGGTTCTCACTGATGCAGAAAGTCAACCTTAATTCTTTGTTTTATGTTTTCCCAATACAGCTAATCATAAGACTAAAGTTTACTGCATTATCAATCTAAAACAATTCTACAGAAGTGTGGAGGTGTTCTAAACCCAGGCCTGACTATGCTATGGTGTGTGTACTGTAACATGTCAATACCACCAATTCAATTAAACAGGCTATAGCATCATCATGTGGCCATAAAACTAATGCTCAAAGAAATAAATATGAAAAGTCAATGCACTTTTATTTGGTGCAACATCTAAAACTGAAAAGAGATACAGCTTCGAAGACAAGACAATGTGTCAGCTCTGCTTGGTTCGGTTTGAAGCCTCAAGGGATCCTGCCATCAAAGGGAAGGGTGGGGGGATGAAAGGGCAATAAAGCTTTGTGTACATGTGATGGGGAATAGGGAGGGGGGAATGGCAGGTGATAAGAACCAGAGCAGCCATATCCTGTTTGTGCCAACATCCCACAACAAGGCATCCTAAGAAATATGTGTAATAACCCCCAAAACATCTCCGTATTCTCAAAACATCTTCTCAAAACATCTTCAAAACATCTTCCAGTTGGCTGGAAATGGACTGGTCACGGGCTGAGGAATGGGCTGTGGGCAAACCTTTTTTGTATCTATCAAATGTGGGAGATTTCAGAGCTGGCTTGACTTTACTGCAACCAACACCTTTAGTAAATGAACCCTTTGCTTTAATCAAATGGAGTTGAGGACCTTTCTTTCCTAAGGGATCAGATTTGGGCAGGTTTGATACAATGACTAAGAGTCATTAGAAGGCTGCATCCTTTACCTTCAATGAAGAAAACAAGGCTAGAGCAAGCTATCTTGTCACTATTGGCAGTGAAATAACAATTGCTCCAGTGTTTGTTTTCCTGCTCTTTCCCATGTTCTTTTTTCTACATCTAGAAAATTTTAGAAGCTTTACGGTGAATAATAGTAGCATGTCCAAAGGACACTGCACCATTCATGGTTCATAGACATTTTTAAAAATGTAATATAGGATACACAATGAGTCACAGAGAAAGCTGCAGGAAGGAAAGGGCAAGCTGATTCTTTGAGGTTAGGAAATATTTGAACACAACATATTTGGCTGCAGAACCAGCCAAATGTATCATACTACTGGTCATCTCAACAAACAGGAAATTGTCTTTGATTGTTATGTTGGTTTATAATTCTAATGTCAGAACATGCTCCTGTAATTCACTGAGAAACAGAGAGGGATAAAGATATAGTTGTTCCCAATTAAGTAGTACCCTTAATTATTTACATATATTTGTCTTTTTTCCCTAAAAATCATTTTTGCAAGGGTTCACCAGAGGGATTTTGGGGAGAGGGAAGGAAAACAATAAACTAAAGACATCTAAATGCAAAGTCATTCTGAAAGGTTCATTCACAAAAATTATCAGTGAGTGCATTTACTTTTTCTGACTTTGGGTGTTTCAGAAGAGATTGTTAATATAAGTTGCAATCCTTCAAATAGATTTTAAAAGCACATGTTCATTTGTTTTCCCATATCAACACACAGAAATGGATACCTGCTTATTATTACTTCTTAATAGTCATTTAGCAGATATAGTCATTTAACAAAGGAATGAAGTATTATTTTTCCTGCCAGGAGACAACCATGTTGCTGTTTAAACTACAAGTCTCTAAGAATGTGTAGTGTGTACAGAAATACAATGGATTTTCCAGTCCCAACTGTGGTTGTAAGTCAAGGACTAGACTTAAAAAATAGCTGCAACAAATCCCACCCAAAGTGGTGGGATTCAGCCAGTTTGGGGAAACTTGTTATAAAAATTCTGTGCTGGCCCTGCTCTGCCCACCCTGCCCAGTCAGTCCTCATCTTGCCCACTTGCCCAGCATAGCTGCTGCTGCTCTCTGTCTGCCTTCCTCGCTTGCCTCAACCACACAGTCTCTGCGGGCCAGCCAGCTTGCCTGCCTTTGCTGCTGTGGCTTCATCCCACACAGCGCTCTCCCTGCAGCCCAGCTGAGCAGCCCTGATCTGCCTGAGTGAGCCTGCAAGCAAGCCCCAAATCCCGGCCTAGCTGCCTCCCATGTGGCCCAGCCAGCTTGAATGCCTTCTGCCGCGGCCTACCACATGGCGGCTGCAATCCAACTCTCTGCCTCTGCCTTCCTTCACCGGTCTCTGCTCCTCCTTGCTCACCTAGACTAGACTCGCCCAGCTGCCTTGGCCTGCTCCCACCCGTTCTAGCAGCAAAAGCCTGGAGGCAGAGGTGAGCGTGGCCAGGTGCCCCCTCAGGGAAGCAGGGCTGGGAAGGGTGCTTGTGTCCAAAGCCTCCTGTTTCTCTCACCCTCTGGCTCCTACCGCTTTGCTCCACCTCAATTTGTTCCTTCCATTAGCCTTCTCCTGCTTCTTGAGGCCCAAGTGCCCTGCCCTTCAGATCCCAATGGGGCTAGCACCTGGCGGTGGCAGTGCTCTGAGAGTGTGGGCAGATGTCCTAGGGCTGGACATGTGCATCGCAGTGGATCAGCAGTCTCAGCCCCATGGTGGTGTCTCCCCCAAAGGCCGCCCACCATCAGCCTTACCTTCATGGTTAGCCAGGCACTGGCCCTGTTGGGATCTGAAGGGTATGGTATTCAGGCCGGCAGAGGTGCATGGAAGATAAGGTCGATGCTGGTGTTGGGGGAAGGAGACTGCACTTGGCCAAAGAGTCAAGGGGGGACATGGAGAGGAACGTTCGGCTTCTGCGGGGCCTCTGGGCGACTTACACCTGCTTGCCTTCCCCTCCGCCTCGGATCCCGCATCCAGCCCATGATGGGGGCCACGCCGCTTCTGAGCCAAGCCAGCCAGTGGGTAGTTGGGAGGCCCTCACCCTGGGGGCTGCGCTGGGGCCGAGACTGCTGCTCCACTACAGTGCCCTGGGACCCTCCTGAAGTGCCGCCACTGCAGCCACTCTGTAGCTCGCCTTCCACCACCACCGCTCTGGAGCTCACCTTTTGCCTTCCGCCGCTGCTCTGGAGCTCGCTTTCTTCCTTCTGCCGCAACCGCCACTACTCTGGAGCTCGCCTTTGGGATGGATCAGTTTGTCCAGCCATGCTTTGCTCCCTGGGAAGGGCTCTGTCATGAAGGGCTGTGTGCCCAGACCAGGTGCTTTCTCTTGGGCCTCCCACCTTGCATGGGGAGACGGGACGAGGAAGTGTGTGGCCAGGAAGGCTGCCTGTAGTTCTTGCAGCCAAAGCCAGGATGTCTGCAAACCCGCAAGTATATATAAGGTCTTTTGTCTTGAGCAGGAGGTTGAACTATAAGACCTTCAAGGTATCTTCTAGCCTACGATTCTGAAGTCTCCAAGACAAGGTAATTTGCTTAAATTGTGTGTGTGTGTGTGTGTGTGTGTGTGTGTGTGTGAGAGAGAGAGAGAGAGAGAGAGAGAGAGAGAGAGAGAGAGAAAGAGAGAGAGAAAAAGAGAGATGTGGCTTCTTGGGGATGCATTTTGGACAAGTATGAGAAGAAATGACAAAAGGGCAATCAGTTTGGGATTAAATTCCAAATGAAATTGGGTCTTCAGGGTAAGGAGACATGAAGAATTTTCAACTGCAGGTTTCTAAACACCTTATTAAAATGAACGTCTAGTGGCAGCTCTTTAATTCATTAGTCCAGAGGGAGCAAAAGAGATAGGATCCCAATGAGGGTGTTAGTTATTTAGCTCAGGAATAACAGAACAACAGACTTGAAAGGGACTTTGGAGGTCTTCTAGATCAACCCCCTGCTCAAGCAGGAAAACTGAGGATGCCAAAATCTGAGTAGAGAGCCTGGGAAAGGTATCAGAATAACAGAATAACACTTAGAAGGGACCTATACCATTTCAGAGAAATGGCTGTCTAGTCTTCCCTTAAAAACTTCCAGTGATCAAGGACCCAGAACCTCTGGAAACAAGAAACTTCCACTGTAAGTTTCTCCTTAGTTTTAGGTTGCTTCTCTCTTTGTTCAGTTTCCATCCATTGCTTCTTGTTTTGCATTCTGCTTCTTTGGAAAATACTGTACATTGCCCCCTCCCCCTTCTTTGTGGCAGTACATATAAGGATGTGGATAATTCTACAACATGATAGATTAAGGCCCAGAATACACTTTGCAACATGATTCAGACATGTCAGCATCTTATTTAACATTTACATGAAGCTGATAGAATAGATTACTATCAATTTGGAATAAGGTATCATTAATATGCTGATAACACCTAGCTATAAAATTCCATCCCCACAGAATTTTAAAGAAAGAAGTACAGTAGAAAGCCTAACTTGAAGTCTAACTTGAGGATCTAAAAGGGATGAATGAGAGGCAGTGGCCTATTCAGAAATAGAACCATAATAGTTCCAACATGAGTTTGAGACTGGCTTGCACTGTACCCCGAAGAAGAGTTCTGAGTACAATTTAATTGTATGTTATTACATGTTAAGCTTGTAATGACTTGGATGTCAGATACCTGAGAGACCATCTGCTTCAAGTATAATTTTTCAGGAGGGCTTGCTATAGACCAGGGGTCTCAAACTCAATTTCATTGAGGGCCGCATCAGGGCTGTGTTTGACCTTGGGAAGGGCGGGTGGGGCACATGGCTGGGGTGGGAGTGGCCAGGGTAGATCTGGCCAGCTCAACATCACTTGTGTCAGGGGGCACCTGTGGTGGCCAAGTGCTAAGGCAGGACTTCCCTCAGACCCTCCCTCACTCTCATTATAATCTTCCTTCCTTCCTTCCTTTTCTTCTTTTTCCTTCCCTCTTCATTCTCCTTCCTTCCTTCCCTCTTTCTGTATTTTTCCTCCCTTGGTCTCTTCCCATTTTTCCTTCTTTTTTCTTTTTTTTCCTCTTTCCTTTTCTCCTTTCCCATCCATTCTTCCATGCTCAAATGCAAAAGGGGAAACATTTCTCCTTTTGTTTCGTTTTTAGTTTGTTTTGCTAGCCTTATGCCAGCAAAAATGGAGCTCAGGGGACTACATGCAGCTCCCCACAGGCCTCATTTTCAGCTGTGAGGCCTCCTGCAGCCCTCTGCCAGAGAAAACGGAGCTTGGGGGGACATGCACGGCCCTCCCAGGCTCCATTTTTGTTGGCAGAGGCACCACGGGCCAGTCCTTTGCTGTTTCCAGGGTGGCCCCACGGGCCAGATCTAAGCACTCTGTGGGCTGCATCCAGCCCATGGGCCTTGAGTTTGACTCCCTGGTATAGACTCTCAGATCATGTAAGTGAGAGGATCCAGTAGAAACTATCACCACACTGGCATTATGGAAGTAAGAAGGTCTCCTAATTTTCAGGAAATAAGTTTACATTATTATTTTCTATACAGCATTTGGAAAACAGGCTATCAGGCCTTGAGCAACTGCTTTATCCTAGTATAACATAACATAACAACAGAGTTGGAAGGGACCTTGGAGGCCTTCTAGTCCAACCCCCTGCCCAGGCAGGAAAACCCTACACCATCTCAGACAGGTGGTTATCCAACATTTTCTTAAAAATTTCCAGTGTTGGAGCATTCACAACTTCTGCAGGCAAATCGTTCCACTTATTAATTGTTCTAACTGTCAGGAAATTTCTCCTTAGTTCTAAGTTGCTTCTTTCTTTGATCAGTTTCCACCCATTACTTCTTGTTCTACCCTCAGGTGCTTTGGAGAACAGCCCGACTCCCTCTTCTTTGTGGCAACCCCTGAGATATTGGAACGCTGCTATCATGTCTCCCCTAGTCCTTCTTTTTATTAAACTAGACATACCCAGTTCCTGCAACCGTTCTTCATATGTTTTAGCCTCCAGTCCCCTAATCATCTTTGTTGCTCTTCTTTGCACTCTTTCTAGAGTCTCAACAACTTTTTTACATCGTGGCGACCAAAACTGGATGCAATATTCCAAGTGTGGCCTTACCAAGGCATTATAAAGTGGTACTAACACTTCACGTGATCTTGATTCTATCCCTCTGTTTATGCAGTCCAGAACTGTGTTGGCTTTTTTAGCAGCTGCTGCACACTGCTGGCTCATATCTAAATGGTTATCCACTAGGACTCCAAGATCCCTCTCACAGGTACTACTATTGAGCAAGGTACCACATATGTTGTGTCTCGTTCGCTTCCCCCGCAGCCGGGCCCGTCTTATCTGCTTCCGAACGCTGAGGAATGTCCTAGCATGCCTCCCGGCCCCAGCCCTGGCTCCATGCCCAGACAGGCTGAGGAAGAAGAAGTGCCCCCAGCCCCCAGCCCTGGCTTCATGCCCAGGCAAACGGAGCAACTAGACCCCTCCCCCTCCCCCACAGCATGTGAGCCTGAGGAAGGTCAATTACCAACAGCTGGAGACTGGAGTGACCCTCGCTTCAGGAGAGTTGATAGGTGGCGTCAACAGAAGGAAGGGAGGGGCAGGCCTGGATAAGTGCTGAGTCATGGAGCCACACCCCATGGCCTATATAAAGGATCTGCTTTCTGGCATTCTCTGAGTCAGGCAAAGTCTACCTTATATTGCTGAAGTCACTTTCTGGTCTCCTGCCTGCCTTGAGAACTTTGCTAGGACTTTGGCAGAGCTGCAGAGGCACGCCTGATTCGGATTTCCCTGACCCGGCCATCAGCGGAGGAGTGGGACACGACAACATATACGGTACCGGTGCATTTTGGTTTTTTTGGCCTAAATGTACTTTTTTCACTGTTGAATTTCATTTTGTTAGATAGTGCCCAATGTTCAAGTCTGTCAAGATCCTTCTGTAACTTGAGCCTATCTTCTGGAGTGTTGGCTGCTCCTGCCAGCTTGGTGTCATCTGCAAATTTGATGAGTTCCCCATCTATCCCCTCGTCCAAGTCATTGATGAAGATGTTGAAGAGTACTGGGCCTAAAACAGAGCCTTGGGTATTCCACTGCATACTTCCCTCCATGTGGATGTAGTTCCGTTGAGGACTACACGTTGAGTGCGGTTGGTCAGCCTGTTACGAATCCATCTGGTGGTGGTGCTGTCTAACCCACATTTTTCTACTTTTTCTAGTAGTAGGTTATGGTCTACTTTATCAAATGCTTTACTGAAGTCCAAGTAAATTATATCGACAGCATTCCTCTGGTCTACTAATTTTGTCATTTTGTCAAAGAATGCGATAAGATTAGTCTGGCATGATCTGTTTTTGACAAACCCATGCTGGCTTTTGGTTATTACTCTGTTTGCTTCTAGGTGTTCGGTGGTTCGTTGCTTGATTAGATAAATAGCTAATTATATTATTGTAATGTTTTTATGAAATTTGGTTTTAGGTTGAATTTTAGAAATAAGCCATAGTTTATAGTATATAAATGGTGTAAGATAAAATAATATATAAATGTAACCATCTCTCCACAATTTTTGTGAATAATTATATGACACAAGAATTGCATGGGAAATGGAAAGGTATACTAGCACTTGTTCAGAAACTTTTCAAAATGAAACTGCTCTAAATTTAAAATGGTGTGATTATATATGAGCAGGACCCTTTGCAATATCTGCAACTATATGGAATCAGCACTTTTCTCTCACACACAGACGCACACACAGTTAACTGTGTCTAGTAGAGAGTTATGTCATGATAAGAACCAAATTGAAACAGCATTGGAGTTAGAATGAGTTAGCTTTAGTCCCAAACAGCCATGGTCTGTAATTATAGTGACCGGATTTTAACATTGGTAAAGTGGGACACCATTGACTGGGGTGGGGGTGGGGTTTTCTAAATTTTCTTAGTACCGGTTCTGTGGGCGTGGCTTATTTTGGGGTGTGGCTTGGTGGTCATGTGACTGGGTGGGCGTGGCTAGCTGGTCATGTGACTAGGTGAGTGAACCTAGCTGCTCATGTGACCGGGTGGCCCTGGCTATGGGCATAGAAACTACTCAGAGGGGAGCTTCTGGGTGGCGCCACCTTTCTCGCTGGGTGCTAATTTATGGCACTCCGCATTGAATATGGTAAAAGCCGGATTTAACAACTGATCCCGGCTTCATTTCTCTCTCTGGTTGAAAGAGAGAGACAGAGCAAGGGGGAGGAATTGGGTAGATTCCCTAGGGCTTTGTTTTTGTAATACAAAGTCCTGAACGGTCGAATCCTTATTTACCCTCCTCATCTCCAGTATTCTCTGCGCTCCTGAAAAAGCAGGAAAAGAGGAAGGTGTCCACTTCTGCTATCAATTGATTTCTTTTTGTGGATACAAAAAGCAGGTGGAACGAGTATGAGGAACAATTATTGGTTTGCAAGTATTTTTTATTTTCTGACTTCCGCCCCCCCTTCAGTTTCGTTTTAGAGAAACTGAAAGCAGAGCGATACATCAAAGGGAGCTTTGCTGTTGAATCGAAACTGAATGGAGATTTTATCTTATTGTGTTTGACTGTGGACTGTTGGATTATATTACGCTGTTTAAGTACTTTACAAGGGGATTCTCAGCAGGAATTTTGTTATGGAGGTTCTTTCAGAAGAATGGATTCGTGACTTTATACAGGACTACACAGAAAGTATGTATTTAATTATTCAAAAATACGAATTGATAAAAAATGGGGACGTTTTGGATGAGAGTTTGGAGCAAATTAACCAGTGCAATTATTCGGAAAATGGAATGGAGGACATACAAATAAAAGTGGATAAATATGAAGATTTGATCGTGAAGAAACAAGGTGATCTAAAGAAGTTTTCTTTAAATAGTTTGGATGAGCTGCCTGAATTTGTGCTACAGGAGATTGTCCTCAAATGGAAAAGACTCACAAGCTTAATGTTTCCCAAGAGTTCTCTTTTGGACTGATGGAATATACGGCAGTAATTTTTGGATTTCTGGACATAAGGAATTACTAGGAAATATTGTGATTGACTTTTAAAAGGAGCAACGAAGGAAAGACAGAGATTAATGCACCAAAAAATGGCAAGAGACAAAAGTATTATTTTGAAACAAGGTTTTTAAAATATTAATAGACAAAATATTAGTGTCCCGAAAGGCAATTTGTGATTATAAGAGACTAGATATTTGGATATACTGGATTTTGATGAGGAAGGACTAAAGTTGAATAGATATTGTAATTAATTAAATAATATTGTAATTTTCTCTATTGAATTTTATAAATTTTATAATCTGTTGTATTGAATTTTAAATAGAATATTCTTGAAAGATCTTATGTAAGAAAGACTTGGGGAAATTATATGGTTATATGGTTATAGAAGCTATAAGGAGATATTCTCTGAACTGGATTGGATTTTTATGCTTTAGCTGGTTTTAAATATTTTAGGATTAATTTGTTCTACTGATTTATATATTTTATTACTGTTTATTGTTAATTTTTTGAAGGATTTGGTTATGTAAGGAGGAAGTCAGAGCTAGAGAGGGAGAATTGGTATAATAGTTTTGGGAAAAATTTTTTAGCATATGTTTGTTTTATTTTAACTATACCTTGTGTTTGTTCCGGGAAGCCAGGGGAGGGGAGGGGTTTGTGAAGGAGAGGTTGGGGAAAGGGGGATATTTTTTTTTTGTAAAACTTTTTGAATAAAAAAAAAAGAAAGAAACTACTCAGAGGGCTAAAAAAAGTAATTTCTGACCGGTCCTCGCACTTATGACCATCCTCACATTTATGCCCATTGCAGCATTTTTAACAACCATGTCACTTATTTCACAACTGCTTCTCTTCACCACGGTTACAAGATAGGGTGCAAAATGTAAAATGTGAGGACAGTTGTAGGTGTGAGGACCAGTCAAAAGTGTGAGGACAGGTCAAAAATAACTTTTTCAGCCCTCTGAGTAGTCCCTATGCACAAAATGTTGCAACAGGGATAAATGATGACCGGTCATAAGTGTGAGGACTGGTCAAAAGTGTGAGAACCTGTCAGAAATCACTTTTTTCAGCCATCTGGGTAGTCCCTATGCACATAGGGACTACCCAGAGGACTGAAAAAAGTGATTTCTGACAGGTTCTTGCACTTTTGATCAGTCCTCACATTATGACCGGTCATCATTTATCCCTGTTGCAGCATTTTTAATAACCATGTCACTCATGTCACAACTGTGGTGCTTCATGTGACCAGGTGGGCATGTCCAGGTGGGCATGTAACATAGCTTCTTTTCCCTAATGACAGTTTGCTGCAATGTTCGTAAGTGTGAAAAAACAGTCATAAGTCACTTTTTCAGTGCCATGCTTGTTAAACCAATTACCAGAACAAATCAATTCTCCCTCCCTCTTTCTCTCCATCTCTTTCTCCCCCTTTCTCTCTTTCTCTCCTTAATTTCTTTCTCCCTCCCTCTCTTTCTCTCCATCTTTCTCACCCCCTTTCTTTTTTTCATCTTTCTCCCTTCTATCCTTTATCTCTCTTTCTCTCCTTCATCATTTTCTGCCCCCCTCTTTTTCTCCATCACTCTTTCTCCAGATGGGGTAGGGTAGGCTGGCGCTGCGTGGGTGGGAGGCGGCCGCAGGACAGTCCTGCTGGGTGGACAACACACTTCATGGCCCAGTCCAGGTGCAGAGACCTCCTGCGGGAACCGAGCGACACCCCTGGGCCTTCCCACGCACCCACCTTGCTACGAGGGCTCGGCTGCTCCCTGCCGTCGGGACGGGCTTGAGGGAACTTAATCCGCCGGCGCCAGGCAGGTGCAAGGCCGGAGATTCGAACGGGGCCCAGGTGGAGCAGGAACATGCCTCCGTCTCCCTAGCAACACCCAATTGCCAGCGCGCCCCATCTGTGCAACCAATAGCAAAGCTGCACCTCTCTTTTTGAGAGGAGGCCAGAGGGAGCCAATCGCGATGCAGCACGGGAAGCCGTGGCTGGGAATCCTGGGAGTTGAAGTCCACGTGTCTTGAAAGTTGTCGCCTCCGCAGGAAAAAGCGGGGCTTTTTTAAAATGCTACGGGACGCGGGACAAATTTGTCAAAAGCGGGACTGTCCCGCCAAAAGCGGGACGTCTGGTCAGCTTATCTGTAATATCATTTCAGCCAAAATAGTCCCCAAACTTCAGGCTTTTCTAGGCATTCCATGTTCAACTCATAATATGCTCATAATCACAGCAGGGACAAATCTTTATCCAGAAGGTAGAGAGCTCACCATGTAAACATAGCCTACTGTGTCACAGTATGCATATTTCTATTTAGCTAATACTGATAGATTTATCCTTCTAACATAAAAATGCTCAGGATTGCATCAAGAAAATTAAAAACAAATGATCAGTAAAGGATAAAAAAAACAGCCATACAGTGAGGGTGAGAGTGAGAGAACGAATAGTTCAAAAATTATACCCGATCTACAGATATGTATTTCATACAAACTAACAACTATTATGAGAAGAAAGATTTTTTAAAAAAATAAAGTCTTGAGTATATTATAAACTTACTAAGAACAACATAAGTTAAGGAGCATTTGCTTCTTTTGTTAAACATTTGTTTGCTGTTTATTTCAGTTTGAAGATGTGTGCAGAAACATTTCATGATTGCTTTTAAGGCATATGCAGTGCATCTGATTTCCACTTGAGGGCATCTGACAACTGCATTAATTGATATGAAAAATAAAATGAAAATCAGACAAACTGTAATTTTTCTCACAAGTATCTACTTTCTTTTATCCAAGTAACATGGCAGGTTGTCATGTTTTTGTCCTTTTACCATTGATCCCATCTGTACATTCTACAGAGGACAGATAAGATTCAGGTGTCACAAATATGCAGCAACATTCAAACTTTGATAGAAGTATGCAATTAATTATATTACAGTAATAATAAATTAAGATGGACAAAGTAGCAAATGTATAGCTTACATATTCATACATATGTATATCCAAACAGGTGATACTTGAGATGCTAGAGGGTAAAAACAAATATAAAGCCAGATTAGAAAGGGTCAGAGTCAGACCATCAGGATAATTTGTCAGATAGGATGTTTTTCGAAGTACAAGGCTGATCGGTCATTGAAGATTCCTAATGAATAAAAATTGCTCTCAATAAGCTATTGTTATGGTGAACATCATCCCTAAAATGCTTTCCCATGCAAATAGCATTCAATAACTGTACATATTATAATGAGTGGTAGGTTGCTCCTAGTTTGGTCCAGTTCTTGCGAATTAGTAGTAAAAGCGGCAGGAGGCTCCACCCACCCACCCAGACATCACCATGGATGATATGCACAGAAGCACGCACACACGAAGCAAGAGCGCACACACACTCCCGTTGCAAACCAGTAGTAAAGGTAAGTAGAACCCACCCGATTATAATACAGTAAACAATGCCACAATTCTCGTTGGCTGTGTAGATGCAATGGTAAAAGTCCTAAGCTAGAGGAGGCACAGTCTAGCACAGGCCTCTCTAGAATCTGGATCAAGTGATACAAAGAACTTTGTGAGATTGGTTGCATTTTCCATTTGGAAGGCAAGCAGTGATGACAAGTTTCACATCAACTGTAGTTTATACTATTATTTTTTATAATTTCAAGTATTACATATTTTTTATTTTCCTTACAATGTTTATTTCAAAGAAACATTCCCACTTGCTGTTTATTTTCATATTTACTAGCATCTTCAAACCTGAATGAAGTAATAGTGCAACCTTCTTGAAGAGATTATTTCTTGATTTACCACATTTATTTATTTTTATTTTATTTATTTATTTGTCAAACACAACAGTATATATAAGTATAAGCATGAAATAACCATACAAATTGGATACAATCAAAGGGAACATTAGGACAGGAACGGTAGGCACGCTGGTGCTCTTATGCACACCCCTTACAGACCTCTTAGGAATGGGGTGAGGTCAATAGTAGATAGTCTTTGGTTAAAGCTTTGCGGATTTTGGTAAGAGACCACAGAGTCAGGTAGTGCATTCCAGGCATTAACAACTCTGTTACTGAAGTCATATTTTCTACAATCAAGATTGAAGCGGTTCACATTAAGTTTAAATCTATTGTGTGCTCATGTATTGTTGTGATTGAAGCTGAAGTAGTCTTCATGTTCGTGCCTACTGTTCCTGTCCTAATGTTCCCTTTGATTGTATCCAATTCGTATGGTTATTTCATGCTTATACTTATATATACTGTTGTGTTTGATAAATAAATAAATAAAATAAAATAAATAAATGTGGTAAAATATTGGGAAGTTTCTAGAGAAGATAGCGATACATCAGCTATAGAGGAATCATAGAGTCATTTATAGTCATTTACTAGATCAATGATGGCTAACCTTTTTGCCATCACGTGCCAGGAGCGGGGGAGGGTCATGCACATGCGTGCCCACACCCATAAATCTATGTGCCCCGCCCCTGTGCATGTGCACACAATCCTCCCACTCCCCCGCTCCTGGCACACGATGGCCCAGTAGGCCCGTTTTTCTCTGTCACCAGGCTCCAGAGCTTTTCTATGAGTCTGAGGAGGGCGAAAACGGCCTCCCCCCACCGGAGGCCATCCTGAGGCTGGAAATGGCCCATTTGCCAACTTCTGGTGGGACCAGAAGGCCTATTTTTTGCTATCCCCAGGCTCCAGAGCCTCTCTAGGAATCTGGGGAGGGTGAAAACGGCCTTCCCCACCCCACCCCGGAGGCCAAAAACAGCCCATTTGCCAACTTCCGGTGGGACCTTCCCCCCCCCAAGGCCCTCTGGAGGAAGGAAACAGCCTGTTTCCCTACCTATAGTGGGCCCAGAATGCCCGAAAATCAGCTGGCCGGCATGCACATGCGCGCCGGAGCTGAGCTTGCCTTCCCACCAATATGGCTACGTGTGCCACCTGTGGCATGCATGCCATAGGTTTGCCACCCCGGTACTAGATCATTTCAGTTGCAATTCAGATCTGGGCATGGGCCAAGACAGCACTTTCCATATGTATGGGGTAGGTATTATTATCTGGATGCCAGTATTTATACCTTTTGATCCCTTTGGACCTCACAATCATATTTGATTCCATCAATAATAGAATCCTTTTGGACCACTTATAAGAGGTCATAGGAGCATTGGTTTATGGTGAGCCAGTTGACAGCCCTGGGGAAGGGGCAGTTGATCTTTTGCCCATTCCAATACCAAGGCCTGACCTTTCCCCCTATACTGCTTAACAACTACATAACATCCTGAAAAAAATAATCAGTATAGTGAATAGTATAGTACGCCTGTGATAATCAGTTACGCATTACCATCCCACAGTAGTTGTGGAGATGCTTCAAACACTGGATGAAAAAACAAGCTCAGAGTAAACCGGAGACGGCTTTGGTCGCGTTGGTGGATGACCTCTGGAAGGCTCGGGACAGCGGGTGTTCCTCTGTCCTGGTCCTTTTAGATTTCTCAGCAGCTTTTGATACCATCGACCATGGTATCCTGCTGCGACGGTTGGAGGGATTGGGGGTGGGGGGCACTGTTTATCGGTAGTTCTCCTCCTATCTCTTGGACCGTTCGCAGACGGTGTTGGCAAGGGGGCAGAGATCCACCTCGAGGCGTCTCACTTGTGGGGTGCCACAGGGGTTGGTTCTCTCGCCTCTCCTGTTCAACATCTATATGAAGCCGCTGGGTGAGGTTATCCGTGGTTTCGGGGTGCAGTGCCATCTGTACGCTGATGATACTCAGCTGTACATCTCCACCCCGAACCACCCCAACAAAGTCGTCGAGGTGATGTCCCGGTGTCTTGAAGCCGTGCAGGTCTGGATGGGGAAGAACAGGCTCCAGCTCAACCCCTCCAAGACAGAGTGGCTGTGGATGCCAGCGTCCCGGTACAGTCAGCTTACGCCATCGCTGACTGTTGGGGGTGAATTACTGGCCCCCAGGGGGAGGGTGCACAACTTGGGCATTCTCCTGGATGACCGGCTGTCCTTAGAGGAACATCTTACGGCCGTCGCCAGGGGAGCATTTTATCAGGTTTGCCTGATTCGCCAGTTGCGTCCCTTCCTAGACCGGGACTCCTTATGCATGGTCACTCATGCCCTCATCACTTCCTGTCTGGACTATTGCAATGCTCTCTACATGGGGCTCCCCTTGAAGAGCACCAGGAGGCTCCAGCTAGTCCAGAATGCGGCTGCGCGGGTGATAGAGGGAGCACCACATTGCTCCCATATAACACCTATCCTGCGCGGCCTGCACTGGCTGCCGGTAGCCTTCCAGGTGCAATTCAAGGTGCTGGTTATCACCTTTAAAGCGCTCCATGGCTTAGGACCGGGCTACTTACGAGACCACCTTCTGCCACCGATAGCCTCCCATCGACCTGTGCGCTCCCACAGGGTGGGCCTTCTCAGAGTGCCGTCGACCAAACAATGTTGGTTGGCGGCCCCCAGGGGGAGACCCTTCTCTGTGGCGGCACTGGCCCTTTGGAATGAACTGCCGCCAGGGTTGCGCCAACTCCCCGACCTCCAGACCTTCAAACACGAACTTAAGACCTTATTATTTCATCGTGCGGGACTGGCCTAAGCGAAATTTTAAATGGAAATTTTAAATGGGTTTTATGTCGGTCTATGACCATTTTAGTTTGATTTGGCCGATTGTAAATATTTGGTTTTTAATTTTGCCTTTTAAATTTGTTGTTTGTACTTTGTGTTGGTTTTTAAATATGGCTGTAAACCACCCTGAGTCCTTCGGGAGAAGGGCGGTATAGAAATTAAATTATAAATAAATAAATAAATAAATAAATAAATAAATAAATAAATAAATAAATAAATAAATAAATAAATAAATAAATAAATAAAGATCTCCAGTTTGTGGTGTTCAAAAACATACTAATAAAGTTCTAATGATTGTTAGAACTTGGTCCCACTTTCTATAAAAGAGCACTAAACTGTCAGCTCAGGCTAAAGAAACCCAGATTTGGCTGGTGTGCCAGTTACAGTGCTTCATGAACTATTTATTTATAAATAATGGATTAATAAGAACAGCTTCCATTGCAATCTGTTACTTTAAGAACAGGAATGCAAATCCTTTCATTTTTATCCCTTCCAAAATTTCTTTTTCTGACACGTGCTAGATTGCTGGAGCCTGCAATACTATTTTTGGAAGTTACCCTCTTGGGATTGTTTTTAGGAATTTACAAAAGTTGTACTCTTGCCCATTTATTTGGCCAGGATTCTTCTACCGTCAGTTTCTCAAGTCACAAAAACCCTCTCAGTCTATCATTTTAAAGCAAGTTCTGAGAAATGCTGTTTCAGAATTTCATAAAAATTATCTTTCATTCTTTTAAATAATAATTATTCCCCCATAGCATCTAAATACATTTCATTTACAAAGATTAGCATGTTTTCATTGATTTATTAGCATGCTGGGAAATGTCTAACGGAACTTAACCTTTCTAAACTCAGAGTGTTGAACCCACATTCCTCCAGTAGAAACCCAAATTTAGACACAATTATATTTAAAAGAGGGAAGCAATGTTAGGAGCAAAGGAAGTAAAGCTGAATTCTCTCCACTCACAATTTATTTTCAATAGATTTGTTATCCAGCTGTCTTATTCATATGACCTTTTTGTTCTGATAATTGCAACCACCCTGTTTTACACACCAAGGCAGATCTGCCTTAAAATAAGTTAACCTATTTGCAATTTTGTTTAATTGTTTTGAGAATTGTAACACAGGCTGGTAACAGCATTTCCAAGTTTTTCTTCATATAAAAAATATACTGTAACACAATACATTAGTGTCTTCTTGAACATTTTCTTTGAAAAGCAAATATAGAAATAGATCACACCTTTTCTTTTTAATGTGAATTTATTGTTCCTTAAAGGTGCATATACAAATATAGATTCAAATCTATATATTAGGGTAATCAGAACTCTCCTACATAAACCTAGACATCCATTAAATGCCATCAAAAATTTAGAATATTATGTATGTCAGCTTCCATCTAGTGGTCATCCATAGATTGGCAGTTCAGATCTCATAGCCCTACAGTGAACATGATTAATGTCATCTCTTACTTAGAGAAACAAAACACCTAAGATTTGCATTTCCCCTCTTGCCTGTAGAGCCAGCCATGACCCGTACATGACCACATAGGAATTTGGCAACAGCCATTAAAATATTAAGCTTTCTGATTAAGATTCCCATTCTTACACATGAACCGTCATCTCAATTTTTTATACATTCCCAAAGAATGTATAAAAATCCACCTACTCTCAACTCCATTTTGTCAGCCATCTCAGAAACATACTGCTGTCACTAAATTCCTTTCCTGCAGTCTGCCTCCATTTTATTTCCAGCATTTTTCACCCGGCTTGGAACCAGATTTTTTCTTCCGACATCTTGAATAGTTTTCTTCATTCCAAAAAGTAAGGCAAAGATAACCAGAGTTATCTAAATACACTGTAATGGTCTAAATATGTAATGCTTGCATATTGAATCTGATTCAAGGAGCACCAAAAAAATTACATTGATGCCTTTGGACTCGTTATTACCAAAAAAGGGGGAGGCAAACTTTTCTCAGGTTTTCTTTTTAAGATAATGAGGAATCATTAGCTATCAAGTATAATTTCAAACATTATACCATTATAATTCACAAAATATTATAAATTTAGAAAGAGTTAGAAATTTAGATTTAGAAACAGATTCTATTTAAAGTATTTGGAGACAGATGGAACTGCTGAAACCTCAGTTGAACAGCTCCTGAATAAATGTACTTCTGAATTTTCAAGACATTTTTTAATATGTGTTCTTATGTTAGCGATGGTGAAGTTGATCTGGGATATGAAACTCCACACAGATAAGGACCTTGCAGGATATGCAGCAGATACTGGAGCAATTATGTTTGCCAAAAAGACGTGCATTTTATCTAGCCACTAAAGCCACTATCTAGGCAAAGCAATAGAGTGACTGACTTTCAATAAAATGAACCTGCTTCTTGCCTTAGTTCTAATTCATGAAGATGGGAATACTGATACTGAGAGAAGCTGGTGAAACATCAGAGGCTTGGCACAGAAAGTACATTTCCAAAGCTCAAAATGATTAGTTGTACTTCAAACTGAAATATTTACATACTACTGTGCTAAATCATAAATATTATGCTTAATAATAAAAGTGATACTGATAAACCACTGAAAACTTGGCTGTGGTAAAGTTTCAAGCCCTTATGCCACTGTTATATTTCACCTAGTGTCTGGAGTCACATGCAAATCTGAGTCATATTTTTGCAACCAAACTATGTTCCAGGTGGCATAACAGTTTAGTGAAAAGTAAGCCACCCTTATGAAATCTGAATGTAATAGAAAACAGATTAAAAGGCCAGAATAAGAAAATTATGCCAATAAGAATATATAGGAAATGGTCATTTTAAAAAATTGTCATCCTCAGAAATTCTGATTACTGCATTTTTTTCCTGTCCAGAACAGTTTGGCAAAATCAGTATAGAGTCTGCAACCATTTCTTAATATCTTGTATCCAAAAAACATCATTACATATCAAAACAGTGAAATTTACTAACAGTTGTCCATGTCTAAATCTCTAGCTGGACTTATTTGGTGTACAAACCAATCAAATATAACTTTAACTTGTAGGCCTGCTGGACAGAAGAAGATTTTCATCAGTATTACAAGGCTTGGGGAGTATGAAATAATCCTTTTTCTCTTACTCTTGGTGGCCCTGAAAAAAACTGCCTGGACCACCAGTGCTAATAATAATATAAAAATTAAGCCATACATTTCAGTTATTAAATTTTATGTCACATCCAGTTTGTGCATATGCACATATACACACACAAGCTGCAAAATGGTATTACATATAACTGCTCTTAATTTTAAAAAAAAAATGAATACTAGGAAGTTAATTTTCATACTCCTGGTAATTATATTTGTCATTGTTAGTTGCGAAGTCATGTCTGACCCATCGCGACCCCATGGACAACGTTTCCCCAGGCCATCCTGTCCTCTATCATCCTCTGGAGTCATTTAACCTCACACCTACTGCTTCAGTGACTCCATCCAGCCACCTCATTCTCTGTTGTCCAGTTCTTCTTTTGCCCTCAATCTTTCCCAGCATTAGGTTCTTCTCCAGTGGCCAAAGTATTTGAGTTTCATCTTCAGGATCTGGCCTTGTAAAGAGCAGTCAGGGTTGATCTCCTCTAGGACGGACCGGCTTGATCGCCTTGCAGTCCAAGGGACTCGCAGGAGTCTTCTCCAGCACCAGAGTTCAAAGGCCTCAATTCTTTGGTGCTCAGCCTTTCTTATGGTCCAACTTTCACAGCCATATATGGTGATTATATAAATTTATGTAAATAAATTATTGCCATCCTGACTTGACCTAATAGAGGTTCCCATTATATCCAATTACTCTTTTGTTCTTGTCTCTATGTTATCTGTTACCTTCCACTTCTTTTATTTCTTTCAACCATGCAGAACATAATTAAATCCACTAATATACGAAAAAGATAAACTAATCTAGAGTAATTTAAAGACTTCTTCAAGTCATTCTTGGCTCCATTATATTTATTCATACAAAGTCTATGTCTATAGGCAATCCTCTTACTGGTAGCAAGTATAATCAACTCTTCAATCTATTGAATAAATGGGGACATATATTTATCTTTCCAATGTTGCAATGTAACTATTTTAACTATTATAAAGGCAAAGCCAATCCACTTACATTGTCCATTTGTCAAATTCCATGTAATAGAAATGTAATTCAAGACAATATTATCCTTTAATTCTAAACCGCTTAGAAAGGGCTGTGAAGTGATATATAAGTCTAAGTGATATTGCTATAATGAAATATGGGATTTATTTATATAAATTACAGTAAGCTAAAAACATGATAGTTATATGTATTTACATACAATAAATTAAAATACTTATGTAGCTACAATTTACACACACTCACACACAATATTTGCATAAGATAATTTATATAGAATTGTAACTGTTTACTGTTGTAATATATTATATTCTATATTGAATTTTTTTCTCTTGTATTTTTTCACTGATTTTTAAAACATATATTGCATTTTTTAATTAATATATGAATCTTTGTATTCTGTTCCTTTTATTTTTGTCCTGCTTCACTTTTGGAGAACATACAAGTCTATGATTCATATTTATACCATGCCCTAATTGTAACATTCTTTGTCTGGGTAATAAAATATGCAATACAAAAATTACGAAAAAGTAAAACATATAACATATTAAGCACAAAGAACAATTAAGGGCCAAAAGCAAATATAAGCAAAATAATTTAAATTTGTCTGAACAAGTCAAATAGAGTTAGAGAGGATTCCTGTCATATCCCGTGGAGGATTTCTTGATATAGGTAAACTTGTTCTGAAAATGATCAAAGAACAGGTAACAGTTGCCCCTCTTTCTATGACCAACATTTTGATCCGATTCCAGAAGAGAAACTGAAGAGCCAGTTCTTTGGGGAGTCTGCTAGAACTGCAGATTTGGGATGCAAAAATATGAACTAGGACTAGTTGGCAACAAATAAATATAGAAAACATTAATGCCATGTTACCTTCCTGAGGTTAACTGGATTTTTTTGCAACCACAAATTTATTTTTAAATGTAAGCATGGATCTTTTCTTGCCACAGGAGATTAAATAACAGAATAGGCCAACAAAACATTTATAGTAGAAAGATTGTGGCAGAATTCATCCAAGCCCAATAGTGTAAAGTACTGTGTTATCCCAAAAATACAACCTACCACCAAAACAAACCCTAGCCTAATTTTCCCACCTGCACCTAATATAAGCCCTACCCCAAAATAAGCCCTAATTAAGCCCCACCCACTCTGGTTGTATGAGATGGGTCAAGGCACAGGTATAAAAATCAACCTATGGAAGGGGTGGGGGGTTGGAGGTGCCCCATGCACCCTGCACCTGCTTACCTTAGGACCACTGCAGTTAGGCCTCCCATGCCCCGACACCCGTTGCGTCACTGCCTGACTTCTTCGCAGCCGCTTGTGGCCGCTCACAGCCAAATTTGTTGCACCAGTGCAGCCAGTCTCAGAAGGACGCTGCAAGGTTTATCATTCCAGTGGAGCCACTCATGGCAGGACACCATGAGGTTCATCACACCAGTGGAGCCATTCACATGTGCAACAGCACAATGCACCACGTAGCATCCTGCCGCGAGCAGTTGCACTGGCACAACGATCCTCACGGTGTCCTGCTGAGAGCGGCTCCACTGGGACAATGAGCCTCGTGGCATCCTGCTGATAGCAGCTCCACCAGTGAGACAAGCCTTGCAGCGTTCTGCTGCGAACAGCTCCACCGGCACAAGACCCAAGCTCCAGTGTCCCAGCAGCAGCAGGGCCAGCAGAGGGAGGGCAAAGGCCGGGGCACGCCAAGAGTTTGGGCTGTTGCAGCCACAGACAAGTAGATGGTGGGACAGAGGGCGGAGCTGGCGGTAGTAGCTCTCCCATCCCATCAGCCCCTGAGCTTGCTGCCTTCTGCATATAAAAAAAAAGACCTCCCCGAAAAGTGCTTATTTTGGGGCCCAAAGGTAAATAAGGCTGGGTCTTATTTTCTGAGAAACATTGGTAGGTAGAGATAATTCCATAAAATCCAGAAGATTAAAGGTGGAACAAAATACAGTAAGGATCAGGTCAATGTTCAAAAGTCTAGACAAATAAGTTGAATCAGAAACTCAGGCATAAAAGGGCAAAGATGCAAAACAAGTGTTTTTTAAAATACGTTCTATTTTTATGTAGAACTTTTTATATAAGCTATCCCCACTCAGCTGATATGCATTCATCTTTCAATGAAAGACAATCAGGAATACCACCAACTTTTCAAGACAGAGCTATCTCCCACAACTGTTTCTTCACTGGATATTCAATTTTGCATTAAGAGTGTGCCCATGATGTCAGAGAATCTGAAAAAGCATGCTCCAATGCTAGTTTTGTAAATTGCCACTCAGTATTCTTAGGCTATGGCAATTTCCTTTTCATGCTTCCTTTTGTGAATAAATTATCATTTGTTTATCCCTATGATTACTAAATTTAGTTGGTTCATTGCCTTTCATCTTTATAGTTTTCTTTACCACTTTCCCCGATGGAATATGGATATCAACATAAAGCTTAACAAGCACTAAACTTAAATAAATGGATCCTGAGACAATAGGTAAACATTTCCAAAAATGCAGCCAATCTCTTGACTAATATGTTAAAATAATATGTACACAGTATAAGTTCCACGTATATTTGGAATATTACATATCATATAGAATAGAATAGAATAGAATTTTATTGGCCAAGTGTGATTGGACACACAAGGAATTTGTCTTGGTGCATATGCTCTCAGTGTACATAAAAGAAAAGATACGTTCATCAAGGTACTGTATCACTGTATTTTTAACCTTTTATAAGATGGTTCAGCTTTGAAATGGAAACTAATTTGTTATTTGTCTCTTAAATCTGGAATTTGATGTAAATTTGAAAATTGAAACTAGTTCATCTATCTTAGCTAGACTTTGAAAAAGGTATTTCTAAGAAATACACATGGTCTTCAACTTATGGCCACAGCTGAGCCCAAAATTTCCACTCCTAAGGAAGACAGTTGTTAAGTGAGTTTTGCCCCCATTTTATGACCTTTCTTGCCACTGTAGTTATAAATGAATCACTACAGCTGTTAAATTAATAAAAGGGTTGTGTCTGGCTTCCCCATTCACTTTGCTTGTCAGAAGTCATAAAAAGTGATTACATGACCCGAAGACACTGCAACCATCACACATACACATCAGTTGCCAAGCATCCAAATTTTGATCATGTGACCAGGAGAGGTTGCAACGGTCATAAGTATGAAAAACAGTTCTAAAGTCACTTTTACAGGGCCATTATAATGTCAGATGGTCACTAAATGAATTATTATAAGTTGAAAACTACCTGTAAGTCATTTCCTGGGGGAAAAGTATCTTAGCCAATTAATTTTAGGATAGTATTTCTGTAATTTCTTTATAATCTCCACTAATATCAAAGCAAAATTGTACATAAGGCTTCTTACGTCAAATTCAGAGCTGGTTTGATGTAGTGGTTAAAGTATCAGGTTAGAAATGCAGAGTGTCAGGGCTGTCTCCGATCAATTCCTAGGGGGAGAAAAAACCCTTGACTCCATAAATTCAGAGAAAAGGTACTTTTATTAAGAATGAACTGAATGCAGCAAAAGTCAGGCAAGGTCTTAAGCAAATCTTGAAGCATCATAAATGCTGGTAGATGACGTTATCTAGCTTGATAATGAAATGTGTGCAAAAAAACCACCAACCTCAGAATGCATGAAAGACCCCATATCAGAAGTGGCCCACCTTCCTGTTGACATTATAACCAAGGGGCATGTACAGAACAGATTCAAGGTTAGGCTAAAGTCTTGTCTTGAGTCTTGACCTCAGAGCTCCTGTTTCAAATGCACACCCAAATCTGTTCAGCTAATTCCTATGAATAAGTAGAGTCACCGTATTAGTCAATTTTTGTTAATCTCCATGGCTCCTTGACAAGATTTTCAACATCCAATACTGTTTATGCACATAAAAAGGTCTAAATCCTAGTATAATGATGATTGCTTCGACTAAAAAGGGTCTCCTAAAATGTGGGAATGAAATCATTCAGATGCTTCACCTGGGTTTCATTGGACCATAAGCTCTTTAACTCAGCTATAGGCATAGGTGGCTATGGTCACGACAAGAAGGAATCACATCTAAAATTACAGCAGTTTTCCATTTAAGATGCTACAAAAGTGATCTGGTGAAACAGACCTGACCATGTTTTTTTTCCTCTTGATTATAATATTAATGAATAATTTGAATGGAAATGTTAAGTTACAATACAGAAGAAATCTACTCTTCAATTAACTTTTTTTTAACAAACAGTAATCTACTGAAAAGTTAGTCATTTTGCCTCAAAACTGTAAGCTATGCAAATTTTATGAAGTTCCAAGATTATTCCACAAAGACAAAAGTTATTATTAAGGTTCTTACAGGAACTCATTTTAGCTTAACATGTTGAAACATCTCAAAGAGATTTTAAAAAATACATAATTAAATGCATAAAGTTTATTCTGTTTGTAGTCACAAAAACAAATTCATGGGAAAAGGATTTAGTACTAATCCCCTCCATTAACAGAGAGTTACTGATACAGCAAGGATGCAAAACTTCAGAATCAATCTGTTTAGTACAGGTAGTCCTCGACTTACGACCATAATTGAGCCCAAAATTTATGTTGCTAAGTGAGACATTTGTTAAATGTCAATTTATACAATTTTTCTTGCCATAGTTGTTAAGTAAATCATTGTAGTTGTTAAGTTAGTAATGTGGTTATTAAGTCAATCTGGCTTCCCCATTGACTTTGCTTGCAGGAAGGTCGCAAAAGGTAATCATATGACTTTGGGATACTGCAACCATCATAAATATGAACCAGTTGCCAAGCATCTGAATTTTGATCACATGCCCTTGGGGATTCTGCAATGGTTGTAAGTGTGAAAAACGGTCATAAGTCACTTTTTTCAGTGCTGTTGTAACTTTGAACAATCATTAAATGAATTATTGTAAGTCAAGGACTACCTGTACTAGTGCAATCAAAGGGAGTCTATCTCAGAAGCTTTTTAAGGGGGGGAGGATCAGCATAATAAATAATGCAAAGCTTAGCAGCACCTTTCATCTTCTTCTCCACTATGGAATCTGTTTAGGAAGTTGGAAGTCTCTAAAAAATGAAGAGACACAAAAGGGATCCTCAGCTCCTTAAAAAAATCTAATGATAGCCTTAAGGATGCACTTAGGCTTTCTTCAGTGCAGAACATGAAATTATTTAACATTTTTTCATAAATACATTCAAATCCCCCCATGAATTTGCCCTACTGGCTTTACATGCATTTTAAATGCCATGTTTAGAGAATACAGAACAGTTTACTTTTAAGTCAGTAAATACTCAACAAAGAACTTGACAAAATGTTATTACTTACACTGCATATACAATACACTCTCTTTTCAAATATAGCATATTTAATTCCTACACAAAAAGCATGTGCCTGTGGGAGACAGATAGCCTAAACTTCCTGAAGTTCACTATTCTATTATATATATGTAAATCACTACAGTATTTCTATCAGGTATTGATGTCTGAAACATTCATTGACCAATCTTGAACTGCAGTCACACAATATATATGTCTGTTTGTGTTTGTCTATGCATGCGTGCAATAGATTAATAATGTAGTCATTATTAATGAAGTACTAAAGGAGGTCAAGTGTTTTTTTCTAAATACTCTATAGAAACACAAACCAGTAGATTGTACTATAAAAAGGAGTCCCTGTGGATTTTACGCCGCTGGTCATTGCCAACTATAGGGGGCAATGCGTGTTTCTGTTACAAGACCACTGAGCCAGTCCTGTCAGAAGACATTTCTGTGATCATGACATTATGGAGCACTGTTACCTTCCCACCAAAGTGGTACCTATTAATCTACTCACATTTGCATGTTTTCGAACTGCTAGGTTGGCAGGAGCTGGCGTGAGGATGGGAGCTCATCTTGTTGCACAGGGCTCAGGTCTTAAACCTGGGCTGACAGTTTTCCAGTCTTAACTGCTGATATAATATAATGTCATGTCATGCATATATACTACCTGTTCACTCTTCTATCTATTCATTTTGTTTCTCTATTCATTCTTGTCTTTTTTTCAGTCTATTTCCTGCATTCATCTACTTTATCTTTTCCTGTCATTGTTAGAGTATGCAGTAGATAATGACATATTAAAACTGGAATTGCCATTGCAAAATGATTCAGTTATAATGCACAATATCACAGTACTACGTAATTTAGTAATAGCTGTTCTGGAAATCCCAGTTGCCATCACTAACCAGGGAGCATGGGTCATTAAGCAAGAACTTCACATGACTGCAACTTGTGACTTATTGCCAACTTTCTATTTGACTTTGCTTGTGGGAAGCAAGCACAGAATGTCAGAAATTGTGATTATGTGACCATGTGACACTATAATGTCATAATTATGAGTCAGGTGCCAAGCTCCAGACTGTGATCACTCAACCACGGAGATGCTGTGACAGCCAGAACTCCAAGGACCTGTCATAGTTCCCTATCATTCACCTCCATCATAACTTTGAAAGATCGTTGAAGGAATGGATATACGTTAAATATCATCTATACTTTGCTACAATACAACCAAAGACAAAATGTTCTAAATTAGATTTCATGAACAATCCTTTAATATGACAGTCATCAAAATATATGCTCCAACAACTGATGTGGAAGCTGATGTTCATGAGTTATATGATGACATTCAAATTAAAATTGACAGAACACGTGTCGGAAACGTGTCTTAAAACTGACAGAACACGGATGTAAACAAGTGTTTAAATCCAACCCCTCTGTAGTTCTTTACTACGAATTCGGAATCCGGTGCCTCCTCCCCAGGTGAGTGGGTGGCCAGGAGGTCAGGTATTTCCACACTCCCGTCAGGGCGCTGCTTGTATGGTGTGCAGTTGTGCCGAACTGATCGCTCACACCTGCTCAGATAGCTCAAATCCTGGCCTCCCGGCTACCCACTCACCATTTCTGACAAATGGCATTCCAGTCTCTTGTTGAAAGCTTCTAGTGATGAAGCTCCCACAACTTCTGAAGGCAAACTGATCCGGTGGTTGATTCTTCTGTTGGAAAAAAATTCCTTAATTCAACTCCTGATGGCTTTGTAGACCACCCCTTACAGTGTTCTATGGAACAAGATGACTCTTCCATTTCCGACCACTCTCTAGTGGATTCCCATTCTAATATTAACCAGGCTTGGCCCTGTTTAGCTTTAGAGGTCAGATCACAGAAATAGCTTCAGTCCCAAATAACACCAGCAGCAACGCTTCTGATGGGGATCTCGAAGGCAGGGAAATCTAGTAGATCTCTACTTCTGATCCACGTCAGACACCCAGTTTGCTAGGCTCAGAATGTTACATGCTGGCACTGTTGTCTTGTCTGCACTGCAGCTGTAAACTAGATCAGGGGTGAAATGCTACTGGTTCAGGCCGGTTTATCCGAACTGGTAGTAAAAAATATTTTTAAAAAAAGTTCCGACGATCAGCTGAGTGACCCATGATTGTCGGAACTTTTTTTTTTTTTACTTTTTTAGCATTATTTTTACTACTGGCTCAGATGAATATTAGTAAAAAATAGTAAAAAAAAAAAAGGCTCCAATGATCACAGCTGTGCCACATGATCATCAGAGCCTTTTTTTTACTTTTTAAAGCATTTTTTTACTACCTATTCATCTGAGCCAGTAATAAAAAAAAATGCATTTAAAAGGTAAAAAGAAAGATTCCGACGTTCGCACACCTCAGCTGTGATCTTCAGAGCCTTTTTTAAACTTTTTAAAAGCATTTTTTACAACCTGTTTTCCCGAGCCGGTAGTAAAAAAATGATTTTAAAAAGTAAAAAAAGGCTGCGATGATCACAGGGGTGGGGAGGGTCCATTTTTGCTTCCAGCAAGTTTCCCTGAAGCATGCTAGACCAAAAACAGGGGGTCTAGGCCAAAAATGGGGGGGAGGGTCCGTATTTGCTCCCAGCAGACTTCGCTGAAGCCTGCTAGGCCAAAACTGGGGGGTGGGGGGGTCTGTTTTTTGAAAGAGAGAGAGAGGGAGGGAGGGAGGGAGGGAGGGAGGGAGGGAAAAAGGAGAGGAAGGACGGACTACAAACCTGGCACTAGATGCAGCTTCAGAGGATAATCCAAGGCTGGAAGGGACCTGGAGGTCATCTAGTCCAACCCTGCTCCAGCAGGATATTGTTAGTGAGTTTCTGTCTTTTGATCCCCTGGTCACATGGTTCTATAGCCAAGCCCACCCATTCACATGACTCACCACCACCAAGCCATGCCCACAGAACTGGTAGAAAAGAAATTTAGATTTCTTTCTAAATCTGCAAGGCAGGTGGGTGAGGCAGGAGGATGGTGCAGAGGGGGGTGTAAGGGAAGCTGGTTTTGGGAGAAGTGGATTGGCCACCGCCAGGGTCTGGGAAGGATTTCTCTCCCTTCAAGGTTGCAGCCATTGGGTGGGAAAGGAGCGGTGCCTGGCTGGGTATGCCGAGCGCGTTAGGGGGGAGGTGCAGTCCAGTTGCAGCTTAAGTACCTGGAGCTTGAAACTGCAACTCTGCATATGTCCCATGCATTTCCCAGCTGGAGTTCTCCATGCAAAAAGATGTTTGCAGCATGGAACCATTGCATTGTTCAAAAGCAGCCTGGCCACCTAGTAAATTGGAAGACTTTGCAAAAGCACCTTTCTTTTCTCGGCAATTGGCTCTCATAAACATATAACTGCCTAAAAGTCTGTAGAGGTTCTCAGTCATCTAGGTCATGGTTTTGAAGCCTTCCATGTTGTGCTTATTTCGAAGGCCAAGCGAGGAGTGGCTGGGAGGGGAGGGGCAAGGCTTCAGCCAGTTCACCAATTTGCACATAAGGTTAGCTACCAATTCTCCCAAACCGGTGAGAACCAGCTGAATACCATCACTGCATTTTGCCCAAATTTACTGGGTGGGCAGAAATTATTGGAGATGTTATTAGTTCGGATTTTATCATCTTGCTGCTGCCTAGTTTATGTTTTTATTTTGGATTTTATTATATTTTTATTCAAATTAAATTTTAGTGTGTTTTATTGAAAACCACCCAGAGAGTTTTGGATAAAAATACAGAAAGCATCTACAATATTATTTTATCAGGAAATATCTCACAATTTCACTAAATAAATATATTTTCTTGTGGATTACTCTTCCATTAAAGGTTAACTTTCTTCCTGCTCAATTGGGATATTCCAGAATCAGGATAAAATGCAGCTCATCTAGAACACTTTTTAATTAATTAAAAGTACTATTGGAACTTCTAATATATTATTCTGGTTTTCAGTTAATAATGAATGTTTTTAATTCTTGACAATATTACTTTATTATTTTTACTGCAGATATTGTATAGAAATAAAATAAATAAGTGAAATTAACATATACAACTAAAAATATAGCAAAAATCCTGCCAAATGTTATGTACAATGGAAAATATCAAAGCTTATTACTGTCCTGTTTCAGGCCAAACACATACAAAGATATATTTTGTTCTCTTTCCTAAATGAAATTTGCCAGCTCATACACATTTGTAGTATAGAGACATGCCTACCCCCAAAGAAAATCAGGCAAATAGCACAAGTATAAAAAATGGAAAGAGGGATACATAACCAGCGGTGGGATTCAAAATTTTTAACAACCAGTTCTGTGGGCGTGGCTTATTTTGGGGCGTGGCTTGGTGATGTGACTGGGTGGGTGTGGGTTGCTGGTCATGTGACTGGGTGGGTGTGGCTATCAGGTCATGTGACCAGGTGGCCGTGGCTATGTGCATAGGGATTACTCAGAGGGCTAAAAAAAGTCATTTCTGACGGGTCCTCGCACTTTTGTCCGGTCCTCGCACTTATAACCATCCTCACATTTATGCCCGTTGCAGCATTCTTAACAACTGTGTCACTCATTTCACAACTGCTTCTCTTCACCACGGTGAAAAGATAGGGCACAAAACGTAAAATGTGAGACAGGTGTAAGTGCGAGGACCGGTCAAAAGTACCTTTTTCAGCCCTCTAAGTAGTCCCTATGCACATAGGGATTACCCAGAGGGCTGAAAAAAGTTATTTCTGACAGGTCCTCACACTTTTGACCGGTCCTCATACTTATGAACAGTCATCATTTATGCCTGTTGCAGCATTCTTAACAACCATGTCACTCATTTCACAACTGCGGTGCTTCATGTGACCAGGTGGGCATGGCCAGATGGTGATGTGACATAGCTTCTTTGCCCTAATGACAGTTTGTTGCAACGGTCGTAAGTGTGAAAAATAGTCATAAGTCACTTTTTCAGTGCCATTGTAACTGTTGTAAGTCAAGGATTACCTGTTCAAAAATACAAAAAGCTGCCCTAAATACCAATCATTAGATTAGAAATACCTGCAAACTGGAAATACAAATCAGGCAGGGTGCCAGAGCACCTTGAGGAATTAAAGTAGTTAAAATGCAATGGTAACTATCAGCAGCCAACTCTTGCTCATAAAGTGAAACCCTTTAGCAGAGAGGTCATTTAAGCTCTCCAGAATGAAGCAAAGGACAAAAGGAGTATCTACCAATTACCAGAACAAATAGATACAGGAACTAGTCAGATATCCGAAACAGTTTCTTTCAGGAACAGAGATTAACGTTTTTCCTTCCAAACAAAGCTGAATAGGGAAAATTATCTCATCACCAAGCACAGAATTAAACTTTACCAAAAACCAGTTTTAGACCAAAAGTCAGAAAGGGTAGGTAAACTTACGTTTGAATGTCAATCTTTCTAGTTAGCCAATAAGCCTTGCTGAATGTCACTCAGCTTGGTTCCTTGTCATTAAAAGCTTCTGCTTCGTTATTCAATTATTTCTTCAAAGAGCTGATCATTGCATCCTGGCTGGATGAACTCCAACAGAGGAGTATTTCCTCCCAACAGAGGTTTAAAAAGCTTAAAACAACCCTTCCCCTTTAAGAAAATCAAAAAAAAAGAAAAAAAAAACTCTGAGAAGCTCCGGAACCCGAAGTACTGCCAAGAATGTAATAAGGGTTAACAGAGAGGCAGTTTCGGTAAGCAGGGCAATAAAGATTAGGCTAGAAAACAACACAGAAAATTGTAATTCTTTACAGGATTAAGCCCGTAAAGTGAAAACAAAAACAAAAGGAGATTTCTTTTAACAACCGGTTCTCTGAACTGCTTAACTACTTAACAACCGGTTCTAATGAACCGGTGAGAACCGGTAGAATCCCACCACTGTACATAACTAAGGCAGAATACTAGCAGATAGCCTGAATCTGCAAAGATGAAATCAGGAAAGCTAAGACTCAAAATGAACAAAGACTTGCAATAAAAATAAAGCATAATTTAAAAAAAGTTCCTTTCAACATGTAAATAACAAGAAAAAAGTCAAGGCAACAGTAGGTGCACAAAAGAGAGAAGATGACAAGGAAGTAACAGGCAGCAGGGAGAAAGCAGAGCTGTTTAACTCATTCTTTGCATCAGTCTTCATGCAAAAAGAAACTATAGCCCAACTTACCAAGAACCTAACAGTAAAAGACAAACTAGAAATAAAAATTTAAAAAAACAAGAAAATAGTTAGAAAACATGTATCTGATCTTGATATAAATCACTGCGACCTGATGGTTTACATCCCAAAGTTCTGAAGGAGCTGGCAGATGTAATCTCAGAATCATTGTACCATATCTTTCAAAAATCCTGAAACACCAGGGAATTACCTGAGGACTGGAAAACAGCTGATGTAGTTCCCATCTTCAAAAAAAAAAGGAAAAAACAGACCCAGGAAACTACAGACCAATCAGCCTAATATCAATACCTGAAAAGATAATAAAAAAAAACCAGATCTGTGAACATTTATTTATTTATTTATTTATTTTATTTTATTTTATTTTATTTTATCGAATACATATTAAATAATATATATAAGTATGACTTGAATACATAAAATGAATACAATTAAAGAGAACATTAGGACAGGGACGGTAGGCACGCTGGTGCTCTTATGCACGCCCCTTACAAACCTCTTAGGAATGGGGTGAGGTCAACAGTAGACAATCTTAGGTTAAAGTTTTGGGGATTTTGGGATGAGACCACAGAGTCTGGTAGTGCATTCCAGGCATTAACAACTCTGTTACTGAAGTCATATTTTCTGCAATCGAGATTGGAGCGGTTCACTTTAAGTTTGAATCTATTGTGTGCTCGTGTATTATCGTGGTTGAAGCTGAAGTAGTCATTGACAGGAAGGACATTGTAGCAGATGATTTTATGACCTATGCTCAGGTCATACCGAAGGTGGTGTAGTTCTAAATTTTCTAAACCCAGAATTTCAAATCTGTTGGCATAAGGTATTTTGTTGCAAGCAGAGGAGTGCAGGACTCTTCTTGTAAAATATTTCTGGACACGCTCAATTGTATTAATGTCCGATATGCAGTGTGGGTTCCACAGATGAGCTGTATTCGAGAATTGGTCTAGCAAATGGTTTGTATGCTCTGGTTAGTAGTGTAATCTTACCAGAGAAGAAGCTACGTAAGATTAGGTTTACAACTCTTAATGCCTTTTTGGCGATGTTGTTACAGTGGGCTTTGGCACTTAGATCATTTGATATGACTACTCCCAGGTCCTTAACAGAGTGAGGGTCATCTACAAGGTCATGCCCACCTAGCTTGTATTTTTTTTTTTAATTGAAAAAGTTTTTAAAAAACAAAAACATTTCCCTTTTCCCCCTCCTCCCAGAAAACCCCTTCCCCTCCTTCCCCCGGCTTCCGGGTCAATCACAAGGTATTGTTATACATAAACCAAACATAGAATAAAAATTTCCCTTCCAATCCAATTAACCTCATCCAAAGCTTTTCATCTCCCAACCCCCTCCCCATTACATAAAATAACTTCCTAATTATTCAAAGGCAATCTGATATTTCTTAATCTGATATCTGTTTTGTAGATAATCAATCCATTTTTTCCATTCAATTAAATATCTTTCCTGCGTATTGTCTTTTAAAAAAGCTGAGATTTTAGCCATCTCAGCCAAATTAATGACTTTCAGTATCCATTCTTCTATTGTAGGTACCTCTTCTTTCTTCCAGTATTGTCCAATCAACAGTCTTGCTGCTGTTATTAAATTCAGAATCAGTTTAGTCTCAATCCCTGTACAATCCGTTATAATTCCCAAAAGGAAAAATTGTGGCAGGAACTTTATCTTCTTCTTCAGTACATTTTGAATAATCCACCAAATTCTTATCCAAAAGGCCTTAATTTTCTTGCAAGTCCACCAAATATGAAAATATGTAGCCATCACAATCACACCTCCAACATTTCGCTTGGATATTAGGATACATACATGATAATTTTTGGGATCTAAGTGCCATCTATAAAACATCTTATAAAAATTTTCCTTAAATTCTGTGCTTGTGTAAACTTAACATTTCTAACCCAGATTTTCTCCCATGTTTCCAACATTATTGGTTCCTGAATATTCTGTGCCCATTTTATCATACAGTCCTTTACCAAATCCTTTTCCGAATCTATTTCAAGCAACACATTATACAATCTCTTTATATGCTCCTGGGTCTGATTTCTAATTTGCTTTATTAAATTTTCCTCCCTTTGCATTATACCAATCTTTTGATCTTCTTTCCATCTAGCACTTATTTGCCCATATTGAAACCAAGTATAATTCCTCCCTTCTTCATTTAATACCTGTAATGATTTTAATTGCAATCTACCTCCTTCAGCATACAAAAGTTCTTTATAAGTAATCATTTCCTGTTTCTGTTCTATATTTATATTCTCTATTGCATGTCTGGGGCTCGCCCATATAGGAATCTTGTAATCTAATTTATAAGAATATTTTTTCCAGACCCGCAAAAGAGCACTTCTCAACACATGATTCTTAAAAGCCCTATCCACTTTTTTTTCATAAAATAAATACGCATGCCATCACCTAGCTTGTATTTTGTGTTCTGATTCTTTTTGCCAATACGTAAAACAGAGCATTTGCTGGTTGAGATTTGGAGTTGCCAATTTTTTGACCATTCCAACACAAAGTCAAGGTCTTTTTGAAGGGTAGCAGCATTGTTGATAAGTGTTAAATAGTTTAACATCATCGGCGAAGAGAATGCAGTTACTTATAATATAATCACAAAGGTCATTTATGTATAATATGAAGAGTGTTGGTTCTAGAACACTGCCTTGGGGGACACCGCTATTGACAGGTGCATGATTTGATAGGGCGCTGTCTATTTTGACCACTTGTTGTCTGTTTGACAGGAACGCAATTATCCAATTATGGAGGGGTCCAGAGATGCCATAGGATTTTAGTTTTAGAAGTAGTTTGTCATGTACTATTGAATCAAAGGCTTTACAGAAGTCTATGTAAATTGCATCTATTGCTTTGCCCTGATCAAGATTTGTAGTCCATATGTTTTTGCAGTGTAGAAGTTGTAGATTACAGGATAATTTTTTTCTGAAACCAAATTGTTTATTAGAGAGTAGGTTGTTTGTTTCTAGGTGGAGGGTAATGGATTGGTTGATGATTGATTCCATTACTTTGCAGGTGATGCAGCATAAAGAGATTGGTCTGTAATTTTCAACTAGGCTGGAGTCTCCCTTTTTGAAGACAGGAATGTCCGTGGGTAGTGACTATAGATTGGGAAGGGAGCCGGTCCTGAAAGATTTTTCAAAGATTATATGCTTAGGGGTTCTGCTATAACAGTGGAAAGCTTTTTTAAGAAGTATGCACTAGTCCATCAGGTCCAATAGATAGAGATGGTTTCAGTCTACGTAGTGCCTTTTCAACATTATCTTCTGTGAAATCTATTTGTGTTAGATCGTTGTAGTCATTATTGGTACGACTAGGGAATTGCTGTTAACAAAGACTGAGCCGAAGAATGTGTTAAAAAGGTTTGTTTTAACTGCTTCATCATTGCATTCTTTACCGTTAGATCCTTTTAGGGGTGGAATGGATATAAATACAAATAAAGTTATAACTAGAAGCCAGCATGGGTTTGTTAAAAATAGATCATGCCAAACCAATCTTAATTCATTCTTTGACAAAGTGACTAAATTAATAGACCAGTGAACTGCTGTGGTCATACTTAACCTTCAGCAAGGCATTTGACAAAGTAGACTGCAACCTACTTCTTGAAAAGCTAGAAAAATGTGGGATAGACAACATCACCACCAGATGGATTTGTAACTGGCTGACAATGAGTTGTTCTTAATGGTACTAAATCTACATGGAGAGAAATAAGCAGAGGGGTGCCATAGGGTTCTGTCTTAGGCCTAGTACTCTTCAATATCTTCATAAATGACTTTTGTGAGCGAATAGAAGAGGAACACATTAAATTTGCAGATGACACTAAACTGGCAGAAATAGCCAACATCCCCAAAGACAAGCTCAGGATCCAAAAAGATCTTGACAGATTTGAAGAATGGACCCTATCAACAACATGAAAAGCAAAGTTTTACACTTAGGCAGAAAAAATGAAAGATACAAGTACAGATTAGGCAAAACCTGGCTCAAAAACAGTAACCATGAGAGGGACCTTGGAGTCCTAGTGGACGATCATTTAAGTATGAGCCAGCAGTGTGTAGCAGCAGCCAAAAAAGCTAATACTAATAATATGGTTGTATAAACAGAGGCCTAGAATCAAAATCACAGGAAGTATTAATACGACTTTATAAAGCCTTAGTACGACCACACCTGGAATACTACATCCAGTTTTGGTCACATTACAAAAAAGATGTTGAGACTTTGGAAAAAGTGCAAAGAAGAGCACCTAAGATGATTAAAGTCCTGGAGAATAAACATATGAAGAATGATTGCGCGATTTGGGTTTGGCTAGTCTAATGAAAAGAAAGTTTTAGTGACACCTTCACTCTACTCTTTGCATCCCACCAAGGTCTTGCATTGGGAGAGGGTAGTAAATCCACATGATCATCTCATCTTAAGAGAGCAATGGTGGCCGTGCATGCTGGTTGCTGGCCTGATTTCCTCTGCCTGTTCAGATGGCAGTCTGCCTGGTGGCACTGGAGCTGGCTGCTTGTTTTCTGCTGGCACTTCTGGAGCTGACTGTTCATTGATCTCCTCCTCTGATGCCAAATCTGAGCCCACCATGACACTTACAATACATTAAATAAGATAACTTATGAAATTTTAATTGCTCATATAACTAACTTAATGCATTTTAAAAGAGAGAGCAATCGGGTAGGCTTTCATAATGATTATCTGATAATCACTAAATCAAAATTAAAAATCATGTATTTTGGAAAATGACATCAAAACCTTAGATCAGGGGTGTCAAACTCAAGGCCCGTGGGCTGGATCCAGCTCATGGGGTGCTTAGATCTGGCCCACAGGGCCACCCTAGAAACAGTTAAGGACCAGCCTGTGGTGCCTCTGCCAGCAAAAACAGACCTCAGGGGGCTACATGTGGCCTCCCAAGCTCCATTTTTGGCAGCAACGGCCTTCTGCAGCCTGAGCTCCGTTTTCGCTGGCAGAGGTCTTCAGGAGGCTGTCACAACACATGTGACATCGAATTGGCCACATCCACCTGGCCCCCTAGGTCAAACACAATCCTGATGCGGCCCTCAATGAAATCTAGTTTTTGACACTCCTGCCACTGGGCTCCAGCCTCACCCTCACAATAGTTGATTATAGTTTTTGAAACCAAGTAAGTTTTTTCTAGAGCTCTGGATGAGGTCATGCTCCTTCAAATGGAACTGGTTCACAAGTTGGTGTTCTCAAGTTGGGGGTTGTGGTCAGCAGTGCTATTAAACAACTACATCTTGTTGTGTCTTTTTCTTTTTTTTTGGAGCAAGAGGCATTGCACACAATCATGTCATTTTGTGATTAGTCTATTATAAGGGTATCAAACTCAAGACCCACGGGTTGCTTACATCTGGTCCATGGGGCCGCCCCAGAAACAGCGAAGGACTGGCCTGCAGTGCCTCTGCCAATGAAAATGGAGCTCAGGAGGGCTGCATGTGGCCCTTCCAATCTCCATTTTCAGCTGTGGTGGCCTCCTGCAACCCTCTGCCAGCGAAAATAGCACGTCCACCCTGGCCAGCCCCACCGCAAGGTCAAACATAACCCTGATGCGACCCTCAATGAAAACAAGTTTGACATCCCTGCCTTAGATGGATATTACATGGTGAGCCAATAGACAAGTCAATACCCTTCTATTTAGGAGGAATCTTCTCTGAGATTTGATCATGGCTCCCTCATCATCAAAAGAGCTCACTCAGAATGAGGGCACATATGAATTCATTGTTAAAATTAATAAATCACTGCTATCCACGTTCCTTAGTCCTAATTATTAAGGTATACATAGCCAAGGTTATCCTTGTGTTCTTATATGGAGCTGAAGTTTAGGGCTTTATCATGTATCATTATTAGAACAAATATAATCACAGCATTTGGGAAGAATTTTGGGACTAGATAAAAAAGATTTCAGCTGCTGCACTTAGAGCAAAACTGGGAACTAATACAATTTATGTCTAAAACCAAGATATACAATATACAATTATTAGTGCAAAATATGAAAATCGATGGACTCGCAAAATTGTGTCAGATAGAACAGACTAAAACTCAATTAGAATTTTCTTGGATTGTACAGCAGATAAATTATATCAGGAGATGTGGTTTCCCAGGTTTTTTTTATCCAATTGTCCCTTGAAAACAAATTAAAAAGATTGCTGCAAGAGGATTTTGGATGTAGGAGCTGAAAGAGTCATAGTTACTCTTATTAAGACCAGCACATTGAAAATAAATGAGACACTATAAATGTACCTTCCCAATTGCCAAATACTTAACACAGAAATATTCAAGTATCTTAGTAGTGTGTTTACTCAAATGAAATTTCACTTGATGGACACAATGATTAAATATTGTGCTTGACCAAATTTCTTATAAAGAACATACTTGTACTTGTGGAGCCCCAGATATAGAACATGTATTATTTGAATGTCAACTTTACAGGAAAAAGAGAGATCAATATTTAGGGTTTTAGTGGTAGGTTTCAAAATTTTTAACTACTGGTTCTGTGGGCATGGCTTGGTGGTCATGTGACTGAGTGGACATGGCCAACTTCACGTCACTCATGGCCCCGGCCACTCAGTCACATGACCACTCCACCCAGCCATGCCCACAGAAAAAGGTAGGAAATTTTTTTGAATTTCTACCTATCTACTTATTTTCTGCCCAGGCCTGGCCTAATCTATCAAAGGCCTCCTCCTGCATGCCACCCCACTCTCCCTTCGCCAGTTGCACGCCTCGCCCCGTTTCCCCTCCTTCAGCAGCCACGGCCCTAGCACCACTTCCTCCCCCACCATCGCCTCTTTCTTCGGGCTGCTTACTTTCCTCCCGCAGTGGCTGGTCTGTAGTTCGGAAGGCAAGCTGACCTCTGGTAGTTTTCGGTGGCCTCCTGCCAGCCACCGCTGCTGGAAGCAGCTGGCAACGAGTAGGCGTCTGGGAGGCTTCTCGCAGTCGCATCGAAAAAGAAAAAGCCCCCAAGGCCACAACACAGCAAGCAATGGGATGCATCCGTCTAAGCATGATGCAGCAGGCAATAGGATGTGATGGCAGCGGCTTTTTCGGTGACCTCTGGTAGTTTTCAGTGGCCTGTGGTCATCTGCCACAGCCATAAAGAGGGTCTCAAATATGTGGCAGCTGGCCGCAGAAAACTACCAGAGATCACCGAAAAAGCCACTGCTGTCACCGCCCTGTTCCTTGCACCAGCTGTGCATGTGCATCCCATTGCCTGCTGTGTCGTGCTCAGATTGAGATGGAATGCGTCAGTCCAAGTGTAATGCAGCAGGCAATGAGATGCGACAGCAGCAGCTTTTTCGGTGACCTCCGCTAGTTTTCGGTGGCCTGCTTTTTCTTTTTCAATGCTACTGCGAGAAGTCTTCCAACTGCCACCTCTTTGCCAGCTGCTTCCCAGCAGTCGTACAGATGAGCGGGGCAAACGAGCGGCGACAGGGCTACGGGTTCGGGGCATGGCCAGCCAGGGGTCGCTACCAGTTCGGTGACCCAGGCCAAATTACTACTACTGGTCTGCCCGAACTGGTGCAAACTGGTAGAAAGCCACCACTGATCTAGAGAGATTTACATGAATGGCCTATTAGGATTCTCACATTAAGACAACGTATTTCATATGCAGTCAGAACCTCAAAATTTCAAATAGTATGGCCCTTTATCTGAACAAAACAGATCATTTGAAAACTGCATATGTAGATCTGACTGTGATAAATTGTAGAGGTGCCCCAGAAATATGAATGCATATTCTTTTAGCTATGCCTTTTACTCTAGCTTGTATTATACAGTCTTTAATTGTACTGTAGTTTATACTATTATTTTTTATATAACCTAATGGCTAATCAATAAAGTACAGGTAATTCTTGCTTAACAACAATAATTGGAACTGTAATGTCCATCACTAAGCTTTGTGGTTTTAAAGCATGATGTCATGTGACCAAGCCTGGCAGCAATCCTGGCAGTCCTGGTTGCTATTGTTAAGCAAGGATAATGTGTCATTTTAAGTGAGGACCTACTCACAATTTTCTGCAGATTTCCAACAAGCCAATCAATAGGGAAATTGGCAAGAAGTTACAAGTCCCAGGTTGCTCCCAAGTCCCTCCAGTGGGCAGGTAAGCAGCTTCTGCTGGGTGGAAAAGAGTACACAGTTGGCCCATGAGGCATGGCCCAAGTAGATGAGGGCCAAGGATGGCTTCTGCCAGGTCATGAAGACTTACCAGAGTGACTTGTGACCTTCCTTGCTGGCTTCCCCATTGTTATTGCTGTGGGAAGCTGGCAGGGAAAATCACAAATGGTGATCACATGACTGCAAGTTGTCATAGGGTACCCGCCAGTTACTAAACACCCAGTTTGTGATCATGCGACCACAGGGTTTTTGAGTGGCCAGAACTTCAAACCGGGTTTATTTATTTATTTATTTATTATTTAGATTTTTATACCGCCCTTCTCCCGAAGGACTCAGGGCGGTATACAGCCAGATTAAAACAATAATATACAGAATTAAAATAACAATTAAAATACATATTCAAAGATGGCTGCAAATTAAAACCGTCAAATTGACCTATACTAAAATACCCCAATCTAAAATTATAAAAATCCAGAAATTTGAAAATTTAAAATCAAGCCAGTCCCGCTTGGATAAACAGATATGTTTTCAATTCACGGCGAAAGGTCCGAAGGTCAGGTAATTGGCGTAAACCGGGGGGAAGCTCGTTCCAGAGGGTAGGTGCTCCAACAGAGAAGGCCCTTCTCCTGGGGGCCGCCAGCCGACATTGTTTGGCGGATGGCACCCTGAGAAGACCCTCTCTGTGTGAGCATACGGGTCGATGGGAGGCATAAGGTAACAGCAGGCGGTCCCGTAAGTACCGGGGCCCTAAGCCATGGAGCGCTTTAAAGGTGGTAACCAACACCTTGAAGCGCACCCGAAAGACCACAGGTAGCCAGTGCAGACTGCGCAGGAGCGGTGTTATCCGGGAGCAACGTGTGGCTCCCTCAATCACCCGCGCAGCTGCATTCTGGACTAACTGGAGCCTCCGAGTGCACTTCAGGGGTAGCCCCATGTAGAGAGCATTGCAATAATCCAGACGAGAAGTGACGAGAACATGAGTGACTGTGCATAAGGCATCCTGGTCAAGAAAGGGGCGCAACTGGCGCACCAGGAGAAGCTGGTAAAAGGCTCTCCTGGAGACGGCCGCCAACTGATCTTCAAATGACAGTCGTCCATCCAGGAGAACGCCCAAGTTGCGCACCCTTTCCATTGGGGCCAGTGACTCGCCCCCAACAGTCAGCTGCAGTTGCAGCTGACTGTACCGGGGTGCCGGCATCCACAGCCACTCCGTCTTGGATGGATTGAGTCTGAGTCTGTTTCTCCCCATCCAGACCCGTACGGCTTCCAGGCACCGGGACAGCACTTCGACAGCTTCGTTGGGGTGGCCTGGGGTGGAAAAGTACAGCTGAGTATCGTCCGCGTACAGCTGGTAACTCACCCCAAAGCCACTGATGACCTCGCACAACGGCTTCATGTAGATGTTGAACAGGAGAGGCGAGAGAATCGACCCGAGGCACCCCACAAGTAAGGCGCCTCGCGGTCGATCTCTGCCCTCCTGTCAACACCGTCTGCGACCGGTCAGAGAGATAGGAGGAGAACCACCGATAAATGGTGCCTCCCACTCCCAAACTCTCCAACCGGTGCAGCAGGATACCATGGTCGATGGTATCGAAAGCCGCTGAGAGATCTAAAAAGATTGTATGTACCACTCGTTCAACCCTGCTGCAACTTCAAACACTTTGTAAATGAATGGTCATTAATCAAGGATTACCAGTATTATGGCTATTGACTAATCAATAAAACATTATTATCATTATAACCAAAGAGAGCAATAGAGACAAAACATTAGAAAATAAGGTTCACAGAAATTTTCTTGCACAACTTAGTGACAAGTTTCAGTATCTGACTGAGAAAACTTATGTATCAAAGTAGCAATTCAAAGATTGATGTAAAATCTAACCTATTATTTTTAGGTTGTTTATTGTGCCTGAAATGTTTCTTCTCCTTAATTTTTGAAGAACAAATTCAAGAGACCACTCTGTCACAGATAATGTTTCAATTACTGAGCCATTACATTCATAGCAATGTCTCTGACTGCTATGGCTGTAATCTTTTGGCACACTCCCCCTTCCGCCTAGCCAAGTTCAATCATGTATTTATGTACAAACTATTCTAACAGATAGAAAAATGGGATGGTCAAGCAAGATGGAAAACAGTTCATACACAATAAGACTGCATATTAAGTTAATAATCAGGAACCATATGAAAGTTATCACCAAATTTGGACTTGGATTTCTTTGCCCTTAATCTTCAAGTGCTTCCATCACTAACAGCCAAGATAGAAACTAGAAAAATATAGTGGGGTAATATGCATTGCTAAGTTGTCCAGGGATCCTCTACAACTGTCAGCCTCACTAGATTCCAGACCAGGAATCAACTCCATAGGAAAGTTAAAACCTTCTATAGAAACTGACTATGGTAACAGAATCTTTCAAGTCTGATTACATTGTATCCTCTACTACTATTACTATTAATACTACTACTACTACTACTACTACTACTATGGTACTACTGGTGCTGCTGTTGCACAAAAATTTCAATGAATTAGGGGCAGTCTGCCTGAACCCCTTCAAAATATTATCTTTTTCTGGACTTTAAGAATGCATTAAGCCCTTGTGTATAGGAAATGATACCTGCATACAGTATCTCCATCAAGGTCACCTTCCTTACTTTGTACACCAACAGAAGATTAAACCAACATGCTTTTAATCTGTTTTTCAACTCCAAAATTTCTACGTTAGCCACAAACTGTAGACTTTGGCATATGCAGCTTTTGAAGCATATGCAGCTTTTGAAGCTTTTGAGGGACCATTCAACCGGAAGTGTCGCAGCGAGACAGTCAGGAACTAGCAGGCTCTGATGAGCCCTGCGAAATTCCAGGCTCACAAACTATTGTCGAGGGGTCTTTGGTCCAGTTCTGTCCTGTAGGGACGGAGAAAAAGGAGAAACACCTTGGACAACCAAGAGGAACAGGCAAGTTCCTCAGAGGTCAGAGGAAACTCTTCGACCTAGCAGCAGTGGGGGGAGAGCATAGCGGCCATCATAAAGCTGGGACAACTGGACTAAGTTTGAACAGGAGCGGTGATCTGGACAGAGTACTAGTATTTGGTGAGTGATTGGCCAGCTCACAGATAAAAAGAAATATATTAAATTGTTAAAAGGTACCCCAGCAAAGAAACAGACGCTAATGGGTGTTGGGGAATGTTAATGGAGAGAGAAGAACAAAGCGGAAGTTTAAAGTGGTAAAGCCCAAAACGGAATTTGATTTTTGGTTTAGAATTTGAGTGGAGATAATTAAATTATTAGAAGAAACCCGAAATAGGTGTGAAAAAGACTGGAGATAATTTTAAAATGTTTGACCATTGAAAGAAGAACAAAGAAAAAATTAAAATTAAAAAGCCCTGCAACAGAATTTTTTTTAATTGGATTTGGAACTGGATTTTAAATTGGAAGTTGGGGAATACAAAATTAAGAAAAAGATAAATTGGCACACATTGGAAACTTGGATTTAATAAATAAATTGGACATTTTCTTAGCTTGTTGATTGGAGAGAAACATCTACAGGTGGGAAAAAACATTACAATAGTTAACGTATTTTGGAAAAAAAACTTTTCTTAAAGTAATAAGAATGGTGGGAACTTTTGAGGAGGATTTGTTTTTAAGTTTAAGCTGTTTGATCTCGACAACCAAAGAGGGTGGAATATAATAAAACTTAAAATTGGAACAAAGACAACTCAGAAACAACAAAATGGCACAGGAACTAATTGAAATGATTAAAATGATGCGTATATATCATTCAAATTGGAACTAAATGAAATGATTATAACAATGCATGAGAAACCTAAGCCTGATGAACCAGAGACTGTGTTAGAACATACTCTAGTGGACAAAGAAACCACAAATGAAAAGCAAAAAATTAGTACTAAGATAAAGACATTGATTATGAAAAATTAAATGATTATGCTGGGAGTAACAATGAAAAAAAGAGAGGAGCTAGAAGAAAATTAACTGAAAAAAGGAAACAAAGGGAACAAAAGAAAAGGAAAAAAGATTAGAAATGAATGTGAACTTTAAAGATTACATTGGGATTAACAATGACAAAAGTAGAGAGGTTAGAAAGAGACAAGGAGAGAAAGAAGAAGGGAAGAGACAAAATACAAAAAACTCAAATGATTGCACTGGGATTAACAGTGGTAAAATAAGAAAGATGAAAAGGGGAAAAGGGAGGAGAGCAGATGGAAATACAGGGCAAATTAGAAGAGTAAGGGATTTTAAAATTAGAAAAAAGTGAGGGGGGAGAAGAAAATAAGAGAATGGGATAAAGGAAGAAAGGAGTAGTTAATGGAAAGGAAAAGGGAAAATAGGTTACATATGTAGAAATATAAATGAATTGTAGTAAGATCTATATAGTAAGTTTAATATATGTGATTGCAATACTTGGGATATCTTTAATAGTAATAAGGAAATTCAGCTAAAGCATTTGAAATTATATTGTATTGTGAAGATGAAAATTGGACTTTGTTTACTGTTTAATATGAAGAGATTAAGACACTGTTAGCAATAATTGAAATTAATTTTCAGGAGGGGGAAATATTACTGATTATGATTATATGTGACTGCAATACTTAGAATATATTTAATTGTAATAATGGAATTATATATGTATTTGAAAAAGGAATGGAAAATTGGGTTCATTTAAAAAAACAATTGGAATTGAAAAACAGAAATGAATGATTTTAATGCTATATAAGGTAACGGTAAAGGTTCCCCTCGCACATACATGCTAGTCATTCCTGACTCTAGGGGGCGGTACTCATCTCCATTTAAAAGCCGAAGAGCCAGCACTGTCCGAAGATGTCTCCGTGGTCATGTGACCGGCATGACTCGACGCCAAAGGCGCACGGAATGCTGTTACCTTTCCACCAAAGGTGGTCCCTATTTTTTTACTTGCATTTTTTACGTGCTTTCGAACTGCTAGGTTGGCAGAAGCTGGGACAAGTAACGGGAGCTCACACCGTTACACGGCAACACTAGGGATTCAAACCGCTGAACTGCTGACCTTTTGATCGACAAGCTCAGCGTCTTAGCCCCTGAGCCACCACGTCCCTGTATATTTGCTATATACTTAAGTGAAATGTAGTAATATAACTAATTGTATTATTTGTATAAGCTGATAAAAAAGAAATAGAAAAGGAGGAAAAAGGGGTTATATATGTAAAACTGTATGAATATTAATATTTAGAATTATAATATTCGAATCCAGGGGAAACATTTGAAATTCTGATTTAGAATTGGGGTTAGGTTTTAGAAAAATGATTGACTTTAGTTTAAAGGGTTTCAACTTGAAAAAAATAATGAGAGGGAGAAAAAATAAAAAATGATCCAGATTAGGGATTAGGGCAACGGTAATATCGTTTATATACCAGAAGAAACAGAAAGAAAATAAAACAAAAATTGGGGATTTCCGGTGGCGCCGCTCTCTTTGCTGGATGCCTGTAAAGGCGCCCCATGCTGAGATATAGTAAAAGCCAGCGAAAACAGCTAAAATCAGCTGCTCGCTGGCTTGAAGTACCCTCCCTGGGAGAAAGGGAAGGGAAAGAGCAGTGGAAAAGCGATAGAACTCCCCAGAGGCTTTGCTTTATGAAAGTGAAGCCTCGGAGGGTCGAGTCCTGCATAACTCTGCTGAGCTCTGAATCCAGCACGCTCCTGCAGTAGCAGGAAAAGAAGAAAGCATCCACCTGTGCTCAAGTGATTTTTCTTTGGATCTCTCGATGCAGACGGAACAAACACAAGTGTTCGATCATTGGGATTGCAAGTATTAAACCTGACTTCTACCCTTTAAGAAAAGAAACTGTCTATTGTTTTAATTAAGATTGCTGAGAGGAAGTGAAAGTTGGAAGCTGTTTGTGGAGACTGTGGAGACTGTATTTGTGGATTGTAACAAAGTGGAGGCTCTCCTATATTGAAAGGAAGAAGATAGAAATTTTTTTTCTTTTTTTTAACTTTATATCTTTGATTCTGACTTTATAACTGAATTTTAACTTGGAAATTGAAATGGCTTCTAAACCACCTAAACCTACAACAAGAAGGGGATCTGAAGTGGGTATGGAATATATGTTTAAAGAACAGATAAAAATGTTTGAAGAAAGGTTTAAAGAAGTTATAAACCACATTTCTGAGGTGAATGAATTGACCAGAGAGGAAATGAAAGAATAAAAAAATAAGAGATGACATTTTGATGGCTTTTCAAGGCTTAGAAAAGAACTTGGAGGTTTTGGAAGAGAAAGTAGAAGAAATTAATCAGTCTAATCAGCATTTGGAAAATAAAATGGGAGAACTGCAAATAAAAGTGGATAAAAATGAAGATCAGATGGTGGTATTACAGTACAGGGTGATGGAGGGGGCTTTGAGAATCAGGGGCTTGCAAGAAGTAAAGGATGAAGATCTTAAGAAAATCCTATCAGAAGCTTTGGCTGAAATGCTAGGATGTGATCCACAAGAGGTTGCTTTTCAAATTGACAAAGTATATAGGGTTAATTCTTGGATTGCTAGACAAAAAAAATTGTCAAAAGACACTGTGGTTTATTTTAACACAATGTTAAAAAGAACAACAAGAAATCTGATTCTGCAAGCCACATATCAGAAAAAGTTGCAAATAGGAGAACAAGAGGTGATGGTTCTGAAAGAGATTCCCCCTAAGATGATAAAAGATAGGAAAGAGTTTATATTTTTTACACAAGAACTCAAGAAATGCCAGATTCAATTTAGATGGGAGGTTCCAGCTGGTCTCACAGTGTTTTTTCAGGGAAAGAGATATCGTATTGAAACTGTGTTGAAAGCAAAAGACTTCCTTTTTAATGTGTTGAAAGTTGATCCCGAAGCAACAGATAAAAGCCCACAAGAGAGGCAAATGAGTATGGAAGCTGACGTGGCCCCTTTGATGTTGTTATCCCAAGAACAGCCACAAGAACAAAGGATGACAAGGGTTGTTACTAAGCATAAAGAAAAGGAGGATCAACTTCAAAGTAAAAGTCAGGAGTCTACTACAGAACCAGAAGCAGTGGGAGGAGCGAGGCCAAAGACAAGTGAGGGAGTGAGGATCTTCAGCAGATTGCTCAAAAGCTTCGTGAGGCCATTGATGGCAAATAAATTCCTGACTTGGAATGTTAATGGTTTGAATTTAGCACAGAAAAGAAGAAAAATATTTCATTATTTGAGACAATTTAAAAATGATGTGATTTGTTTACAAGAGACACATATTAAACTATCAGATCAAAAATACCTAATAAACTCAAAATTAGGTAAACACTTTGTTGCTTCAGCTTTGGATAAGAAAAATGGTATAGTGGTATATTTGAGAAAAGATATACCAGCCAAATTAATTGAAGCAGATATCCAAGGGAGATATATCGCTATTGAACTTGTGTTAGAAGGAGAAAAGACACTCTTGATTGGTATATATGCACCTAATCAGCAACAAGAAAAATTCTATAGGATGTTGCATGATAGACTGACTCTTTGGGATTATAAATCGTTTATTATACTAGGGGATTGGAATGGTGTAATAGATACATGAAAGGATAAGAGAATTCTTTCTAAGAAAATTCCTACACATGCAAAGCTGCCCAAATCTTTTTTTGAGATGATGGAAGATTTTGAGTTGAGAGATGTATGGAGAATGGGGAATCTTGAAGATAGAGATTTTACTTTTTTTCTAATAGGCATCAATCTTTTTCACATATTGACTTTATATTAATCACCAATGATTTGTTTCTTAGGGTGAAGAAAACGAAGATATTTCCAAGGTGTTTATCTGACCATATTCCAGTATGGTCGGAATTGCAAAAAGAAAAAGATGGTAGAAAATCCTGGAGAATAAATGAAAATTTGTTTAGATATGAAGATAATGTAAATCAATGCAAAAAACAAATGAAAGAATTTTTTGATGATAATTTGAATAGAGGAACATCGATAGAAATGGTTTGGGATGCGAGTAAGGCTTTTATGAGAGGAATCTTAATATATATGAACAATAAACAGAGAAGTAAACAACAAAAACAAAAAAATTGTCAAAAGACACTGTGGTTTATTTTAACACAATGTTAAAAAGAACAACGAGAAATCAGATTCTGCAAGCCACATATCAGAAAAAGTTGCAAATAGGAGAACAAGAGGTGATGGTTCTGAAAGAGATTCCCCCTAAGATGATAAAAGATAGGAAAGAGTTTATATTTTTTACACAAGAACTCAAGAAATGCCAGATTCAATTTAGATGGGAGGTTCCAGCTGGTCTCACAGTGTTTTTTCAGGGAAAGAGATATTGTATTGAAACTGTGCTGAAAGTGAAAGAGTTTCTTTTTAATGTGCTGAAAGTTGATCCCAAAGCAACAGATAAAAGCCCACAAGAGAGGCAAATGAGTATGGAAGCTGACGTGGCCTCTTTGATGTTATTATCCCAAGAGCAGCCACAAGAACAAAGGATGACAAGGGCGCTACTAAGCGTAAAGAAAAGGAGGATCAACTTCAAAGTAAAAGTCAGGGTTCTACTACAGAAGCAGAAGCAGTGGGAGGAGCGAGGCCGAAGACAAAGGGGAGTGAGGATCTTCAGCTGATTGCTCAAAAGCTTCATGCGGCCATTGATGGAAAATAAATTCCTGACTTGGAATGTTAATGGTTTGAATTCAGCACAGAAAAGAAGAAAAATATTCCATTATTTTAAACAATTTAAAAATGGTGTGATTTGTTTACAAGAGACACATATTAAACTATCAGATCAAAAATACCTAATAAACTCAAAATTAGGAAATCACTTTGTTGCTTCAGCTTTGGATAAGAAAAATGGTATAGTGGTATATTTGAGAAAAGATATACCAGCTACATTAATTGAAGCAGATATCCAAGGGAGATATATCGCTATTGAACTTCTATTAGAAGGGAAAAAGACACTCTTGATTGGTATATATGCACCTAATCAGCAACAAGAAAAATTATATAGGATGTTGTATGATAAGCTGACTCTTTGGGATTATAAATCGTTTATTATACTAGGGGATTGGAATGGTGTAATAGATACCCGAAAGGATAAGAGAATTCTCTCTAAGAAAATCCCTACACATGCAAAGCTGCCCAAATCCTTTTTTGAGATGATGGAAGATTTTGAGTTGAGAGATGTATGGAGAATGCGGAATCTTGAAGACAGAGATTTTACTTTTTTTTCTAATAGGCATCAATCTTTTTCACATATTGACTTTATATTAATCACCAATGATTTGTTTCTTAGGGTGAAGAAAACGAAGATATTTCCAAGGTGTTTATCTGACCATATTCCAGTATGGTTGGAATTGCAAAAAGAAAAAGATGGTAGAAAATCCTGGAGAAAAAATGAAAATTTGTTTAGATATGAAAATAATGTAAATCAATGTAAAAAACAAATGAAAGAATTTTTTGATGATAATTTGAATAGAGTAACATCGATAGAAATGGTTTGGGATGCGAGTAAGGCTTTTATGAGAGGAATCTTAATATATATGAACAATAAACAGAGAAGTAAACAACAAAAAAACAAAAAAATAAAATTGTCTTGTAACCTACAACTTCTCCACTGCAAAAACATATGGACTACCAACCTTGATCAAGGAAAAGCAATAGATGCAATCTACATAGACTTCTGCAAAGCTTTTGATTCAGTAGTACATGATAAACTATTCCTCAAACTAAAATCCTACAGCATTTCGGGACCTCTTCACAATTGGATTAATGCCTTCCTGTCAAACAGACAACAAGTGGTCAAAATTGGCAACGCTATATCTAATCCTATTCCTGTCAAAAGTGGTGTTCCCCAAGGTAGTGTTCTTGGACCAACACTCTTCATACTATACATAAATGATCTCTGCGACCTCATCTCAAGTTATTGTGTTCTCTTTGCGGACAATGTCAAACTATTTAATACCACTAATAATACTTCTACCCTTCAAGAAGACCTTGACTTAATTTCCGATTGGTCTAAAACTTGGCAGCTCCAAATCTCAACCAGCAAATGCTCAGTCTTACATATTGGAAAAAAGAACCCTAACATCAAGTACAAACTTGATGGACATTACCTAACTGACGACTCCCACCCTGTCAAAGATCTTGGAGTTCTCATACCAAATGACCTTAATGCCAAAGCCCACTGCAACTACATAGCAAAAAAGGCCTTAAGAATTGTAAACCTAATTTTACGCAGCTTCTTTTCTAAAAACTCTACACTACTAACTAGAGCATACAAAACATTTGCCAGACCTGTTCTTGAATACAGCTCATCCGTCTGGAACCCATACCACATCTCTGACATAAATGCAATAGAAAGAGTCCAGAAATATTTTACTAGAAGAGTTCTTCACTCCTCCGAAAACAACAAAATACCTTATACCAACAGACTTGAAATCCTGTGATTAGAAAACTTACAACTCTGTCGACTTCGACATGACCTGTGTTTAACACACAAAATCATCTATTGCAATATCCTTCCTATAAAAGACTACTTCAGCTTCAATCGCAATATTACAAGAGCAAAAAATAGATTCAAGCTAAATGCCAACCGCTTCAAACTTGATTGCAGAAAATATGACTTCTGTAACAGAGTTGTTAATGCTTGGAACTCATTACCTGACTCCATAGTCTCTACTCAAAATACCAAAATCTTCAACCAAAAACTGTCTACTGTTGACCTCACCCCATTCCTAAGAGGGCTATAAGGGGCGTGCATAAGAGCACAAAAGTACCTACCTTTCCTGTCCTATTGTTCCCTTCGTTATATCAAATTAATATAGTTGATGCATATTTTTTACATATATATATATATTTTCTTCAAAATATGTTGTTTTATCTATGACAATTGTTTGTGTATATGACAAAAAGAAATAATAAAAAAACAAAAACAGCTTAGGTATTTAGAAGAGGAAATCCAAAATAAACAACAATTATTAATACATAATCCACATGATCAAAAGCTTAAAGATGCAATAAAGATATTAGAATCAATTTAATATGATAATAGCAGACCAGGTGGCAATAAATATACAGTATGCTAAACATAATACCTTTTGTAATGCAAATAGACCTGGTAGGTGGTTAGCATATATCTTAAGGAAAAAACAAAAAGCACGTATTATAGAAAAAATAGAATATAAAGGTAAAGAGAGATATCAACAGGATAAAATTAAAAAAGCTTTTTTAGAATATTATACAAATTTATATGCTAAAGATACAATCTTGAACATGGATATTGATAAATATTTGAAAGAGTACAAGGCTAAAGGTTTAACCTTAGAACAAAGGGAAGAATTGAATCGGCCTATAACTTGTGAAGAAATTATTCTGACAATAAAACAATTAAAAATGGGAAAAAACCCTGGTACAGATGGACTTACAGCAATTTATTATAAAAATTTACAGAATGAGATAGTAGGTCCACTTAAGGAATTATTTAATCAGATACAATTAGGAGGGGGAATACCCCCATCATGGAGAACTACTTTCATTTCATTGATACCAAAAGAAGAACAGGATTGTTCTAAACCTGGGAATTATAGGTCAATTTCACTTTTGAATAACGATTATAAAATTTTTGCTAAGATAATAGCGAATAGATTAATGTTAGTTTTGCAACAAAGAATTCATACTGATCAATCTGGATTTATAAAGGGGAGACAGATGAGGAATAATGTTAGACAGATTGTAAATTTATTGGAATATTTAGAAAAGAACAATCAGATTTCTGCAGCATTTATTTTTTTGGATGCAGAGAAAGCCTTTGATCGACTGCATTGAGAATTTTTATTTAAATTAATAGATAAAATGCAATTTGGAGATTCTTTTATGAGAATAATTAGAACGATTTATGGAGAGCAAACAGCCCAGATAATAGTTAATGGTAGTTTGACTGAAGTTTTTAAGATTGAGAAAGAAACAAGACAGGGGTGCCCCTTATTACCATTATTGTTTATTTTAACTCTGGAGCCATTATTGGATAAAATAAGAGAGGTAAAGGAGATAGAGGGAATTAAAATTAGACAACATGAGTATAAAGTGAGAACGTTTGCTGATGATTTGGTGATTATTTTGTCAAATCCTATAAATTCAAGTGTATATTTGTTGGAAATAATTGATCAATATGGAAAAGTTTCAGGGTTTAAAGTAAATCAGAATAAAACAAAAGTGATAACAAAAAATATGACTAGACAACAGAAAGAAAAATTAGAGGAAACAACAGGATTTGAAACTGTAAAAAAGGTTCAATACCTAGGGATTTATATTACTTCTTCAAACAATGTCGGCTGGCGGCCCCCAGGGGAAGAGCCTTCTCTGTGGGGGCATCTACCCTATGAATCGAAGTGCCTCTGGGGCTACGCCTTCTTCCCGACCTCCGGGCCTTTAAGCGCGAGCTTAAGACTTTTTTGTTTCACCGAGCAGGGTTGGCCTAAGGGTAATTTTTAATGGGTGGTTTTATTACTTGTTATTTTAATATTCGGCCTATGGATTCAGATTTTTAAATTCAAATATTGTGTTTTAATTTTTGTATATGTCTTTTAACTTGGCTGTAAACCGCCCTGAGTCTTCGGAGAAGGGCGGTATAGAAATGTAAATAATAAATAAATAAATAAATAAATGTGAAATTGTATAAGAATAACTTTGAAGTATTATGGCAAAAAATTCAGAAGGAAATGCTCAGTTGGAAAAAATTACAATTATCATTATTGGGGAGAATAGCAGCCATTAAAATGAATGTTTTACCTAGATTTTTATTTTTGTTTCAGATGATACCAATAATTAAGAAAAAGAAAAATTTGGAAGAATGGCAGATTGGAATTAATAAATATATATGGGAAGGTAAAAAAGCGAGAGTTAAAATGAAAATAATTCAAGACATACGGGAAAGAGGAGGTTTCAAAATGCCCAAGTTTAAATTATATTATGAAGCAGCTGCTCTTTCAGTAATAAGTGATTGGTTTAACTTAACGGAGGAAAGGATTTTGAATATAGAAGATTATGATGTACTATATGGATGGCATGCATATTTATTGTATGATAAAAAACTGGATAGAGCCTTTAAGAACTATGTGTTAAGAATTGCTCTTCTGTGTGTCTGGAAGAAATACTATTACAAGTTGAATTATAAAATTCTTATTTGGGCAAACCCCAGGCATGCAATAGAGAATATAAATATAGAACAGAAACAGGAATTGATTACTTATAAAGAACTTTTATATTTTGAGAGAGGTAATTTACAATTAAAATTAAAATCATTGCAACAATTAAAAGAAGAAGGGAGTAATTATACTTGGTTCCAATATGGGCAATTACGAGCTAGGTGGAAAGAAGATCAGAAAATTGGTATCATGCAGAAGGAAGAAAATTTGGTAAAACAAATTATAAATCAAACTCAGGCGCATATAATGAGATTGTATAATGTGTTGATAGATATAGACTCTGAAAGGGATTTAATAAAGGATTGTATGATAAAATGGGCACAAAATATTCAAGAACCAATATTTTTGGAAACTTGGGAAAAAATTTGGGTTAGAAATGTTAAATTTACGCAAGCACAGAACTTGAGGGAAATTTTTTATAAAATGTTTTATAGGTGGCACTTAGACCCTAAGAAATGATCATGTATGTATCCAGATATGCAAGCGAAATGTTGGAGATGTAATTGTGATGATGCTACATATTTTCATATTTGGTGGACTTGTAAGAAGATTAAGGCTTTTTGGATAAGGATCTGGTGGATTATACAAAATGTTTTGAAAAAGAAGATAAAGTTCCTACCGCAATTTTTCTTATTGGGAATTATTATGGACTGTATAGTAATTGAGACTAAGTTGATTTTAAACTTAATAACAGCGGCAAGACTACTGATAGGACAATACTGGAAGAAAAAAGAGTTACCTACAATAGAAGAATGGATATTGAAAGTTGCTAATTTGGCTGAGATGGCTAAAATCTCGGCCTTTTTGAAGGACACTACACAAGAAAAATATCTAACTAAATGGAAAAAATGGGTTGAATATACGCAAAATAGATATCAGATTAAGAGACATCAGATTGCTTTTGAATGATTAGGATGTATTTATCTTTGATTTGTATGGGGGAAGTTAGGATTTGAGAAGAAGGGGAGAATTATAATTTGTGTTAGGGAAAATTTAGCGAATGATTGTTTTTTCTTTTGAACTATACCTTGTGTTTGTTCTGGGAAGTCGGGGGTGAGGGAGGAGGGTGGTTTTGGAGGGAGGGGGGAGGGGAGGGAGGGGGGAGGGGAGGAAAGGGGGGGAAAATTTTCAATAAAAATAAAATAAAATAAAACAAAAATTGGAGAGAACGGGCTTTGCCTTACCTGAATGCCTGTTCTGATGAGCAGGGGGGGCCAGCAGTCAGGAATGAGTTAACTCTGTCATGTGATCCAGAACTGAGTCTGCAAGTTATTATGCTCCTCCTCTTCCTCTTGCTTCCCAGCTTTCTGATGAGGGAGATATGGCAGACTGGCGTGCTGAGCTGAAATGACCAACCCCCGACGAGGGTGGGGTTGGGTTGTGGTCTGCCAGCAGCCTGTGGAGCTGGCAATGGAGTCGGACAGCGATGAGGCTGAGGTGAGGCCAGGGCCATTGGGGAATGAGGTACAGACTCCAGAGCCTCCAGAGACTGATAGTAGTGAGGCAAAGGAACAGGAGGAGCCTGTTCCTAATGCACACATGAGAAGAGCTGCCAGAAGGCAAGAGCAGCTCAAGAAAAAAGGACAACTCGGGAGTAGGGCCAAGAGATGATTGGCCCCTCCCGTAAGGCTTAAAACAGACCAGCAACGGCATATGGGCTTTGCTGGAAAACAATGTTGGTAGCTTCGTCTACATCTTGCATTTATTTTTGTGACTTCTGAACGTTTGCCAAGAAAGGCCTTTGGCAGTTTGCCTAATTGGACCAAGGTTTGCGATAGGACTGAGGAATTTGTGTTGGGAGGAATTTGTTTTAATTTAATTGTTTTAATTTAGTTGAACTACGTTGGGAATGAAGTAATTCTCAGCTGTTTGAATAAAGTTTGAGGTTTTTTTTCATGAACTGAGTTTTCCTACTTGGGCCTGGGTCACAACAGGCTGACTGCTGGCCCTCCTGCTAAGCAGAACGGCCTTCAGGTAAGGCAACATCCTTTCTCTCTGAGCGTGGGGCCAGCAGTCAGGAATGGGACATGCCAAAGCTTTCATCCTAATGGGAGGGAACTGACCAGTCCATAGTCCCCCACTCAGAATGAACCTGCTGTAAAACCCACCGGCCAAATCCCACATCTGCTGAGGCATTGGTGTCTAATTTATAATGGCAGATAAATGGAGAAGGGGACGGCCAAGTAGTAGCCCTGCACACCTCCTCTAATGAAGCCTGAGTGGCCCAAGCCACTGGAATCGCGGCACTGTGGGTCGAATGAGCAGTGATTCTTCAAGGAGTTGGCAAAGCCTGAGAATCATAGGCTTTGCCAACATCCAATGGTGGATGACGAAACCTTGTGGCCCAGTTGGAAGGGCACAGATAGGCTCTCCGACCTCTGAAGTGAGGAGGTACATTTAAGGTAGATGCGAAGAGCCCTACAAACATTTAAAGTGTTTCAGATAGTTTCCAACCAGTGGGAAGGATTGGGGCAAAAATTAGGGAGTACTAATTCCTGAGCCCGATGGAAGGGTGTATTAATCTTTGGAATAAAAGTGGGGTCCAAACGAAGGATGACCCGGTCAGCATGAAAGATACATAGGTCAGCCCTGGGGGAAAGGGCCGCCAGCTCGGAAATTCGGCGGGCGGAAGTAATGGTGATCAAAAATGCCACTTTGTAGGACAGGAAACATAGGCTTACCTCCCTCAGAGGTTCAAAGGGGCCCTGACTGAGTGCATTAAGCACCTTAGAAAGGTCCCAGGTAGGGTACCGATGAAGTGCGGGGGGGGGGGAGATTCGCAACCCCTCTGAGAAACTGTCGGATTAAGGGAAGGCCAGATAAGGACCTTGCGGATCCGCATGCCAAAACAGAGGAAAGGGTCAGAGTGTTAGGAGCCAAGCCTGCCTCAAATCCATTCTGTAGGAACTCCAGAACATTAACTGTGGAGGCCTCCATGGGGATCAGGTTCTGCAGCTCTCACAAAGCAGTGAAAAAGGACCAAGTAGATGAATAGATGCGGTTAGTGAAGGGACAGCATGATGCCTGTATGGTGGCAATGACCCTTGAAGAGAGGCTGTGACACCTCAGGAGGCACCGCTCAATCACCACGCGGTCAGCTGGAACCACCTGGGATACAGGTGGACCAATGCCCCCGGCTGAGGATAACTTTCTCTTGAGGAAGCCTCCAAGGAGGAGCCACCGACAGAGCCATTGGGTCCGCGAACCAGGGACAGTGCAGTCAGTGAGGAGCTATCAAGTTGCGTTGAGCCTCCTCCTCCAGCATCTTTCGAAAAAGTCTGGGAATCACCGCAATTGGGGGAAAGGCATAAAACAACCCTTGTGGCCAAGGGCTGCGCCGGGCATCCTCTCCTTCCGCTCCCGGAACTGGGAACTTGGAGAAAAATCTCTCCACTTAACAATTGGTCTGGGAGGTGAAGAGGTCGATTTACGGACAGCTGAAGCACCTCACTATGAGTTGGAAGAGGGCCGGAGGCAGTTGCCACTCCCCTGAGTTCACCGGGGATCTGATGAGGCAATCCACCTGTGTGTTCGCCTTCCCTGATATGTGTGAAGCTCTTATGGATCGTAGGTGTGTCTCTGCCCAGAGACCCAACCTCCCTGCTTCCTGCATTAGGTGCCGGGAGTGGGTTCCTCCACTGTCCATCCGAATCAAGATGTGTTGGCCTTCCACTTTGTCCTGAAAAACTTGAAGGGCTAGATGAACAGCCCAGAGCTCTAGCCTGTTTATGTTGTGGCAGAGGTTGGCCTGAGTCCACCGACCATCAGCCATGGCTGAGTCCAGGTGAGCCCCCCAGCCGTAAAGACTAGTGTCCGTGATAAGGACCAGGCAGCGAGGTTCCCTGAACTGATGACCTTTAGTTACAGGTGGGGACAACCACCACCGGAGAGAGAGGATCACTTTGGGGGGGGGCAGCCGAATCATGCAAGCAGAGGAGCTCATGTGAGCCCGTTGATATGGAAGAAGGAGCCACTGCAGTTCCCTGCAGTGGAGCCGTGCCCATGGAACAATGCCAATGCAAGACACCATATTTCTGAGGAGTTGGGAAAGTGATCTCAAGGAGATGGTCCTCCTTGAAATGACCAACCTGACCAGCGACCGCAAGCTGGACAGGTATTCCTGAGAAAGATAGACCTTGCTCTGGACCGTATCGACCACTGTTGGGAGCAAAACAATCTTGAAAAAAGCAGAGATGGGCAGCTCAGCAAAAAACGTCCATCCAGATCCACTGAGTCTGAAAGTTTGGAAGCAAGAAGAAGAGAGGAGCTTAACAACTTGCAGACTCAGTCCTGGATCAGATGACAGAGTTAACCCATTCCTGACTGCTGGTCCCATGCTCAGAGAGAAAAAATATTATGGCAAAAAGTGTAATATATAAATTGTGTTGCAGAAAACTAAAAGCGGTACAAATTGTGACTTGGCCAATACTCTGTTCAGAAAAAATGTATTGTTTGTTTGTTTGTATGTGTGTAAAAAATAAAAAAATCGTTTAAAAAAGAAGCTTTTGAGGGTTCTATAATCAAATAAATATATATATGTCTCAGATGCTGCTCGTGCAGGCAAATTGGTTTGCAACATTCCAGGATCCACTTTTTCTAAAGTGCCAAATTTCTATTTCAGCAGGAAAATTGGTAGACACCAAAAGAGTTATTTACAAGAAAATTGGTGTCTCCAGGAACAGTTTCAGAGTCTAATTAATGAAATGCACAATGATATTATCAGTATTTCAAAATCAAACCATACTCAAATCCCATCTAGAACTACAGTATATTTATTAAACGTAAATCACAGTATAAGGGCGAAGACGCAAAGGGGTGAATAATGTGTATGTAAAATTACAAGATTTACTCCAAAAGAAAATACTAGGAATAGGTTGTAATGCACATATTTTGTCAAATGCAATCAACACGGTGTCATGTGCCATACCAATTGATGTAGAAGTAATAATAACTACAATTTATTTGTATTTTAGTCATTTTACCGTTCATGTGGCTACTTTAAAACGATTTTGTGAAGAAGCGAATGCTCAATACAAGAAACTTTTAGGATATTCAAAAGTTAGAAGGCTTGCTCTAACATCTGCTATAGAGCGTGTTTTACAATTATTTGAGCCTCTCCATATTTTTTAAGTTTTGACAAATGTCCTAAAATCCTGGAATCATTTTTCAATAATTAAATATCTGAGATATTAATGTATTTTGTACATAATCAAGCATCTATTTTTCACAAAATAATTCAAAAGACTGAAGGTAAACACATTTCAGCTACAGAAGTTAGTCTTATTTTGAATGACTTTATCCTTCAATATAAAACTCGATTTGAAAAAAAAATTATTCCTTTAGTTATAAAAAGAAAATTGTCATACTTAGAGGAATCAAATCCGGGCATAACGGAAAAGTTTATCAAAGAAGTGCAGAATTTTTACCAAACATGTTTTCAATATATTGAAGAATGGTCTGAAATAAGTTTTCAATGGTGTTTTTTGACTTCATTGCAAGTATATTGGACAGATATTGAATCTTGCATAGAGTTTTTATCTAAAGAAATGCCAGATATTAAAATAGACAATTGTCTCTTTGAAGAAATTAGAAGACTGAATATATTTTTAAATTCTAAAAAATTAATACAATGGGAAAATAAACACGTTTAAATTGATAAAAGATGGGTGGAAATATTCAGCCATTTCAAAAACGAACATATTCCATTTGAAAATTTATTTATTCTTGTTCAATTTATATTGTGCTGCGCTGGAACTAATGCAGCAGTTGAAAGGGTTTTTTCAATTGCTAATGATTTTTGGAAAAGTCAGAAATTGAGATTGAATGTTGATACTCTAGATGCAGCACTTGTCGTAAAATTCAATATGAAGGATATTTCTTGTTCAGATATTTCCAATATATTGTTAGAAGATAATACATTGACAATAAATATTCATTCAATGGAAAAGTACTCATTTAAATAATAATTAAGAGGCATGTAAGCATAATTACAATATAAAATGTTATTCTTACAAATATTTTTGTTATGCATTTATCATATTATAGTGTATTCTGTATTATTGTTGCAAAGAATAAAATGTTTCTTTTATTTACAATATTCTTTTTCTTCAATTTATTTGTGTCCTCCTTCTCATTGTAAAAAAGTTGGTCACCTTACCGTCCCAGCCTCCATTTTCAATGGCAAAGAGGTCTTTGTCCATTTACAAAGAATAGAATAGAATAGAATAGAATTTTTTATTGGCCAAGTGTGATTGGACACACAAGGAATTTGTCTTGGTGCATATGCTCTCAGTGTACATAAAAGAAAAGATACGTTCATCAAGGTACAACATTTACAACACAATTGATGATCAATATATCAATATAAATCATAAGGATTGCCAGCAACAAGTTATAAACAAGGCTTCAGTGCTTCAGATCTTTCCTCCATTTGCAAAACCTTTTGCTGCAGATCTTGTCCAGGCCTACATTTGCAGAGAACAGAGGCCTAAAGTACCGTGAGATCAGGTAAGATCAGTAGCGTCAGATCTCATGCACCAAAGTCTTGAAGCACCAAACAGGCCAAAAAAAGCGAAGGCTCACTAGATCTTTGTAAGGTGATTATCCACAGGCCTAGTGCCTGTAGAGACCGAGCCGGGGGGAAATAGGCAGGGTGAATGTTGCAGAGCCTCTGCAATCATTCATAAGTATGAACAACTGCTGTGGTGCTACAACATTCGTAATTTCGAGACGGTGTCATAAGTCAGAACTTTAAACAGTCACTGAGTGAACTGTCATAACACGGGATTACCTGCATGCATTTCCTGTATATGTTTATGAATGAAATTTGATTTTTAACTCATTTTAAATCTTTGTCATTTTGTCATAACTCTCTTCCATTTTGTCACTTTATCATAACTCTTTTCCATTTTCTCATTTTTATCATAACTCTCTTCTGTTTTTTTCCTCACTTTTTTGTTAAAGTCTTATTTTATACATGTTTTTACACTGTAGCATAACACTCTTTCACAATGTTAATTTGGGGTGATCTAAATAACTATGGCACCAGAGTAGTAAGAATTTCCATTTGTGAACTGACAAAAGAAACCATTTGCAGACTCAAATAATGCCAAACCTGTTGCAAATAAGGCAAATTGATATATAGCTAGGCCTGATGCTTGTCACAAGTACAATAGAGATATGTAAACCAACAACTAAATAAATACATATCTGCCTTATAAACAAGTAGAATTTCAGAAATTCTTTCACAAACTAGAAGTAGGGTGAAACAATTACCACTGAATATTTCTAACTTACATTTTCAAATTTGTAAAATATGTTTTATAAATTGTACACGTCATGCTGGTATTTATCCAGCAACTGCATCCAGACATCACAACAAATCATAGTTGATAGTCTCCTACACATACATACATACCTGGAGTCTACAACAGAGACACATATTAATTTAAAAGATTTGTATGACTGCCCATCTTAGAACACAACTCTGGAAGAGCAAAACACAATAAAAACTACAAAAACTATAAAATCATAAAAACATATAAAAAGAAGAGCCAATGTAACAGCTGCATTTGCAGGAACACACTAGTTTGACTATTTTGATGAAAATAGTGATGCCACAACATATGCTAGTTTCACCTCTTTGGAGGAGCCATCATAACACACATAAAAAAGAGGCAGGATTTACCCAACAATATTGCTTTGGTCAATCAGACCCTCTTTGCCTTTGCTTCCTTATAGACATTACTGCAATGTGATATAATTGTTATATCAATTATCAATTGGTATCAATTATCAATTTATAACATGAACGTGGACATTCATGTTAAAGTCAACCTTCATTGTGAAAGCTTATTGCATAGCTTTGGTCCAGCCACAATTCCTCAACATATTCTATTACACAGATTTCTTGTTTGGAGGAGAGCTCCTGGATAAAAAGTAGCATCTAAATATAACAAAGAAATAAAATAATAAAAATTCCACTAGGATTAGTAAGCATGAAACATTAAATTGGATTGACATCGTGTGCTAAAACCATAAATTTTTTGCTCAATCTAATGTCTGAGTTTAGACAATATAATGACCAGGATTCTATTCTAATTATAATTTGTGGAGTCCTGGGTGCTCTTTGAATTTGGTTGTTTTCTCGCAGAGGTTTCATTGCCTGGCTAGATAACATCTTTAATAAAATTTACAACACATGGATTTCACCATAGTTATATGGGAAACTGAGTTATTCTACACCAAGCTAAATCCAAAAACACTAGGGTTATTACTGGAAACCTGGTACTAATTAATATCAGCAGGCACATAAGAGATAAACCATATACACCAGGGATTTCAAATTCTACTTCGTTGAGGGCCACATCAGGGTTGTAGTTGATCTTGGGGGGCTGGGAAAATGTGGCCAGGTGACACTGCTCATGTCGAGGGCAGCTGTGGCAGCCCAGGTGGGGCTGGGGGATCCATTGTCTCCAGCAAAGGAAGGCGAGACTAGGGCAAGCACCAAACCCTTATCCACCAGAGGAACCTCGCCATCCCTTTCAGGTTGCCCAAAGCCCTGGGAAGTGGAGGTCAAGCACCCAGCCTGGCCCTTGAGCTTCCAGGGCACGAGGATCCCACAGCCCAGCCCAGCCCCGGTTCCCCAGGGGGTACCTGGCTGTGCTTACCTCTTCCTCGAGGCTGCTGCTGCTATGCTCGCTCTCCTTGGCCAGGTTGCTCATGGTATGTGTGGGAGGGCAAAGCGTGTGCTCCTTGCAAAAAGACCCAGTTTTATAACGAAAGCATCCTCAGCTATAGGATGGGAGACCACCAGGAGAGAAGGGGGCAAGGGGATGGCGAAAAGGCAGCAGGGCTGCTGGTGGCCAAGTGCTAAGGCAGGACTTCCCTCAGACTCTTCCTCCTTCCTTCTCCTCCTCCTCCTCCTTCTCTCCCCACCCTTACTCATCCTATCCCTACCCTTTTCCCTCCTTCCTTCTTTCTCTCCCATTCCCATCTTCCCTACTTCCTTTTTCTTTCCCTCTTCCTCTCTTCCTTCTTCTTTCTCCTTCTCAACCCACCATTACTCTTCCTATCCCTACCCTTTTCCTTTCTTCCTTCCTTCCTCCCTCCCTCCCTCCCTCCCTCCCTCCCTCCCTTCTCTTTTCCCTTTTCTTTTTTTTCCATCCCTTTTCATTCTTTCTTTCTTCTACCCCTCTTTCCTTCTTTTTCCTTCCTTGCTCTCTTCCCATCTTTCCTTCTCTTTGTATTTCCTCTTTCCCTTTCTCCCTTCCTGTCCCTTCTTGGATGCTCAAATGCAAAAGAGAAAACATTTCTCAATGCCTCCTTGCCTTGTGATCAAATGTCACTTTTGCTAGTAGTTTGTGGCCACTTAAAAAACTGAGAATAAACCAGGCTAAGTTTATCCCATGCTTCCATTTAGTGGGGGCATCCACAGACAACAGTATAGCAAAACTGTCAAAATGGTGGCTATGATAGTTGATCAGAACTCCTCTCTTTTTTATCTACAACAGCTTTAGCATTTAGGAAGAGAGGTAAGTTAATTGCTTTTCTATTAATACATAATTCTTAAAAAGGCTCTCCTGTAGGAACCCTGCCATGGTCAAATTAAGACTGAAATATATCAAAGGAAAATATTTTTCCCCACTCTGCTTTGTTCTGTTTTCCTCACTGGAAATGGCTGTTTGCAACACACAAGAAAAGGATACTTTCCTAAGAGCTCACAATTCAAGAATACCAATGTTAACTTGGATTGCCAAGTAAGTCTTGTCTGTGACAAAACAGAACACAAAATTGCTTTCTCCTTTGAGTCCAAGTCTCAATGGATCCAGGATTGATGCCAAACTGTGTGTATTGGGGCATCTTCAACCAAGTTGCCTCTCCTTCCTTCCTTCCTCTTTCCCTGCCTCCCTCCTTCCCTGCCTCCCTCCTTCTCATTCCCATCTCCTTCCTTCCTCGAGATGGGAGAGGTTGGCAGCACTGCTGGTGGCCATGCCGCAGGGGTGGGGAGAGGCTTGTGATGACCATCCAGGCTGGAACACATTCAGCCTTAGATCTGACCTGTGTGGCCACCCTGGAGCCAGCGAGGGGCCACCTCGCTGCCTTGGTGAAAGGGAAGGCTCGTGGGCTGTGAGGCCAGGCCGGTGAGCAGGGCATGGAGGAGCTGGTGTAAGCGTAGCACCGATATACAACTTGTGGTGGCCATCTGGGCCGGAACGCGGTCAGCCTTAGATCTGAACTGTGGGGCTGCCCTAGAGCCAGCAAGGGACTGCCTTGCCACTTTGGCCCTGCTCCCTGGGCATGCGCACAAGAGGCGGCAAGCGCTGGCATCCTGGGTGAAAGGGAAATGCAATAAGCCTGTGAGACAATATGGTCCTCAGGGATGCCAGGCCCTGTGTGGTCACCACCTCCTGTGCGCATGCCCAAGGGAGTAGGACTGAGGTGGCTCCTAGCTGGCTCCATGGCGGCCCTGCCAATATAAGGCTGACCATGTTCCAGGCTGGATGGCTGTTACCAGGTTGTAGATCAGCACCTCATCAGGCTGAGCTGCACCGAGATGCTGCGGGCCGGTCCTTCACTGTTTCCAGGGCAGCCCTGCAGGCCAGATCTAACCACATTGCAGGCCGGATCTGGCCTGCGGGCCTTGCGTTTGACATGTCTGGGATAAAAGAAGAAATCTCCTGATACAAATAGAATGGAGTTTCTCATGACAGAAAGATATACTTGAAGAATCATTTGTAGTTCCAGATGTTTATTCACATGTCCATTCATATAGGAAAGGGGCAGGAAACTGGTACATTCCAGATGTCATTTATTAAAGCTTTCTTATCTAGTATATCAATTGGTAGGAGATTGCAGAAGGTAATTTAAAACATCTGGATAGTACCATATTGCTTTTTACTTTCAAAGCATGAGAAGGGACATGATTTTTTTATTAGTAATAGCTAGAATTAGGGATTGGCTGGGAGGAGAAACAAGGAAAATTTTGGCGATGATCTATATGAAGATAAAATAAGAAAGATTTAATTAAAGCAGGGAACTTCAAATTGGACTTCACAGTACTTTATAATTTTATCAGGAAAGCAATGAATATAGCTTCTACCTTCATACTGAGTTTAATTTTAAACCAAAGATGAATCCATTTCTTTTAGAAACAAATAATAATGAAAAAAACAAGACTTTAATACTGCTATACATAAACATGACTCATAACAAAAGTATTATTGAGACTTTCTCAATACCCTGCCAGAGTTAAATAAACAATGTATGAGCATGATTTTAAACAGTAACATTCTACTAAATTCAGTTACAGCATGAACAAGGGTGTAGCTAGATGAATATTCTATCCTGCATTCAGTCTCATGACCATTGGAGTCTATTAAGGCTTTCCTTAAACTTCACTGATGCAATTTTTAATAATTCATCTAGAATTAAAATAGAAATTTGTAGAAAAAGTATGGAAACAAGATTCAGGTAGATGATTTAGAAGATCTACTGCAAAATTATCTACTGCATACTCTAATAATGACACTGCAAAAACTTCCTAAGTCTTTGAACTACATACTAGTCTGGGTAGAAACCTAGCACACTCCTGTCTCAATGTGCTCATTGCTTTTCCTCATGGCTTGGGGAAATGAATGACTGGAAAAATATCTAATTCTCTGTAGCAGAATAGCAGCTGAGCTATTAATCAGCTCATGTTCCTAATCTAGGCACAATACCTTACTTAGGTCCATAGAATTGTGGGTACACAGTGGGGCAGCAGTTCCATCATGTAGAAGAATGTTCAAAAGACAAAATTAGAAAATTATAAATTCCTAAAACAAGGGAAGGGAGGGGAGGGGAAGGGAAGATCTGAGGTTAGCTTGCATGGCTATAATCCAGAGCAAGAATACTCAATTTTTTTTTTCTAATAGCAGGTGAATACTGTAAATGGTTAGTGTTTGTTACAGAGATTAATATACGTCAAAATGTTTACTATTTGATTGCCACTCTGTTCCCCTCTCAAAGCAAGAATATTTATAAAGAGTCCTTTATGATTCACTCTTGTTTGATCCAAGTGTTCTTTTCAGAAGAAAAGATGATAATCTGAGAAGTAGTATTTCATATTATATGAAATGTAAAAACTTCAGGATTACAGCATAGCCAAATATCAACAAGCATATTAGCAAAGTTAACAGACATCAAATATTAATGCTGCAATCTATATTTTTAACTTAAATCATCATCACAATTACAAAACAACAAGGTACATTTGTTCACTTTTTCAGTGGTCAAACTGGAAAACTAGTGCTTACATTTTAATCCAGGGAGTGATAACTGGTACCCTTGAGATGTCCACGCTAGAGCCAGCATGGCCACTATGGGAGACTTACTGTGCTCCAAAGCATGTAAAAGGCATTGTCAGACTTCACACCAATGTGATAATAGAACTTGATTCTCCAAACACCTAACCACATATTCAGGAACTTAATTATTTAATGTACATGACCCAGACTATCTGCTTTACTATTGGTAAAAATACATGCCTATTACAGAGTACATAATCGAAGCCACACAGTACATAGAGATCTATATTCCAGTGCTTACCTCTGAGGGGGCTTTCCCTTTCCTCCTTACTGAGTCAACAATATTTGGGCAGTATTGTTAGTAGTATGAAATCACTAAAACAAAACAAGTTTGCTGAGCAATGCTTGCAAAAGAGGCTTGTGTATATCAATGCCAAACCTCTAGCAACACTTAAAATGCAGCAATTATCTTTCATTCAATGGCATCCTTGCTTCCATATGCAGCTATTTATTTATTTGATTTTTATCCTGCCGTTTTTACTTTGTAAGTACCAATAATTCAAGATGGTGAACATACATAACTTTATCCTTCTTCTATTTTCCCCACAATAACAACCCTGTGAGGTATGTTGGGCTGAGAGAGACTGACTGGTCCAAAGTTACTCAGCTTTCATGCATAAGGCGAAACTATAACTCAGTGTCTCTTGGTTTCCAGGCCAGAACCTTAGCAACTATACCAAATAGGCTCATGAGCTACTACAAGATTCCAGAAGGAAAAAAAGTATACTGTTCAAGTTCAATCTCTGTAAGTATTCAAAAACAAAAGAAATTCTACTTCAATACTTAAAAACAGGGTGGATTTGATTTAAATCAATTTGATTTAAATCGTGATTTAAAAAGCCTTGATTTAAATCAATTCTATTTAAATCATAATTTTTAAAGAGCAACTGCCATCTTGGTCCTGCAGCAGCTCCTCCTCTGACCTGCTGTTGACTCACTGACAGTTCCCATTCACTTTAATGGGATGGCTGGTGATGCAGCAGTCACACAACGAAGTGAGGGACATGGCAGGCAGAAAGTGAGTGGATGCCTGCTAACAGATGCTGCCATGATGGATCTGAAATGACAAGTGCTCTTTAAATATAAGGACTCATTCTTGCTAGTAGTTATAATCTTTAATATTATTATTTGCAAACAAAATGAAGGATTCCTATTTAGAGTGAATGTTATCTCAGCTTGCAGAGCTCATTCATTGAATGAGTTTACCAAAAATGTAAATATTGCAAAATATACAACCTCATGCTACGTAACTAAGCTCCATTTCATGCTGAATAAACTAAATTATTAATGTATCTTAAATAGAAAACTATATTTAGATAGATTTTTACTCCAAAAGCATTTTATTAAAATCAATTTGATGAAAATAAAACAAATCCAATTTACATTTTTTAAAAATCTGATTTTTTTAAAATCATTAATTTTTATCCACCCTACTTGAAAGCTTGGCCCAAACATTTTTTCAAAAAAAATAAGAAAAAATACTTCATTCATCATTTTTAAAATACGTACAAAGTGATGTTACTGGACTATTTTTTTTAATCCGCAATCAAATTATATCAGGATATATTTCCTCTTAGTCCTCCATCTATCACACTTCATGTAGCTTACAATCTTCCATTGCTTCCAGTCCCTATAAAAGTTTGCATATTTTCTGAAAATAGGACTGAGCTATATATACTGACATTTCTGTAATACCTAGGAATCAGTGGTGGGATTCAAGTAATTTAACAACCGGTTCTCTGCCCTAATGATTTCTTCCAACAACCAGTCTGCTAAACTGCTCAGAAAGTTAACAACCAATTCTCCCAAAGTGGTGCAAACTGGCTGAATCCCACCACTGCTAGGAACCTTTGGGAATACAACTGAAATGTTTATTCAGTAAATTAGAAATAATACTATGGGAAGCAAATAACATGACAAATGAAAAACATTTCCTGCTGGAGAAATATTTTTTCAGTTTTTCAGAAAACTGAGACAATGAAAAGAAATATGAAACCAGTGGTGGGATTCAGCCAGTTCGCACTACTTCGGGAGAACCGGTTGTTAACTTTCTGAGCAGTTTGGCAAACTAGTTGTTGGAAGAAATCATTAGGGCAGAGAACCAGTTGTTAAATTACTTGAATCCCACCACTGTATGAAACCAATACTATTCACTGATGCCACTGGAGTTAATGAAGAGCTTCAAGTGTGGTATTGTATTTTGTTTATATATATGGCCAAATATAACATCTCTACGATCCAACTCAGTCACCAATGTTGCAATATATTAATATGTCCCAACAAAACAGAAAATTCAAGGACTGGAAGTGAACATTGCAAAACAGATGGCTTGAAACAGATTCAAATAATCAGAGTCATACAAAATGTACCTTCCCAGAAACAGAATATTTGAGACCAATCGTTAATTGTATATATATCTCAGGTCACATAAAGGCTCTGTTCAATAATGGTCTTATAACTTCCTCTTTTAGGCAGCGGGAGCACACATCCCATTTATGTGAACATCTATCAAATAGCAAGCTTGTTCATTTGGACCTTATGAGTTACAAAGCATGAAATAGAGCCATCTTTAAATCATAACAAGTATTTCTGAAAACCTGTTGGGGGTGGGTATCTTCCAAAGTATGCAGAAAAATATTGACTCATAAAGTTTAGAAACATTCCTGTAAAATTAAGCATGTTCATTTTTTTCCCCCAACCAATATAAACCAATGAAGCAAGAGAAAGTTCAAAGGAAAATAACCCAGTGGTATAAAAATGGAGAGATCTGAACGAACAAACAAATATAAAGCACTGGAATGAGGATTAGGTTCAGGTAAGAATGTCTATTGTTATTCAGCCTCTGAATAATCCCTCCACATCAATGGTGGGATTCACATGTTTTACCGGCTTCATGGGCGTGGCTTGGTGTGTGTGTGACTGGACAGGCATGGCTTGGTGATCATGTGACTGGGTGGACGTGGCCAACTCCACATCATTCACATCGAGGGGCACCTTGCCTCGCCCTGCTTGCCTGATCTGGCTTTGCAAGTTGACACTGAGTTCTTCTGGTCTTTGTCTATTAATTTGTCGACTACTACAGTTTCTGGTTGATTACCTAATGCCTGTCTATCCTTCTAAATCCGGAACTCCCACAGGTTCTTAGCTCTATTATTCTCCGTGATCTTCTGTGGAAACTCCTTTTTCCCGAGATTATGCAGCTGCCTTTCTTCCCCAGAAAAGGCCATATTTTGTTTAAAGAATTGCAGACAAATGCATCTCTGTCCACCATAGCAAAGCACAGTCCTACGCTTATAATTTTTCTGATTTTTTCAAGACAGGTGGACGCACTTCTAAACAAAACACTGGCTGATAGTGTTTCACATGAGCCAGATAGATCCGGCTGGCTTTCACCGCTGAAATGAGGACTGTAGGCCTCAGATAATTGATAGAGCATATAGATCAGTCATTAAATCACCATTCTCTGTCTTCTTTTTTAATACTGCAAATCCACCCTTCTCAGAGGACCCTTTCTGCAAATTCAGAGAGCCTATCAAAATAGTCAACATGAACAGTTTATAGGAAAAGTTATCACGTGAGCTTATTTAAATAACTGGAAAATACAGTACAAAGTAACTGTGTGGAAACAGGGTCCAATATTTTTATTTTCATAAAGCATTGTCGCAAAAAATAATTGTTTTCAATTCTAAGGTACTTCTAACGTACCACCATTAAATAACCTTTTGCCCTCAGTCATCAAAAGTGAATACTTCTAAAAGTTTCCAAGAGGTTAATTCCAACGCTTAAAATCTATAGGGTCATTAGGAGTTGCCATATAATCCATTCCAACACCACAAATGTGCAGGGCTTTCTCCTCAAAAGTCCCTCATATTATTTTCTAATCTATTAAAAAAAATTAATCTTTCCTTCCCCATAACCATTCTCCCCCCACCCTTCCCACCCACCCCGGGGCAAAAATCCAGGTGACTACCATACCTGCCAGGCTGTTGTAAGAGTTTGCTAAGCTGATAGCCCCTACAGAGGAGGCAGTTGAAGCAGCATCCTCGGAGTTTTCCTGGGGCAGCAACAGCTCTTCAGCTCCAGCAATGCCCTGTGATACTTGCCAATGGCTTCCTGGCACTTCTTCTCTTTGTAGCACTGAGCTCCTTGGCTTTTGAAATCCAGCACTCTTGGATCAGCAGCTTGGGCTCTGCAGCCAGAGAAGCAGTGCTGGATTTCAAAAGCAAAGGAGCTCTGCTACAAGGAGAAGTGTTGGGAAGCAATCGGCAAAAGGGCATGGGAGAAGAGCATTCAGCAGGCATTCAGAGGCCAGCGGTAAATGGTGGGGGCCAACAGCCTGCCTGTTGTGTCTCGCTCGCTCCCCCTGCCAGACGCTGATAGTGCTGAAGAATGATATCTCCTGCCAGACGCTGATAGTGCTGAAGAATGTCCTGTCATGCCTCCAGCCCCCAGCCCTGGCACCATGCCCGGACAGGCCGAACAAACAAACCTCCCTCCGATACCATGTGCGCCTGAAGCCAGCCACGAGCTGAGATTACCAACAGCTGGAGATGAAATGATGCAATGGATAGACCCACGCTTCTGGAGAATGGAAAGGCGACGTCACCAAAAGGAAGGGAGGGGCAGGCCTGGATAAGTGCTGAGTCATGGAGCCACACCCCATGGCCTATATAAAGGATCTGCTTTCTGGCATTCTCTGAGTCAGGCAAAGTCTAACTTGGATTGCTGAAGTCACTTCCTGGTCTCCTGCCTGCCTTGAGAACTCTGATAGGACTTTGGCAGAGCTGCAGAGGCACGCTTGATACGGACTTCCCCGACCCGGCCGTCAGCGGAGGAGTGGGACACGACACTGCCTCTGGACAGTGCAGGAAAGCAGGAAAGGGCAGGAAACAGCAGGAAATGACAGGAAAGAGTGGGGGCCAGTAGCCTGCCTCCTGGAGAGCGTGGGAAAGCAGGAAATGGTGGGAAATGGCGGGTCAGCGGCCTGCCTCCAGACAGCATGTGTAAGCAGGAAAAGGCAGAAAATGGCGGGGATCAGCAGCCTGCCCCCCCAGAAAGTGCAGGCAAGCGGGAAATGGCAGGGGCCAGTGGCCTGCCTCCAAACAGTGCAGGCAACCAGGAAATGGCGGGAAATGGCAGGAGCCAGTGACCTGCCTCCCAGACAAGATGGGCGAAGAAAATGCCTAGCAAGCTGCACCCTCCACCGTCCCCAGTCTCCATCTTGCCTGCCTTGCTTTACCACTATGGCTGCATCCCAGGCAGACCGGGAAACTGCATGGCTGCTCTGGCTGGGAGAACGCTCTCAGAAAGCTGCATGGCCACGCTGGCTGGGAGAATGCTCTCCCCCGTTGCTGGAAGCTGCCTGGCCACGCTGGCTGGGAGGCAGGCTACTCCCCCTTGGCCGGGAAGCTGTCTGGCCACACTGGCTGGGAACACTCGCCTCCCTGGCCGGGAAGTCACATGGCTGTGCTGGCTAGGAGAACAAATTCCCCAAGGATTTCTTTGCCTACCTGATTTCCAGCTCCTTCATGTTTCTCACCATTGTGTGCAGGGGAAAAAAAGTTTGTGAGTCTAAGAAAAAAAATTCACTCAATCAATTACAACTTCTCGCGAAAGAAAAAGATCTTGCGAAGTTCAGAGACTTCAGGGGAGGGCCAGCGGTGAGAGGGTGGACAGGAGCAAGCGGCAACCGGGCAACTGGGTGGGCAGGGAGTGGGGCCAGCCAGAGGTGGTATTTGCCAGTTCTCCAAACTACTCAAAATTTCCACTACCGGTTCATCCGAACTGGCTGAATACCACCTCTGCTCCGCATGCATCTAGAATATTTTAAGAGGTTCAGATTGTTTTGAGGCCAAGATGGTCCACAGCTGAGATTTATTTAGATGGGAGAAAAAGTTTCTGATGTAACTAAATTCTTCCAAACTTCCTTTTAGCTGCAGAGACTTCTAGGATTTAAAAATTCAGGAATATTAGCCTTGAGGATTCACTTCAGAGCCATAATTTTCCTTTCCTTATCATATATAAAAGAGAAGGAAATATGAAATACATTTCTTTCTTCCAAAATCTATCTTCATTTAATCTAACTGCTCAGAAACTCCACACCTATGCACACCCTTCTTCAAAAGTTTATTGTAATACATGACGCTCTAACTATTTGACACTAGTCAAATAAATGTTATTCCCAATTCAAAACTTGATCACATGCATCCTTCATCCATAAATTTTAATATACAAATGAAATTCAACAGCAATGGAACTACGTCCTTAAATTTTCCCTTCAAATGCCAGATATAGAGTTCCAAATAAAAAGAATAGTAATAATTTCTTGCTTCCCTAGCCCTGTTAAATTTGTTATTGGCAAAGATAAATATCTAATAGTAATATTTGTGTCTCTTAAAAGTTCTTTTCGAATCACACTCTAGAATAAATTTTTAAAAGTGTGTCTCTACTAGTAACTAATTTGATTTCATTAGCTGACAAATGCCAAATAGCAGGCTGGTAATAGTTTGCTTGCTAAGTTCTACAGAGACACCAAATCAATAATAAACGATAAATATTTTGTGTGTCCTTACTCTCTAAATGTACAAAAATTGGCTGGGTATACTCGTCATGTTGAACATTTGTCTTGGTTTTGGCTTTCAACAATGAACACATTCATTATGGTTTGTAAACTATGATTAATGACTTAGCAGGATGTATGAACCAACTGACTTTGTGTTAGTACCATCTTTTTACATATTGTTCTGAAATCTGAAAGACAAGGAAGCTTTACAATTAATGAAAAATACTGTAATAAAATGAACTTTAGTACAATCTTAATATAATAATAATAATAACTCAAATTCTCTCCATATTTGGGTTCTTTTAATTCTCCCAGGACCACTTTAACAAATTAATAAATCCAAATTAAAAACTATTTGTAACATTTTGAAATTCAATGTTTTGCAGCAGTCTATTTTGATATGTTTACTGTTCAGCAATTTATCAAAATGTCTTAATATTAAATATGCCTTCATCTAGTTCAAGCAATTTAATGAAGTACAAAAAAATTGCCATGAGAATAGTCATCTTTAGAAACATATAATTAAATTATGCTTTATGAAACAGCAGGCACACCAACAGTTGGGTCTGTTGATCGCGTACCTGGCTCCTTGCTGCGTGACCACAGCCCTACCCGAGTTGTTGGAGGTACTTGCCGGGGTGGCGGTTGAGACCCCCAGACTTATAGTCATGGGGGATTTCAACCTGCCATTGACCGGCTTGTCATCGACTGCAGCTCGGGAGTTCCAGGCTTCCATGACGGCCTTGGACCTGATTCGAGTAAATGATGGCCCTACCCACATGGGAGGAGGCACGCTGGATCTAATTTATATTTCTGGACAGTGGTTTAATGATCTGGAATTAGATGATTTAGTAACAGAACCGATGTCATGGTCAGATCATTTCCTCTTTCGCCTCAGCTGTACGCTGATGACGCTCAGCTGTACTTTTCCACCCCGGGCCACCCCAACGAAGCTGTTGAAGTGCTGTCCCGGTGTTTAGAAGCCGTATGGGTCTGGATGAGGAGAAACAGGCTCAAGTTTAATCCCTCCAAGACGGAGTGGCTGTGGATGCCGGCACCCCGATTCAGTCAGCTGCAGCCGCGGCTGACTGTTGGAGGCGAGTTATTGGCCCCAAAGGAAAGGGTGCGCAACTTGGGTGTCCTCCTGGATGAATGGCTGTCGTTTGAAGACCATTTGACGGCCGTCTCCAGGAGGGCCTTTCACCAGGTTCGCCTGGTTCGTCAGTTGCACCCCTTCCTTGATCGGGATGCCTTGTGCACAGTCACTCATGCGCTCGTTACCTCCCGCTTGGATTATTGTAATGCTCTCTACATGGGGCTCCCCTTGAGGTGCACCCGGAGGCTTCAGTTAGTCCAGAACGCAGCTGCGCGGGTGATAGAGGGAGCTTCACGTAGTTTCCATGTAACACCACTCCTGCGCAGACTGCACTGGCTACCTGTGGTCTTTCGGGTGCACTTTAAGGTTTTGGTCACTACCTTTAAAGCGCTCCATGGCTTAGGGCCTGGGTACTTACGGGACCGCCTACTGTTACCTCATGCCTCCCACCGACCCGTACGCTCACACAGAGAGAGACTTCTCAGGGTGCCGTCCGCCAAACAATGTCAGCTGGCGGCCCCCAGGGGAAGAGCCTTCTCTGTGGGGGCTCCTACCCTCTGGAACGAACTTCCCCCTGGTTTACGCCAAATACCTGACGTTCGGACCTTTCGCCGCGAATTGAAAACACATCTATTTATTTGCGCGGGGCTGGCTTAAATTTTATTGGGTTTTTATTGGGTTTTTAAATTTTTCCTATGAATTTTAATGGGTTTTTTAGTTTTATATGTTTTAAAGTTTTAGGCCAATGGTGTAATAAGTTTTTTAATTCGGGTTTTAATTGTATATTGTATTGCTTGTTTTATTTTGGCTGTACACCGCCCTGAGTCCTTCGGGAAAAGGGTGGTATAAAAATCGAATAAATAATAATAAAAATAATAATATTTACATATTACAGATATATTTTTATACTACTGTGCTTCATATGGTATGCAAATGTTACTCCAAGAAATCCTAGATTTAAAAGATGCTAACAGAATCTGTTTCTAAGAGTCTGCATAGCTCAATTACTGATTTATGCTCTCTTGTACTGTGATTTTTAGAGAGTTTCTTCATAAAAATACATCCTTTTCTTACTTATAGCTCAGTGAATTAGGGAAATGTCTGCTGAGCTGCTTCCAAATATTATCTGGCTGTTGTGGACGTAAAATATGTTTTGCCTCTTGTCATTTTGGCAACACAGCTGGCATATTTCCATTCCATATCATATTCCTTGCTCTCTGCAGGGTTTCTTAACGCTTTTTGTTGTAGCTGATTTTTCTTCATTTGCTGTTATTTTTAACTTGTATTCACCATACTACTGCAATTGCCTTCTACTGCAATTGAAACTGCATATAAATGGAATTAAATAATAAACATAATCAAACTAAAGTTGAATGCATCCAAATTTTCCATGTAATTTTGTATGGTTCATCTGCAATTAACAGCCACTTATTGATTATCTTAGCCAGTAGTCTTAATATTTTACTATACTTATGCACTATATATTATAAATGTCAGTAATTTAATATCCATTTTTAGTATTTTATGCACTCTCCTCCTCCTTGACTTTGTATACATTTCTTCTTACGTTGACCACAATAAAGACATTTTTTTAATTGCCCCAAGAACCAAGGAAATTCTCTCTCAAGATCGTTGTATCTACAAAAGAAAAAGCAGCTGAAAATTCACTTTGATATTATAAATCCAATAGTATGCTGGGTTTTTTTTCCCAAAGAGGCTACCTGATATAAGACAGACTGAACATCTGATCAGCTGAACATCTGATCAGATTTGTTGTGAAATATTAATGATCAAAACTCTAAAAAAGCTGTTTTATTTTACTGTCTTGCAAAAATTCTTTTTTATGAATATATTGTACAAATTATTTCTTACAAAAGAATATTACAAAGTATGGTACATTTTAGATGGGAGACATATAGATGCAACTCTTTGGTTTTCATGTGAGGATACATTGTTGATAGCAGTTCCAAAATCCTCTTTTTGACAATCTCAGCAAACGCCTGCAACTGGCACACAGAACTATTGACACTATTATTAAATGTCTGGAATCTAGCATGGACTGATGAAGATTTCCAACTGTTGCAGACATGTTACTTTCTTTTTTTTTTTAAAAAAAGGAGAAGCTCAGGTATTTATGGATGTCATGGCAACTTTAGATATCTGTCAGCCTCAGAACCTCATTACTTCGTTACTAATTAAATTTTACTGTTATGAAATTTTTTGGTTTTTAAACAGTAACTCGAGTATAGCAGAAATAATTAGCCTAGCAGGGTTATTAGTGGTTACTATTATGCATTCACAGTGTAAAAAGAGTTCTGTATGCTCATTTCAACTATGTATGGAATAAATTGAATCTACAAACTGAAAACACACCTTTGAACAGAACTTTAAAGAACAACCTGCTACTAGAAGTGATGTGAAGCCCTACATGGCACAGGATCTGCAGGTCTAGCTCTCCCTAAGGACATCTATCAATCTTACCAGTTCAGATGAGGTGGCCACGTTCCTAATCTCTTCCCTTTAGCATTGCCATCATTGGGAGCTAGAAAGCATGTCTTTACTGTGACAGCTCCTACCCTATAGATACTGTTCCCCTGAAGTTCAACAGGCCTTTTCCTCCTAACCTTCCAAAAACGATCAAAGACCTAGCACAGTGATGGCTAATCTTCTCTTCGTGTGCCGACAGCATGCGCGCGTGCCGGAACCCATAATGCAATGCACCCTCTGTGCATGCGCACATGACCCCCCCACCCCCTGTGCATGTGCACGTGATCCCCCCACGCCCCCCCACGCATGCACGCGCAAGGGGTGGGATTCAAAATCTTTAGCACCCGGTTCTCTGTCCAGTTGCTGGTTGGGTATGGCCCTGGTGGGCGTGGAGTACTCAGCCTCCTGCACCATGGTGAGGGAGGTTCCGGACTTCCAGGAGGCCCATTTTCCCTTCCCAGGCTCTGGAGACTTTTTGCGAGCCTCCGGGAGGATGAAAACGGCCTCCCCCAGGCTCCAGAGGCCTTCCAGAGATCAGAAATGGGCCCGGTTCTGTACATCCGGGAGGCCCATTTTTCACCCTCCCAGAACCTTCATGCAGGTCCTGCACTTATCTGGCATCCAAAAGGGGCCATGTGGAGACTCCTGGGAGGGGCGTGGCAGGGTGGGCAGGGCCAGCAGGTCCTTGCAACTACCGGTTTGGCAAACCAGATGTAAAATTAGCATCCGGTTCACATGAACCAGTTCGAACTGGCTGAACCCACCCCTGCCGCGACCCCCACCACCACCCATTTTGGGCCTAGGAAGCCTCCCTGTAGCCTCCTGCACCCAAAAACAGGCTGTGGGGTGGACGTGCCGCACCTCCTGCGCTACCCCCTGTGCATGTACACAGTCTCCCACATGCACCCCACTCACTGCACATCCCAAAAATCAGCTGGCCGGCATGTGTGCATGTGCAGCTGAGCTGGGCTACGGTTCACATGCCCGCAGAGAGGGCTCTGCGTGCCAGCTGTGGCACGCATGCCATAGGTTCGCCATCACGGACCTAGCATTTCATTCAAGTGAGAGGATTTTATGAGGGACTTTATGTTAAAAGTTTAACTTTGTTGCCAGTTTTTTTTAATGTTTATGGTTTTAATGTATTTTTGTATTGTGTTGCTTTAATTGCTGATTGCGAACCACACTGAGTTCAATGTAAGATGGGCAATGTTTTAAATAAATAAGTAAATAAAATAAAATATGGATGAGGAATATAATAATAATTATTATTATTATTATTTATTCGATTTTTATACCGCCCTTCTCCCGAAGGACTCAGGGCGGTGTACAGCCAAAGTAAAACAAACGTACAATATACAGTTAAAATACAGATTAAAAAACTTATTATATAGTTGGCCTAAAAACTTTAAAATATATAAAACTAAAAAAACCCTTAATAATAGAAAATTTAAAACCAATAAAATGTAAGCCAGCCCTGCGCGAATAAATAGATGTGTTTTCAATTCGCGGCGGAAAGTCCGAAGGTCAGGTATTTGGCGTAAACCCGGGGGAAGTTCGTTCCAGAGGGTGGGAGCCCCCACAGAGAAGGCTCTTCCCCTGGGGGCCGCCAGCCGACATTGCTTGGCGGACGGCACCCTGAGAAGTCCCTCTCTGTGAGAGCGTACGGGTCGGTGGGAGGCATGAGGTAACAGCAGGCGGTCCCGTAAGTACCCAGGCCCTAAGCCATGGAGCGTTTTAAAGGTAGTGACCAAAACCTTAAAGTGCACCCGAAAGGCCACAGGTAGCCAGTGTAGTCTGCGCAGGAGCGGTGTTACATGGGAGCAACGCGAAGCTCCCTCTATCACCCACGCAGCTGCATTCTGGACTAACTGAAGCCTCCGGGTGCACCTCAAGGGGAGCCCCATGTAGAGAGCATTACAATAATCCAAGCGGGAGGTAACGAGCGCATGAGTGATTGTGCACAAGGCATCCCGATCAAGGAAGGGGCGCAACTGCTGAACCAGGCGAACCTGGTGGAAGGCCCTCCTGGAGACGGCCGTCAAATGATCTTCAAACGACAGCCGTTCATCCAGGAGCACACAAGTTGCGCACCCTATCCTTTGGGGCCAATAACTCGCCTCCAACAGTCAGCCGCGGCTGCAGCTGACTGAATTGGGGTGCCGGCATCCACAGCCACTCCGTCTTGGAGGGATTAAGCTTGAGCCTGTTTCTCCCCATCCAGACCCGTACGGTTTCCAAACACCGGGACAGCACTTCAACAGTTTCGTTGGTGTGGCCCGGGGTGGAAAAGTAGAGCTGAGCGTCATCAGCATACAGCTGGTATCTCACCCCAAAGCCACTGATGATCTCACCCAACGGCTTCATATAGATGTTGAACAGAAGGGGCGAGAGGATCGACCCCTGTGGCACCCCACAAGTGAGGCACCTCACGGCCGACCTCTGCCCCCCTGTCAACACTGTCTGCGACCGGTCAGAGAGATAGGAGGAGAACCACCGATAAACGGTGCCTCCCACTTCCAATCCCCCCAACCGGCGCAGCAAGATACCAAAATTAGCAATAATTTTCCCTAGTACGTCTTTTAAGAAGTTGTATGAATAAATAAAAAGCATATGTTTAACGAAAGAACACATTTTAGAACTTTTAAAAAGTTTCTATACTTTTAGGAACATTGTCACTTGAGAAAAATGCAAGTTGTTTCTTTTTTTAAAAAAAATCTACCCTAATGTAAAGTTCAGTTTTGGGATGACCTTTGAACTGAATAAATAATGGTTCTATCTAACTAAGGGTTTAGGTTTATCCTTATGGCCAACTGAGCTACGTTTATTTTATAAATAAAATTAATTAGATCCTTAGCCTAAATGCATCAGTAATTCTGCCTATGCAGAACACAAGAAGAATGTACATATTTGTAATTGTTCAAAATTCTTACATATACTGTATTACCTATAACAGAGATTTGCAATCTTCTTCCACACAGTCAGAGCCCATACCATTTTATTTCCTTCTCCTTCTTGCCAGTGCTATCTAGAAGACTTCTTACTCTGCCCATGTGAAGAGAACTGTAAAGGCATTGCCAAAAACGGCTACAGAAGGATGTGACAAACTGTTCTCTCCTTTTCTCAGGCAAGCCAGGCGGATATATTTCTTTTTGAAACTACAGGCTAGAGGATTTTGGGAGGTGCACCACATTCAACCAATAAGTTGTAGATTCACCCCGACTTTAAAATGGAGGAAGAGGAGGCAAACAAAAAGGAGAGCTCAGTAGGAAGTCCTAGATTAAATAGATTTTATACAGTTATTTTACTGAAACAATACTGCTGCTGTAATAGAAATGCACTATATTTTATGATAAATATAGGCCTAAACTCTTGGTTCTTTTTTGTCTGCCACTAATTATAAAATTTTGTGTCAAAAATATTTTTGCTCAACAGTAAATAAATTCACACATGCAGGTTCTGCAAACTTTTATTAATCAACAACTCAATTGCAATGCTACAATGGCAACTGACAACAAAATTGCTGTTGTTTTTTTTATTTATTTACATTTATATCCCACCCTTCTCCGAAGACTCAGGGCGGCTTACATTGTGTAAGGCAATAGTCTCATCCTATTTGTATATTTATATACAAAATCAACTTATTGCCCCCCCAACAATCTGGGTCCTCATTTTACCTACCTTATAAAGGATGGAAGGCTGAGTCAACCTTGGGCCTGGTGGGACTCGAGCCTGCAGTAATTGCAAGCAGCTATGTTTAGTAACAGGCTTCTTACAGCCTGAGCCACACGGCGGCCCTTAAGTTGTTGTTAAGTGATGCAGTCATAAAGTGTGGCATAACATGACTCATTTAACAATGGCAATCTAGGCAATCCCGGTTGCTGTTTTACCCCAAAGTCATAAAGCAGGAAGCAGAGTGACTCCCAGACAATGGAAGGGAGGCCTGGAAGGCCTGTGCAGTCCGCATGCAAGTGTGTTGGGTGAGGGAGTGATGCAGTGTGGCATAAACTCAGGGAGACTGGGGCAAGAGGATGAAGGATGCATGTGTGCAAGTGCAGGAGGAGGGGGTGGGGTCCATGCATGTGTATCTGGATGTATGTGAGCAAGGGAGGCCAGGAAAGAAGGATGCCAGTGGATGCATGTGTGTGCAAATGCAGGGAGACCCAGGAGAGAATTGTGGAAACGTATGTGCAAGTGCAGGGAAGCCAGGGTAGCATGGCACTGCTTGGGTGCATGTGTGTATGAGCACAGGGAGGCCAGGGAAAGAAGGTACAGGGTACATGTTGCGAGTGCAGGGAGGCCAGGGAAGTGGAGAATTACTGGATGCATGTGTGTGTGCAAACATTAGGATGTTGGGGAAAGAGGTCACAGGGTGTATATTTGCAAAGGCAGGGAGGCCAGGGAAGAAGGGCGCTGGTTGATGTCTATATATGTGGAAACTCAGGGAGACTGGGAGAAGTTATAGCTAATCAAGTATATTAGATTCACACAGTTGGAATGAGCCATTTAGGTATGGAGTTAAAATTATTGAGTTCATAAAATTAGGAAATCCAGTTTAAAGCCTTCCAGATACAGGTCTGCTCAAACACACTAAAAACAAAGAGGATCCTGCCACTGTCTAGGAGGTAAATGACTCCACTGTCAGACTATGCTTATTGTTTTTTACTAACACTCAAATGAAAATTATGTTCTTGCAGCTTAAGACCATGATTTTGTAAGTTGTACTCTGACAGTTCAGAGAACAAATCATATCCTTCTTCCATGTGATAGTCCTTTACCTCAGGGGTCTCCAACCTTGGTCCCTTTAACAGTAAAGCTGGCTGAGGAACTCTGGGAGTTGAAGTCCACAAGTCTTAAAGGGACCAAGGTTGGAGACCCCTGCTTTACATACTTTACATCCATGTCACATTACTGACTCATTAAGTGTGTAACCAAATTCTATTCCAAGTTTTTTTTCAGATTTACTATCTGACCAGGAATCCATCATCCATACCCTTGCAGTTAATCTGTGCTTCTTAAGTCCTTCCAGGCTCACTTTTTATGGAGAAAGAGGGTTTATTATCTTCATTCTTTTAATAATGTTCTTTACTTTTAAATTTGTAAGCTGCCAGAGTCTTGGTGGATTTGGATGTCCTATAAATTACAATGTGAATTTAAATATGCATTTGTTTCTACTAATTTTTCTTTCTGTATTTTCAGTGCATCCTTCAGCTTGTCATGATCATATTGAATTTTGTTTTTGTAGTATTATGTATTCCATCTTGTATGTGTCATCTACAAATCTGGTAAGATTATCCCATCTCTTTATCCAAATTATTAATAAAAAATGTCACTTATATATTGTTGTCCTCTTTCTTTTGTCATTAGATTTGTGATTTGCTCTTAACTGCTTTTTTTAAAAACCTCCTATCCATCTTGGTGCCTTTTTCCCATTAGTTTGTTATGTTGCAGAATTTTGCTTATCTATTGCTCAGTTTATTGGAAATACATCATTTCTTGAAATCCAATATATATATTTGACTACATTCAGTATGATTAGACAATAAAAATCTAATTGCAATTTATGCACATTAATTGTATGCTTTGGGAGGTGAGTTTTTCTTTGAACACTCAAGTTTATGTTATCCATTATTTTTGTAAACTATATGTAATTAGGACAGAACACAGTCATGCCATTACATCACCAAAGAGATGCAACCTGGCAACAAGAAAAAATAACGATGTAGGAGGAAAAACTTTCTTATACAGGCATACTAAACTCTTAGGATAAAGTTTAAACATAATTAAACAAATGAAGTTGTGAGAAAGGTAGAAAGGGTGAAAAAAGAAGTATCCATATTTAAGGCACACATCCAGGCAAACCTGATACTGATAAAATACGTTTTTGAAGACTCTTATGATGGAGAAGGATGAACATTCCCTCACTCAACATGGGACAACAATATTCTCAACAAGTACAGTATTTGAAGCATGTGCTTTCTTGGGCTGAATTGCAATACCCTTACACCCATTCATCATGTCAACTGAGACTGCTGAATCAACAAACATCTGGCGGGTTAAAGGTTCTCCATCCTGTTCTGGATCCATTTTAGATTGCAAAGATCATTATGCATTTGTCTAAAAGTTTCAAATACTAACATAGTATTTATATATAGTTGTATATATGGTACCTTGAGAATTACAAACCTGTTCTATAACTGAGGCAAAATTGAGGGATCCTTAGTGTTCTCTGAGCTTGGTTGTTTTTCTTACAGACGTTTCATTGCCCAAGCTAGATAAACTATCATCGGGGCAGTTTGAGTACTTTTAACTTTTGCAAGAAAACAACCATGGAGCTTAGAGAGCACCAAAGACCCCTTATTTCAACCCTGAGCTACAAATATTCCCCTTTATTGAGACAAGATTATCAATTCCTTTTCACAGATGAGGATAATTACCTAAGGTCAGCAGAGTTCATAAACCAGGACATTTTAATTTAAAGTCCTCAACCCATCAGCCCCACTATAGCTCCTAACTGAAAAGTTACCCGACTGTGGTGAGAGGGTCAATGATTAATCTAAGCTTTAAAGACAACGCTCCTACCTCGGCTTTCCACACTACGTAGGAAGAGGCGTGACTGCTGGGCAGATGCTGTCCTTTCCTCTGCTGGAGCCACTTTCTGGGGGAAAAGAAGATGCTGTTGGCCCCGCTGCCCCCGTAGCCGCTGCTGAGAGCCGAGGCTGAGGGCGCGCGCGCCAAGAAAGGCAGCTCCCACGCCGTGAGCCTCTTGCCTCGAGGGCCTTCATAGTCAAAGTGGAAACTGCCCGAGGGCGACTTGTCCAGGGGCGTGCTGGGCACGGAGAGCGAGAAGGCGCTTTGCCCCCCGCCGGGCGGGCGCAGCAGGGCGCGCGAAGAAAAGGCCGCCAAGTATTCGGCCGAAGGACTACTCGTCGCTTTGGCCCTCACGGAGCGGCCAGAACTTTCCAGCGCCGTCCCTTCTTCCCCGCCGGAGCGTCCGATCACGGCGGGGTCCAGACTGCGGGTCTGGCGAAGTCCCCGCTTGGACAAGCTCTTGGAGCAGAGTGGAGGACTGCCGGCAGTAGCCGGCGAGGAGGAGCACGAGAAGACGCTGTTGAGCAGGCTGTGCGCGGACATCCCGACGGCAGCGGCGCAAGAGCCGCTCGATCTCTCCTTCCTTCGCGCCGCTGCTGCCGCCTTTTATTCCGCGGGCTGCTGCCTCGAACGCTGGCGCTGGCCGGAGGACGCCGCTCGAGTTTTACTCCAGCCGCCCCGCGAACCAGCGCCTAGGTCCACCCCTAGACACAGCGCTCCCTTGCTCAGCTCTGGCAACGGCGGTATCTCAGCCCGTTCTCTTGCCGCAGGCCTCCACTCCCGCGGGACGTGCGGCTCGGCTCTAGTTCATGGGCTGGGTGGCCCCACGCGTGCCTTCCGGCATCCTCGCTTGCTATTACTAAGCCTTATTCCGTGATTACAGCCTAATTTGGCAGGAGAAAGCGAGTCCTACCTCCTCCTCCGTGCCTTAGGCCCTCCCTCCAAGTTTGACCTTTCTGGAGTCCCCACGCTCCACCTTTGCGCGTTGTCCGCTACGACTCAAATAGACGCCCTGGGGCTGCGCAACCCTCAACAAACGCTCGCTTTAAGATTGCGCAACGAGCTGTGGTGTATTTTGTTATCAGGTCGATATCCCGCAGCTTTTGGATTCAGAAAGTTCTTTGAACTATTTCGGATCAAGGTTTGATTCGGAGCTGAATTCCATTACCGATCCTGTATGTTTTTATTGCCTCCCATCTTCCTGGCCATTCTGATTTTTATTTTTTCGAAAACAGTATTTTGTAGCTATCCATAAACTAAATGAATAATTGTTGTCTAGACTAGTGAAGACAGAGAAATAGGTAGCATTCAAATGCTCTTTTTTCCCAATATGAATTAATTTTTATTCATTATTTATTACAGTTACTGAGTCTAACTTTTTTCTTCTCACCAATACTTGATTTCTAAAGTTGGGGTGGCAGAGAACTTGCTTAAAAAGTCAGCTTGGAAGATCTTCCATCCTTTCCAGAAATACCTGTCGGAAAGCTTTTACTTCTGATAAATACTGTGCAGGTGCGTAGAAGTTTTTTTGTTTGCTTCAGATGTACTGAAGACAATCCCTTCTAAGTAGAGTCTTATCTCTAAGAATACAGATCGCAAACAAGAAAGCCAAGGTAATAAATTAGTATCTAGGCCATGATATTCTAGGATTGGACAATGACTTTTTAGTGTTTTAAAAAGCCATACAGGGAACTAACTGTCTTTGTGCAAAAAAATGTAAAGTTTAACTCTAGAAAGCAAATTAATATATTAAAGCATTGAGAAATGGATACACTGTGCTATGCATGCTTCTTAGTACACAACCCTCCCAATGTTTGTTTCTACAGAGCAGATCAAACAATCATTGCTAAATAAAAAAATTAGCTGTTGACTTTCTGTACTCACTGGATGCAGAATTGATAGTCCTCAACAATTGGTTCTGCAGTAGATTTGGAAACAGTGTAGTTTGGGAAATGGGATCTGGCTTCATTCAACAACTTCAGTCTTATCGCATTTCTTGCCCTTGCTGACCTCTACTCCAAGCCCAGCCTGGTGAAGATAATTGTGTAAAGAAGATATGTGACTTGACAGAGATCTAGAGACTCTAAACCTTTTAAAAATCATGAGAATTAGTGAGTGGAACTCATAAGAGCCAATAAGGTCTAGCTCACATGGTCTGGTGGCTCCTGATTTTCCAGGAAGAGCTCAGCTCAATATACATAATAACTTATGGATCTCATAATATTAAAAAAAAAACCATGTGAATAGAATAGATGGATGCATTAAGATCCAACTGGGCAGTTCCTAGTAAGGCAACTTTTCATATTGGCAAAAAATGTATTTTAAAGGAATTTTAGAAAGATGAATATTTTGGGGGAGGTTATAATTTGGGGGCAGAAAAAGCATGCAAAAATGGTCTCCTACAAGGAATCTGCAAAAAACACCTAATGATATATTAAAGAAACAAGTGGTTGAAACAAAGAAATATTGCTGGACAGCACCTACATCAGTGCTACTGAGATAAGTGTACAGTATTCTTAATTATTTACTGATGCAGATGATACAAATAACTTATTACCCTCTAGCTATGTGTGATGCTGGTCTCCTCCAACACTACTGTCTTCTCAGAAATTCCCAATGATGGTTGGTATGATTTGGAATCCCATATATCAAGTTTGGGTGCTGGTGTTAGATTTGAACTCTATGCTCCATCGACATCTTGGGACCTGCATAATATAATTTTGTAATTCCCTAAAACTAAGTTTACTGAAATATGATAATAGTTGGTATATATTTCCAGTCCCTATAAAATTCCAGCCTTAGTGTCAAAATTTCTAAGGAGATTCTTAATCATCCAGGTCATAGTTGTCTCAAAGGTGGTTTTTTCAAAACACACCTTGTTTTTTCTTTGAGGAAGAAAAAGACATTTTGCTTCTCATCCAAGAAGCTTCATCAGTTGTGACACAACCTAAAGCTTCTTGGATGAGAAGCAAAACATTTTCTTCTTCTTCCTTTGACATTTAGTGTAAAAAAACACACCAGAAAGAGAAGAGTACAGTCTATCTAGTACAAAATAATTGACATTTCAATGCTATTATTTCAGCAAATGTTAATCATCCATATTTCCTCCTTTGAATTATCCAGGTGTTCAACCCTATCTCTTGCTGAATATTTTTCCAATCATGATTTTTTATTACTTTATAAATAACTCAAGGCGGCAAACATGCCTAATGCATCTTCTGCCACCTCTTTCCCCTACAACATAACCCTGTAAGATGTGTTGAGCTGAGAAATTATGACTGCCCAAAGTTACTTTAATGCCTTGGAATAGGACTAAAACTCACACTCCTCATTTCTAATTTCTAGTAGTCCTTTAACCGCTAGACCAAACTGGCTCTCTGATTACCTTCTTTAAGATGCAGCTAAACTTTTCCTTTGTCCTGTTTTTCAGGAAATTCCTACTGCAAATGTTGATTTTCAGTTTTATACTATTGGGTCATACCATATCCCTGACCCAGTTTCAGGATATTCAGTATGTACTCTTTTTCAGTATGTTAAATCTGGTGCTCTGCCTTCTATCATCTCTGTTCAAGTTGCCACTGAGATCTGAACTTGCCTTTTAGCTTCTGGTTTCTCTATTAATATTTATACCAATAATTATTATTATTTTGGTTTTGCATGTACCTGTGGAGCCAACTTGGTGAAGCTGTGTGTTTCTCACATCCTCAGGTTCCCCAATTCCGAATCCTGGCTTTGGTTTCCCTTTATTTCATGCTAGTCTTCTGCCCTCTGGTGTTGCTGCATTATATTAAAAAGCCATTCTCATTAGCCTCATCAGCAGTGAGTTTGCTATTTCTTGTGTTAAACATGATGCATTACAGTGCTCCTTGTTTCTTCCATTATCTTCTATGTTGTTTGCTCAGAAAATAGACATAGAAACAGAAGGACTGAATTCAGGTGCTTTCTTGACCACTACCACCCCAGCTCTTCAGTTTCCAAATGGTCACATAACAGCATCTTGAAAGCTTACCAGACTAATTATATTTCATGTAACAAATCTTGAAAGGCTACCAGACTAATTATGCTTGTAGAGATATCCTTGGAGAAACTATGTGATACCAGTTAGAAAATTATCATTTAAGGTTAAGATAAGAAGACATTAGAAAGAAACTTAAACTAGTCCCACCTTAGCTCTTTTGACTATAAAAGGGAGGGAAGGAAGGAGGAATATTGTTGAACTTAAAAGAGTCTGTTACTCCACTCCCCTATCCTGGCTGGGGGAGTCTGGGAGTTGAAGTCCACACATCTTAAAGTTGCCAAGGTTGGGAAACACCCCCATAGCCTATATCAATAGCGTTCCAGTCATTCTTGTTAAATCATGTGCTTTTTCCTCCAATTCAAAACTGTTTACTCTAGTCAAGATCTCGTCTGTTAAGCATTCTATGATTTCTATCACAACATAAAAGCCTTTATAGACTCCCCTAATAACCCTCCATTTTCTGGAAAAAAAACTTTGAAATGCCACCTGCCCAAGGCTATGACTTTTTTTTATTTGCATGTTTAAAAGATTGAAAGTTGTCCCTGGAGGAAAGGAATGGTCCCGCTTTTGTGTATACATTCCAGTCTAATGTTCTTCCCTGTTCTAATGTCATGCATAGCCTCTTAACAGAACCACTGGATTGAATCTGTACGTTCTTTTGGGCCACCCTGTGGAAAGCAGTATTTCACCACCAACTATCAGCCAATTAGCTTTGACTGATTATTAATGTCCCTCTTATTATCTATAGTTAAGCAGAATGTTAATATCTGTATGCACCAGAATCCTTGTCTCTACTACTAAATCCAGTCTAGGGCTCAGCAAAGCTAGTGACTGTTCATTCAGGTCCACCAGCAAAAATAATGTCTCCAACCAAATTTAGGCTTCTAGATTACTACATTTCCACTCCTTTACCTGCCTCTATAGGCAAACAACTATCCCAGGTGGTGTAGAAGGACTGCCTGTTCAGAGTCAATAACAAACAAAAGCCACATTTTCTCAAAACATGGCCATCACAATATTTTATCTCTCTATCTCTTATTAAACAGCTTAGGTCGATGATGATCCCTGTGTTAACATTTAAATTCTACTTCAGAGGCAATAGAAGTGGCTGAAATATAGGGAACATATAAGCGCCCTTTTCCATTATCTCTAAACAAACCCATATTGTACGAAGAAACCAAGGTAATAAATAAATGTGCATGTCTGAATATTCAAAAGACTGTATAAGGAACAAAATGCTTTAGGTGGGCAAAAAAAATTAAAGTTTAATCATATATGGAAATATATATAAAGCATACAACAATGAAAAATAAACACATTGTGCTATGCACATTTGTAATTATTGTAACCAACTCTACTGGTATTTGCACCTATGGGATAAATCCAAAATTGTTGTTGAATAAACTTTTCTATTTATCTGTTGCCCTCCTCTAGTCATTGCCTATAGAATTATTATTCTACATACTGTGCTACTGAAAAACAATTCTTAAACCTAGCCTTAATAAGCTAGTAAGTTTAAGTTTAGTAAGTTTAAAAAAATATAATCTGTTTGGAACATCTACTTATTCTAATGTAAAAAATAAAATTGTTTGAATTCCTTAACTGAGCAATGCATGTCATTTATTTTATAAGGGAAAATCTATTTACTCTGGCTATATAACCAAATATTATTTCAAGATATGCCTAGGTATATTCATAGCAACATATGAGCCAAATCAACTTCCTTAGCACATATTTTTCCTATTTTGGGCTACATATATACAATATATAATGAAGCAAGCATTCTTCTGCTTAGGCTGTGTTAATACTTTTGTTTCCTTGCTTAAAACCTCTGTATTCACAGAATTAATCAAGTATAGAACTTATCTTTTCTCTCCCATTGTACTGAAATTATGAGCAATTCCTATATAAACCTTGAATGTATAGATCCATATCAAGTGGAAAGGATGAGCCACACATACAAAATCCATAATAAAGATTTATATGTTTTCTAAATAGTTTTTTCTCTTGAACTCTGAAATGTTTCTCACTGCAAAGAAAGCATGGTTTTTTATTTGTACATGTATCCCCTTTACAGACATTTCCAATTTAGTACCATATACCAAATTATAGACCTCTCCAAACATCCTCAGATAGCAGAGTTTGTCTAAGCCAGCTGAGAATGATGGAGATGGTAGTCCTAATTTAGAGGATCCCCAAAATGAAAACCATTCAAGGATTTCTGTATAAGATTTTGGTTTAGCAGCTACAAGCTTATAGTATGTCTCCCCACACCCTGTGATTAAGTCATAGGCAGACAAAAGGGTGAGACTCTCTCTGATTTTCATCTTACTACATCAGCAAAAATAAAAATGATAAGGAACTGAATCTCAGAGCTGTGCTGGCATTTCTATGTGTGTATGTGTGTGTGTATACAATATATATATATATATATATATATATATATATATATATATATATATATATATATATATATATATATATATATACAATATATATATACACACACACACACACACATAAAAAAATATTGAATGTAATTATGTGTGTGTATGTGTATATAAAACAAGATACAGATTATTATGCATGTTCTTTTAAACAAGTATGCTTAATTAGGCTTTGCTTGGAGGGAAAGAAATCCTGCTAATATCCTGCTAAAAAAAATAGCTCCTCTAGTCCACTGTTTGTTCCAGAAGTGCAGTTTGTAATACTATTTGCATGAAAAAAACAGATAGGATAGTCTTTCAAAGACACTATCAAAGGGTTTAGTAGGAAACCAGCTCAAAACCATGGAGCAGTTAGCTGGAGAATGAAACGAGCAACCAAGAAAAAATATTTAAACGATTATAAATTTATTGAATGGAAATTTATTATTATTATTAGTCTGTTATTAACACAGCTGCTTGCAATTACTGCAGGTTCTAGTCCCACCAGGCCCAAGATTGACTCAGTCTTCCATCCTTTATAAGGTAGGTAAAATGAGGACCCAGATTATTGGGGGCAATAAGTTGACTTTGTATATAAATATACAAATAGGATGAAGACTATTGCTAACATAGTGTAAGCCGCCCTGAGTCTTCGGAGAAGGGTGGGATATAAATGCAAATAAAAAAAATAATTAAAAAATGCAATGATTGCTTTCAGATTTCATTCCAAAGATATACAAACATCAGAGTCATGACTGGAAAACACTGATAGCAACAAGAGAACAAAATAAGAGATTCCCCAAAAGTTGGCAAATCTTGAAAGAAGAACTGCTGGATGCTTATTTTCTGGGGGGAAACTAACAATTCTTAGGGGAGGAACTCACATGTAGACTGTGTGCATGTATTCTCTCTCCCTCCCTCCCTCCCCCCCAGCAATATTTAATTCCTTGGGCAGTCTTGTGAAGAAATACAAAGCAATGACAGGTATTTTTTCAGATTTTTACAGAAATACAGCGCACTGAAAAAATTTTAAGAATAGCTTTAGGTGTCAACAAGTTCAATAGAAGCAGGTAGACATTTGCTGGGTAGAGAAATGCTGCTTTATTGTAGTGGTTTAGGGACATGGTGGCTCAGTGGCTAAGATGCTGAGCTTGTCAATCGAAAGATCGGCAGTTCAGTGGTTTGAATCCCTAGTGCCGTGTAACAGGGTGAGATCCCGTTACTTGTCCCAGCTTTTGCCAACCTAGCAGTTCAAAAGCACGTAAAAAAATGCAAGTAGAAAAATAGGGACCAGCATTCCATAAGCCTTTTGTGAGGTAACAGTGTTCCGTAAGCCTTTGGTGTTTAGTCATGCTGGCCATATGACTACGGAAAATTTTTCAGACAGCGCTGGCTCTTTGGCTTTGAAATGGAGATGAGCACTGCCCCCTAGAGTCGGGAACAACTAGCAGATATGTATGAGGGGAACCTTTACCTTTAAAGGCAAACTACATAGAGCAGCAGTGATGTTGCAATCACATAATACTGCCCAAGCCTAGAAACTGCATGTCACACTGTTGTCATTACATTTTGATAGTATAGTAGGAGGCATTCTAGATGTGATTCTGAAATCTGGTCGGGGCAGCAGAACACTGCCTGGACAGCTAAACTGTAAAGTGCAGCACTAATAAGGGCTATGTGGTGGATGGATGTGTGGCAGGCGTGTAAGAGAAGGAGAGAGTTGCAGTTATCTTTCAGAATTTGGACAACAGACTTACCAGGGATATTAGGGTTCACAGAAGACATATAGTCATAAACGAACCAAATAGTTGAGGCTCTATAAAACACTAACACCTTCTCCCCAAAGCCCAACCTCATAATTGAAAATAACCAAGCTTTGTTTGTATAAATGCAGCTACTGAGCCTATCAGCAAGTTGATTAAGCGTGTTGTGTTAATACGGTCTATGTGTGTCTTAAGGAGTGTTTGTAGCTTATATTGGCTGAGAAAAATAGGGATCTTGTTGATGTGTACATATGGTGACAGAGACCATATTTGGATAGTTTTGGATCCTCTTAGAGAATTTAATGATACTGTAGTTGCATACAAAATTCAATCTCTGCTAAAGTTATCTAATAAAGTTGAACTTAGATATTCATATGATAAACATGTTTCAGGATACCATGTATGAAATGTATTTCAGCATATTTATATAGTGGCTTATAAAAAAAAATCTGAGTAGCAACAGAATGAATTGTAAAGAATTTAAACAAAAGTATTGATATTCCAAGGAAACTTTATTGGCTGCCAAATCATTCTCTGTTGTATTTTAAAGTTTCTGTGAGTTGTGAAAGAGCAATGAGAGCATATTGGCAATTTTCCACAAGACATTTTCCAAGTACCTCTAACCGAGGCAACATGCTATAATAGGGGAAATAGGTTATAAAAGTGTACTGTATAGAGGCAAGCTTTCGAAACAGGATACTGAAATCTGTTGAGAGGGAGGAAAGAGAAGAAAGTTATAGGACCCAGGAGCCTGGGGTGGAGGGATAAGGAAGAGTTCCAACCTCTGGGCAAATGAATAATCAACAAGTTTTGCAGGGCTATGATTTAAAGGAAAACATCAAAGTTGCTATTGTTTCAAATAAATCAGAACAGAGCAAATATTAGAGTCAGTTCTTCAAATCAATTTATTGATCATGAAATCAAACCAGTAGATCAGAACGTTCTGGATCCATCTTTTGTTCTTTTGATGCAAGTAACAACTAGGCTGATGTACTTATAGCTTGCTAATTCATTGCAAGAAATACGCTGATGATTCACTAAATCAGAAGCTAGTTAGTAATCATATGCAGCATCTCCCTGATAAACCCCAGTACCAGCTACGACTTAAGGCTGAAGGTTAGGAGGGAAGAAAAATATTATCAGGGAAGATTGAGTAGACAACATATATAAAGGTATAAATATATTTGGCCATCATTTGTGCAAACTCAACTTTCACTAAAGTTCACTAAGGGATCTCATTACAGGTCCATATAGGAAAGCACTGCCTCCCATCACTTGGTCCTTGGATCTTTACTGATCCAAACAGAAAGCAACATCAATTATTGCACCCAACAACTGACTTTTATGGTAGATGAAACATTGATTGCAATGGTATTCTGATTTTTTTTCTGTCTTATTCTCTTATTTTCTGTTAGAACGTTAATATAATACATAAAATTTAACACCTATTTACACATGTTTCAAATGTGCATTCTGAAATATCATTTTAAAATGTTTTTCTATTAGCATAAAGCAATCGGAACCATACTGTAATACCACAATTCCACAATAATTAACAGGAATTGCATGCTTTTTGGAAAAAATCCAGATATGTCTGTTATTACTGATCTAGCAAAATAGAGATTTGTTTTCACAGATGTACTTTTCAGCATCCCAGTTTGACATTCATTGTTGTTGGAAGGGGGAAATTAAAAACGCTGAAAAAAGTGTCTGATCTAAAATAACTTGTAGTACAGCAATCCCTGCAGTGTATATTTGGCAACATATAACAGATGAAATGATGTTAGTTAAAAGGATGTAATAGTAGTTATTATTATTACGCTGACTGTAATATAACAACAGAGTTGGAAGGGACCTTGGAGGCCTTCTAGTCCAACCCCCTGCCCAGGCAGGAAACCCTACACCATCTCAGTCAGATGGTTATCCAACATTTTCTGAAAAATTTCCAGTGTTGGAGCATTCACAACTTCTGCAGGCAAGTCGTTCCACTTATTAATTGTTCTAACTGTCAGGAAATTTCTCCTTAGTTCTAAGTTGCTTCTTTCTTTGATCAGTTTCCACCCATTGCTTCTTGTTCTACCCTCAAGTGCTTTGGAGAACAGCCCGACTCCCTCTTCTTTGTGGCAACCCCTGAGATATTGGAACACTGCTATCATGTCTCCCCTAGTCCTTCTTTTTATTAAACTAGACATACCCAGTTCCTGCAACCGTTCTTCATATGTTTTAGCCTCCAGTCCCCTAATCATCTTTGTTGCTCTTCTCTGCACTCTTTCTAGAGTCTCAACATCTTTTTTACATCGTGGCGACCAAAACTGGATGCAATATTCCAAGTGTGGCCTTACCAAGGCATTATAAAGTGGCACTAACACTTCACATGATCTTGATTCTATCCCTCTGTTTATGCAACCCAGAACTGTGTTGGCTTTTTTAGCAGCTGCTGCACACTGCTGGCTCATATCTAAATGGTTATCCACTAGGACTCCAAGATCCCTCTCACAGGTACTACTATTGAACAAGGTGCCACATACACAGTATCGGTGTATTTCGTTTTTTTTGCCTAAATGTAGAACCTTACTTTTTTCACTGTTGAATTTCATTTTGTTAGATAGCGCCCAATGTTCAAGTCTGTCAAGATCTTTCTGTAACTTGAGCCTATCTTCTGGAGTGTTGGCTATTCCTGCCAGCTTGGTGTCATCTGCAAATTTGATGAGTTCCCCATCTATCCCCTCGTCCAAGTCATTGATGAAGATGTTGAAGAGTACTGGGCCTAAAACAGAGCCTTGGGGTACTCCACTGCATACTTCCCTCCATGTGGATGTAGTTCCGTTGAGGACTACACGTTGAGTGCGGTTGGTCAGCCAGTTACGAATCCATCTGGTGGTGGTGCTGTCTAACCCACATTTTTCTACTTTATCTAGTAGTAGGTTATGGTCTACTTTATCAAATGCTTTACTGAAGTCCAAGTAAATTATATCGACAGCATTCCTCTGGTCTACTAATTTTGTCATTTTGTCAAAGAATGCGATAAGATTAGTCTGGCATGATCTGTTTTTGACAAACCCATGTTGGCTTTTGGTTATTACTTTGTTTGCTTCTAGGTGTTCACTGATTCGTTGCTTGATTATCTTTTCCAGAATCTTCCCCGGTATTGAGGTCAGGCTGATAGGTCTGTAGTTTCCTGGATCTGTTTTTTTTCCTTTTTTGAAGATGGGAACTACATCAGCTCTTTTCCAATCCTCTGGCAGCTCCCCTAAATGAGAGAGTAAAATGAGAGAGGAGCAACAATAAGACATACTGTAAGCTTCCTGGCTCAATTTCTTAATAGAGAAGTCAGAATTTCTATTTTTGTGTGTGCTCAATGTATTTCACATACATTGATATATCTTACTGTATATTTGGTAATCTTTTGCATATAAACAGTGATTGTTGGGTTGTCCAGAATTCTTGATGTATTAATATTTTATTTTGTTGGGTCTGTGAGGCAAATAAACATAGGTGAAGGCATAATTGTAAAGCTATATGTGCTCAGTATTCATCTCAGATTATACATTTTCAGTTCCATGAATTTCAGGAAGACCTGAAATAACAAAGGTTATGTTTTTCATGCTTAACAAGACAGCTAAAGACTTAGTGGCTATGTACAAGCTCTAATTGTTGAGTCTGTGCGTGATGATCCATTTCTGTTTAATGTGTTGAATGTTAAATGATGATCGTAATTATGATTTTGCAATTTATGGGTGGGCCTCTTGCCTGTACAAATGCATAGGAGCAAAGAAAATTAGCACCCTATCATACCATGCCCCTGACTTTCCTAACATAATAGCTGGCTTGTCCAGGCAGAACAGCAATGAGTTATTTATGCATTTAAGTCCAAAAATATTTGCAACCTTCCTCAAATTTCTCACAGCTCATAGTTTAGTGACACCCCCGGCTTTTAGAATCCCCAAATTATGTTAAACTAAGCAATGTCATTAGTCATATTGAAAAGTAGGACGTTTTATTTGCCTTATAATTGTTATTGTTTTATTTGATACTAGACAGCCTGTGACTTGTTGGGTCAATATTTGCCAATATTTATTTATCTAGAGATAAACAGAATAACCATAGGTGGGCAAAAAAGCATCAGGAGCGGGACCGAATTCTAATTTCCTATTGGATTCCCCATTGGATTCCCTCCCACATGCAGGGAAGTATGCAGTGGAGTACCCCAAGGCTCTCTTTTAGGCCCAGTACTCTTCAACATCTTCATCAATGACTTGGACGAGGGGATAGATGGGGAACTCATCAAATTTGCAGATGACACCAAACTGGCAGGAATAGCCAACACTCCAGAAGATAGGCTCAAGTTACAGAAAGATCTTGACAGACTTGAACATTGGGCGCTATCTAACAAAATGAAATTCAACAGTGAAAAAAGTAAGGTTCTACATTTAGGCAAAAAAAACCAAAATGCACATATGGTATATGTGGTACCTTGCTCAATAGCAGTACCTGTGAGAGGGATCTTGGAGTCCTAGTGGATAACCATTTAGATATGAGCCAGCAGTGTGCAGCAGCTGCTAAAAAAGCCAACACAATTCTGGGCTGCATAAACAGAGGGATAGAATCAAGATCACGTGAAATGTTAATGCCACTTTATAATGCCTTGGTAAGGCCACACTTGGAATACTGCATTCAGTTTTGGTTGCTGCGATGTAAAAAAGATGCTGAGACTCTAGAAAGTGTGCAGAGAAGAGCAACAAAGATGATTAGGGGACTGGAGGCTAAAACATATGAAGAACGATTGCAGGAACTGGGTATGTCTAGTTTAATGAAAAGATGGACTAGGGGAGACATGATAGCAGTGTTCCAATATCTCAGGGGCTGCCACAAAGAAGAGGGAGTCAGACTGTTCTCCAAAGCACCTGAGGGTAGAACAAGAAGCAATGGGTGGAAACTGATCAAGGAAAGAAGCAACTTAGAACAGTTAGAACAATTAATAAGTGGAACGACTTGCCTGCAGAAGTTGTGAATGCTCCAACACTGGAAATTTTTAAGAAAATTTTGGATAACTATCTGTCTGAGATGGTGTAGGGTTTCCTGCCTGGGCAGGGGGTTGGACTAGAAGGCCTCCAAGGTCCCTTCCAACTCTGTTGTTATATATTATATATTGACTTTGCTTGTAAGAAGCTTGCAGGGAGCACTGAACTTCATGACCATTTGACCACAGCTGACCCTGGCAGTGCTGCAGTGGTCACAACTTTAAAAATACAACTGGTCTGAAGATCTTTGAAATTTAAATTCCATGGGTCTCAGATTTTATATCTATTCTTTAAATTAATAGATTTGAAGTACCTTGGTTTAAAAATCGTGCTTGTGGCACCATTGCAACTAATTGAAGGTTACAAACAAACACTGAGTTTTAGTAATATATACATTTATTTCTTCTTCAACATAACCCTAAATAAATAATATAGAATCTTAATAGGTGGAAATACACAAAAACATGTATTATTTTAAGTAGCCACAAAACCCATTTCAGAACCCCTTGTTTAAGGTATCCCAAAATATGGGCAATTGGTAACTAGGTAAAAGACATTATTTTCCCTTTTGATCAAATTATCTGCTATCTTGGAAGCTTCCACTCAAAGAAAACACTAAATATTACAAGTTCAAAGGATCAGGTAATGGGAAATGAGAATGGGGGAAAAAGCTTTCTAGGTACATCCTTTCTCTGAAGGATGGTAGATGAAAAGTTGCCTTTTCTCAAAATTACTGTTATTCAGAGCAGACAGTATTGAAGGTTAGGTATGAGTAGGTTAAACTCATAGAAATTCCTAGATATGAGATAAGACGCATGAACCAATACTTCTCTTTCTACTTCTGCAAAAGGTTCACTATAGTATTTAATTGGTATCAGGGATGAGGGCAAGTAGACTTCCTGTTGCTTTTCACCAAAAAGATTATTTCTATACTTATGGCTTTCCCCACTATGACAATGGAGCCTTGAAATATAGAGGGAAAATGCCATTTTTCCCATAAAGCATGAACAACCAATGATGGACAAACAAGTAAGGATTTATTGTTTATTTTTGCAAATTGATATTTTATTGTAGAAGTTATTAAGCCAAAAAGTGATGTCTGAATGAAATTAATGCAAGTCGGAAAGTGAAATTTCTCACTTCTGTCTTCTGCTTTAAAATGAAGAAAAGGAGGAAGAAAAGCAAGACCTTAATTTAGGGTTAAAATTTTCAATGAATATTGAATATTTTTACACAGTCACATTACATTGTTAACATGCTTGTGGTCAAGTCAGAGTTCCACCCTCCATTAACCCTGGATCTAGCTTCTCTCAACTTCTAGCTAGAACAAAATGCCCAGAAAGAGGAGATTTAATCCTTCTCATCCAGTCATAATTCACATTGAAATCACTCCCTTTGGCATGCATTAGCAAGAGAAACTATTGTCTGCCACTTCAGCGTATGGAAGGAATTTTATCAGGATTGTGCTTGAAGTGGGAAATTTATACTCTGATAATATTAACAATTTCCCTTACTTCTAGAGTTGTTCTAATTTCTATACTATATAATTTCTATATAAGTACTAGATTTAAGATAGCATGTGAAGTATTTTGAACACTTCAAAATTGAATTATGATTAGACTAAATTGCTATCCATTCCATCATGCTGGTTTTTTTGTGTCTTTCTATGATTCAGCTAAATGTCTGTTCATATATTATAAAAATATATAGTATGCATGGATGTATTAAATACCACATTTAATTTTTTCAGGGAGATAGAGGGAGACACAAATGAAGTACCATATTTTTTGGAGTATAAGACACACAGGGTATCTTAGTTTTTGGGAGGAAAAATAAGAAAAAAACTGATTGGCAGGTGGATTGGCCTCCTGGAATATCCCCAATCAGCTGTTTCAGAGGTGAATTTTAGTAATAGGTTCCTTGGTTGTGAGCTCTGTGCCTTGCTTCTGAAATTCTGTTTCAGAAAAAACTTTTTTTTATGCCTCTGAAAGCCTCTGAAACAGCTTCAGAAAAAAAGCCTCTGAAGCTCTGTTTGGGGTTTTCTTTTCTGAAGCTCTGTGTGGAGACTTTTTTTCTGAAGCTTCGTTTCTGATGCTTTTTTCAGCCTCTGACACCTCCATTTGAGAAGCTGGAGAGGGTTACATTTGAAGTATAAGATGCATCCAGATTTTCACCCTCTTTTTGGGGAGGGAAAAAGGTGCGTCTTATACTCCAAAAAATACGGTAGTTGTGGCAAATGTTACTATTATTCCACAGAATGACAATTATACTAATTATAGTGTACATTTTAAATTTACTCAATTGCAAGAATTTTCTATTGCATATCATATTGATCACTCACTTTCTCCAATGGATCAACAAAGTACAAATGGTCCATGACTTTCTGTATAGTAGGAAAGGTTTTGATTTCAAAACATTACCTCTCAAAAAGGCTTATTATGCATTGATCAAATTAGATAATTAGAGGTAATTATAATCTGGATTTCAATGGAAAAGACCACATCTGATTTTTTTTAAAAAAACCTCATTCTTATCTAAATGTACCGACTCTAGAGGAATTAAACATATATATTAGCCACATGGTGTTGAGATTTTATGCATTCCCAGATATTCATAATAAAGGCATTGGTTATCTTCTTGTTATGAGCAAGTGTTTACTACTGAGAAGGAAATCTATCAGAATTTATTTCCCAGTTCTATTAAACTCTGCCAGCAGAAGTAGAATTAAACACAAAAACTCAAAATCACTATTTATAATCTGAACAGTATTTAGTTTGCAGTACTTATTTATATTATTCTTATTACATTATTTTAGGACTAATTTACACATTTTGATTTTTAAAGTACAATGCCAATAAACTGTAACTGGTTTAAATATCACTGACAAGATTTTCAGATTGTTAAATAAGTCACAATGGCCTTGGCTATTGCATTCAATCAATCAGAATAGAACTAGAAGGGACCTTGGAGGTCTTCTAGTCCAGCCCCCTGCTCAAACAGGAGACCCTATACCATTTCAGACAAGTAACTGTCCAGTCTCTTCTTAAAAATCTCCAGTGATAAAGCACCCACAACTTCTGAAGAAAAGCTGGTTAATTGTCCTGTTTCTCCTTAATTCCAGGTTGCTTCTCTCCTTGATTAGTTTCCATCCATTGTTTTTTGTCCTTCTCTCTGGTGCTTTGGAAATTGACCACGTCTTCTCAAATACTGGAATACTGCTATCATGTCCCCCCCCTTCTTTTCTCTAGATTAGCCAAACCCAAATCCTACAACCATTCTTCATGTTTTAGTCTCCAGCAAAAACAGAGCTCAGGAGGGCCGTGTACCTTGCCCCCCGCCCCCGAGGTCACATACAACCCTGATGCAGCCCCCAATGAAATCGAGTTTGACACCCCTGATGTGGACTGTGTATATATTTACTTCTCTTATGTCAGATTTTCATCATACACTAAAAAATAATAATGCTCTAAATGGTAAGTATTTGCAAGAAAATGTCGGTTCCCAAAATAATTGTTCTCGGGTTTGAATTAGAATAGAATAGAATTTTTTATTGGCCAAGTGTGATTGGACACACAAGGAATTTGTTTTGGTGCATATGCTCTCAGTGTGCATAAAAGAAATCTTCTCTATGCTACCCAGATACAATATGATCCTATGTAACATAATTAATATGCCACACAGGACTTATCAATACTAGCAGGTTCCTTTGTTTCCACCTCAGACCAGCAGCCATGTTTCAGCAGTAGGAACAGGTGACATTACCTTTAACTCATTCTCCTCCCTGTATAAGTGCAACCCACAGGTTTGTTTTCCAGCTGCTGCCACTTTAAACACTGCTTTCCAGTTTATCTGCTGCATTTTAGTTTCTTCTAGTCCGGCTCTTGCCTTTTCGTTGGCTACTTTCCAGAGCCAAAAAATACCCCAGCACTTCATTTTTCTCAATAAAGTCTGTTGCAGTGCATGTTCTTGCAAACGTTTTTCACTGACTTAGTTATTACAATGTTTACCTGACTTCCAAAATATTGGTCTGAAACCATGCGGGATTATTTTTTTAAACTTCTACCGGTAATCCTCGATTTACTTCATTTATGACCATTCGAAGTTACTACGGAACTGAAAAAAATGACTTATGACTGTTTTTCACATGTATGACCTTTGCAACATCCCTGTGATGACACAATCAAAATTCAGATGCTTAGCAATTGGCTCTGATGGGTGCAGTGTCCTGAGGTCATGTGATCTCCTTTTGTAACTTTCCAACAAGCTAAGTCAGTGGGGAAGCCAGAGTCACTTAATTATATTACTAATTTAACAACTGCCGGGATTCCCTTAATAACTGTGGCAGGACAATTGTGACATTTAAAAGCTGTCTTGCTTAGCAAAAAATTCTGGGCTCAGTTGCGTTTGTAAGTCAAGACTATCTGTATTTCTTTTCCTTAACCTATCTAGTGTTCTACTGGGACAAATCTTCCAGTGCGATTCTTAAAGGTTAGCAGGATTGTCTAATTATAAGACATAGTAGCCTTAATACTCAGCACACTGCTGTCAACTGTTGTCAAGACACCTCAGTCCAGATAGAATTTTCTTAAACCAGGTTACAGTCAAGCCAGCATAAATACAGAAAAAAAATGGCTTATAATATAATAATATAGTTCAGTAATATACAGATCCTGTAGTTCCTTAAAATGGCAACTCACATTTATGCTTACTCTTATCTTCCAACATCATAAATTTTTAAATTAAGATTTAGCCTATAAATACTTACATTTATCAAACGAACTTTAACATTATTGCATCACATTCTGAGGACCTATTTTTAAAACTACCATTTGATAAATATATACAGTATGTAGTAAATATATATGTAACAATTATGGAATGCCCAAGTAATGAACTGAATACAGTTAAAATGAGTATCTAAAGTTGCTGTATACAAATCCACTCAGAAATATATTCTTTTATGTTTTATATGTAGTTCTGCGTACATTAAAGCTTTAAAGATTTCTAAAAATAAAATGCATTCCTTCCCTCTTTTTGCTTGTTTAGCTCTTTATATGTTGTGGAGATGAGTCTAAAAATAGAAACTGATTTGGCTCTGGTCTTAGTGCTATCTGTAGTATTTCATTTGATGGTCCATTTGATTTTGGAAGCAAAATTTTGTGTTGCTTAGATTTTATGGCCTAACACAAAATAGTTATTTGTGTGTATTTTCAAATTTTCTGAGAATTCATTTAATTTTATTTATGACAAAATATCCTTAAAATAAAAACATATATGTAAAATTGTTTTTATCATACAATGCACATGTTCTTTGAAATTAGATCATTCATAATGAATTATTACATAGTATAAATATTAATTTATAATCTCAGAATAGCAATGTTTTGGAATAGACAGAGCAATAATAACAGAAATGACCCATGGTATTTTGATGCTTGAAGGAAAAGCTCTATAAAGTATTTTCTAACTGATCAATGTGATAGAGTGATTGCGTTGGATCTCAGAAAGCAGTTGTGAAGTAGCTGATGGGCAGTATATTTCATGTTGCCTTTTCAACATAACCACATAAATGTAAAAATATATTGTACTACTTTGATTGTAGATTGTAAATTATTCTAACGACCATGTCTCATGAAAGAGAAAATATAATATTTAAAACAAAAAAACAAAAACAGTTTAAGATCTAAACCAGGGGTGTCCAAACTACGGCCCGCGGGCCAACTGCGGCCCGCGGGTCAGTTTTTATTGGCCCGCAGCAAATTCTGAAAGTATAATTGAATATGGCCCTTTCCAGCCGCCTCCCGGTGCTTGCCCGGTGGTTCGCTGCGAGGCTCGCGGCTCCTCCCCATGGGCGGGGAATAATGAAGGGAGGGGGCAGAGGAGGCGGCGAGCGGGAAAGAGGCTGCTGGCCGTGCCCGACCCCAGCAGTTCTACCCTTGCCTTCCTCGGGCCGCCTGGCGAGGCTCCTCGCGCCTCCACCCCTTGGGCAGGGAATAATGAAGGGAGTTTCAAGTTCATACCAAATACAAAACAAAAGTCAAGATCAGGGGTGTCCAAACTTGGTCTCTTTAAGACTTGTGGACTTCAATTCCCAGAGTTCCTCAGCCACACCCCAAAATAAGCCACGCCCACAGAACTGGTACGAAAAAAAATTACCCACCCCCCCCGTTCAATGGTGTGGCCCGGGCCTTTGCTTATTTTTCTGTATTTGGCCCTCACCAAAAAAACTTTGGACACCCCTGATCTAAACCTTTTTTTTCAAACTTGGCAACTTTAAATGGTAGATTTCAATTCCAAGAATTCATAAATGTAGAGGTTGCCAAACTCGAAAAACACTGATCTAAATAGTAACATAGGCCCATTTTTGTCTATAATGCTTTTTACCACAGTATTTTTGGCAGATTAAGATTGCTAGTTCATTTTGTTCATACATGCGCATCACCCATGGTACACCACCGGGGCAAATTAGCTTTTCAGCAATGACTACCAGCTGTTGTGGTCCGTCAGCAGCCTACAGTGCTGGCAACGGAGTCACACAGCAATGAGGCTAAGGTGAGGCCAGGGCCATTGAGAAGTGAGGTGCAGACTCCTGAGCCTCCAGAGACTGATAATAGTGAGGAAGAGGAACTGGAGGAGCCTGTTCCTAATGCACGCATGAGAAGAGCTGCCAAAAGGCAAGAGCAGCTCAAGCAGAAAGGACAACTCGGGAGTAGGGCCAAGAGATGATTGGCCCCTCCCATAAGGCTTAATAACAGACTAGCACTGGTGCTTCAGCTTGCAGGAAAACAATGTTGTAGCTGCGTCCTCTGCTTCGTGTTTTTGTGACTTCTGGACATTTATCAGGAAGGGCCTTTGGCAGTTTGCCTAATTGGACTCAGGCTTGTGATAACTGAAGAATTTGTGTTTGGGAGGCCTTTGTTTTCCTTTGAGTTGAATGATGCTGGGAATGAAGTAATTCCCAGCTGTTCGAATAAAGTTTATTTTATCACGGACTGAGTTTGTTGCTACCTACTTGGGTCTGGGTCACAACACCAGCATTCAGGGGATGTCAGGTCATCTGAGCTTTCACCTCATATCCACGCAGATCCAGCGCCAGCTCCTACTTCTACATGGGATGCTGCTTTTCTCACCAGAGTGGTACTTATTTATCTACTTGAATTTTTTACTTGCTTTTAAACTGCTTGGTTGGCAAGAACAAAGGGCAAATGATGAGACCTCATTCCGCAGCACAATGCCATGGACTCGAATCATCCGAGTGCCAACCATCACTGGCCGAAAACTCCAGCTTCTTTGAAGTGCTCTCCCCTGCGCCCTCTACTTAGGCCCATAAAGAGATGCATGCCTTCACTTTTCCTGGCCATTTTCAATGTTTTATTTCTAAAGGTCTAGTAGAAATAGCTTATCAGATGACATAGGAGAAAAATGAAGTCTAAAATCATTTTGGAATTCAAATACTTAGTTATTTGAATTCTTCTTTGAAATAAAATAACAATTTAATATCCCCTGCTAGTATTCAAAATGTTCACCAGAGGCTGAATACCTTATCCTGTTTGTTGAGACAAACTTGATAAAAAAATTATTTAATGCTATGCAGAATACCATTCTCTCCATACTCCACAAATCTAGGATTGTGTGTGTGTGTGAGTGTGTGTGTGTGCGTGCATTGGTGAGTGTGTTTTTCAAGACAGGTATTCAAATGAAGAATTTAGCATTTAAATTTAAATTTAAATTTAGCATTTAGCAGTTAGGATTATAAAATAAAGTTTCAAGAAACAACAAACAATAGTGATCAGAAAGTTACACAATTTCCATATGGACAGAAATATCCATTGGCTCTTAATGTCTGCATTATTAAACTGTTAAAGCTACAGAGGCTGAAAAATTGGCAATGCTTGATGGGTGTTATGCTTGTTTCAACTGTCATTGGTTCTTGAATACATCATCTTATGACACTAGAGCAGCTGTCTGCTGAACTGATGTTCTATGTCTTAATCTTTATTATTATTGCTAGTGCATCTGTCCCATAAACCATTCAAAATGTGAAAGCTAATGGAAAAACAAGGTCATATTCAGTCCTTAGGAGCTGGAATCTTTTAATTGCAGTCTTGCCACACATCATGTTGCATTTTAAAAGATGTACTTATTTTAAAAGAACACACGTATTGCCACAACTGAGAACATACTTCTGCTGTTATCTAGGCCTTGTATCAGTTTCTTATTCCTTTCTAAAATATGTTGGGCTGATTTTCAGTCAGAAATTCTATTGAGTAGTCTTCCACTTACTGTTACAATATTTTTCAGTATATAACTGGACATAGCATTAATTTTACTTTGGGAAAAAGGATTTTATGAAAAATGTAAATTATTATTTTTGAATGTGCTCTAAATTAAGTATAGTTCACATACATTTGCCCAAGAGAACTTAATCTAGAATGAATGTATCCCCTGGGTATAAGACAGGAAGTTGAAAACAAAATAAACAAGATATCTGAAGTAGACTTGGTGGATTTCTAATGTCAGAGGATAGTGGGAAGCAATCGTTGACCTCAGCCAGTAAACATGCAGACATTAGTATAAGATAAAGTATGGTCAGGGTTAGAAATTTCAACTCTGGTCAATGAGTACATGTATTCTGGCTGCTAGACACATCATATCTAATATAAAACAGTCTCTTAAATTTAGAATGATGATATTTTTATACTGAAAAATCTACCATTATGTTTATAGTACAACTGTGGTCTTTTTCTTTTATTAATGCATGCTTGCTTTCAATTTCTTGTTTTTACCACTTTGATCTCTGGTGGCTTAATATTATACTAATGGAATAATAATGTGATGGGACCCTTGCAGTAAATATTTTACATTCAGAGATATTATTTTTTTCTATACTTCTTGTTACTGGAGCAACAAAAAGGTAAATTACAAGGGTACAAAAGAAAAAAAATAGCTGAGCTTTGGACTAGTGAAATACAAGGCATATTGGAGGCGCATGAGTAGATTGCAATGAAGATAAGTTTCTTTTTAATCTTTGTTTTTTCAAATGATCTCAGGAGAAATATACGGCCCCTGACCTATGTATTGTCTGAGGAATGCATAAACAGCTGAATACTTCCTGATGTGAACTGGGAGCTTGATCAATCACTGATATTCAACACTCTAATCTGAGTTAGAACTACTATATCAGAAACAACCACGAACTATACTATGAGAAGAAATATAAAGTTCTTATCTAGTTAGTTTGTTGTTGATAGACCATTAGTAGTATTAGTAGTAAAACAGATATTAAAAATAAATTAGAGTTCAAGCAAATGAATACTAATTTTGTGTGTAAGAAAAATGCAATATGCTTCAAATAATGCAATAATCTCTATACCTAATTAAACATCTCTATTAATGCATACTGTATGTATTTTAAAGATTAAAGGCTCATTGACCCATCAACTTAGATTCAATTCTAGTGACTACATAGACATGTCATATAAATTTTTTTGATTCCAAGATAACTGGTGAGCTGAAGCTGGCAGGCAGTGTTGAAACCACATCATTGTTGGATAAAACACCATTTTGGAATTTATTTTTTAAACAGGCAATAAGCCATGCCCTTCATTTCTTAAACAATTTATGAGACTATTACCTTTACAAGCTAAAGAGGCTTTCTTTAGTTACAGCTTACCACCCCCTTTTGAAGCTTTGAACGCCATTTCGGAGACTTCTTCTTTACTATAAAACAACAGGAAGAGGATTGCTAGAGGCAGCCAAAATAAGGAAGCATGGAATATACTTTTGTTTGAAATATGAAGATAAAAGTTGTGACTTTAATCTACTATTTTTAAAATAATTAATTGCTCTGTGTTGTTTTGTTGTGGGTGGTTGAAATCTGCCAATTTTTAAGGACTCAGTTTGGCTGGAAAAAGAGGAAAATAATTAAATACATAACAGTCTCTGACCACTAGAGGAAGCTACGATGATGCCTAATTCTGAGCTGGTATCAGTTATTAAAGAGATTCTTGACCGGTCATTGGAGAAGATTCATCATTTCCTGAATCAGCCAAAATATATTAATCCTACAGATATTAAAATAGAACAAGAGACACAACTAGATGTAGAAAATTATTAACCTACTGTGTCAACTTTATAAATACCAGATAATGCAAATAACCTAACTGTAACTTCAGAATATAAAACTGACTTCAGTTCTTATGATGGTGCGAGTACAACCCTCCCAGTGCAACTGAAACAACTGTATCAAGTAAATTCACAATTTTTAAGAGGTCAAGACTTTTTTTAATGGATATAAATAAAGTTGAGAACTTCTTCAGGAAAGGAGACTTGATAGACTCTCCAGTGAAGAAAAAGACACTATTCTACAAAGATAAGCTGGTAATAAGATTAAATATGTTTTAATTAATTAGGGTGGATTTTTAAAAAAAGTGATATATGTGTTAGTTTTATATGTATAAAATGAATATGTATGTATATGCAGGTGTTGTGACTCGTCCTCCCTCCTCTCCTCAGCCGGCCTCTCCTGTCTCCAACCGAGCCTTTTATCAGACTCCGAGTCTGATAATGAAGATGAACGGCCTGTCATGCCTCCAGCCGCCGGCCCTGGCCCCATGCCTGGAGAGGATTCCAGGAGTGAAAGGACAAGCCCGATAAACCTCACTCATACAGCGTGTGTTCCTTTGGCTCAGCCGTCAGAGCAGGAAGCCAGACAGGTGCTGGAATTACTCAGCCCTACTCCCTCTGACCCCCTCCCTTTCCCTGACAGCAGATCCAGCTGAAGACAATTCAGCGTAGGAGGACCCTCGCTTCCGGAGATCTGAGAGGCGACGCCAGCAGAAGGAGGGGTGGGGCAGGCCTGGATAAATGCTGAGTCATGGAACCACACCCCATAGCCTATATAAAGGACCTGCTTTTGGCATTCCAACCTTGAGTCAAGCAAAGTCTTTTTTTTTTATTGAAAAGGTTTTACAACAACAATTAAATTTTCCCCCTCCCTTCCCCCCTCCCCCTCCTTCCCCCCTTCCTCCAAAACCCCCTCCCCCCCCGACTTCCCGGAGCAAACACAAGGTATAGTTCAATACACAATCATACATTAAATTTTTAAAATCTAACACAATTATAATCCTTCTCTCTCACATAACCTGACTTCTTCCATTAAAATCAAAAACAACGTCCTTCATTCAAAGGCAATCTGAAATTTCTTAATCTGATATCTATTTTGAATATAATCAATCCAATTCTTCCATTCTTTTAAATATTTTTCTTGAGCATTGTCTTTCAAGAAGGCTGAGATTTTAGCCATCTCAGCCAAGCAAAGTTTTATCTAGTTTGCTGATATCGGACTCTATCGCTGAAGTCACAACTTGGACTCCTGCCTGCCCTGATAAACCTCGAAGGAACTTGGCAAGCTGCAAAGGCTTCATTGCCAAGTTCATTACGGACTTCCTTGACTCGTTCGTCGGAGTGGGACACAACAGCAGGTCTGCCGGTTCTTTAAATAATGCTGAATAATAGTCTAAAATTGGTAACATATTATGGACTAGATTTGAAAATATGAGAATGAATATTATTCCCCACAGCAAGGCGAAGCAGAGGTGGTTAAAATGATTCTTTTATCCAAATAAGAGATTATATTTAATTTTGTCTCTATTTTGAAATTACTTCCGGATTTTGTGTTTGCAATGAGAAAAAAAAATGAAACTTTGATTCTGTTTTTGTAAACTAGACAGGCTTGTTATAGAAATGGCTTGTACATACTGTTGTGTAAAAGCAAAAAGTTGTGGTTGTAATGTTACCTTCTACTGTACTAAAGAGAGTCAGAAATTGGTGCCTTTTTCTTCTTTTCTCCCGTTAATTACACCCCCTCTTTTACCCACCCTCTCTTTTTACTTTTCCATGATTTTTTCTTTGTATTTTATACTTCGATAAGCTAATAAAAAAGTTAAATTTAATTTTTTTTTACCATAGGTCAACTTCAATGAAGGTGTAGAAACATGTCAGCAACAATCAAGAGAAATGGGAAGCACCAGAGCTAAATTTCAAGTGTTGTTGCAAAGGGCCTGAATACTTATGCCAATATAATATTTCACTTTTTTCTTTTTAATAAATTTCCAAGTATTTCTAAAATTCTGTTTTCACTTTGCCATTATAGGATACTGTATATTAGTGATAAAAAATTAATTTCAACGACTGTGGAATCAGGCTGCAGCATAACAAAATTGACAAACGTGAAGGCGGTCTGAATGCTTTCTCTCTTTTTTTGTATATTTTCTATTTTATTTTTAAATATTCATCAGCACCAATACATGAACAGTGTGGCATCTGGGTATCATTCATTTTGATACAAATAGCAGTAATAACATTAATAATATTTATTACATTAGTCAAACTTTTGTAATCTTAGTGCTAATACATGTTTGTATTAAAAAATAATCCTTCATTATTTAATTATTCAGAATTTCAATGTGCCATTCTAATGCCAACCACAATATTATTTGAGCATACATAGTAATACCATCTTTCAATCTCTAATCTTTCCATCTGGTTATTGCTTTTATTCTATTATATAAAAATATTCCCCCTATTTTTTATTTCTACCTCTATTCAAGCTTCTAGTCAGGCCACCATTACTATTCCTAGTGTTGATACACGTTTGTATTGAAATATAGTCCTTCATTGTTTAGTTGTTCAGTGTTTCAATATGCCATTCTAATGCCAGTCATCATATTATTTAAACATACATAATAATACCATCTTTCAACCTCTAATCTTTCCATCTAGCTATTGCTTTTATTCTATTATATAAAAATGTGCATTCTTATTTCTACCTCTATTCTAGCTTTAATCAAGCCACTATTATATTAAAAGGCATTTCCTTTCTATCCATCACCTCTTGCCCATTTTAATACTTCTATTCTTATTCGTTTTTTGGCTTGCCTCCCATATTCCTCTCTTGTATCTTTGTCTCTTATACAGCCAGGCCTCCAGAGTGTCTATCCATGCCCCTATCTCCCTTTCGAAAGTATCTGTTGTGGTCCGTCAGCAGCCTACGGTGCTGGCAATGGAGTTGGACAGCGATGAGGCTAAGGTGAGGCCAGGGCCATTGGGAAGTGAGGTGCGGACTCCTGAGCCTCCAGAGACTGATAATAGTGAGGAAGAGGAACTGGAGGAGCCTGTTCCTAATGCACGCATGAGAAGAGCTGCCAAAAGGCAAGAGCAGCTTAAGCAGAAAGGACAACTCGGGAGAAGGGCCAAGAGATGATTGGCCCCTCCCATAAGGCTTAATAACAGACCAGCACCGGTGTTTCAGCTTGCCGGAAAACAACGTTGTAGCTGCGTCCTCTGCTTCGTGTTTTTGTGACTTCTGGACATTTATCAGGAAGGGCCTTTGGCAGTTTGCCTAATTGGACTCAGGTTTGTGATAACTGAAGAATTTGTGTTTGGGAGGCCTTTGTTTTTCTTTGAGTTGAACGACGCTGGGAATGAAGTAATTCCCAGCTGTTCGAATAAAGTTTATTTTATCACGGACTGAGTTTGTTGCTACCTACTTGGGTCTGGGTCACAACAGTATCTTCCTGTTTTTCCAATTCCATTTTTAAATCTCTTAAAATACTTTTTCCTTTATTTCATCAGTCATTATTGTCTTTATTGTCTCCTCCTCCTTGTTGTCTTGCTTTATTTGCTGATTTGTCCATTCTATCTTTTACTCCATTCTTTCTGTTGCCTCCTCCCTTTCCTGGACATTTTGATCTTTATTCATTGTCCCTTGTAGAATATTATCCATTTTCCAAACTATGCTAAGCATTAGGTTCTTTATCTCCCTATAGTTTTTTGTCACAGTGTCATTGATACTTTGAAACATCAATGCAATTTATTTTTTAAATCCACTCATTTCCCCCGGTGGAGCATCTCATCTTATTTTAGTAAGTCTCTGTCATGCCCCTGTCAGAGTCTGAATCCGAAGGGGAAGAGGAACGGCTGACAGAAAGTGAGATAGTGGATCCATTGGCTGTGGAAAAAACTGGGGAAGAGCAAAGTCAGGCTGGGCAGAGCAGGGGAGAGGTAGAACAAGGGAGAGGGGGTTCAGATAAAGACCAAGGCCCAACCCCTCCTCATCCTAGGCAGTGCATGGAGAAACGGAGAAGAGAGCAACATGGGTTGTGTGGCTTACGAGGGAGGAAGGGACCCAATCCTCTTACAAGGCACATGTGCTGATGGAGTTTAAAAGGAAAGGCAAATGGGAGGGGTGTTTTTCAGGAACAAATGTTGAGTTATCTGGTGTTTCTTTGAATCCTGGCATTCTCCCAACTGGTTTGATTTATTGCCGTGCTACTTTACTTGTGGAATTCCTTATTTTGCATGCCCTGCCGGATTAATTACTTTGTCTTGCCTTTGGATTTTTTTGTTAGAAGTTTTCTGCTTACAACGTTTGGGACCTAAGTACTACCAGCCAAAGATTATTACAGGCTGATGAAAGAACTCTCTCCAGGCCGGAGAGTGGAAAGGGACATTGGAAGCACAGCTGGTGATAATAAAGGGACTCATATCGGTTCTCTGGCTGTGTTGCCTTTGTGTCATGCTCTGGGTCATAAGTCTCACTCTTGCTCATATAGTCCAAAAACCATATAGTCAGGCCTAACGTTGCTTCTCAGAGAGTATAATAAACATAGTTCTTTATATCCCAGGATTATTCAATCAATTCCATTTAGATAGTCCAAGAAGCTTTCCAACTATCTCCTTACATCCACTCTATAAGTTTAGTCAAATATCTTAACATTCAAAAGTCACTTTACTTTGGTATCTTCCTTGTTCTCACAGTTGAATCCAGTACTCATAAAGTAGATAAATATAGAACAGTAAGTATCACTGCAGTCCTCCAGATAAATGTTGTTTATTTCTCTTATCAAAAAGTTTCCCAGACATGTAGGAGTAAGGTATATTTTCCATTCATCAGTACATGGCGCCCTCAGCTTAAATTTCAGCATTGTCTCAGATCTCACAAGTATTTAATTCAATTTATGGAAGCAAAGTCAGCTAGTAAGTAAATAATTTCAGTACTTTAAAATGCCTTTCCAAAAGCAGCGCCTACTCAGTTTGAAAGTCCAATTTTCTATGTTTTAATTTTTTTTTTACTTTTCTCCCCCTAGTTCCTTTCTTTCGGGTCTGGGTTTTTTTTAAGTAGTTATTCGCTACGTTAACAAATAGTTCTAAGAGTCTCTTTTTCTGAATTTTGTTTTCCTTTTAGGAAGTGAAGTGAAGAAGGAATCATCTTCCAATCACTGTTCATCTACACCGCTCCTGCACTTTCTTTGTTGCTTCGGCTGTCCCAGCTTCATGGCAGCCATAATGGCTGCCTCTTCTCCTTGTCATGGATGAGAGGAAAAAAAGCTCTGGGTCAAGGGGCAAAGATGCAACTCTCCACAACCTACAGGGTGCCCCTCTTTTCCTCACCATCCTTTAGCTCCTTTTGGAGCCCTCCAACAGAGAAAATTCGGCACGGCAGGACGGAGACCCGCTCCTTGCGGCCAATCTCGCTGCAACATCAGCTGGAAGGTCTGAATGCTTTCTGAATGCACTGTATATGATTATGTCCAAGAGTCATCTTTTGGTTCAGAAATTGGCTAGCCAAGGTGGCTATCCATCATTCCGTTTATCAAAATAAATATGTTTAGGATTTTGCTATACTTTAGTTCAGTGGTGAAATCTGAACCAGCTGCCTACCGGTTTGCTGGCTGCGCAAATGTGAGGTGAACATGTGCACAGTGCATGCCAAAAGGAGGCATGGGGTAAATAGAACAGCGGTGTGGGGGGTGATCAGCTGTGGCACACAGTCTTTTTTTTTTTTACTTTTAAAAACATTTTTTTACACCCTATTCGGCCAAAGAGGTTGTAAAAAAATGCTTTTAAAAGTAAAAAAAAGGCTCTGACGATAACACAGCTCAGCTGTGATCGTCAGAGCCTTTTTTTTTACCTTTTAAAAAGTATTATTTTCTGTTCTGGCATAATTCACCATATTTATCACTCAGAGGCACTTGGAAACTATGACATGATTCTAGTGAAAAACACTATGAAATAACTTTAATCAAGTACGGACAATTCAGAACTAAATTGGCTACACCATAAATTTCAGCAGTAGTCTGTCAGTGCAAATGCAAAACTGGATATTTGGATTCTACAAATCTGGAGACAATTCAAAATCACATACCAAGCCAGGATTTGTTTAGCCATGATTTACTGAGTAAAGCACTATAGACTGGATTCCCAAACATTCTAAATCACTTTAAACAACAGTGACTGGGTATTTACACCATGTTAAGTCAAAACCAAAATGTACTGCTGCGGCTTTGCAAGTTATGAGAACCTATCCTTTGAATTGTTTTCTATTGCCTGAGCCATCTTCAAGCATCAAAAAGGAATATGTAGACGCTAATAAAGTCACAGAGATGGCAATGGGGAAGACGGTGGACCAAAGTACACACTCAATCTTGAATCAAATGCTGGTTCAAACTACATTAATAAATTTAAGAAACTTTGCATATAAATAAGTAATGAAGCCTACAATATGAGAAAAGCTTTCTGATCACTTTGAATTATTCCCTCACAAAATTCCAATACTGCACAGTTTTAGACTTAGATGTAGAAGATAGAAAGCCTTCCTAACATGCTAAGAGTTAGAAAAGACATGATGTTTCTATATAGAATTCTTTTATAGAATTCTTTTATTGGCCAAGTGTGATTGGACACACAAGGAATTTGTCTATGGTGCATATGTTCTCAGTATACGTATGAGGGAAGCGAGACGCCTCTATGTCTCCTCCCTCATTGCATCGGCAGATAACCACCCAACTGCCCTGTTTCGGGTGACCCGCTCTCTCCTTCAACAGGAGGTGCGGGATGACCCATTGCAGGGACGTGCCGAGGAGTTTAGTGGTTATCTATACGATAAAATCGTTCAGCTTCGGGATGGATTGGATCAAAATTGGGTTGATCCAGGTGAGAGGTCGGAGACGCGTCTTGTTGAGACTGTTTGGGATGAATTTGACCCTGTGGCTCCTGAGGACATGGACAGGTTGTTGGGGAGATTGAATGCCACCACACGTTTACTGGACCCGTGCTCCTCCTGGTTGGTACTGGCCACGCAGGAGGTGACACGAGGCTGGCTCCAGGGGATTGCTAATGCTTCTTTGTTGGAAGGGGTTTTTCCTACTGCCTTGAAAGAGGCGGTGGTGAGACCCCTCCTCAAGAAGCCTTCCCTGGACCCAGCTGTTTTAGGACATTATTGTCCAGTTTCCAACCTTCGCTTTGTGGCGAAGGTTGTAGAGAGTGTGGTGGCACGTCAGTTACCCCAATACATGGTGGAAACTATCTAGACCCATTCCAGTCCGGTTTTCGGCCCGGATACAGTACAGAGACGGCTTTGGTCGCGTTGGTGGATGATCTCTGGAGGGCCAGGGATAGGGGTCATTCCTCTGCCCTGGTCCTATTAGACCTCTCAGCGGCTTTTGGTACCATCGACCATGGTATCCTGCTGCACCGGTTGGAGGGTTTGGGAGTGGGAGGCACCGTTTATCGGTGGTTCTCCTCCTATCTCTCCGACCGGTCGCAGACGGTGTTGGCAGGGGGGCAGAGATCGACCCCGAGGCGCCTCACTTGTGGGGTGCCGCAGGGATCGATTCTCTCACCTACCCTGTTCAACATCTATATGAAGCCGCTGGGTGAGATCATCAGTGGTTTTGGGGTGAGGTACCAACTGTACGCTGATGACACGCAGCTGTACTTTTCCACCCCAGGCCACCCCAACGAAGCTGTCGAAGTACTGTCCCGGTGTCTGGAAGCCATACGGGTCTGGATGGGGAGAAACAGGCTCAAGCTCAATCCCTCCAAGACGGAGAGGCTGTGGATGCCGGCACCCTGGTACAGTCAGTTGCAGCCGCGGCTGACTGTTGGAGGCGAGTCATTGGCCCCAATGGAAAGGGTGCGCAACTTGGGCATTCTCCTGGATGGACGGCTGTCTTTTGATGACCACTTGACGGCCGTCTCCAGGAGAGCTTTTTACCAGGTTCGCCTGGTCCGCCAGTTGCGCCCCTTCCTAGACCGGGATGCCCTATGCACGGTCACTCATGCGCTTGTGACATCTCGCTTGGATTACTGCAATGCTCTCTACATGGGGCTCCCCTTGAAGAGCATCCGGAGGCTTCAGTTAGTTCAGAATGCAGCTGCGCGGGTGATAGAGGGAGCCCCTCGTGGCTCCCATGTGACACCACTCCTGCGCAGGCTGCACTGGCTACCTGTGGCCTTTCGGGTGCGCTTCAAGGTTTTGGTTACTGTCTTTAAAGCGCTCCATGGCTTAGGGCCGGGTTATCTACGGGACCGCCTACTGCTACCGAATGCCTCCCACCGACCCGTGCGCTCTCACAGAGAGGGACTCCTCAGGGTGCTGTCGGCCAGGCAATGTCAGCTGGCGACCCCCAGGGAACGGGCCTTCTCTGTGGGGGCCCCTACCCTCTGGAATGACCTCCCCACAGGACTCCGCCAACTTCCTGACCTTCGGACCTTTCGCCGCGAGCTGAAGACCTATTTGTTCACTTGCGCAGGACTGGCATAGGATTTTAGATTTATATGATTTTTAATTTTATATGGGTTTTATCATTTTAAATTTTTAATCCTGGCCAATTGAATAAGTTTTTTAATTTGTATTTTAATAGTATTTATATTGTAATATTATTGTTTATTTTATCTGGCTGTGAACCGCCCTGAGTTCTTCGGGAGAAGGGCGGTATAAAAATCTAAATAAATAAATAAATATACATAAAGAAAAAATGAAATATATTTATCAAGGATCATAAAATACAACCAGTGGTGGGATTCAGCCAGTTCGCACCACTTCGGGAGAACCGGTTGTTAACTTTCTGAGCAGTTTGGCAAACTGGTTATTGGAAGAAATCATTAGGGCAGAGAACCGGTTGTTAAATTACTTGAATCCCACCACTGGATACAACACGTAGTGATAGTCATAGGATACTAATAAGCAATCAAATTATACTAAGAAACAATACAAACAATGTAAGTTGTAAAGATACAAACAACATAGATATAGCCATAAATGGGAAAAGATAGATTCTAGTAAGGATGAGAAGAAGAATAGTAATTCAGTCTTAGTAGTTAATTTGACAGTGTTGTAGGAATTAGTTGTTTAGCAGAGTGATGGCATTCAGGAAAAAACTGTTCTTGTTGTTCTGGTGTGCAGAGCCCTACAGCATCGTTTTGAGGGTAGAAGTTGAAACAATTTATGTCCAGGATGTGAGGGGTCTGTAGATATTTTCACAGCCGTCTTTTTAAGTTCCTGCAATATATAGGTTCTCAGTGGGAGGCAGGTTGGTAGCAATTTTTTTTTCAGCAGTTCTAACTTTCCTGTTGAAAGGCTGAAGAAATTACCAATTTCATCAGTGATGATCACTTTGAATGCAAAAGGAAGGTGATGGTTTTAAGACAATTTTTAAAACAATCACAATTTGAAATCCTTATGTGAACTTGCCTTGTCTTGTCATCCTTGGGATAACACAAGAGCATCCCTGAAAAATCTATATTGGGCAGACAGTATTTAAGTAAGGCAGTACAATTTGAAAAATGTTCCTAGAATTTATTCATATCTATCCACACTTTTGCTTGCAATGATGTGGCAGCAAATAAAGATAGTAAAGATGGTCATATTGTAAGGCATATAATAACTCTATATATAAACAAAGTTAATGATATTTAACACCACAGACAATACATCTATCATTCAAAAAGACCTTGATCATCTAACCGCTTGGTCTAAAACTTGACAACTCCAAATCTCAACCAGCAAATGCTCAGTCTTACATATTGGAAAAAAGAACCCAAACACTAAGTACATACTTGATGGACATTACCTTACAGATGACCCCATCCCGTTAAAGACCTTGGAGTTTTCATGTCAAATGATCTAAGTGCCAAAGCCCACTGCAACTACACAGCAAAAAAGGCTCTAAGAGTTGTTAACCTAATCTTGCATAGCTTCTTTTCCAAAAACACTACACTACTAACCAGAGCATATAAAACATTTGCTAGACCAATTCTAGAATACAGCTCGCCTGTTTGGAACCCTCACCGCATCTCTGACATCAATACAATTGAACGTGTCCAGAAATATTTTACAAGAGTTCTCCATTCCTCTGAAAACAACAAAATACCTTATCCCACCAGACTTGAAATCCTAGGCTTAGAAAACTTGGAACTCCGTCGCCTTCGACAAGACCTAAGTTTAACTCATAGAATCATCTATTGTAATGTCCTTCCTGTTAAAGACTACTTCAGCTTTAATTGCAATAATACAAGAGCAGCCTATAGATTTAAACTTAATGTTAACCGCTTTAATCTAGATTGCAGAAAATATGACTTCTGTAACAGAATCATAAGTGCTTGGAACACTTTACCTGACTCTGTGGTCTCTTCCCATAATCCTAAAAACTTTAACCAAAAACTTTCTACTATTGACCTCACCCCTTTCCTAAGAGGACCATAAGGGGCGTGCATAAGAGCACAAATGTGCCTACCGTTCCTGGCATATTGTTTTTTCTTTTCTTCTTCCTATATATATATATATATGCTTATACCTCCTAATATTTACTCATATATATGTTTATATAATATATAATTTTTTGTATATATATATATATATATATATATATATATATATATATAGTTGTGATATACATTGTTGTGACAAAATAAAATAAAAAAATAAATATAAAAAGCACTATGCCTTCTTAAGTGAAATTGCTTAAACTTATTACATATAATTAAAGCTAACTGAAATTTAAACTGCATCAATACAAAAATTGATAAGATTTGTCAAAGACATAGTAAATAAAATGCTTCCACTTTGAGAAAAATATACTATATGCATTCAAAGGAACACAAAATATATTTTCACATTCTTCCACAAAAGCTTGCAGTTAGCTATTTATTTTGCTTGCTAAATAATGCACTGATGATAAATATTTGTATTTATTATTGATAACAATTATGCAAAAAAGCTTTGATTTAGTTACAGGTGATAAATGTATTGAATAATCATGGGAAAGAAATCTTATTCATATTATTGCCAAAATGCACAACTGCTCAGCATTGAGACTGTGCTACTATAATATATAACATGCAAAACAGAAAAGCATGCGAGTAATCAAGATTCCTTTTCATGGATTATTGCCTTGTCGTGGCGAAGGGGCTTGCGTAGCTCAATGAAGCTATGAGCTATGTCGTGCAGGGACACCCAAGACGGACAGGTCATAGCAGAGAGTTCTGCCAAAACGTAATCCACTGGCAACCCACTCCAGTATCTTTGCCATGAAAACCCCATGGACAGTACAAAAAGAAAAAAAGATATGACGCCGGAAGATGAGCCCCTCAGGTCGGAAGGTGTCCAATATGCTACTGGGGAAGAGTGGAGGGCTAGTACTAGTAGCGCCAGAAAGAATGAAGCGACTGGCCAAAGCTGAAAGGACGCTCAGCTGTGGATGTATCTGGTGGTGAAAGGAAAGTCCGATGCTGTAAAGATTTTTTCTCCATAGGAACCTGGAATGTAAGATCCATGAATCAAGCCAAGCTGGATGTGGTCAAACAAGAGATGACAAGACTGAACATCAACATCTTAGGAATCAGCAAACTAAAATGGACAGGAATGGGCGAATTTAATTCAGATAATAATAATAATAATAATAATAATAATAATAATAATAATAATAATAATAATAATAATAATAATAACAACAACAACAACAACAACAACAACAATAATAATAATAATAATAATAATAATAATAATAATAATAATAATAATAATAATAATAATAATAATAATAATAATAATAATAATAATAATAATAATAATAATGTTTTAATTTGTATACCGCCCTTCTCCCGAAGGACTCAGGGCGGTGAACAGGCAAATAAAATACAAACAGAAACATATACCATAATTAAAACAACCCTTAAAAAACTGATTCAAATTTGCCAGAAAATTTAAAATAACATTACACTTACATTTAGAATTTAAAATCAGGCCAGTCCAGCCATACAAAATAAATAGGTTTTAAGTTCGCGGCGAAAGGTCCTAAGGTCAGGTAGTTGTCGAAGCCCGAGGGGAAGCTCGTTCCACAGGGTAGGAGCCCCCACAGAGAAGGACCTCCCCCTGGGGGCCGCCAGTCGACATTGTTTGGCTGATGGCACCCTGAGGAGTCCCTCTCTGTGGGAATGCACCGGACGCTGGGAGATAGAGGCTGGCAGTAGACGGTCCCGTAAGTAGCCCGATCCTAAGCCATGGAACGCTTTAAAGGTGGTAACCAATACCTTGAAGCGCACCCGGAAAACAACAGGTAGCCAGTGCAGTCTGCGCAGGATAGGTGTTACGTGGGAGCTCCGAACCGCTCCCTCAATAACCCGCGCAGCCGCATTCTGGACTAGCTGAAGTCTCCGGGTGCTCTTCAAGGGGAGCCCCATGTAGAGAGCATTGCAGTAGTCCCGACGAGAGGTAACGAGAGCATGAGTGACCGTGCATAGGGCATCCCGGTCCAGGAAGGGCAGAACTGGCAGATCAGGCAAACCTGATAAAAAGCTCTCCTGGAGACGGTCGTCAAATGATCTTCAAAGGACAACCGACCATCCAGGAGCATGCCCAAGTTACGTACCTTCTCCATCGGGGCCAACGACTCGCCCCCGATAGACAGCCGCATCTGCAGCTGACTGTACCGAGGTGCCGGCATCCACAGCCACTCCATCTTGGAGGGATTAAGTTTGAGCCTGTTCCTCCCCATCCAGACCCGTATGGCTTCCAAACACCGGGACAGCACTAACACCGGGATGACTATCAGGTATACTACTGTGGGCAAGAATCTCTCAGAAGAAATGGACTGGCCTTCATAATCAATACAAAAGTAGGAAAAGCAATACTGGGATACAATCCCCAAAATGACAGAATGATCTCAGTCCGAATCCAAGGCAAACCATTCAATATCACAGTAATTCAAGTCTATGCCCCAACCACTGGTGCTGAAGAAGATGAAATTGACCAGTTCTATGAAGCCCTACAGCACCTGATAGAATTAACACCAAAAAATGATGTCCTTATCATCATGGGACATTGGAATGCTAAAGTAGGAAGCCAAAAGATAACCGGAATAACAGGCAAGTATGGCCTTGGAGTACAAAATAAAGCAGGGCACAGGCTGATAGAATTCTGTCAAGACAATACGATGGTCATAGCAAACACTCTTTTCCAACAACCTAAGAGACGACTCTACATATGGACATCACCAGACGGTCAACACAGAAATCAGATTGACTATGTGCTCTGCAGCCAAAGGTGGAGAAGCTCTATACAGTCAGTAAAAACAAGACCAGGAGCTGACTGTGGCTCAGATCATGAGCTTCTTCTTGCAAAATTTAGGCTTAAACTAAAGAATGTAGGGAAAAGCACCAGGCCACTCAGGCATGAACTAAATCATATCCCTGATGAATATACAGTAGAGGTGACAAATAGATTTAAAGAATTAGATCTGATAGACAGAGTGCCTGATGAATTATGGACGGAGGTTCGCAACATTGTACAAGAGGTAGCAACTAAAACCATTCCAAAGAAAAAGAAATGCAAGAAAGCAAAATGGCTCTCTGAGGAAGCTCTACAAATAGCTGAGGAAAGAAGGGAAGCGAAAGGCAAGGGAGAAAGAGAAAGATACACCCAGTTGAATGCAGAATTCCAGAGAATAGCTAGAAGAGATAAGAATGCATTCTTAAATGAACAGTGCAAAGAAATAGACGAAAACAATAGAATAGGGAGGACCAGAGATCTATTCAAGAAAATTGGAGATATGAAGGGAACGTTTCATGCAAAGATGGGCATGATACAGGACCAAAATGGCAGGGACCAAACAGAGGCAGAAGAGATTAAGAAGAGGTGGCAAAATTACACAGAAGAACTATACAAGAATGAGCTTAACATCCCTGATAACACGATGGGGTGGTCACTGACTTTGAGCCAGACATCCTAGAATGTGAAGTCAAATGGGCCTTAGGAAATCTGAGCAACAACAAAACTAGTGGAGGAGACAGTATTCCAGCTGAGCTATTCAAAATCTTAAAAGACGACGCAATAAAAGTGCTACACCCAATTTGCCAGCAAATTTGGAAAACTCAACAATGGCCACAGGATTGGAAAAGGTCAGTTTACATTCCAATTCCAAAGAAAGGCAATGCCAAAGAATGTTCAAACTATCGCATCTTTGCACTCATTTCACATGCTAGTAAGGTTATGCTTAAAATCCTACAAGCTAGGCTCCAGCAATATGTGGATCGAGAACTACCAGAAGTACAGGCAGGATTTCGTAGAGGCAGAGGAACTAGAGATCAAATTGCCAACATAATTGGATCATGGAGAAAGCTAGGGAATTCCAGAAAAATATCTACTTCTGCTTCGTTGACTATGCTAAAGCCTTTGATTGTGTGGATCACAACAAATTGTGGCAAGTTCTTAAAGAGATGGGAGTACCAGACCATCTTATTTGTCTCTTGAGAAACCTGTATGCGGCTCAAGAAGCCACAGTGAGAACTGGACACGGAACCACTGGTTGGTTCAAAATTGGGAAAGGAGTCTGGCAAGGCTGTATACTATCACCCTGCCTATTTAACTTATATGCAGAACACATCATGAGAAAGGCGGGGCTAGATGAATCCAAAATTGGAATTAAGATTGCCGGAAGAAATATCAACAAATATCAGATATGCAGATGATACCACTCTAATGGCAGAAAGCGAAGAGGAACTAAAGAGTCTCTTGATGCGGGTGAAGGAGGAGAGTGCAAAAATTGGCTTGAAACTCAACATTAAGAAAACGAAAATCATGGCATCCGTCCCTTTCAATTCCTGGCAGATAGATGGTGAAGAAATGGCGGTAGTGACAGATTTTATTTTCCTGGGCTCCAAGATCACCGCAGATGGGGACTGCAGCCAAGAAATTAAAAGACGCTTGCTCCTGGGGAGGAAAGCTATGGCAAATCTAGACAGCGAACTAAAAAGCAGAGACATCACCCTGCCAGCAAAAGTGCGTATAGTCAAAGCTATGGTTTTCCCAGTTGCAATGTATGGCTGTGAAGGTTGGACCATAAGACAGGCTGAGCGCCAAAGAATTGAGGCCTTTGAACTCTGGTGCTGGAGAAGACTCCTGAGAGTCCCTTGGACTGCAAGGCGAACAAACAAATCAGTTCTAGAGGAGATCAACCCTGACTGCTCTTTAGAAGGCCAGATCCTGAAGATGAAACTGAAATACTTTGGCCATCTAATGAGAAAGAAGGATTCACTGGAGAAGAGCCTAATGCTGGGAAAGATTGAGGGCAAAGGAAGAAGGGGACGACAGAGAACGAGGGTGGCTGGATGGAGTCACTGAAGCAGTAGGCATGAGTTTAAATGGACTCCAGAGGATGGTAGAGGACAGGAAGGCCTGGAGGAATGTTGTCCATGGGGTCGCGATGGGTCGGACATAACTTCGCAACTAACAACAACAACAATCAAGATTATCAAATGCTTAAGAATTTGCAATAATCCTTTCTTATTAGAAAAGATTGATATTAAAAAGTGGCCTCAATGGCTATCAGACATTAATGACTGACTTTCAGAGTGCTAATAACCAGATGATGAGAAGAATATAAATCCTTCCATTCCTCACCATTCAGTCAGAATAGAAAAAGCTTCTTGGATAAGAAGCAAAATGTCTTCAAGGAAAAAACAAAGAAAAACCAGTTGTGATTCTCCAGTGGGAGAAGACTGATATTATTCTAAATCTGCCCATCAGTATTTAGATATGCTTCTTTTAAAAATTTACTAAGATTATTTCAAATAGTGTAGCCACTAAAACAATCATCTTGCTTTCACAAGGTCAAAAAAATATTCACCAGAAAACAACCATATTTCCTCTGAGAACTTGAGATTTTTTTTTTCCTTTGGAAAAATAAGAGACAGCTGTTATTCATTTTCAACAGTTTCATTGCTCCATTTGGTTAGTCTGACCTATGGTTTTGTGAAATAAATATTTTCCATTGTTATTCTTGAATAGAAGTAGGCTTTTAGGCCATCTAGTGGGAAATTAAAAAAATGCATATTATTGTCTTCATCTTAAATCATCACCTATGATGATTATGTGGAGAAATCTGTAATTTCTAATACAGGTAGTCCTCAACTTATGACCACAACTGAGCCCAAAACCTATGTTGTTCAGTGAGAAATTTGTTAAGTGAGTTTTGCCCCATTTTACAATTTTTGTCACATGTGTTAATTGAATCACTGCAGTTGTTAAATTATTTCAACAGATCTAAGATCTCATTTCAAAAGAGCTAAGCCCCAGAGCTCACTGTAACAGCATTGCGAAAAAGGCATTAAGAGTTGTTAACCTAATTTTGCGAAGCTTCTTCTCTGGTAGCATTGTACTGCAAACCAGGGCATACAAAACCTTTGCTAGACCACTGTATAACGGACATGAGTACAATTGAGCGAGTCCAGAGGTATTTCACGAGAAGAGTGCTCCACTCTTCTGCTCGCAATAGAATACCTTATGCAACCAGGATTGAAATTTTAGACCTGGACAACCTAGAGCTACACCATCTAAGGTCTGACCTAAGCTTAGTACACAAAATTGGCTGCTACAACGTTCTACCTGTCAATGACTACTTCAGCTTCAACTGCAATAATACACGGGCAAACAATAGATACAAACTCAAAGCAACCCGCTCCAAACTCGATTGCAGAAAATACTTCAGCAACAGCCTGGAAGCACTACCTAACTCTGTTGTTACATCCTCCAAACTTTAATCCCCAAAACTTTAATCTTAAACTGTCTACTGTGGACCTCACCCCATTCTTAAGAGGTCTGTAAGGGGGCATGCATAAGCGTACCAGCGTGCCTACGTCCCTGTCCTACTATTCCCATTTATTCGTACTCATTCCTTATGTATATACTTATACCTGTTTATACTTATATGTTTATATGTTCATACTTATACTTGTTTTCTCATACATGCTTGTGACAAACTAAATAAATAAAAATAAAATAATTATAAATAATATAAAATAATAAATAAATAAATAAAATAATCAGTTAACTAAATCTAGTTTCCCCTAAATCTGGCTTTGCTGGTCAGGTCGCCAAAGGGGATCAAATGACCCTGGGACATTGCAACTGTCATAAATGTGAGTCGGTTTCCAAGCATCTGAATATAAATCATGTGACCATGGGGATGCTGAAATAGTCTTAAGTATAAAAAATGGTCATGTCACTTTTTTTAGTGCTGTAACTTTGGTCACTAAATGAATTGTAAGTTAAGAATTACCTGTATAATCTATGTTTTAATACTCCTAATGCCTATGCATGGCTAAACAGGCTTTTTAAAAAATGAGAATCCTTTCTGTTACTTGTAAATCTGCCAGTTATAGACCCTTTTTTTCTTTATTCAGTTGCTTCCAAATTTTCATAACCCAAGACTTTATTTAGCCAGGAAGTCTGTTAGCAACTACTTCTATAAGTTCTTGTAAACTCATGTGTAAATACCTGTGCCATCAGTACGTGGTCTCTTCTGTCTTCTTCTTTTTCAATTGCCTTCAATTTTTCCAAATAATTTTTCAATGTTTAACTTTTCCATTGATTTGTGCCTTTACATTATGTGTCCAAAGTATTTAAGCTTTTATTAATGCTTTGCAGTGAGCTGCTAGATTTATTGTATTGAATTACTAACAGGATACCCCTGCTTTGCTACGAAACTGTGATGGGGCTTGATAAATTGACAGTTAAAGCTTGAAAATTAATGAGTAATTTTCGATCCTGATTGGCCTCTCCTCTCCCTTTCCCTCCCTCAGCCTTGTTCCACAGAAGCCTATCCTATCCTATCCACCTTCTCTCCCTCAGCCTTGCCCCACAGAAACGTCTCCTATCCTATCCTTCTTTTCCTCAGCCTTGCCCCACAGAAGCCTATCCTATCCTATCCTTCTCTCCCTCAGCCTTGCCCCACAGAAGCCTCCCCTATCCTATCCCCTTCTCTCCCTCAGGCTTGCCCCACAGAAGCCTCCCCTATCCTATCCCCTGCTTGCTGCTGTGAAAGTAAAAATGAAACTTCTGCTTGTTTTGCATTTGGAACAGATTTCTTTTCAGGTGGGGAGGGGGCGTAGAACTCCTTATCAGAGGGCTGTTTGGAAAGTGAAGCAGTATTTGCTGTGTGAGCAAGGAGACAGGAAGGAGCCTGGCTGTGGTTTAGCTTAAGTGTTCTATATTAAAGCTGCTTCCTGCTGTGAAAGTAAAACTGAAACTGAAACTCCTCTCCCCTGCTTGTGTTTTGCATTTGGAACAATTTCTTTTCAGGTGGGGAGGGGGAATAGAACTCCTTAGCATCACAGCATGTTAATCATAATAGAGGAAATACTAATGCCCCTGATGGTCATTTTGAAAAATCCTTTCTTAGTGAGCACCTAGAAGCCAATATGTGGCAAATTTCAAGTTTGTAGGCTTTACAGTTCTGGAGATTTCATGATTACGGCATAAGTGGTTTTTGCTTTTATATATAGAGAGAGATTTGTTCTTGTGATTCAAGGTATTCTCAAAAATTTTATTCAGCACCACAATTCAAAAGCATCATTTTTTCCATTGTTCAGCTAATTTAATGTTTTCAGAGCAGAAATGTTAAGATTGAATGAACATTAGCCATCTTGGAACCAAAGAAATCAAATGGACTGGAATGGGTCACTTTACATCAAAGGAACATCAGATGCTTTAGGGCAGACAAGTAAATTGTGTAAGACACAGAGTAACTCTGATTATTAACTAATGTCAAAGTCAGTACTCCCAACATGTATCCTTAAGATGTTCTGATTTCTTTACTCCGATTACTCTGATTCCCTATAGAGTAAGGTAATTCAATAAAATTCCAATCAATCTGAACTTAACTAATTTTTTCCAAGATGAATGGACTCTTAAAATTTACAGAACTGAACTATTAAGTAAATTTTATCTCATATCCACATATTACCCATTATCAGAGCTGTGGTGGAACAATGGTTAAAATGCAGTACTGCATGCTACTTCTGCTGACTTCCAGCTGCCAGCAGTTCGATTCTCTCTGGCTCAAGGTTGAATCAGCCTTCCATCCTTCCCAGGTCAGTAAAATGAGGACTCAGATTGTTGGGAGCAATATGCCAACTCTGTAAACCACTTAGAGAGGGCTGTAAAGCACTGTGAAGCAGTATATAAGTCTAAGTGCTATTGCTATCAACATAATAAAACCAAGAACTTTAGATTAGAAGCTTTGACTTGCATTTTTTAAATTTTTATCTGCTCTGTTGATTTTGCTACAATCTATATTAACTCATCCAAAGAATTCAAGTAACTTGACTAAAAATATTAGCACAGTAGCATTAATAGCTACTGAGGTTGACAATTAAGACACTGTTATGCATCTGTTCTTTATTATATTCACATCTGTTTCAGTATGAGGAATAAAGGTAAACTAGAAATCCAAGTACATGAGGGCAGGTACCATATTGTTGCTATTACCAAAACTTGGGATGAAACTCATGAATGGAATATACAGCAAGAGGGAAGATTCTGGAAAATATAATCAAGTAACAAATCTGCAAATACCTAGAGGCAAACAAAGTCATAATTAGAAGGCAATATTGATTTCTCAAAAACAGATCATGCCAGACAAATCTTATTGCATTCTTTGACAATGTGACAAAATTAGTGGAGCAGCAAATTGCTGTGGATATCATTTACTTGGACTTCAGTAAGGTATTTGATAAAGACCACAACCTACTTGATAAAATAGAAAAATGTGAGTTAGATAGCATCACCCCGAGATGGATTTGTAACTGGCTGACCAACCACTCCAGTGATGGGTTCTAACCGGTGTTACCACTGGTTCGTTTCACGCACGCGCTTTGTCTCTCCTGAACCAGGAGAACCAGTAGCAACCTACCACTGAACCATGCCCAATAGTAGTACTTAATGGAACTGAATTTACATGGAGGGAAGCTTGCAGTGCAGTAACTCAAAGCTCTGCCTTAGACCAAAATTTTCAAAATCTTCGTAAGATTTAGATAAGGGAATAGGTGAACTCATCAAATTTGCAGATGACACCAAACTGGCATAGCCAACACTCCAGAAGATAGGCTCAAGATGTAGAAAGATCTTGACAGATTTGAATATTGGACCCTATCTAACAAAATGACATTCAATGAAAAAAGTAAGGGTCTACATTTAGGCAAGAAAAACCAAATGCACAGCCATAGAATAGGTGGTACCCTGCTCAATAGTACTAACTGTCTTGATTTAGCTAGAATCCTGATGGACAATCACTTGAATAAGAGCCAGCAGCTGCCGCTGCCAAAAAAGCTGCCAAAAGCCAATGCAGTCCTAGGCTGCATTAACAGGATGAATCAAGATCACAATATCCTAGCATCACTTTATAATCCATTGGTAAGACCATAACTGGAACAGTGCATAGTTTTAGTCACGATATAAAAAAAGATGTTGAGACTCTGGAAAGAGTGAAGAGAAGAGCAACAAAGATGATTGGGGGACGGGAGGCTAGGGGTGACATGATAGCCGTGTTCCAATGTTTGAGGGGCTGCCACGAAGAAGAGGGGTGGGTGACAACTTATTCTCCAAAGCACAAGAAGGCAGAACAGGAAACAATGAATGGAAACTAATCAAGGAGAGAAGCAAGCTAGAACTAAGGAGAAATTTCCTGACAGTGAGAACAATTAATCAGTGGAACGACTTGCCTCCAGAAGTTGTAAATGCTCCAACACCGGAAGTGTTTAAGAAGCGACTGGGCAACCATTTGTTTGAAATGATATAGGGTCTCCTGCCTGAGCATGGGGTTGGACTGGAAGACCTCCAAGGTCCTTTTCAACTGTTATTCAGCCGAGGAACTCAAATGGAGACGGTGCTGGCTCTTTTCCTTTATTTCAAGGATCTCTACTTCGTACACAGCTTCGAAACTGGATTTAGACTAAGACTGTACTTCCGAGGAAAGAGGCGGCCTTCCCATGGTCCGAGGTAAGCACTCTGGGACGACCGGTTCTCCGCACGAAGGCATTCGCCCGACACTCAACGCCGCACGCGAAGATAAAACCAGCCCGTTTCTTTCGGCTCGCGTGGGCCTGCGCCCCGAGGACGCCTTCCTCGCGGAGTATTAGCAGGAGTTGGGCGGCCCGCGCTGCGCCTCCCTCTCCCCATTCCCCTGGGGGGCGTGGCTAGCTTTGCCTTTCGCCATGATGAGCAAATGACCTCGCGGGGAATGAAATTTAAATTCCACAAAGGCGAGAGAGTTCTTTGCTTCGAGCCGGACCCGACCAAGGCGAAGGTGCTTTATGATGCCAAGGTGGGATTTCTCCGCTCAGCGCGCGGCCCTTCTTTTCCCGCGCGCCAACCGCCGCCTCCTAACGGAAGCCGCCTCCTTCTCTCTGGCGCTTCCGGGCGTTGTTTGTGTCGTTGTTGCCACTTGCGAGGCTTCTGACAGGAGCTCGGAAAGAGGAAGCAGCTCTCTTCCATTTCCGTTTCTCCCTCTTAAAAAAAAAAAAAGTAGGATTTAAAATTATTAAGATTGCGGATGCCTCTCTTCGAAACGGGCGCTGCAGGAAAATGTACGGCACCGGATAAGGGAAGAGATGGCCCCGAATGAAAGAAAGAAAGCTTCTCCTTTCTCTCTCCATCCATGCCTAATCGTGTTTGTTGCAAAAGGGCCACCAATCCCTTTAGGATGTGCATTTAAAACTAGTGTGATCCTCAGGGATAACACTAGTAAATGGTCGGGTACAATAGGCAAACGCTGTGTGTAGGTAACAATTTGATTGCTCTTTTATTTTCTGGTGAGTGTAAGATAAGCAGGTTCTTCGGTGCCTAATCAGAGGCAAACGCTTGGTAATAAGGTATTTTGTTTATAGTACAGTCCAGATACAATGCAGTTTAATGCACACAGTTGAACTGCCTGTGGCATTTCATGCCTGTTCGCTCAATAGTGTATATTAAAACTGCTTTCAGACATAGAATGCCAGGTTTTTTCTCTTCTGGTTAATTGGCAATGGATTTTTTATTTTTGTTCCCTGGCTTAATATCTATTCAGTCCCAATGCCATTTTTGCTAATTGGTTACTGGTATGCAAGCTTTTTTAAAAAGAAAATGAGTTTTCATTTCAGAGTATTGTGGCTTGCACTTGACTATATTCTTAACACTTTGCTTAATCATGGTTCACCCAGCAGACCACCTATGATTTTGGGAATGAAATTCAAGGGCAAAATAATTGTCTTGTGGAGGCAATGTTATAGAATAGATTTGACAGCAGGTGTAAAACATAGGCCTCCCACATTCCATTCCACTCTTAGTCTCTTGGAAAGCGAAAAACACTACAGTATGTGTCCTGGGTTTATATGGCATGCAGTGCTACAATTGTAGTGCATCATGTGCACCAATAACAGTTTCAGGGTCTACAACAAAGCAATATTCATCTTCATGATAAATGCACTAATTAGTCCCCATCAACCCATTTTCACAAAATATTGTTCATTCTAATGATTTGATGCTTTATCTCATATACACATACCCTGTTTTCCTGAAAATAAGACATTACCTGATAATAAGCCCAATCGGGCTTTTGAGCGCATGCGCTAAAATAAGCCTCCCCCTGAAAAGAAGCCCTCCCTGAAAAAATTTAAATGCAGAGCTGGAAATCAGGTAAGACAGCAAAAGGAGCCCCATCTTGCTCCACACGCCCCAAAATAATAAGACGTCCCCAAAAATAAGGCCAAGTGCTTATTTTGGGGTTCAAAAAAATATAAGACAGGGTTTTATTTTCGGGGAAACATGATACATACATACATACATATGTATATGTATGTATGGTGGGACGTGGTGGCTCAGGAGCTAGGACGTTGAGCTTGTTGATCGAAAGGTCGGCAGCTCGGCAGTTCGAATCCCTAGTGCTGCCGTGTAATGGGGTGAGCTCCCGTTACTTGTCCCAACTTCTGCCAACCTAGCAGTTTCGAAAGCACGTAAAAATGCAAGTAGAAAAAATAGGAACCACCTTTGGTGGGAAGGTAACAGCGTTCCGTGCGCCTTTGGCGTTGAGTCATGCCGGCCACATGACCACGGAGACGTCTTTGGACAGTGCTGGCTCTTCGGCTTTGAAACGGAGATGAGCACCGCCGCCTAGAGTCGGCAACGACTAGCACGTATGTGCGAGGGGAACCTTTACCTTTTTATATGTATGTATGTAAAGGTTCCCCTCGCACATGTGTACTAGTCGTTCCCAACTTTAGGGGGCAGTGCTCATCTCCATTTTAAAGCATCAAATCATAAGAACGAATATATATATTTGTGTGTGTGTGTATACCGTGTTGCCCCTAAAATACGACCTACTCAGTAAGTCCTAGCTTGATTTTTACATGTGCGCCCAATATAAGCCTACCCCCACAATATTAAGATCCCGCCCTAATTAAGACTCCACCCACTCCAGGATGCATGGGTTAAAAATTAAGCTAGGGTGGGGATGAGGGTAGTGGAGCTGCCTTACTACTTACCTTCGGAGGAATTGTGTATATCTAGTTTAATGAAAAGGACTAGAGATGACATAATAACAGCGTTCCAATATTTGAGGGGCTACCATAAAAAAAGAGGGCTTCAATCTATTATCCAAAGCACCTGAAGGCAGGACAAGAAGCAATGAATGGGAATTCATCAAGGAGAGAAATAATAATAGTAATAATAATAATAAAAAAAATAGCCTTCACTGTTATTGTACATCATGTATACAACGAAATTGGTTTAGCTTCTACTGGTGCAATCCATAACAGAAAATACAAGACAACCTAGAACTTAGCTGAAATTTCATGACAGAACAATTAATTCACGGAACCGCTTGCTTTCAGAAGTTGTGGGTCCTCCATCACTGCAGGTTTTAAAGAAAAGATTGGATAATCATTTGTCTGAAATGATACAGGATCTCCTGTTTGAACAGGGTGGGTTGGACTAGAAGACTTTTAAGATCCCTTCCACCTCTATAATCTGTACAGAATTTGCTTCAAAGTGAGATGCCTGAATTCCAGGAACCACTTCATATGGGCCAAATATAGCCTGAAAGGTTTCAAATAATAAAGGTAGGATAATAAATAAGTGAAGAAACATCAAGAATATTCCAAGAAGAAGCAATTGATTTTTACTTAATCATGAAGGCTGAGCTTGATGAGGAGTGATGCTTCACTTACTGCAGCAGTCCCCAACCTTTGCGATTTGGTGGCCCAACTGAGGTGGGGAGAGGGAAATCAGGCTGCACTAGCAGTGGGCTGGCACACGTGCACGCAGCTTGACTTGTGGAAGATGACCTGTGTGTGTGTGTGTGTGCATGCATGCCAGCCTGCCGCTCACACAAGTTGAGCTGCACATGTATTGACGCCGACCTGCTGCTCGAGCAGCCCAGTTCTGAATAGGCCATGGCGTAGCAGTGGGCTGCAACCCGGGAGCTGGGAACCGCTCCCTTACTGGATTCTTGTCATCTGGCTTGCTTGGGAATAAAATGAAGCAGGGATAATATGGACTTTACAACAGGATTTAGTTTATATACGCTTAATATATCAATAGTATAGATGCGTCAATCGTACATAATAGTTTTTCAAAATAAACAGTTTTTAAAGCAAATTGGTATTATTTCTACTATTTGGGAGGGGAGTTAATGAATTTCTTAAAGTAGGTAAGAAATAACATTTTGAAAATCCAGTGACAAGTAGCAATTAATTCATATTTGGAACAAACGTATAACTGAAAAACAACTTTTGACAATTTATATTCAGATAAATTGCCTGTTGATAATGTTCTTGGATCCGTTCTATAGAATATGACACACATCACAATAACACCCAAATAACAGGTTGTGATATCATTATGGAAATATTGCTGTGGCAGGCTGTGTGATGTTATCACACCTTTGCTCACTTCAATCACCTATCCCTTTCTGACTTCTAAAGGAAGTAAATACCAAAACTCAATACAGTTATTTATTTTATTTTTGTTGCAAATTGGGGTAGTTTATTCTGGACAGTTTAATTTTTTTGTAATGGAGAGATGTTATTGCATCCAAATACTGCATTTAATCTCTGAAATATAATCTTTTAAAATGAAGTGGTGGGATATGTTCTTAATTACTTTGCTTAGACTCCTATGTTATAAGCCATTGAATTGTAAAAAAGGATTTTAATAATTTGAGTGCCTGCCTATAAAAGTGTTTGTATAAGCATACATGTGTTTGATTTTTAGATTGTTGATATTGTTATTGGAAAAGATGAGAAAGGAAGAAAGGTCCCAGAATATCTGATCCATTTTAATGGTTGGAATAGAAGGTGAGCATATATTTAAATTAAAAAATCACATATTCCCAAATAGGAGACAATTAGTAATTCAGATATAATCCATACTACTCTAGATGAAGCTTGGACTCTTCTGATTGACTTTAAAATTGATTTGGAAGCTTCTGCTGGTACAAAGTGCTGCTAAATCATAAGTCCATGGTAATTAATCTGCATACTAATCTACATAGTACCCTGGTTGCCAGCATGTTTCTGTCTTTATTTTTAAGTCATTTGAAATCTTGATTCGTCAGATTTTATATGCAAATCAAATTTCTATCTCAACAACTCCCTAGATGGCCTTACATAATTGTAATAAGGCAATTCTGTTAATTTTATCTTAACTTTTAAAAATCTTCAAATGGTTTATGCCATTTGTATAGTAACATCAATGTTTAAATGATAACTATTGAGGACCACCTGTATTAATGGAATCAATGTATCTTACCTGCTCATACGGAGTGCTACTTAAGATTAGTTGAGAGCTTAGGAGATATATGCACGATAACGTTCAAATTCATTTGCTGTTTATCTGATACATTCAGTCAACTTGGTAGACATTCTCTATAATAAAATATTTTATTATTGATTTTTTTTAAAAAATAGTTGGGACAGATGGGCAGCTGAAGATCATGTACTTCGTGATACTGATGAAAACCGCAGATTACAGCGCAAATTGGCAAGAAAAGCTGTGGCTCGCATGTAAGGACCAAATATGGTTAACACTTTTTTAAAAATAGATTACGTCATTTTCAGATGACTTAATTTCAGTATCAACTGCAGTGTCTTTAATTTTGGATATCTGCTGTAGCTATTCTATAAGTACAGATTATTTTTACTGTTATTTTAAAGCATACAATATTTTGTACTGTAAAATATTTGGTGCCTTTATAACACTGATGGCAAACCTTTTCGGCACCGAGTGGCAAACCTGAATGCGCATGCATATGTGTGCATGTGCGCGCACTGGAAATCCAAAGACCAGCTCACCGGCATGCGAATGCCTGTTTTTGGCTGTTTTCCGGGCCATCTTCAGGCCATTTTTCAGGCTGTTTTCAGGCCGGTTTCCAGCGCTCTGGCTCCTGCGAAGACCAGTTGGAAACCAGAAGAGCAGCTGGTGATGGTGAGCGTGCCCACAGAGAGGGCTCTGTGTGCCACCTGGGGCACATGTGCCAAAGGTTCTCCAGCACAGCCTTATAAGGTCACATTGCTGATATAATGGCAGGAAAATCATTTCTGATTAGGAGTTTTATAAAATGGGGAGAATGCTTATTAGTAGCAGGTAGAAAAACAAGACAAGTTTTCCTTTTTTGCTGTTCTTCTGGAAGAATGAATTACTTTCTGATTTATCCTGCTGTTTTATTTTTATTAATTCTTAAAATAATGATTTTATTTTGGCTTAGATAACATAATAGATTATTAGACAAAAGTAAACTAGGCTCTGATCAATGGTAAACTATGGAGAGAGAAAAAGAAGATATGTTACTGTAATTTGTATTGTGTATGAATTGACCCTTGTATATTGGAAAACTATATTTTTATGTTCAGAGAAAGACACAAATATGCCCCCTTTTCTCAGTCCTAATTTTTACTTTTACTGCTTTAAAGCATGTAAAAAATCATGTTAGCTAAATGGTAGTCTATCTTCTATCTTCTTTAGGAGAAGAAAAGGAAAGAAAGGGCGTTGCAGATTGCCAGGTGTTGATTCTGTACTGAAGCTCCTTCCTACTGAAGAGAATGAAAAGACTAGTGAAAATTGTAAGTTGGCTTATAGAGGATGCTTGTTCCATCTAATTAAAAATTGTATATAATAATTAAATATTACTATAGTTAATAAGCAGGAAAATGGTTACATTCTCTTCCACAGGTACTTGCAACTTAAAAGAAATGTTGATTAAGATAGTTGTAGTTTAAATTGTAATATAAATTTAAATATATATTGTACTATATAAATTGTAAATATAAATAGATATAGACCTGTGGAATGTTTTCTCTTTTTAATATCTACTTGGATAATTGAATTTAACCAGTACATTAAAGATACTAATGAACATACTAAATGTATACTCTGGGATTCTTTTTGGGTCACTTATTTTATATATTATTGAACAAGTGTTCTTTAAAGAAGTTTTACAAGATTTCCGAGTTCAGGTTTTGAAAGTAAATGTATTTCAGGAAAAGAGTCAAAGCACTAAAATATTCAGCAAAATGTAGGCATTTGTCAACAGTACCAGATGGATAACCTAGGTTTATTAATTTTTATTATGTATATATGTATATATATGTATGTATGTAGAATAGAATAGAATAGAATAGAATTTTATTGGCCAAGTGTGATTGGACACACAAGGAATTTGTCTTGGTGCATATGCTGTCAGTGTACATAAAAGAAAAGATACGTTCATCAAGGTACAACATTTACAACACAATTGATGGTCAATATATCAATATAAATCATAAGGATTGCCAGCAACAAGTTATAGTCATACAGTCATAAATGGAAAGAGATTGGTGATGGGAACTATGAAACGAGTAATAGTAGTGCAGATTCAGTAAATAGTCTGACAGTGTTGATGTATGTATGTATGTATATGTATATGTGTATGTATATATATTCGTAAGTTTTCACGGGTATAGGTATGTAGGTCTTGGCATATTCGGGTCTTTTCCCGTGTAAGGTTGAAAGTATCTTGGCAATGTTTCGACGAGATCTCACTCGTCATCTTCAGGCTGGTGCTTACGGTTTCGTGCTTGTGCGAGCAAACCCAGGTCATTACAACACAAGACTCAGGAGGTCACATTACCAGAACTCAGGACGTTTCCACACAGCCCATTACCCAGGTCATTACAACACAGAAGACTAATGGGCACACAACTAGGATCACACCCACACAGGATGCTACGAAACAGCAGACTAATCTGCAAACATCCACTCCATCTACCAATCAAGATGCAATCATACAGCCAACCAACCCGCTTACAGCAACAAAGCCAACACTCCACACCTCCACACCAGTATTTATAGAGAGACGGCAGCTCCGACCATGCTTTGCTTGCACAAGCATGAAGCCGTAAGCACCAGCCTGAAAATGACGAGTGAGACCATGTCGAAACGTCGCCAAGATACTTTCACCCTTACACGGGAAAAGACCCAAATACGCCAAGACCCATATATGTATATATATATATATATATATATATATATATATATATATATATATATATTCATAAAAGTTATATGGTTGCCCATCTTCTACAATATAGCCTAAGTAGCTAACAATCATCAAACCACCTATGTAAAAAAACACTTATGTAAAAAAAGACAGTAACCTCATCTTTCCTTTTACTCTCTGGAAAACTAGGGAGGATCCCTTCTGAAATGCTTTCCATTCCCCTTCTCCTTCTGTGGACTGAGCCCTGGTGGCGCAGTATTTAGAATGCAATATTGCAAGCAAATCTGCCCACAGCCAAGATCCTGATCAGCTCAAGGTAGACTCAGCCTTTCATCCTTCCGAGGTCGATAAAATGAGGACCCAGATTGTTGGGGGCAATATGCTGACACTTGTAAACTGAGTGCTATGAAGCACTATGGAACAGTATCTAAATCTAAGTTCTATTGCTATTGCTATTTTACATGCCAATTATCCAATTTATGTTGCTTGCTCCTGTCTCCCAGGATCATTTCTACATATCATTATAAATGGACATCATTTGATAGTGGGGGCCTGACTTGTGGATGGGCAAATATCCTGAGGGAGGAGGTGGCCCCACAGATAACATGACATCCCACTTTCCTGGCTAGATCAGGGTGTCAAACTGGCAGCCCACAGGCCAGATGTGTCATGTGCAGGCCACACCCACCCCAGCTCTGTGAAGGGGAAAACGTCGCTAAATGTCATGTGACGGCAACATAATGCTGCGAGTTTGATACCCATGGCCTAGATAGTGACTCTTCTTCTTGTTCTTCAAATCATTGCCTATGCCCTCTGCATTAAGCAGAGTTAGCCAAAAAAAAAACAACCCCTGGCCAGATCTTTCATCTGTTGCTTTGATTGGAACTGTAATCCAGAAGAATCCCAAATTACCAGCTTTTTAAGGTATGGATCACTATATCCACCAGAAGCTCAAATCAAAGCCAAAATAAAGCTAGAATTCTTAACAATAGACAGGATTCTGTCTTGTACAACTTGCTTTGGACTTTCTAGACACCAAGTCAGTATTTTCATAATATTCTGGGATGACAATATATCACATATTGTGATATCTAGTCCCAAACTAACAGATTTCTTCTGTAGTAGCTTCCTGTAGATGGTAAATAGTGTGAAAAGAAATCAAAATTGTGTTATTTCATATTGGAACAACTACCTTCTCCATGTAATTGAAGCTACCTGCTAAAGGAGTGAAACAAATAGAAAACAGTGTTTGCAGTATTTAAATGCTTTAGGCGTTCTAGTAGGATAGCATGATAGATAGTATCAAATGCCAATGAAACCAGGAGGAATGCTGTTCCCTCCCTCCATATACAGACCATTATTCACTAAGGTGCGCAGTGCTGTTTCCCTTCCGTGTCAATTCTGAAACCATATCGAAAAGATTGGATATTGACCAGGTTATTGCATGGTTGGATCAAAAGATGATCTGTTTAGAAGTGATTATGTAATCACTTTTTTCAAGACTGATGGCATTATCCCTTTCTTAAATGTTTACCATCTCCCAAGTTAACTACATATTGTCCATCCACACAATTCATTGATCCAGCTTGCAGGGAGCAGAATTCATGCTCTAGAAGAGCCCATCTGCTTCCTCTGTCTCTTCCACAAGCTCAAAAGAATCTCAAATAACCTTACAAGATGTAAGTAATTTGCCCTACCTATCTAATGCTTCAGTCATTAAAAATGCTTCTCAGTAAAGTGGTACCCAACATAATACCCCCATGAAACCAATTGAGATTCCGTAACATTCTACATCTTGGTAGAGGTAAACTTCCAATTCCTATCATTGAAGTTAAATAGCCTAAGCATTTTTGTGGTTTGTTTAAATTCTGTAATTCAGCTAGGAACTTTAGTTAATATGCTATCTTGATTTTGAAATTTAACAATGTAACACTGTGGCAAGTTATTAAATGTGAAAGATAATTCATTTCTTTTTTAAACAGCTATAAGTAGTTCTGATGATGATGATAGTGATGAAGGAACAGAAGAAGAGCTAAAGAGTGAAGAAAGTGACATTGATGAAAAGATAGAAATGGTATGTTTATATACCGTAAATTTTGTCAAAACAATTTAAGTATAAAGAATGAGAATATTAATTTTAGAGCGGATAATTAAGTTATGCAGATGCCGTTGGGGAAAAAAGGAAGCCATTAAAAAGTACCTTTGTTTCATAAAATAAATTCATTCAATAAATCATATGATTTCATAAAACATTTTCACATTTTCAGGCTCATGTTAACAAATATTATTAAAAATACAGGTTAATATAGAGACATTGTAACATTTGGGTTAAAATGTCATATTGAGTTGTTAAATTAGTCAGAACTACAGGTTATCCTTGACTTACAACCAATTGATTAGTGATTGTTCAAACTTATGATAGACTCAAAGTTATGAACAGTCCTCAATGTTACTGGCTTGCAATGTTCTGTGGTCACGTGACAGCCAGCTGCAGAATCCTACAGAAATGGCAAAAATGCCTATTGCATAAGCTGGATTTGAATTTACGACAAATCATATGATTTGCTTAACTGTAGTTTGCTTAACAACTACAATGATTCAGTTAATGACTATCACAAAAACAGTCATTAAACCAAATCCAATCACTTGATTCAACTTATGACCACAACGACTTACAACCAAAATTCCAGATAATTATGGTTGTAAGTCAAGAATTATCTATAACACATCTTAAATTTTAGTTTGAAATTATAAATATGTGAACTTTTTTGTCCATAAGGCAACGTTTATTATCTAATATCAGTTCAAATTTGCACTGTAGAATATGTATACTTATTACAACTTTTGTTTTGCGGGCTGGATCCAGAACTTTGAAAAATTCCTTACCCTAATCTATGACCCTCGATCTAGACAATAATTTTTAAAAGAAATGTTCAGATTACTGATATCCATTGTGTAATTCATGTCTTGAATTGAAGTATATTATCTGCTCTTTAAAAAGACAAGGAGATGCAGGGAGATAGGGAAGTTACATGATGATCAGCTAACTTTTCTGAACAAATTGTTAGAATGTTAATAAAAAAAGAACTAAAAAAAATTAAACATAGAGAAAAGAACAAGAATTGCTGGAAGGAAAATTGGTTTGATCTTGTAATGTGAATCCTGCTTCACCAACCTTCTGGAGGATTTTTTTTTAAGTATTAGTAAGAACCTAGAGGAGGATGACCGTTGCCTAACTTTCAACAACACTTTGATAAAGTTTCTTGTCAAAGGCATTTCACGAAGTTTAACAGTCATGGGGCATTTAGGAGATTAGAGGATTTGTCCTTTAATGGATTGCTATTATTTGTAATGAACCAGGAAAATGAGACTGGGAGTTGTAAGGAGATCAGTAAGGATGTTGACTCATAGCTGTAAAAAAGGCAAAATCCATGTTAAGGATAATTAGGAAAGAGACTGAAAAGAAAGTAGATTTTGTAAAAGCACTGAGATATATATCATTCGAAAACACCAAGATATAGATCAGAATTGGACTTTTATCTTGAATAAAACTATTTTGGATGTTTCTCTTTGCCTTGATCCGCAGCAGGTCCTTACCTGTGCTTTCAGGATTTATCAGGCTTTGATATATGCCTCATTATACAGTTTCAATATTCCTAAAAGTCTATTTTATTTAATACAGTATAAGTAAATTTAAGTTTTTTTATGTTGATTATATTGATACAGAAAGAAGAGCAAGAGACTCATTCTAAAAGAGATATGGAAGAAAGAGCAATAAACATTGAAATTCCTGAAATCTTGAAAAAGAAACTTGAAGAGGATTGTTACTATATTAACAGACGAAAGCGGGTATGAAACATTTTATGCAAATTAAAATAACTGGCTATAGTAATATTAAACACTTGTATGCAAAAATTAACATTATTTGACAGTACAATCACATGCACAATTTGTCAGATACAAGACTGATTAAGTTCAGTAGGATTTGATACCAGATGACTGTATATAAATGTACAACCTATGCAAGCAAATATGGAAACTAGTGAAAAAGTGTTCGATACAATTTAATAGCAATTTGTTTTACTGACTTCGAAGGAAGTAGATTAACTGTAAATTCAAATCTTCAGGATTCTCCGTTTTGATTGCTTTTTTATTCCACAGCTACCCTGAGAGCATATTAGCCTTGAGGTGGCATAGGGGTAGCATTGGTACATTAAAATTCTTGGATGTTGTCAAGGAAAAATAGATTTTATCTTATTAAATACATTGAAGTAATTTCTTATTTATCTGAATTAATTCATTTCCTTATCAATCATATGATATCAACAAGAAAGAAACTTCATATCTTGCCTTAAATTAGGCTACTAAACTGGAAAAAAATAAGGACCTAATACTTATATGAGAAAAGTGTAAACTCGGTTTCCTTAGTGAAAACAGAAAGGCAGCTTGTTTCTTAATTCTAAATCTATGAACTCACCCTTTTTTTTATTCCACAGCTACCCTGAGAGCATATTAGCCTTGAGGTGGCATAGGGGTAGCATTGGTACATTAAAATTCTTGGATGTTGTCAAGGAAAAATAGATTTTATCTTATTAAATACATTGAAGTAATTTCTTATTTATCTGAATTAATTCATTTCCTTATCAATCATATGATATCAACAAGAAAGAAACTTCATATCTTGCCTTAAATTAGGCTACTAAACTGGAAAAAAATAAGGACCTAATACTTATATGAGAAAAGTGTAAACTCGGTTTCCTTAGTGAAAACAGAAAGGCAGCTTGTTTCTTAATTCTAAATCTATGAACTCACCCTTTTATTTTTATTCTTATTGCAACTTTTCTGACTTTCTGATCTCTGAGTTTTAATGATAGAAAATCTAAGACTGGCCCTTCTGGCCTGGCCAACGTCCATCTTAGTTTAGCATTTTGTTTATGGTTTCTACAGGCAACCAGTAACGGACTTACCAATTGCCTGTAGGCAGCTCACAAACAGGAAATGAAGACATATCCGTCTCCTGCTGTGGTTTCCCTGCAACTGATATTTGAAGCATTTCTTACCCTGGAAATAGAACTGAGAGTAATAACCATTGATATATTTGTTATCTTTGAGTTTGTTAAATTTCCTTTTAAAGCCTTAACTATGATTAAGGAACAAGAAATTGTGGGAATGCTAGAGTCAAGTCAGTTCCAGGTTTATTTCAAAAAAGGCAATTCAAGGGCAACTATTGAGAAAAGTAGGAAAAACCACTCGGCGACATTCAGCCATAATTTCTTTTCCTCCATTCAGTTGTGTCTAATTCTCACAAACTGCATGGACAAGTATATGAAGCTATTATTGTTTATAGAATTCTGTATTTATTCCACCCTGGCTTTAAGTATAGCCTATTGACATCTGTGTTGTTGATTCTTTGGTCTTGCCAGCTACACAAGGCTTGACAAGGAATGAGAAAAATAAAGCTAATGGGATGAAAAATGTGCTGTACTCCTATCATATTTGTTTGTTCTTGTTTGTCCAGATTGTAGGCTAGTGAGCAAACCAGTCACAGTAGAGCAGAGAATAGGTTTGACTACAAGGTGTGTGAGGGGGTGTCCAACTTTTTTTTTAAGATCCATTTTGTCTGTATAAGACTATGCTTATTTGAAAGTATGAACATAGAATGTGTAAATTAATTAATTTGTTTCCTTTTAATTTAGCTTGTGAAACTGCCATGTCAGACAAATATAATAACCATCTTGGAATCATACGTAAAGCATTTTGCCATTAATGCAGCTTTTTCAGCCAATGAGAGATCCCGACACCATCAAATGACTTCGCATACCAACTTGAATCTCCATTATATCCCACCAGAAAAAAAGTGAGCAAATACTATTTAATTTTATGTCTAAATGTTTTAAAATGAAAAGCTTAGCTTCCATTTCAACTAATTAGGTATTAGCAAGCTTAATAAATGTATTTCCTATAGTTTTGCATTCACTTCACTTTGTACAAAGGAACAATAATGCTGTTCTTTTTTTTTTTTTTTTTTTTTAATATTTTTTTTATTATTTTTTTTGCAACAAACAAACAAAAAGAAAATACATTATTACACCCTTGTGCTATACATAAAAGGAAGATTTGGGTCTTCGGATATATCCTCATGATTGCCAAAATCCACGTTCTCGAGGTACAGGTACTGAAGCGTCCAATGTTCCAAGCGCAAAGTCCACAAATGGTTTCCAAGTCTTCCAGAAAATATCTTCTTTATACACACCACTTCTAATTTTAATATCACATGTCATTTTATCATTTAAAGCTAATTTCCACATTTCAGAATTCCACTCTTCTATTCTAAAAATCACATCTAGTTTCCAATATCTAGCTATTATAATTCTACCTATTATAATCATAATTCTAATCAATTCTTTTTCATATTTTGTTAATTCTATTTCCTTAATTACCAACAATAATATAGTTTCCACTCTCAATGTTATTACTTTCCCCATCATTTCAAATATCATTTTCTGCAATTGTTGCCAAAACTTTTTAACCTTATCACAATTATACCACATATGTTCAAAAGTCCCCAATTCCATCTCACATCTCCAACATTTTTACTAGTTTTTTATCCATTTGTGACAATCTTACTGGAGTCAAATACCATTTCCAAACAACTTTATAATTGTGCTCTTTAATCCTTATAGATAAAGTTCTCATAATTCTACTCTTCCAATTCACATTCCAATCTGATTCTGGTATTTCAATATTAAGATCTTTTTCCCAATTTGTCCTCATCACTCTTTGTAATTTTTCATCAGAATTTATAATCTTATAAACCCTACTAACGAGTCCCTTTAGCCCAATTTCATCTTTCATAATCCGAGATACTAAATATTCAAATTCAGTTTCACATCTATTTATCGAATAATTTTCCTTTAGTTTTTTGTCCATTTTCTATCTGTATTTTTCAAACCAACTTAACCTAATTTTCAATAATTTCTTTATTCCTCCTTTCATTTCCCATAACTTTTATCAATCTTTAATAATTTCTATATTTTCCTCTTTAATCACTTCATTCGTTTTATATTATTTTAATCGGCCAAATTCAGTTGTCTCCCCAAAAGATTATATCCGAATTAAAATTTTAACAAATTTGTTCCACATTTTACTTAATCCTTTAACCAATAACTTCTACTTACACATTTTAAATTTGCTTTATCTAAAACCACCTTGATCCAAATTTCTCTATATCCCTTAACTCTAAATCTCTCCAATAATTATCTACACCTTTAAGTATTTTTACCACTATCCGGATACCATACGCACAGTAATAATTAAATAATTTGGGGATTCCTAATCCACCTTCCTTTTGATTTTGATACCACATTTTCTTCACTAATCTGGGTCTTTTGCCACCATTGCAAAATTTATCCAGTTTTTCTGATATCCTTCAATATCTTTCTCTGTCAGATTTAGTGGTAGCATCTCGAATAAAAGTTGAACTTGGGCAGCAACATCATCTTACACATTGCAATTCTACCAAACCAAGACAACTTTAAAATTTTATATTTATCTATCTTCTTCTCAATTTCGTTAATCACCACATCATAATTAAGTTTTTCAATTCTTTAACCTTAAGTGAAAGCACTATACCCAAATATTTCAATGTGTTTTAATCCTTATCCCAAATTGCTCTTGCATATTCTCAGACTCATTACCATTACTATCCATCAATAATTCTGACTTTGACCAATTTACTTTCAATCCTGTCATTTCTTCAAATTCTATCAAATGCTTATATATCTTTTCAAATCTTTCTCTACATTTTCAAAATAATTAAAGTATCATCCATACAAATTTATCTTATACCCTTATATCCTTCTAATTCTTCATCTTTTCTATCATTTTGTCAATATTTCCATAGCCAATAAAAATAATGTTGGGGACAGGGACATCCTTGTCTCGTACCAGCTTCTAATTTTATCTCTTCAGTTAATATTCCATTCACCTTCACTCTTGCACTGCTCTTTTGGTACAATTTTGAAATAACATGTATAAACTTATTACCAAAGCCTAAAGCCTCCACAATTACTTTAATTGTTTCCCATTGTACAGAATCAAAAGCTTTAAAATATCCAATGATACTATACCAATTTTATCACCATTATATTCAGCTACATCTATAATATTTAATACTCTTCTAACAATATCACTCATGTATCTACCCTTCACAAAACCTACTTGATTATAACTTATATATCTATCTATAAATCTATTTAATCTATTACTTATAATAGCAGTAAATATCTTTGCATCCTGATTAATTAAAGAAATGGGCGATAGGACTCAATCCTTTCTAAATCTTTATCTGGTTTAGGAATTAGGGATATCACCGTTCTATTCCATGACGAAGGTACTTCCCACCATGTAATATTCCATTGAATAATTTTTGCAGTCTTGGTATTATTAATTCTTTAAATTCTTTATAAAACTCAACAGGTAATCCATCCTCACCTGGAGCTTTCCTAATTTTAATTTTGTATTATTCCATTAATCTCATCTTGTGTTATATCTTCTTCCATCAATTCCTTATATGTTTGATCAATTTTCACCACATACTTTTCTAAATAGCTTTGCAATTTTCCCGATTAATTGGTTTCTTTGAATATAGATTCTGAAAAAGTTTCTAACCACTTCACATTTCTCTAATTTTTATAACATCTTATACCTCTATCATCTATCAAAACTCCAATTTCTCTCTTCTCTCTTTTATCTTTCGCCATCTTTGCCAATAATTTAGAATTTCTATTACTAAATTCAAAAATTCCTATTTAAAATCTCAAATTTCTTTTACTAACTCTGTATCTTCTTCTATCATTTTATTTCTTAACATATTAAGCTCCTGAAGAATTTTTTTCTTTAGTAAGCAAAATTGATTTTCAATTCTTTAATCTTATTTTATCTCTTTCCATTTTAATTTTATAATTTTTATATTTCCTACTTGATAATTTGATACTCTCCTCTAAACACCGCTTTCATCGCATCCCAAACAATTTCAAATTTAACCTCCCCGTTATCATTTAATCTCCAACTTTCCTCCAATTTTTTAAGTATCCATTTTTTATCCTTTTCATTTTTATACAATTTCTCGTCATATCTCCAATAGCTTCTTTTTTTCTCAAAATTAAAATCTAAGTCCACCATAACTTCTGCATGATCAGAATCTTTAAAAATTCCCACATCTACCTTATCCACATTATTCAACAAATCTTTAGAAAGAAAAATATAATCAATTCTAGAATATGTATTATATATCTTAGAAAAAAAAGTGTATACTCTCTCAATTCCTTTAACCTCTCTCCACACATCAACCACGCCGTTTCGAAGCATCCACATATCAGAGCGTATAGATAATTTGACATTTAAACTGACATCCGAAGTGCAAAATTTAAAGCAAGATATGAATGATAACTTTGCTAAACAAAAAGAGGAAATGACAATGATTAAAGATGAAATGGAGCAGCTGCATGTGCATGAGGCAAAAGTAGATCGGCAAATTGGCAAAATATTTTATAAAAATGAGCAGCAAGATAAGAGAATTTGTCTGTTGGAAGAAGAGATGAGGAAATATAATTTTGTTATTAGAGGAATCTCGGAAGAAAGGGAAGATAAATTGAAACAGCGGGTTTTGAAATGGATTAATGATTTGGATACGCAACTTACGTTCACAATAGCAGACCTGGCAAGCGTTTTTAGAATTGGATATAGAAGGCAAAATGGTTCTAACAGGAATGTGCTTGTCAGGTTCGCAAATCTTGGTGATAAGTTGGAAGTTATGGCCAAGTTAAGAGAGTTGGGAGATGCTTTGAAGTTTGAAGGGAAGACTATTCAAGTCTTCCCGGATATATCAAGAGAAGAAAGGGCATGGAGATTTTTTTTAAAACCAATTACAAAAGTTTTGAGAGATAATGGAATTAAATACAATTGGAGGCCACCACAACAATTGAAATTTTTTTATAAAGGAAGGATCGTACAATCACCCCAGATATAGATGCATTATTATATTTACGGAGCTTGGACTGATTGAGATGGAGGATTTAATGGAGATAAAAGATCAAATGCTTCAGATGGGTGAAACATACGTGAAACCACCAACCTAAGAAGAAGAAAAAGGGGCTATTGGAGGGCAAGACTCTAAAGGGTTAAAGAGGAAAGAAATATCACCTGTGTTGGTTGAACAGAAGAAGAGTCGTGAGGATACAGTAGGAGAAGAAGCAGATAAGAGTCTTGGAAAATATGAAGCTGAATGCGGGTCATCGCTATCTTTTTTTGAGTGATGAATTTAAATAGACAGCCGAAAGAAGTGCCCGGGCATTGGCACGTCCCTCTCCCCTTTCTCTTTATAGAGGCGAAACCGATGAGGATGTGGGGGAAGAAGATTGTTTGTATTTTATTGTTTGTTTTGTTTTTTGTTTTTTTTCTGTTTTCTTATTGTTGTTTATATGGTAGTTTAATGTCGGGTGGTGGGGGGCACAGAAAGGAAGATGCGGGGATAGGATTAAAAAATTTATATTTTAAATGGGAGTTATAAAATAATGTCATGGAATGTGAAGGGTACAGGAATCAGATTAAAGAAGAAGATTGGAGCTTAAGATTAAAAGGGATTTACCAGACATTTTATTTTTACAAGAAACCCATCAGAAATCTGAAGATTCAAATAGAATGTATATAAAAGGTATGCAAATATATGAAAAAGCATTTGGAACTTCAAAAGCTAGAGGAGTTGCAACACTGATATCAGATAGGGTGTACTTTGAAAAACATAAGGTAATTTTGGATGAAGATGGAAGATATGTAATAATTGTTGGAAATCTTAATGAGGAAAAAGTGACACTTGTTAATTTATATTTACCGAATGAAAAACAAAGAGAATTTCTTGAAAAAATAACAAAAATTTTGGAGAATGAAAGTGTAGGGAAAGTAATTGTGGCTGGGGATTTTAATTTAATCAGAGATAAAATAGACAGTACTAATCCCACCCGCTGTGGAGGAGCAAATAAAATGGGGATTTTAAATAATGCTGTTCTTTTAAATAAGTCATATAGCCATTTAATAAGGCAACTATATTCATATTTTAACTTTTCTCCAGCTATATCATTTGCCTAATTCTCAACTTTCTATAATACTGTAGTACAACTATAATCTTTCTATAATACAGTACAGTACTCTTTTCATCAAATTTTTACTGACATACATACATTTCTTATGTTCCATTCTTTAATGTATCACTATCAGTCTTATACAGATCTCTCAAATACTCTTCATTAGAGGTAGTCTTCGACTTATAACTCTAATGGACTCTGTCTATTATGGTTATAAATCATGTCAGTCATAAAGCAAATAAGCAGTTATTAAGTGAACCATTATTCCCTACGAGGTGTTTTTTGCCAAAACCAGGATGAAAAGGGCAATTTTTGACAAATATCTCATAAATTGCATTCACATTACTACGAGATGCTGCAAACAGCTATAAATGCAGGTCAGTTGCTGAGCACTCAAAATGTGGTCAAATGACTTGGGCGGGTGTCAGCCATCTCAACTTCAGAACTGGGTCATAAGTACCTTATGGAGGCACTCCATCACAACTTCAAAAGGTTGCTAAGCAATTGATTGGAAGCCAAGGAGTACATATATTCCTTCTTTTCAGTTCTATCCCAAATCATTCCATTGCGTTTGAGTTCCATCCTAGGGAAGATTCTTTTCTTAGCCTCTTTCATCAATTTTCAAAATTTTTAATTCTGTCAAAATCACTGCATTTTCTCTTTCCTTTTAATCTAAACTATTATTTGTCTTTAACTTTTATTACATTAGTAATTACTTAAAATTATTAAATATTTTTAAAGTTATTTCATTAATCTGTGCAAAAATCAGGCTTTAGAAGGGAGATATGAAAAAAATTCAGGTCATATAGTACTCAGGGTAACTAACATATATTGTTGGGAGCAACTTTCAATTCTTTAATGTAGAAAAAAACACATAAAAAATAAGTTGTCACTCCATTATAGCTGTCTAGGTATTATTTTTGGCTTGTTTCCAATTGTGTGATTCTGACCCCAAATAGACACTTGAGCTAATAGTAATACCAAAAACAGTATGAGAGAGTATAATAGTTGCCTTAGGCAAGAAGGGCAGCATACAAGTTTGATAAATAATACTGATTGTTATGACTTTGTTCTTCAAAATAAATCAAATATTAACATAAACTTTGTTATGTAAAGTACCTATTTCTTTTGTAATCTTATTTTTCTAGTGTTGAATTATGTAAAGAAATGGTGGATGGCCTAAGAATAACCTTTGACTTCGCTCTTCCTCTTATTCTACTGTATCCTTATGAGCAAGCACAGTTTAAGAAGGTGACATCCTCCAAATTTTTTCTACCAATAAAAGAGAGTGTAGCAAATTCTAACAGGTGGGTTTGTGGGTTTTTTGCATCCCTTTCAAGAAATAGAATGGTTTTAATAGCATTTTTTAAAACCTGTAATCATAAAACTATAATTTTTACTGCCAGCCAGTAAGCTGAAGGAAGATATTTCAATAATGATAAAGTTACATTGTTACTATTTAAAATGTTCTTTATTGGCCTTGTGTACTGGCCCACAATAACTACTCAACATCCTGGTTCACCATATTTTTTTATTTGATCAGAAATCAAGAAGAGCTTTCTCCAAGCCCACCTCTTCTGAATCCATCAACTCCACAATCCACAGATAGTCAGCCTGTAACAGGAGAACCTGCAACACCTAAACGCAGAAAAACTGAACCTGAAATTTTGCAGTCTCTAAGACGTTCTACGCGTCACACATCCAACTGTGATAGGCTGTCAGAAAGCAGTGCTTCTCCACAGCCAAAAAGGCGGAATATTGAGACTCCTGCTTCAATGCCAAAATTGTTTTTGCATCTTGAAAAAAGTGAGTTCTTTGTTAAGATAACTGATTATGTAAAAGGGAAAAATGATGTAAAAGTGTTTTCAGTTTATTGGCTGTCTTTTAACAAGCTCAGTGAAGCTTTGGACATGATAAATTTGAGTGCTAATAATGAACATTTTTCAAAGGCATTGCATATGTACTTAAAGCTTTTATAATTAAAATTCTATTTTAATAGAATTTGAAACAGGGTGGATTTGATTTAAATTACGATTTAAATCACTAGTAGAAAGGCTTGATTTAAATCAATTCAATTTAAATCGTAATTTTTAAAGAGCAACTGTCATCTCTATCCTGCAGCGACTCCTCCTCTGACCTGCTGTTGACTCACTGACAGTCCCGTTACACTTTAATGGGATGGTTGGTGATGCAGCAGTGACACAACAAGGTGAGGGACATGGCAGGCAGCAGGTGAGTGACGCCCGCTAACAGGCATTGCCATGATGGATATGAAATGATAGGTGCTCTTTAATATTATATTTATAACCTGCGTAGAAGGTTTCACTTTCATTTTTGCTGTTGCCCTTCCTCCTCACACTTAGAGCCTGGTGGTACAGTTGCATTTCTCTTCAAACAATCATACAGGTTGTAGTGTACATAGATTTGCAAAACAATGGGATAAAGGAATATTCCTTAATTTTGTTTTATGATTTATCTCATGGTTACTGTGAAATTGTGTGAATGCATTAATGCAGTGCATGTTATCTCAGCTTGGAGAGCTTGGATTCATAGAATGAGTTTACCAAAAATGTAAATATTGCAGAATATACAGCCTCATGCTACATAACTAAGCTCCATTTCATCCTGAACAAACTAAATTATTAATGTATTTTAAATAGAAAACGATCTTTAGATAGATTTTTACGCCAAAAGCATTTTATTAAATTTGATAAAAAGAAAAAAAATACAATTTAAATTTTAAAAATCTTATTTTTTTCCCCATTTTTTAAAATGCTGCTTTGAAATGTTAGCCTGTACTTCAGATGGGTCATACTTAGTATGCTACATCCAGTCCATATTGGATTTGTCATGGGGATGTCTCCTGATCTGATTTTTGTTGTAATAACAGCAGTTGCAGTTGATAAAAAGCATGCTTGTGGTATAATAACATGCATTTCAAGTGTCTTCACTTAAATATGATGATAGTTCTAGCAACAAATAATGGTATTTGAGGAGGATGACTCAGAAATATAAGCAGAGCTATATTTTACTATGTATTTTGAATGACTAGATATTAGAAACCTTTTTTTAAATTTTAGCAATAGGCAGATTACTTTGAACATCAGTTCTGCTCTGATTGTTTTGTAGAAGCAGTGAAACAACTTGCTTTATGTTAATAATGTTGTAGAATCCATTATCATTTTTTTTTAGCAAAATAATTTGTCTGATTTCAGCTACTAGCAATGTATTGCCTTACACATGAAGCCAGTTAGGTAACTTGAGCTAGTCACTTCTCTCAGCCCTAGAAATGGAATAGCAAACCACTTCTGAAAATCTTGTCAAGAAAATTGCATGGACTAGTTTAGGCAGTCACCAGGAATCCAAAACTGATTCAAAAGCACACACTCAGAGCTAAACTTATTAGCTCCTTGATATTAATATGTGAGGAATTGTGACACTGGGGTATTAAAAATATTATTAGAAATTATACACTTATAGTTTTTGAATATTAGTCAAAGATACTAATGTGGTTATCACATGCATTTATATAATTGAAATTTTATAAAAATAAGATTACCTGTGTCAATGGAGAGAGCCTGTTTGGGGCAGCGGTTAAAACATCAGGAGAAACCAGAAGACTGTGAGTTATAGTTCTACTTTGGGCACAAAGCCAGCTAAGTGATCTTGAGCCAGACATACTTTCTCAGCTAGGAAGAAGGCAGTGGCAAACCAGTTCTGAAAATCTTGCCAAGAAAACTGTGAGGAGGAATCCAAGCAGTTTCCAGGAGTCATAAACTGTTTTAAAGCATCCACTCACAAAAAGGTCAGAGGAGCTTCTTAACAGTTGTAGGAATCTCTCATGACTGAATAAGAGTACTTTATATATCCTTCTCTTTTCTTGAAGAAACTCCTGTCCACAGTGGGTCGTCATCTCCTATTACGCTAACCCCTAGCAAAGAGGGTAATGCAGTATTTGCTGGATTTGAAGGCAGAAGAAATAATGAATTGAATGAGGTAAGCTTTTTTTGTCCAAGACTTTGATTCAAGATGTGAATCAAGATGTCTTTGAACTAGGAACCTACATTCCTTCAGATATTATTGAAATGGAGCTTGCATCATTTTAGTTTAATATGTACTAACCTCTTCCTATCTAAGTATGTTGGATTACAAAGAGTTTTGAAAATGGTTCTGATGCAGAAGAAAGTTGTACAAATTAGGAAGTTTTGTGTTTTATGTATTTTAAACTACTAAGATAAAGATTTTGATAATATTTAGTAGAATCCTGACATGATTTTAAATTAGATTTAGATCAAGAAAAAGTTTATTCTAATTTTATTTTTAGGTGTTGTCATGGAAACTCATGCCAGAAAGCTATCCTCCAGGCGATCAGCCGCCACCACCTTCTTACATTTATGGATCTCAACATTTGCTGCGCATGTTTGGTAACCTATATGAACTTCTACAATTTTTTTTTGTTATAACTTTAATTTATGCACTATATTTATTGGAGAATTTTAATTGGAAATTAATTCTGCATTCTTAGCAGGATTTAGTTCACTCAGGTACATATATGCAACAGTACTTGTAAATTATCTGATCTATTTAGAAATATCTCTCTCTCTTAAGAAGATTTTTTTTTTAAAAAAATCAAAACTATATTTCAATCTAACTCACTTTCTAATTTTTATAATAATTTCTATAAAGCATGGGTGATCTCAGGCCGCTTATTAACTCTCAGCCCAAATTACTTTAAGATGTAATGGGGGGGAGAGAGAGATAATTGGATGAAGGTAACTTTGAATGCTTGAAACAAAGATGAAGTATAAAAAGGTGGAACTAATAAATAAGGGGAAGTGTTAGTGGTAAATTGCTTTCAATTGAAAGAAAAACTGTCAAATGGGAAAGGTTGACATTTTTTCCCTTTTTGTTTTTACAGTAAAGCTTCCAGAGATACTTGGGAAGATGAGCTTTTCTGACAAAAATCTAAAAGCTTTAGTAAAGCATTTTGAGTTGTTCCTAAGGTAACCTATGGATAAAAAGCAAATTTAGAAGCCTAAATATTCAACAGCAACTAGTAACTTGCAGAACAATTTTTTTAGTTATAGGAAAGTTATTTGTTAGGTAGCTTATTCATCCTATATGAGAAAAGTAGAAGATTCTAATCAGGAAGTTTTAGCTTCTGTAAAAAATACTTTCCTTGTAATATTACAGGTAATCCTCATTTGGCATCTATAATTAGGACTGGTACATGATTATTAAGTGAAGGGAAAACTCACCTGACTGCTACAGTTTTACTCCAGTTGTCCTTTGCTTGTACAGTGTCATAAGATATGATCCCAAAGAGTCAGGTGAGCCCAAATGGTGGAGAAAGTTTCTAGAACATGAAGAAGCTGAAAAAAAGGATAAAATCTTATAGCTCTTTTCCCCAATTCTCTATCTTTTGGAATGCTCACCTGGTACTAGGATAATTAGCAAGAAGAGAATTAATGTTTGTATTTACCGTATTTTTCGGTGTATAAAATGCATCTTTTTACTGCCCAAAAGAGGGTGCAAATCTGGGTGCATCTTATACGCCGAATGTAGCCCCATTCACCTGCCATTGCCCACCCTTCAGAGATTGTCTGTCACATTTTCTGGCGGTTTCAGGCGGCGGGGATCCTCACATTAGAGTGCTGCTTGGAACCAGCTGAAAAACCCCGCTGCTGCGTTTTCATGAAGACGCAAATTGCATCGGGGAGGAAAACGCAATGCATGGAGGCGATGCTCTTGCGAAGTGGGCGCTTCTGCGCGAGAGGTGTAAGGCTAGGTGGCTCGCAGCCCAGCCTGCCCCTTCTCCAGACGACCCAGGCTGAGGGCAGTTCTGCTCCTGGCCCGGGAGGCGGATCTGGCCAGGAGGAAAGAGAAAGTGAGACTGCGGAAAAGGAGGAGGAGGAGGGCGCGCGGCTCTGCAAATTGCTTTGGGGAATTGAGGAGGAAAATGCCGGAAGACGCAATGCATGGAGGCAACGCTCTCTTTCCTCCCCGATTGCCCAAAGCAATTCGCAAAGCCACACACCCTCCTCCTTTTCTGTAAATTGCTTCGGAGAATTGAGGAGGAAAACACCAGAAAATGCAATGCATGGAGGCAATGCTCTTTTTCCTCCCCAATTGCCCAAAGCAATTCACAAAACTGCACGCTCTCCTCCTCCTTTTTTGGAGTCTCACTTTCTCTTTCCTCCTGGCCAGATCCACCTTCCGGGCCAGGAGCAGAAGCCAACTGCAGAAAAGGGTCCAACCAAGGCAGCAAAGGCACAGGGAGCTTGCTGGGAAGCCCGGTACTGTTTTTACATGATGGCAGCGTCCAGGAGGACTGAAGTGCTAGATAGGAAGATGGGGCATCTTGAGAGTGGAGCCTTCGGTGCCAAGTCCCTCTTCTGCCCCCATGAAAATCATTCCCCACCACACCCTACCCACTCTAGTTAAATAGAGTGATAAGATTTGTTTGAAACTGATTAAAAGATCTGTGCTATCCGTTATCAAAATCCGAATGGAAGTGAGGATGCCGATGATCCTGATGCTGATAGGCAGAGGCAGAATTCTTTTTTTCTTGTTTTCCTCCCTCAAAATTAAGGTGCGTCTTATACACCGAAAAATACGGTACATTCATTAGAGAGGAAGAGATTACAAGAGAATAAGCAGGCACACAATGGGGAATATATATCTAGAAGAATATGCTAGTTCATAGCTGCTTAGGAGATAAACAAAAGCCTTCTGTGTAAACCGATTAAGGCCTGATAACTTTAGGCAGCAGGTATGAGCTGACAGAAGAATCTAAGATCACAAAGTTGAATTTGTTAATTTGTGAATATGTCAGCGCTCTCAGGTAAACCAAACAGGAAACAACCAGATAAGCTAATGCTATTTTATTATAAGGATAAATTAACAATCCTGCAAGATTCAAAGTACAAATCCCCACCCCCACCCCCATACACTCACTATTTATACCTTGGTCAATTAGAGTGGGTCCTTCCTAAGTTTCTTTTCCTGACCATTAACTCCTCCCCTTGTCATTCTGTAGGCAGCATCTCCTCCTGTCTTCCCTCAAGGATATTCCCACATACCATTACAAATTAGCACTTTTTATAGTTATATGGTGTGCTGCAGAGAAAAACAGTTCAACAAGAGATAGCTTATTTAGCAATCTTTCCACTCTGCAAGCAGAGAAAGGGGGGGAGGGAGGGTCAGGCCCAGTACAACACAAACCAGTAACTGATTGTAATGATGAACACATGATTGAGAGAGAGAGCCTGCAAAGGTAAATTTGGGCATTGGTCACAAAATTACCTTTTCATTGCTGTTATAACTGTGAACAGTTGCCAATCAAGGTAGTCACTAAACAAAGACTAGTTTTATTGTGTATAAGAGATTGACAGACATTTTGTGCCAGATGTATGATTAAAGAGACATTTCAGTGTATGTAGAGCTTGCATATACAGTAGATTAGAAAGATAATTGTTCTTCTTGTATTTCTTAAAAGAAGGGGTTCATGTGAAAGAATATAGTTTTGTTCGTACTGTCAGTTCATATAATGCAATAATAACCTCTTGCAGGTTCATTGCTGATGTATATTTAGGATCTATTTTTTCGTATAGAACAATATACCTGCCAGTCAAAATTAATATATCTTAATTCTGCAGCACTGAATCAGTCCTTCTAACAAATGCCATATAATGCATAATGTTTATTTTATCAGTTTTCTAATTAAAATATTTAGGAATATTTGTAGAAAAAAATATTGTTAGGTAATATAACTTGCAGTAATAGCCTGTGACCACTAGTCTGTACTAATATGCAGATAATATAGTTCCAGACTGAATTACTACAGCAAACAAAAAGTTCTTTTAATATATTGGATTTTTATTTTAAAGTTCATGTGCTGAAAGAAGCATTTAATAATCAGGTATAAAATTATAATATTATCTAATTATTTTAGTTTCAAATGAGTTACATAAATTAGACAAAATATGTAAAATCTGTTCAAATAATGATCCTACTTTTTAACAAAAGCATTTCCAGAAGTATTTCAGTGGATTACTTGCAACTGTTCAAAGTTCAAAAGTAAGACCTCTTGGATATAATAGGAACCATACCCAATTAACTATTTATAAGATTTATGGCATGGGATTCTTTGTACAGGGTTAATATATAGCACTTTTTCAGAAGCATTTTAAGATTATCTTGGATGATTTAACAGAACAAAAAAAATCATACATATTTTACTTCTACAGGTTCCTAGCCGAGTATCATGATGACTTCTTTCCAGAGTCAGCTTATGTAGCAGCCTGCGAGGCCTATTATACCACCAAAAATCCACGTGCTGTCTACTGAAACTGGATGCAGTCAGTTGTACAAATTGGGCATGTTCCATGTCTCCTATTACTTCAAGATCAAGAAAAATTGGAAGATATAATTATAATATCACAAAGGCTTTCTACAATGTTGTTCTTTTGACATAAAGAAAATTTCATTTCATTTCAGAGCTATGCTGATGTTGCATTCTAGCACTCACCAGATAAATGAAGCTCTGCATTAACTGTTAATGCATGGAACTGCATACAAATAAAGTAAGAAAAAGGAAGGGTTGCATTGGAAACAGACTTCAAAAGAACTAATTCATCCTGTGTTCCACATTATTATAGCCTTGCTTCAGGCTGACCTCTCATCATTTCTATTTAAAAAGTGAATGCAGTTGCATTGTGCAGGTTGTTCATATTTTTTTTCTATAAAATCTGTAAGAAACCACTTCTATGTTAGTATCCTTTATATCTCAAGTGATTAAGTATGAGGGATGGACTTGAGGATACCGTCAAGGAAGCACTGTTAATTCTCTGTAGGTCCATTTCACAGTGACAAAATAGCTTTGATTGGAATTAATAAATCCCATATGTTGTTTGAATTGCTTTAGGGGGTTAGGGTTTTTGGTATTTAAGAAGAGGATATACTTCATAATTTTTGGAAGAAAGAATGATGAAGTGATAGTTACTTGGCAAAATTTTGGATCTGGAAATACTTGAGTTTTGTTTTAATTTTATAGTTCTTGCTTGTAAATCAACTAGAATTTATTTCTGAAAGTAAGAGAAGAATCAGAATATTTTGTTCATGTTAACAAAAGCTAACTGACTTCTAAACCAGAAAAAATTGATAAATATGGAAGTGTCATGCTATCATTCAGTTAGTCCAGTCTTATATTGGTCTTATATCATCTTGAGAAGTCCATTAATTTCACTAGGATTATTATGGTCAACTCATCTGATACATTACAAATATAATGTGCTTGCATGAGGCAAGCTAACTAGAACAGGAGTCCCAATTCCTGGGTCAAGGCCCACTACCAGGCCGCAGCCTGTTCAAAACTGGGCTGTGGGAGAGATGGGTAAGCATGTGCAAGTGTGAAACTCCATTTGTGTGAATGGCAGGCAAGCGTGCATACGAAGCTCCATTCGCATGAGCGGAGAGCACTTGTGCTCATGCAAAGCTCCTTTTGTGGGAATGGAGGTTCACGTGCAAGTACAAGTGCGCTGGGCCAACTAGCTGGAAAGGTTGGGGACTGCTGAAATAGAATACTTTATATTGTACTCTGCCAATTGGATAATTAAGCCTGATGAAGTAATCCTAATAAGTAATGGCACCCTAACTGTCTTATTTTAGAAATTCAGAGCATAAGCTCAAGTAGTTAATAGTTAAAAACAGGAATAACAGTTGTGATCTCTGTGATGATATGGACTATAGCTGCAACCTCAACCAGCAGAGCTAAATGTTGAAAAATCTCAGCACAGAAACTGTAGAAAAAAAAATTTGTTGATACTAGTCTTCAACACTCAGGTCATGCTTTGTAATGCCTGCCATTCAGCTTCCAAATTCTTGCTGTTACATAGATAATTTTTTTTAAAAAGCATGTTAATATAAATGGGTGCAATTATCTTAATGCCCTTAAATAATATTTGAATGGACACCTGTTAAAAAATGTGTGACCAGCTCTAATTTGTGAGCTGTTATTTTGGTGCTAAATTGAGTATAAATGTGTTGGTTGATTGATTGCATGCACTACTTTTTTGACATAAGTCCTAAATCTTAAAACAAATTTAGACTTTGGGTTGCAGGCTTGTGAGTGAAGCATTTATTAAGTTTGGTGTAAAATACTGTTTTAAAGATATAATTAAATATTAGTGTTGTATGAATGTAGAATAATAAATAACATTTTTGTCATTCTGTTTTCAGCATGTTTGAATGCTAACCACTGTATTTTATTGCATCCAAATCATGCATGGTGTCAGGCACAAATAACCAGGAGCATTAACTGAGTTCAAAACACAGAAGAGTTTGTTGTTACTCACGCACAAGAATCAAGTTAACTAACAGTCAAAACTAAATTGGTACTAGGTAAGAGTCAACGGTATTCATGGGGTGGGGGGTGGGGGGCTAAACTTGGCTCTTTTGTGACAACACAGTGACTCCAAACTGATGATAATTTAACTCTGCCTTCCAGCTCAGCCCACTTTTCTCCTACACATAGTAATATAAAACCGGCCTACAATGGCTAAATTGACCCAATCCCTTATGCTTTAGATGGGAATGGGAATGGGAAGCATTTGTATGTACAGGAACACAAAATACTTCATGTGAGTTCAGCATTTGAAAATACTTCATTCCATCTTTCTTATTTGATGTTCAATATATTCATTTTTCTTAGCTGTGCTCTCACTTTCACATGTCTATAGTATGCAATGGTAAGTAAATTTTCCCACAAAGATACACCACATTGAGGTAAGATTTTTCATAGATAGAAATGGCTGATTTCTTTTCTGATTAAGCTGTTAATGCAGGGGTGTCCAAACTTGGTCCCTTTAAGACTTTTGGACTTCAACTCCCAGAGTCCCTCAGCCAGCAAAGCTGGCTGAGGAACTCTGGGAGTTGAAGTCCAAAAGTCTTAAAGGGACCAAGTTTGGACACCCCTGTGTTAATGTTATATTAATTCATGTAGTCATTAAAGTGTTTAAACATCACAAAAATAAATAGGAGTATACTGAAGCTTTATAATGATACTTCATTGTTCAACCTTACTAGAGGAATGGTTCTACTTGACATATTGAGCCAATTATTTTTAGAAACTTCTAAAATGTAATGATAGGAGATACAAACGTGTAAAAATAAGGTAGATACGCTATTTTAGTGTACCTAATTGAAAGGATTTTTACAGATAACTATTTTGGCATAAAAGTTGCATTCTATTTCAAGGCCAAAATGTTTAGAATAAGTATTTTATTCTACTGCAAGATAAGCATCACTAGTCCAGATAAATGAAGCCTCTGTTTTAGTGTACATGGATATGGAAGTTGGAAACACTTCTGATTATACTTGATTAACACTCAGCTGGCATGTAATTATGTTGTCATCTTTTTAGAAATAATCCATTTACACTGGATGGAAAACCAGAGTAAGAATTGTGACAATTATAGTAAAATCTATCTGACATCTATACTAGCTATCTGGAATGTGTGCATCCACACATATACATATCCTGCATGTTAATAACAGTAAGATTTGAGCAAGAGAAAAGCAGAAAGTGTACCTAAGGCTGGGATTATAATTAGGATATTGTAAGCTGTAGATCAGGGGTGTCAAACTCAATTTCATTGAGGGCCACATCAGGTTGTGTTTGACCTCGGGGAGCCAGGGTGGCCATGACCAGCTTGACATCCATCACTCGTGTCGAGGATGCCTGTGGTGGCCCAAGTGCTCTGCTACCGAAAATGGGCTCCTGAACCTTCTGCCAGCAAAAACAACCTTCTACAACCTTCTGCCAGCAAAAACAGAGCTCAGGTAGGCCACATGTGGCCCTCCTGAGCTGTTTTCGTTGGCAGATGCACCATGAGCCAGTCCTTCACTGTTTCCAGGGTGGCCCCGTGGCCAGATCTGAGCACTTTGTGGGCTGGATTTGGCCTCCATGCTTTGAGTTTGACACCCCTGCCATAGATTAACAAAAGATTTCAATAAACAAGTAAGATCAGTCTATTCCATGTTAGCTTTTTTGGAACATTTATTTAGAATTTATAAATAGAAAAATATTCATTTGAATGTATCTGTTTTATTGTATTTTAATTTGCAGAGAATTGTAATAATATAATATAATATATAATATAATATTATATTATATTATATAATATAATTTTTTTGAGAAGAAAATACCATATGAGTTCAGATTATAAGAGTTTCTATGAAAGAATCTACACATATCTGATTCAAATTTGTTCCCTAATCTACATAATAATAGGAACTAAAAAATGTCGGTGCATTGATGTTTCAGAAAATTAGCACAATCTGTGAGAATGCAGAATGTCCTTATCGCTTAATGCAAAAATCAGTGATCTTGGATCATGAATCTGTAGGCAAGTTGCACTTTTACATTTTAAAATACATGTTTCCTGTTATCAGTATGTTCCAGTTATATCTGCATGTTCTATATCAAGGGTGTCAAACTCAATTTCATTGAGGGCCGCATCAGGCCTATGGTTGACCTTGGGGTGCCAGGTGGGGATGGCCAACTGGGTGGGTGTGGCTAATCGGGTAGGCATAGCCAGCTTGATGCCACTCTACAAACATTCTTTGCATTGGTAGACTGGGCCGAAGCTATGCTTGCCCGATCTTTTCTCTTCGCATTGGGTAGACCAGGACAGCCCCACAGGCCTGATCTGACCACATCACGGGCCAAATCCGGCCTGCGGGCCTTGAGTTTAACACTCCTGGTCTATATGCTTTTTAAGAATCTTGAATACATTGGATCTGATCCAGACAACTGGTAAGAATTTGTCATGGGCAAATTGACTGTTTCCTTCTCTAGTTGTTCTTGTGATGTTCAAAAGTAAATGTATACAATTGTAAAATGTGTAAATTGTTATATTATTGCCTGTACAGAAAATAGACCTTAAGTGAATTGATGCTGTTTGGGGAAGGGGACTCCTGGGAATATTGAACTGAAGCAAATGTGAAGAAGCAGCTGTAATGTACTAAGTAGGCAAAATAATGGTTTAGGAGCTATGATAATTTGAGGAGGGGGATATGTTTTAGGCTTCTTTGCCCAATGGCTGACAGAATTAAAGGAGAGCATCTCCTTCAGCACTTAAAACTGGTTCACTGCAATAGCTGCCAGAAAAGATAAATACAATGCGGAAAATAAGTCAATTTACTATACCATTTAAAGGAATTGGACTAGAAGGTGGAAGATGGAGTTCTAATTGTGTCTTAGGCATGGGAGCCTAATAAATGATTTTGCACCAATCATTCTGTCTCAGCCCTAGGATAAAAGCAGTCACAAACTATTTTCAAAAAAAGTTCATGTCATTCTAGATGCCAAGCATAACTTGAAAACAAAAGCAGAAAACAACTTACAGAAAGCTCCTAGTATTGTCTCTAAATTAAAATAAAAATTGACCACGACAAAATGATACATGGAATAGCAGTTTTACAATGGTTCCCTATGAAGGTGGCTATTTTTTAAATTCAAAAGCATGTAGATTTACTATTGGTCACCACAACTGAAAAATAATCCTGTGTAGCACAGTGAAAATGTTTAAAACTGTTTATTTTCCCCCACAGTAGATGGGGAGTCTAATGCAGATACAATTTCTTCCAGGATGATCCTGTGTACAATAACAGAATAGTAGAAGTGTTTAGTAACTTGCTCATGTGGTGCTGCAAAGTCCCAGATCTTTAAAAATTGGACGCAGAATTTTACAGCTATTAGTGGTATGAATCACGGTAGGCTCTTCTGATGGAAAACTAGATATTTTAATCACAGCTATTATGAAGCTGAAGCATGAGTCATTTTTATAATAATTATGTGGGGCAGCAAAGAGGAGTAGATGATTGTTAGAAGAAAAGTAGCTAGTTGATTGTTGTGCGTAGCAACTGCTGCATGACATCTTCTAAAGACTCCCATTTGTTAACTCATGATACAGTATCTCTTCTTAAAAAAAGATGTTTGTAATTCCTGTTGATTTATTTATCTACTCCTATTCTAATTCCACCTCCTTTGGTCTAAAGTTTTTTGGAGATTAACTGAAGTTTCAAGAATCTCAGTTTGGCATCAATTAACAGCAATGATCCAAAATCCTAAAGGGACAGTTGTCAATAAGAGCCAACCTCAGTTAATCACTTATTTTTGTGCCTTTTATGGGCAACAAAGTCCCCTGCTCAAAGAGTGTGATTTGTGACAAAGTGATATTTTCCTAATACTGTATACTGTATATTTAAAGGTTACTTCACAGATTTAAGCAATTGGCATATGACTTTCTTCTATAAATCAGGAACTTGGGGTGTTTAGCCATGATGGTCTCATTGGCATAATTCCAGCATCAACAACAACCATAATTGCTTAAAAGCATAAAGGCATAAAAATTGGCATCTGAACAATTAAGAACATGTGATGTTAAACTGTAATATCTATTACATCTAGCTAGCATATTCTATAATCTGAGACAATGGAAATGGCAAACAGGAATTTATCAGTGCTGTGTGCTTCCAAGTTTCAACACTAAGTGCAAAGTAAATTATTTCAATAGTTAAATAAAAGCAACATTATGTAAATAAATTATTCAGCTAAATAGCAACCCCTAGCATGGCTGATGTTGAAAAGCTAAGGAGGGCCAGATCTGTGTAGTATTGGATGGGAAACTACTAATGAAATATCAGGGCTGTAAAACTTGGGCTAAGCTATATTTTTCTTTAACTGTGGTTTGTTATCTAAATAACCTATCAATGACATATTGCAGTGCCTAGATACCAGTAACACACTAAACCAAACCACATAGGTTAATGTGATATGCCCCCTCCCCACCACACACAAAAAAAGCTCTGAATGTTGTAAGCCCATCACCTCAAATATAATGGTTATTGAGGAAATTTATTTTTTCCACCTATTGAAATTAACACGAGACAATCTAGAAAATTTTGGCAATTTTAAGCTTTTCCATTCTGTATTCTCATCAGCCATACTATTTGAAAGACTGGGTAATGGCAACTACAAATAAATATTTACAGCTTAATGTAAAGTTCATTTATTGGTGTTCTAGAAGAATTTGGTGCTTGTGATGGTGGATGCCCTTTTTAAATTTATAACTGCTGTCTTAAAGTATATACTGTTTCTAATAATAGAGAAATGCTCTATGACTGTCGGATGGAATAATCAGTTACATTGCTGGCCATCAGCTATTAATGGATGTTAAGATTACCAGAATAATAAATAATTCATCCATGAGTCATTTTTATAGCATCTTCATTTTTCATATTTTGCTTCTTTGTGGTGATCATAGCGTATCTAGCATCTGATTTTAATAGAGGACTAAAATGTCCTTAGTAGAGCAATAAGATTTCTTATACATTTATATATAGGATTATTCAAATAAAGTAGAAATGTAATATATAGTTTACTGCAGAAGGGGGATAAAGACTATGACAGTATTCTATCTTTTAATACAATTTTCAAATGGTCAACAACCGGCTTCTTTAAGTGCTTTCTCTCCCCCACCAATCATGCTTCACATTGGCTGACTAGGGCTATCCTGAACTGGAAAGGTCATGGGAGAGAATGTAGATGGTCCATGCACCACATTTTGCCTGCCTGGTTCATCTGAAATTCACACACAAGCACCATTATTGTTACCTTCCAACTCCTATCCATAGACAGTGAACTCCAGGACAAAGGAGTTTTTTGTACATTAGACTCTCCAATGACGTTTGTCATGTAATAGGAATGGAGCAGGCACTTGCTTACTAGCTCCATATAACTCTTCTCTGCCCAGACTATTAACTTTGGTGAGATGTTGAGCCAATCTCCAAGTAGAGTGAGAGATGAGGAGTAATTCTGTATTTATTGCCCTTGACAGATTATCTGGCCTATCTTTGTGTGCCAAGGTGAATGACTTCTGACAGGGAAAGTGATACAAAGAATGTAGGACTGGCTTTGGGAATAGGGAAAGAAGGAGCTCTGAGAAAGATGAAAGAAACTCAAAATAATTCTGCCTCAATTTTGTTTAGTGGAACATGTGTAAGATGGGACAAGCAGAAAGTTGGTTAAGTCTTCAAGATTCTTTTTTTTTATTGAAAAAGTTTTTACAAAAATTTTCAAACCCCCTTTTATCCCCCCTCCCCCCCTCCCCCCCACTCCATCCTCTCCTCCCTCCCTCCAAAACCACCCTCCTCCCTCCCCCTCAACTTCCCAGAACAAATACAAGGTATAGTTCAAAAGAAAAAACAATCATTCGCTAAATTTTCCCTAACACAAATTATAATCCTCTCCTTCTTCTCAAATCCTAACTTCCCCCATACAAATCAAAAATAAATACATCCTAATCATTCAAAAGCAATCTGATATCTCTTAATCTGATATCTATTTTGCGTATATTCAATCCATTTTTTCCATTCAGATATTTTTCTTGCGTAGTGTCTTTCAAAAAGGCTGAGATTTTAGCCATCTCAGCCAAATTAGCAACTTTCAATATCCATTCTTCTATTGTAGGTAACTCTTTTTTCTTCCAGTATTGTCCTATCAGTAGTCTTGCCACTGTTATTAATTTAAAATCAACTTAGTCTCAATTACTGTAGTCCATAATAATTCCCAAAAAGAAAAATTGCGGTAGGAACTTTATCTTCTTTTTCAAAACATTTTGTATAATCCACCAGATCCTCATCCAAAAAGCCTTAATCTTCTTACAAGTCCACCAAATATGAAAATATGTAGCATCATCACAATTACATCTCCAACATTTTGCTTGCATATCTGGATACATACATGATAATTTCTTAGGGTCTAAGTGCCACCTATAAAACATTTTATAAAAATTTTCCCTCAAGTTCTGTGCTTGCGTAAATTTAACATTTCTAACCCAATTTTTTCCCAAGTTTCCAAAGATATTGGTTCTTGAATATTTTGTGCCCATTTTATCATACAATCCTTTATTAAATCCCTTTCAGAATCTATTTCTATCAACACATTATACAATCTCTTTATATGCACCTGAGTTTGATTTATAATTTGTTTTACCAAGTTTTCTTCATTCTGCATGATACCAATTTTCTGGTCTTCTTTCCACCTAGCTCGTAATTGCCCATTTTGGAACCAAGTATAGTTTCTCCCTTCTTCTTTTAATTGTTGCAAGGATTTTAATTGTAAATTACCTCTCTCAAAATATAAAAGTTCTTTATAAGTAATCAATTCCTGTTTCTGTTCTATATTTATATTCTCTATTGCATGCCTGGGGTTTGCCCAAATAGGAATTTTATAATTCAACTTGTAATAGTATTTCTTCCAGACACGCAGAAGAGCAATTCTTAACACATGATTCTTAAAGGCTCTATCCAGTTTTTTATCATACAATAAATATGCATGCCATCCATATAGTAAATCATAATCTTCTATATTCAAAATCCTTTCCTGTGTTAAGTTAAACCAATCACTTATTACCGAAAGAGCAGCTGCTTCATAATATAATTTAAAGTTGGGCATTTTGAAACCTCCTCTTTCCCGTATGTCTTGAATTATTTTCATTTTAACTCTCGCTTTTTTACCTTCCCATATAAATTTATTAATTCCAATCTGCCATTCTTCCAAATTTTTATCTTTCTTAATTATTGGTATCATCTGAAACAAAAATAAAAATCTAGGTAAAACATTCATTTTAATGGCTGCTATTCTCCCAATAATGATAATTGTAATTTTTTCCAACCGAGCATTTCCTTCTGAACTTTTTGCCATATTACCTCAAAGTTATTCTTATACAATTTCACATTTGAAGAAGTAATATAAACCCCTAGGTATTTGACCTTTTTTACAATTTCAAAACCTGTTGTTTCCTCTAATGTTTCTTTCTGTTGTCTAGTCATATTTTTTATCACTTTTGTTTTATTCTGATTTACTTTAAACCCTGAAACTTTTCCATATTGATCAATTATTTCCAACAAACATACACTTGAATTTATAGGATTTGACAAAATAATCACCAAATCATCAGCAAATCCTCTCACTTTATACTCATGTTGTCTATTTTTATTTATTTATTTATTTTATTTAATCAAATTTTTATACCGCCCTTCTCCCGAAGGACTCAGGACAGTTTACAGCCAGATAAAAACAGAACAACAAAATAAATACAGAATAAAATAATATTTAAAATACTTATTCAATTTGGCCCAGATTAAAATATCTTTAAAACAATAAAACCCACTAAAATTAAAACCAGATAAAATCTAAAATCCTATGCCAGTCCTGCACGGATGAATAAATATGTCTTTAGCTCGCGGCGAAAGGTTCGACGGTCCGTAAGTTGGTGAAGTCCTGGGGGAAGTTCATTCCAGAGGGTGGGAGCCCCCACAGAGAAGGCCCTTTCCCTGGGGGCCGCCAGCCGGCATTGTTTGGCGGACAGCACCCTGAGGAGTCCCTCTCTGTGAGAGCGCACGGGTCGGTGAGAGGCAATCGGTAGCAGTAGGCGGTCCCGTAAGTAACCTGGTCGTAAGCCATGGAGCGCTTTAAAGGTAGTAACCAGCACCTTGAAGTGCACCTGGAAGACCACAGGTAGCCAGTGCAGCCTGCGCGGGAGTGGTGTCACATGGGAGCCACGAGTGGCTCCCTCTATCACCCGCGCAGCTGCATTCTGAACCAACTGGAGCCTCCGGGTGCTCTTCAAGGGGAGCCCCATGTAGAGAGCATTGCAGTAATCCAAGCGAGAGGTAACAAGAGCATGAGTGACCGTGCACTTCTGGTCTTGGGGGATTTCAACTTGCCATCGGCCGGCTTGTCATCAACGGTGGTTCAGGAGTTCCAGGCCTCCATGACGGCCTTGGACCTGATTCAAGTAACTGATGGCCCTACACACATTGGGGGAGGCGCACTAGACTTGATTTTTATCTCTGGACAGTGGGTTAATGATCTGGAATTAGGAGATATAGTGACGGAACCGGTGTCATGGTCAGATCATTTTCTCCTTCACCTAGACTTTCGGACCGCCGCCCACCACCGCAGGGAGACAGAGCCAATGCGTTGGTTCCGTCCCAGGCGCCTGATGGACCCGGAGAGGTTCCGGACGGAGCTTGGGCCGTTTCCTGAAGATCTGGCCCACGGCACAACTGAAGAACTAGTTGCGGCCTGGGAACGGGCCGCGGCTGGGGCTTTGGACCGTGTTGTGCCTTTGCGGCCTCTGACCCGGCGTAGATCTCAATTGGCTCCCTGGTTTTCCGAGGAGCTGAGAGAGATGAAACGCCGGAGAAGACGCCTAGAGAGCACTTGGAGGTCTAGCCGTTCCGAGGCTGATCGGACACTAGTGAGGTCTTTTACTAAGACCTACCTAGTGGCAATGAGGGAGGCGAAACGTTCTTACGTTTCCACCCTCATTGCATCGCCAGATAACCGCCCGGCCGCCTTGTTTCGGGTGACCCGTTCCCTCCTTCATCAGGAGGGACGGGATGACCCTTTGCAAGGACGTGCTGAGGAGTTTAACGGTTATCTATACGATAAAATCGTTCAGCTTCGGGATAGTTTGGACCAAGATTGCGATGATCCAACCGAGATGACGGAGACGCGTGTTGTTGGTGTTATTTGGGATGAGTTTGATTCTGTGGCTCCCGAGGACGAGGACAGTTTGCTGAGGAGGTTACATGCAACTACATGTTCACTGGATCCGTGCCCTTCCTGGTTAGTGCTGGCTGCTCAGGAAGTGACACGAGGCTGGCTCCAGGGGATTATAAATGCTTCTTTGTTGGAAGGGGTTTTCCCCGCCGCCTTGAAAGAGGCGGTGGTGAGACCCCTCCTTAAGAAGCCTTCCCTGGACCCAGCTATTTTGGGGAATTACCGGCCAGTCTCCAACCTTCGCTTTGTGGCGAAGGTTGTAGAGAGTGTGGTTGCATGGCAGCTTCCTCGGCACCTGGATGAAGCTGTCTATCTAGACCCGTTCCAGTCCGGCTTCCGACCCGGTTATAGCACGGAGACGGCTTTGGTCGCGTTGGTGGATGACCTCTGGAGGGCCAGGGATAGGGGTTGCTCCTCTGCCTTGGTCCTATTAGATCTCTCAGCGGCTTTTGATACCATCGACCATGGTATCCTGCTGCGCCGGTTGGAGGGATTGGGAATGGGAGGCACCGTTTATCGGTGGTTCTCCTCCTATCTCTCTGACCGGTCGCAGACGGTGTTGACAGGGGGCAGAGGTCGTCCACGAGGCGCCTCACTTGTGGGGTGCCTCAGGGGTCGATTCTCTCACCTACCCTGTTCAACATCTATATGAAGCCGCTGGGCGAGGTCATCAGTGGTTTCGGGGTGAGTTATCATCTGTACACTGACGATACTCAGCTGTACTTTTCCACCCCGGACCACCCCAATGAAGCTATCGAAGTGCTGTCCCGGTGCCTGGAAGCCGTACGGGTCTGGATGGGGAGAAACAGACTCAAGCTCAATCCCTCCAAGACGGAGTGGCTCTGGATGCCGGCACCCCGGTACAGTTAGTGGCCCCAAAGGAGGTGGTTCGCAACTTGGGCGTCCTCTTGGATGGACGGCTGTCCTTTGATGAACATCTGGCGGCCATCTCCAGGAGGGCCTTTTACCAAGTTCGCTTGGTCCGCCAGTTGCGTCCCTTCCTTGACCGGGATGCCTTATGCACAGTCAGTCACGCTCTGGTTACGTCTCGGTTGGATTATTGCAATGCTCCCTACATGGGGCTGCCCTTGAGGTGCACCCGGAGGCTACAGTTAGTCCAGAATGCGGCTGCGCGAGTAGTAACGGGAGCCGCTCGTGGCTCCATGTAACATCACTGCTCCGTAGTCTGCACTGGCTTCCTGTGGTCTTTCGGGTGCACTTCAAGATTTTGGTTACCACCTTTAAAGCGCTCCATGGCTTAGGCCCCGGGTACTTACGAGACCGCCTGCTGTTACCTTATGCCTCCCACCAACCGGTACGCTCTCACAGAGAAGGTCTCCTCAGGGTGCCGTCCGCCAAACAATGTCAGCTGGCGGCCCCCAGGAGTAGGGCCTTCTCTGTTGGAGCATCGACGATCTGGAATGAACTTCCCCCTGGCCTACACCAAGTGCCTGATCTTCGGACCTTTCGCCGTGAGCTAAAAACATACTTTTTATTCAAGCTGGACTGGCATAATGGTTTTTTAACATTTTAAACTGGGTTTTATTGTTGTGGGGTTTAAAATTTTTAAAATTTAAAATTTAAATTTTTAAACATTGGCCTTTTTGTAATATGCTTTATTTTAAATTTTGATTTTAATTGTGTATATATTGTGTTTTATTTTGGCTGTACACCGCCCTGAGTCCTTCGGGAGAAGGGCGGTATAAAAATTTAATAAATAAATAAATAAATAAAAAACTCTTCTGGAGACGGTCGTCAGGTGATCTTCAAAAGATAACCGCCCATCCAGGAGAACGCCCAAGTTGCGCACCCTTTCCATCGGGCCAGTGACTCGCCCCCAACAGTCAGCCACAGGTGCAGCTGACTGTACCGGGGTGCCGGTATCCAGAGCCACTCCGTCTTGGAGGGATTGAGCTTGAGCCTGTTTCTCCCCATCCAGACCCGTACGGCTTCCAGACACCGGGACAGTACCTTGATAGCTTCGTTGGGGTGGCCTGGGGTGGAAAAGTACAGCTGCGTATCATCAGCGTACAGTTGGTACCTCACCCCAAAACCACTGATGATCTCACCGAACGGCTTCATATAGATGTTGAACAGGAGAGGCGAGAGAATCGACCCCTGTGGCACCTCACAAGTGAGGCGCCTCGGGGTCGATCTCTGCCCCCCTGCCAACACTGTCTGCGACCGGTCAGAGAGATAGGAAGAGAACCACCGATAAAAGGTGCCTCCCACTCCCAAACTCCCCAGCCGGTGCAGCAGGATACCATGGTCGATAGTATCAAAAGCCGCTGAGAGATCTAATAGGACCAGGGCAGAGGAATAACCCCTATCCCTGGCCCTCCAGAGATCATCCACCAACGCGACCAAAGCGGTCTCCGTACTGTATCCGGGCCAAAAGCCGGACTGGAACGGGTCTAGATAGACAGTTTCATCCAGGTATTGGGGTAATTGACGTGCCACCACACTCTCTACAACCTTCGCCACAAAGCGAAGCTTTCTCCTTTACCTCTCTTATTTTATCCAGTAATGGCTCCAGAGTTAAAATAAATAATAATGGTGATAGGGGGCACCCCTGTCTTGTTCCTTTCGCAATCTTAAAAACTTCTGTCAAACTACCATTAACTATTATCTGTGCTGTTTGCTCTCCATAAATGGTTCTAATTATTCTCATAAAAGAATTTCCAAATTGCATTTTATCTATTAATTTAAATAAAAATTCCCAATGCAGTCGATCAAAGGTTTTCACTGCATCCAAAAAAATAAATGCTGCAGAAATCTGATTGCTCTTTTCTAAATATTCCAATAAATTTACAATCTGTCTAACATTATTCCTCATCTGCCTCCCCTTTATAAATCCAGATTGATCAGTATGAATTCTTTGTTGCAGAATTAACATTAATCTATTCGCTATTATTTTAGCAAAAATCTTATAATCATTATTCAAAAGTGAAATCGGCCTATAATTCCCAGGTTTAGAACAATCCTGTTTTCTTTTGGTATCAATGAAATGAAAGTAGTTCTCCATGATGGGGGTATTCCCCCTCCTAATTGTATCTGATTAAATAATTCCTTAAGTGGACCTACTATCTCATTCTGTAAATTTTTATAATAAATTGCTGTAAATCCATCCATGCCGGGTTTTTTTCCCATTTTTAATTGTTTTATTGTCAAAATAATTTCTTCAGAAGTTATAGGCCGATTCAATTCTTCCCTTTGTTCTAAGGTTAAACCTTTAGCCTTATACTCTTTCAAATATTTATCAATATCCATGTTCAAGATTGTATCTTTAGCATATAAATTTGTATAATATTCTAAAAAAGCTTTTTTAATTTTATCCTGTTGATATCTCTCTTTACCTTTATATTCTATTTTTTTCTATAATACGTGCTTTTTGTTTTTTCCTTAAGATATATGCTAACCACCTACCAGGTCTATTTGCATTACAAAAAGTATTATGTTTAGCATATTGTATGTTTGTTGCCACCTGGTCTGCCATTATCATATTAAATTGACTCTGTAGTATCTTTATTGCATCTTTTAGTTTTTGATCATGTGGATTATGTATTAATAATTGTTGTTTCTTTTGGATTTCCTCTTCTAAATACCTACGCTGTTTTTGTTGTTTACTTCTCTGTTTATTATTAATATATATTAAGACTCCTCTCATAAAGGCCTTACTCACGTCCCAAACCATTTCTATTGATGTTCCCCTATTCAAATTATCATAAAAAAATTCTTTCATTTTTTTTTACATTGATTTACATTATCTTCATATCTAAACAAATTTGCATGTGTAGGAATTTTCTTAGGGAGAATTCTCTTATCCTTTCGGGTATCTATTACACCATTCCAATCCCCTAGTATAATAAACGATTTATAATCCCAAAGAGTCAGTTTATCATGCAACATCCTATAGAATTTTTCTTGTTGCTGATTAGGTGCATATATACCAATCAAGAGTGTCTTTTTTCCTTCTAACACAAGTTCAATAACGATATATCTCCCTTGGATATCTGCTTCAATTAATTTGGCTGGTATATCTTTTCTCAACTATACCACTATACCATTTTTCTTATCCAAAGCTGAAGCAACAAAGTGTTTACCTAATTTTGAGTTTATTAGGTATTTTTGATCTGATAGTTTAATGTGTGTCTCTTGTAAACAGATCACATCATTTTTAAATTGTCTCAAATAATGAAATATTTTTCTTCTTTTCTGCGCTGAATTCAAACCATTAACATTCCAAGTCAGGAATTTATTTGCCATCTGTGGCCTCGCGAAGCTTTTGAGCAATCAGCTGAACATCCTCACTCCCCTTTGTCTTCGGCCTCGCGCCTCCCACTGCTTCTGCTTCTGTAGTAGAATCCTGACTTTTCTTTGAAGTTGATCCTCCTTTTCTTTACGCTTAGTAACCGCCCTTGTCATCCTTTGTTCTTGTGGTTGTTCTTGGGATAATAACATCAAAGGGGCCACATCAGCTTCCATACTCATTTGCCTCTCTTGTGGGCTTTTGTCTGTTGCTTCGGGATCAATTTTCAGCACATTAAAAAGGAAATCTTTCGCTTTCAACACAGTTTCAATACGATATCTCCTTCCCTGAAAAAACACTGCGAGACCAGCTGGAACCTCCCATCTAAATTGAATCTGACGATTCTTGAGCTCTTGTGTAAAAAATATAAACTCTTTCCTGTTTTTAACATCTTAGGGGGAATCTCTTTCAGAACCACCACCTCTTCTGCTATTTGGAACTTTTTCTGATATGTGGCTTGCAGAATTTGATTTCTCATTGTTCTTGTCAAGAAATAAACCACAATGTCTCTTGGCAATTTTTTTTGTCTAGCAATCCATGAGTTAACCCTATATACTTTGTCAATTTGAAAAGCAACCTCTTGTGGATCAAGTCCTAACCTTTCAGCCAAAGCCTCTGATAAAACTTTCTTAAAGTCCTCATCTTTTACTTCCTGAAAGCCTCTGATTCTCAAAGCCCCTTCCATCACCCTGTATTGTAACACCACCACCTGATCTTCATTTTTGTCCACTTTTATTTGCAATTTTTCCATTTTATTTTCCAAATGCTGATTAGATTGATTAATTTCTTCCACTTTCTCTTCCAAAACCTCCAAATTCTTTTCCAAACCTTGAAAAGCCATCAAAATATCATCTCTTATTTTTTTATTATTTTCTTTCATTTCCTCTCTAGTCAGTTCAATATGATTCATAACTTCTTTAAATCTTTCTTCAAACATTTTTGTCTGTTCTTTAAACATATCTTCCATACCCACTTCAGATCCCCTTCTTGTTGTAGGCTTAGGTGGTTTAGAAGCCATTTCAAATTCCAAATTAAAGTTCAGTTATAAAGTCAGAATCAAGGATGTAAAGTAAAAAAAAAACTTTTTCTATCTTCTATCTTCCTTTCAATATAGGAGAGCTACCACTTTAACAGTCCACAAATACACTCTCCACTTGATTACACAACTTCCAACTTTCACTTTCTCTCAGACGCCATTTTCAGCAATCTTAATTGAAACAATAGAAAGTTTCTTTTCTTAAAGAGTAGAAGTCAGGTTCATTACCGGGATGCTCTATGCACGGTCACTCATGCTCTCGTTACCTCTCGCCTGGACTACTGCAATGCTCTCTATATGGGGCTCCCCTTGAAGAGTACCCGGAGACTTCAGCTAGTCCAGAATGCGGCTGCGCGGGTTGTTGAGGGAGCGGTTCGGAGCTCCCACGTAACACCTATCCTGCGCAGACTGCACTGGCTACCTGTTGTTTTCTGGGTGCGCTTCAAGGTATTGGTTACCACCTTTAAAGCGCTCCATGGCTTAGGACCGGGCTACCTATGGGACCGTCTACTGCCGGCCTCTATCTCCCAGCATCCGGTGCGTTCCCACAGAGAGGGACTCCTCAGGGTGCCGTCAGCCAAACAGTGTCGACTGGCGGCCCCCAGGGGGAGGGCCTTCTCTGTGGGGGCTCCTACCCTGTGGAACGAACTTCCCCTCGGGCTTCGACAACTACCTGACCTTAGGACCTTTCGCCGCGAACTTAAAACCTATTTATTTCATATGGCTGGACTGGCCTGATTTTAATTTTAAATTTTAATTGAATTGTTGATGGGTTTTAAATTTTGTAATTTTATGGGGTGTAATGTCATTTTAAATTTTCTGGCATATTTGAATCAGTTTTTTAAGGGTTGTTTTAATTATTGAGTATGTTTGTTTGTATTTTATTTGCCTGTTCACCACCCTGAGTCCTTCGGGAGACATTAAAACAGTATTATTATTATTATTATTATTATTATTATTATTATTATTATTATTATTATTATTATTATTATTATTATTATTATTATTATTATTATTATTTGCAATCCCAATGATCGATCACCTGTGTTTGTTCTGTCTGCATCCAGAAATCCAAAGAAAAATTACTTGAGCAGAGGTGGATGCTTTCTTCTTTTCCTGCTACTGCAGGAGCATGCTGGATTTGGAGCTCAGCAGAGTTATGTGGGACTCGACCCTCTGAGGCTTCACTTTCACAAAGCAAAACCGCTTTTCCGCTGCTCTTTCCCTTCCCTTTCTCCCAGGGAGGGTACTTCAAGCCAGTGAGCAGCTGATTTTAGCTGTTTTCGCTGGCTTTTATGATACCTCAGCATGGGGCGCCTTTACAGGCATCCAGCGAAGAAAGCGGCACCACTGGAAGTCCAAGTCTTCAAGATTCTTATTCTAGCATACTACAATAAAGAATATTCTGGAATTCCTATTGTGTTTTTTTATTAAGCTGACTTTATTAATCTGAAAAAATGACAACTGCCAAAAGAAATACATGAATAGTTTTATTATCTTTTAAAATTATCATTATTTCATAAAAATCCACTTATACCTTAGTATGCTCTTGTTTCAGTTCTATTTTCCATTGGGCATCATCCTTTGTTTTATTTTATTGCAATGGTACTTGCTTCTAACGGGAACTAATAAATGATGCTTGCATCCAGAAGTGTGCATTCTGCCAGCCATCTTTATTTTCATTACAAAATGTAGCTTGATTGACATCCAAAAAGAGTTCGGTAATATGCAGCAGATTTCCAGTCCTTTGTTCTGATAAGTGAAAAACATATTTTGTCCCATATTTAGACATCTAGTCAATATAACATTTTAAATTACTCCTGTTCTGTGTCTGGCTTCAAAAAATGTTGATAAACCTGCCTTTATGCCCGCCCAAAGTGTTTTGCTTATAAGATGGATGACAAGATGTTGACTTATTCTGTTTCATGTACAGAAGTTTAGTGTTCTGTCAATTCAATTAAGATTTGGCCCAGGAATATTAAGATATATTCAATTTATCTTAAGGACTTCAGCAGAATATTCAGCGTCTTACTACCATGCCATTTTCATCATTGTCTTCAATTAATCCAAGCTCAGTCCATTTTTCCATTGCTGGCTATTCATCAACAATGTTGAGAAATCATAATTTATTTTCAACCTTCCCAAATTATTCTAGAAGACTTCAGAAGCAATTCTGGATGGACAACAAATTCTCAGGTGGCTTTTGGCCGAGGTAAGATGTTGTTTTATTAGCTGCATTGTGGCATGAAACAGGTCTGTTATTTTATATATCCACTTATTGATGCTATAATAATGTCTCTGCAATTTGTTCTGCAGACAGTGTGATAGCTTGAGGATCAGTCATTGTATTTAAGACCTAAAGTTAAGGTTTGATGCCGTTCTGATGAGAAAGACATGATTGATATACTGTATTTTTTGGACTATAAGACTCAACAGAATATAAGATTTCGAAAAGGTAAACAAGAAAAAAAAAGTTTTTGTCCTCCTTGGCCCCCAGGAGCACTCTGCAGGTCTCCCAAACCCTCTGGGCATCCCGTTTTTGTGAAAAATGGGCCTGTTTTTGGCCTCCCAAACCTCCCAAACAGGGCAAGCAGAGGAAGGCCTGCAGAGTGCTCCTGGGGGCTGGGAAGGGCAAAAATGGCCCCTTTTGCAAAATAAAAAATAAAAAAATGGGCCCGTTTTCACAAAAAAACCAGCCCTGTTTTTTGGCCTTCCAAACCCCCCACATGTCATGTTTTTACCCTCCTCAGCCCCCAGGAGCAGGCCTCCCAAACCCTCTGTGCATCCCGTTTTTGCGAAAGATGGGCCTGTTTTTGTGAAAACAAGATGTGCGGGCCGGGGTTTCGGGAGGCCAAAAATGGCTATATTTGGTGTATAAGATGCACCAACATTTCCATCCTCTTTGCGGGGGGAAGGTGCGTCTTATACTCCGAAAAGTACAGTAAATCCTTTGAAGTAGGCAAGGTCAAAAAATACTTTAAATTCTTACCCTGTCTTATTCTTTTATATTTTGCTAGCATATGTGACCAATTGTAAAAACAAAGTAATTATTTAAAAAAGATGATTTATATAAGAACGTATAGGAAAAATAAAATGCAATACTGAAAATGCAGTACTATTGCCTGGAGCAAGAGTAGCATACATCTAAAAGTAAATATATTTGAGAGTGAGCATTAACTTACAATTGGCTTGTTGTACATCTATAAGAGCATCAAAGTACTGTTCACAGGCACTGTGAATTTCTGACTGAAAATCTTATTTAGGATGAACTCTGCTTGGGATGGTTAGAATAAGTAACTGGCAGGCTATCCAAACAGGGTTGCTAGTTTCCTTGAAGATAAATTTGATTAAGTTCATTTTGGTTTAGATGCTAATTGGGATAGAGATAAACAGGCAGAGCTTGTGGGTTTCTTTTGAGCTTGTAGAAGCTGAGGAAATGAGTGTAATTCTTCCAAGCCCCTTCTGATTCCTCTGGTTGACTGGACAAATTTCCTGGCCCTTCTAGATTTCTAAGTGGTGTTCAGAACCATTGTCTATAGCAGTTGTGTCAAATTCAATTTTATTGAGGGCTGCATCAGCATTATGGCCTCAAAGGGCCAGTTGCATATAAGACTATGATAATTCACAGCGGCCAGGTAGGCATGGCTGGGTAGGCTTGGCTGGGTGGTCACAGCTGGGTCACCGTGACTAGGTGGCTCAACGCTGCTCACTATGCATGGCTGACTCGGGACATCTGGACTGGGATGGAGCAAGTCATACCCACTAACTCGACAAGGATAATTTGGTGCCACACAAGCTACTTTCCTCTCCAAACTGCGGGGGCTCTACTACACACTGATCTGCAACAACTTTGTGGCAGTCACCTGGGCCAGAATGTGGTCAGCCTGCAAATGCTTCCCTTTTACTGGGGACACCAGCCCCCGCATACTCGCCACCTCCTGTGCGCACGCCCAGGGGGAGCACCCGGCTGGATTGGAGTGGGCTGGCCCCTCACTGTCTCCAGGGCAGGCCTGCCAGCCAGATCTAACCACATTGCGGTCGAGATCTGGCCCGCAAGCCTTGAGTTTGACATATCTTGTCTATGGTATTATGATGGGCTGCCACTGTTTTATGGTAGTTAATACCAGCAAAGTAACTGTATAGAACCTGAAGCAGTATCAAGAAGCTAGAAAAGATTGCATTGGTAAAAGAATTTCACAGTACCAATGTGGAGTCAGTTTGTTTATCAAATTTATATAGCCACCCATCTCATGGATGTGACTGTATGAGTTGCTATTAAACAGTAAACATCATTACTATATCACAATACTGGCTCCAGCATTGCAGTTGATTGGCTTGTAATTCTCTTGAAGGAGCTGGTTTGCAATCTGGTTAGGTTAGGTTCTACTAAAACAGGAGAGAGAAATTGTGACCTTTGCCCAGCTGTAGATGCTACATTAGTTACAGGTCTATCTGGATTAAGGAGCCTTGGCAACAGTGACTCATTCCTTGATTACTTCATGGCTGAACTAGTATAATTGGCTCTGTGTGTGGAGATACCTTTGAAGATAGTTGAGAACTACACCTAGTGCAAAATACAATAGCCAGACTATTTATTATACAACTCATTTCTTAGTATTAATCTGTTTTAAATTTGCTACATTGGGTACCAGTATGTTCCTGAGCTCTATCTAATGTACTTGATATCATCTATAAAATTCTATATGTTATGACATTGAGATATTAAGTCACCCTTACCAAGCATGATACTGCCCATCTGGCCCAAATCCTGAAGTTGAGTTACTACACAGATGGAGTAGACCATGAAATTCTTTTAGATTGTTTTGTAGGACTAGTTTCAGTTGTATTTTGTCCCTTATGCTTACAGCTGTAAAATGTCTAATGAAACAAGGTCATGTCCTCCTCATATCTGGCAAGTATCAAATATTGGCCAATTTTATGAATACAATACAGGAAAAGCTATCTTTTCCTGTACTACACTCCTGTACTACACTTTGTCCCTTTTTAAAAGGTTTGTTAGGTACACTGAGTACTCATCAAGTTAGAAAACTGGAGTATAAATCTAATGCCTATAATGCAATATCAACATTTTCTTAAGGTACAAGATAATATTTTTCTCTAATAGATAAGAAACTGTGAACTGTGAAAAATCTGTGTAAAATCTAGCAATAATAGGGTTTTTTTATAAGCAAAGGGGAGAATAGATAAAAATTACATTATACTGAGGATGAACCCTAGCCCTCAGTTTTGCCATCATCTCTTCTAGTGCTTGTAATTTTTTCATTTGGGGTCTATTAGGACCAAAACCAACATCCCTAAATTTTAAGCATAGCAATCTGAAAATTTTTTAGCTTTAATCTTTTTCTCATTTAAAACAAACCACTACTATTTAGTGACTAAAAATGGAATTTACAACCAGTGTGTGGGATCTGGCTTTTTATTATGCTGGGATAGAAACTCTGAACAAAATTGTGTACAGTATAGTATATGCAGTCCTTAGCAGCTGCCCTCTCATATTTTCTACAGTGAAGTATAGAAGGAATCTTCGATACTGAGAAAATATCCCTCTACCTGGTCAATAGGTGGAAGTCACTCCAGCCTGCCAATCACCACTTTGCATCATAATTGCATTTCCTGCCAATCAGCTTTTTGTAACTTTTGTGGATTGTTTTCAGTGAAATGAACCAAACTTTTCCTTCTCCAGTGACTCTGCTCAGATTGCTCCTTCCTTGTTATTGGTTATCTGAGGTGGTGTCATTGAGGAAAGAAATATCACTTTCCTTTCCAGTGACCTTTCTAAGGATTGCTGCTTTTTCATTGCTTATGAAGTCTTCCCCAGTGATGCTGGTGTGATGATTCTGTATAGTGACAATGGGCAGATAAAGCCTGTAAGAAGGATAAAGCAATTTGACTACCATTCATGGACAGAAAAATTCCCTGGCCTGATCTTATCATAAAATGAGTGTATCAGAGGAAATCTCTGAGATAGCTTTAAAAAGTGGTAATGACAAAACACTGAAACAGCCTATTGTGGAATAAACATGCATGTTTCAACAAAGTAATGCAACATCCTATTTGGAAAGAACTGGTCCACATCATGTACAATTTGTTTTGCCATTGCAAATCACTGTTGAATTTAAAGATGTAAAGCTGTAAAGAACTATTTCATATATAAAGTAGAGGAGAATTTACTGAAAATTGAATTAAGCTGAAAGGTTCAGTTAAAGGGCAATGGAGAATAAGAAATGCTAAGTACAGATGCTTAATTTGCTTTTGCTTTTGATCTCTAGCCTTGTGGATAGTGGTTTTGTAATATAATTCTGATGACTACAATAGTTTAATTATTCATATTAAATTAGGTTATGTCTGATATAAGTAAGTAAGAACTGAGCTATTTTAAGTGCTAATCTATTTCAGTACAAAAAACCTTTTTACTGCAAAAATACATTTTTATTACAGGTTTATAGTCAATCCAAAAGAGGGCATGTATATTCACTCCATTTTATCCTTTCAACAACTGACTACTAGGTTAAAACTTAACTAAAATATTGTGTCTCAAAGTACTATATGAATCCAATAAAATTTTGATTATAATTTAGTGTGTATTGTGAACTCAGAAAGTCAGAGTAATGCAGTAACCATGACATTTGTTAAATATGATCTAAGGCTAGAAACCAGGAGATTATGAGTTTCAGTTCTTCTTTAGGCATGAAAGCCAGTTGGGTGACTTTAGGCTAGTCACTCTTGCTCAGCCCAAGCCATCTCACAGGGTGGTGGTTGTAGGGAAAACAGGAGGAGGAAGGCATCTAGGTATTTTCACTGCCTAAAGACACTCAGCTTGTAGCTGGAAAGCTGACAGCCCACATTTATTTATTTATTTATTTATTTATTTATTTCAATTTTTATACCGCCCTTCTCCCGAAGGACTCAGGGCGGTGTACAGCCAAGTAAAATTCAATATATAAACATTAAGAGAAATTAAAAAGCATATTATGATGTGGCCGAAATTTTAAAACAATTTAAAATCTTAAAATATAAATAACCCCAATAAAATTTCAGTCCAGTCCCGCTTGAATAAATAGGTGCGTTTTCAGCTCACAGCGAAAGGTCCGAAGATCAGGCACTTGACATAAACCAGGGGGAAGTTCATTCCAAAGCGTAGGAGCTCCAACAGAGAAGGCCCTTCCCCTGGGGGCCGCCAACCAACATTGCTTGGCGGACGGCACCCTGAGAAGGCCCTCTCTGTGTGAGCGTACGGGTCGGTGGGAGGCAAAAGGTAACAGCAGGCAGTCCCGTAAGTACCCGGGTCCTAAGCCATTCAAGACCCAAGTACTGCATGATGGGATGAATTTCTGTAACTTGCCCAAGATCCTGCCAATCTAGCAGTTTGAAAGCATGCAAATGTAAGTAAATAAATGGATATCACTTTGGTGGGAAGGTAACAGTGTTCCCTGCACTTATATGTATAGCCATGCTGGCCACATGACCATGGAAAATTTCTTCGGACAATACTGGCTCCCTTGCTTAAGAAACAGAGATGAGCATCACCCCCTAGAGTCAGACACAACCAGACAGAGAAACCTTTACCGTTATCTTTTAAAAATGAAATTAAAAAAATAAAAAAGTTAAGCTTATATGATCACTGCATGTGGAAGACAGGATAGACCAGTGGTGGGATTCTGCCAGTTCTAGGTGGTTCGGCTGAACCATTTGTTAAATTGCTGGCTTACCCCGTCCCTTGACTCGCCCCTCACCACCACTACTTACTGGCCTCGGAGCACACCGAACCGAACCGTCTGCTAAACCGAGCCATTTGCCCCCCATCCCCCCTGCCCCCCATCCCAGGGCTTGCTTGTCTTGCTTTGCCACCAGCACCGAGGCTCCATTTCCGTGCTTCCCAGAGCTTCCCGCTCACCTCTGAATGCCAGCTGAGAAGCCACATGGTTATGCTAGCTGGGAGAGCGCTCTCTCCCCACTGGTTGGGAACCGCACGGCCATGTGGTTCCCGGCCAGGGGGGAGAGAGAGCGCTCTCCCAGCTAGCATAGCCCCACTGGTAGGACACTTGCCCCACTGGTCAGGAGGCTGCTCACATGCCTGGCCAGTGTCAGAAGAGAGGGAGACAGAAAAGTTCAGCCAAGTCTTCTCTTCCTTCTCAGCCTCAAGCAAATAGGCGCACGCACCTCATGTTGTCGGGATCTTCTGCGAGGAGACGGTACATGCCCACGCACCGTCTCCTTGCAGAAGATCCCGGCGCTGTGAGATGTGTGCATGTTCTCTGTGTCTTTCAGGCTGAGAAGGAGACAACTTGCCTGAAATTTTCCTGCCTTGGAAGCTGCTCTTAAGTAGCAAGGACAGGCTGTGGCAGCTGCCTTCTGAGCAGTTTCGACCGGCCCAAAAAACAGGGCAGTGATGGCAGTGACGGGACTTGAGAACGGCGGGACATGTCAGGACAGTGCCGGCCTGAAGCTCATCAGCAGGCTGTCCTCCTGGCCGGGTCTGGCCGTGAGCAGCAATGGCACCAGCACTGGCAAGCAATGGGGTGGGCTGGTCCTGATCTTCACCCCAGTCGGCGGCCATGTGGCCAGTGAGGCGCGTGAATTAGGTGGGCAGTGAGATGCTTGGATGGAGGTAGGCTGTGGTCGGCGGCTGCATGGCCAGCGAGAAACTTGGATCGGGTGGGCAGTGAGGCGTGTGTCAATCGCCTCAGCCTGCCGCCCACCCAGCAGGACTGTCCTGCGGCCACCTCCCACCCACGCAGTGCCAGCCTACCCTACCCCATCTGGAGAAAGAGTGATGGAGAGAAAGGGGGGGAGAAAATGATGAAGAAGAGACAGAGAGATGAAGGATAGAAGGGGGAAGAAAGATGAAGAAGAGAAAGGGGGGAGAAAGATGGAGAGAAAGACAGGGAGGGAGAAAGAGTAAGGAGAGAAAGAGAGATGAAGGATAGAAGGGAGGAGAAATATGGAGAGAAAGGGGGGAGAAAGGGAGAGAAAGGAGAGAAAGGGGGAGAAAGATGGAGAGAAAGAGGAAGGGAGAAAGAGATTAAGGAGAGAAAGATGAAGGAGAGAAAGATGATGGATAGAATGGGGGAGAAAGATGAAGAGAAAGGGGAGAAAGATGGAGAGAAAGATGAAGGAGGGAGGGAGAAAGAGAGATTAAGAGAGAAAGATGGAGAGAAAGATGAAGGAGAGAAAGGGAGGGAGAAAGAGATGAAGGAGAGAAAGAGATGGAGAGAAAGAGGGGGGAGAAAGGGGGAGAAAGAGATGGAGAGAAAGAGGGGGAGAAATGAAGGAGAGAAAGAGGGAGGGAGAATGGATTTGTTCTGGTAATTGGTTTAACAAGCATAGCACTGAAAAATTGACTTATGACCGTTTTTCACACTTAGGAACATTGCAGCAAACTGTCATTAGGGCAAAGAAGCTATGTCACATGACCACCTGGCCACAGCCACCCGGTCACATGAAGCACCGCAGTTGTGATATGAGTGACATGATTATTAAAAATGCTGCAACAGGTATAAATGATGACCGGTCATAAGTGTGAGGGTGTAGTAGGGACTACCCAGAGGGCTGAAAAATGTGATTTCTGACAGGTTCTTGCACTTTTGACCAGTCCTCACACTTATGACCAGTCATCTTTTATGCCTGCTGCAGCATTTTGTGCATAGGGACTACTCAGAGGGCTGAAAAAGTTATTTTTGACCTGTCCTCACACTTTTGACCGGTCCTCACACTTACGACTGTCCTCACATTTTACATTTTGTGCCTATCTTGTAACCGTGGTGAAGAGAAGCAGTTGTGAAATGAGTGACATGGTTGTTAAAAATGTTGCAATGGGCATAAATGTGAGGATAGTCATAAGTGCGAGGACCGGTCAAAAGTACGAGGACCAATCAGAAATGACTTCTTTTTAGCCCTCTGAGTAGTTTCTATGCCCATAGCCATGGCCACCCAGTCACATGACCACCAAGCCACACCCCAAAATAAGCCATGCCCATAGAACCGGTTGTTAAAAAAATTGAATCCCACCACTGGGATAGACCAACACTCAATTCATGTACTATACTAAGAAGATCATATTGCTTAATCTAGATCAGTGTTTTTCAAATTTAGGAACTTTAAGATGGGTGAACTTCAAGTCTCAATGCTGTCTGGGAAATTCTGAGAGTTGAAGTCTCAGAAAAGTTACCAAGTTTGAGAAACACTGATCTAGGTACATTCTTACCTCTGAGTTGATCTATTACAAGGATCATTCAGTCTAACGATATGCTCAGAGAGTTGCTTTATCATTGCAAGCATTGGTAATAAAGGCTTCAGACAAAACAAATTTACTCAGATTGGAATCTATTTACTGGATAACTCTATTGAAGGAGCATAGTAATCAAATATTTGCTGTTTGCTTCTGATATAATATACTGCTAGAAATCACTTATTAGGAATTAAACTTTATTATTGGCTTCTGCTTATATTATTATTATTATGCTTATATTATTGTATACTGTCAGAAAGGGCCTCTGGTGGCTCAGCAGACTAGGTCTGTCTGTTATTAACACAGCTGCTTGCAATTATTTATTATTTATTTATTATTTATATTTCTATACCGCCCTTCTCTGAAGACTCAGGGCGGTTTACAGCCAGAATAAAATAATTACACAAAAGTTAAAAAACAGAATAAATCTTTAAAAATCTAATTCAATTGGCCGAAATTTAAAAATAGTGAAATGAAATTGTAAAAAACAAGCCCCAATAAAACCCCTGTTAAAATTAGCATTAGGCCAGCCCTGCTCGATGAAACAAAAAAGACTTGAGCTCGCGCTTAAAGGTCCGGAGGTCAGGGAGTAGACGTAGCGCCAAAGGTAGTTCATTCCACAGGGCAGGTGCCCCCACAGAGAATGCTCTTCCCCTGGAAGTCGTCAGCCGGCATTGCTTAGCTGACGGCACCCTGAGGAGGCCCTCCCTGTGAGAGCACAAAGGTCGATGGGAGGTTGTTTGTGGCAGTAGGTGGTCCTGTAAGTAACCCAGTCCCAATCCATGGAGCGCTTTAAAGGTAATAACCAACACCTTGAATTGCACCCGGAAGACCACCGGCAACCAGTGCAGGCTGCATAGGAGAGGTGTTAAATGGGAGCTAAGAGATGCTCCCTCTATCCCCCGCGCAGCTGCATTCTGTACCAGTTGGAGCCTCCTGGTGCTCTTCAAGGGGAGCCCTATGTAGAGAGCATTGCAGTAATCCAGGCGAGAGGTAACGAGGGCATGAGTGACCGTGCATAAAGAATCCCGGTCCAGGAAGGGACGCAACTGGTGAATCAGGCGTACCTGATAAAAAGCTCCCCTGGCGTCGGCCGTCAAGTGCTCTTCTAGCAACAGCCGTACATCCAGGAGAACGCCTAAGTTGTGAACCAACTCCCTGGGTGCCAACAACTCGCCCCCCACAGTCAGCGATGGGACCAGCTGACTGTGCCGGGACGCTGGTATGGACAGCCACTCTGTCTTGGATGGGTTGAGTCGAAGTCTGTTCCTCCCCATCCAGACCCGTACGGCCTCAAGGCACCGGGACATCACATCGACGGCTTCGTTGGGGTGGTTCGGGGTGGAGATGTACAGCTGAGTATCATCAGCGTACAGTTGGCAACTCACCCCAGAACCACGGATGATCTCCCCCAACGGCTTCATATAGATGTTGAACAGGAGAGGCGAGAGAACCAACCTCTGTGGCACACCACACATGAGGCACCTTGTGGCCGACTTCTGCCTTCCTGCCAGCACTGTCTGCGAGCGGTCAGAGAAATAGGAGGAGAACCACCGAAAAACGGTGCCCCCCACTCCCAAACCCCCCAACTGCCGCAGCAAGATACCATGGTCGATGGTATCAAAAGCCACTGACAGGTCTAATAGGACCAGGACAGAGGAGCAACCCCTGTCCCGAGCCCTCCAGAGAACATCTACCAATGCGACCAAAGCCGTCTCCGTGCTGTACCCAGGCCGGAAACCAGACTGGCACGGGTCTAGATAGACAGTTTCCTCCAGGTACCAGGGAAGCTGCCATGCCACTACACTCTCAACAACCTTTGCTACAAAACGAAGGTTGGAGACAGGACGATAATGAGCTAACACTGCTGGGTCCAGGGAAGGCTTCTTGAGGAGGGGCCTCACCACTGCCTCTTTCAGGGCGGATGGGAAGATGCCCTTTGTCAAAGAAGCACTAATAATTCCCAGGAGCCAGCCTCGTGTAACCTCCTGTGTGGCCAGTACCAACCAAGAGGGACACGGGTCCAGTAAACATGTGGTCGCATTCAGCCTCCCCAGTATCCTGTCCATGTCCTCGGGAGTCACAGAGTCGAACTCCCCCCAAATAATATTCTCAAGAACTGCCTCCGTCGTCCCACCTGAATCTACCCAATCAGCGTCCAGCCCGTCCCGGATCTGAGTGATTACTTACTGCAAGTTCAAGTCCCACTAGGCCCAAGGTTGACTCAGCCTTCCATCCTTTATAAGGTAGTAAAATGAGGACCCAGATTGTTGGGGGCAATAAAAGTTGACTTTGTATATAATATACAAATGGATGAAGACTATTGCTTAACACTGTGTAAGCCGCCCTGAGTCCTCAGAGAAGGGCGGGATATAAATTCAAATTTAAAAAAATAATAATCAGTTGTTAGGAACTAATTCTAGCCTTGATACTGGTTAGCATTAGTACAAAGTTTGTTATCTTGCTTCTGTGTCTCGCTTCTATTCTTGGCTTCAAAGCTAGACACTTCCTTGAAAATATAGAAGAAACTGTTATCCAGGAATATCAGGCCCCATGGTTAAAGGAACCGTAGGAGGGAATTTTCCTGCCTCGTAAATTCTGAATTCTGAAAGCATTCTAAACAACTTGGCCAGGGAGGGAAACTGCCCCTACATAAGGCTATAGGAATGCTCCATAGATAAGGTGGACAGAGACAGGGGCCTGAACAAAGAACGCTTTAAAGACCACGTTGGTAACAAGCCTTTGTCTCTGATTGAGTAAACTTTGTTTCTAATGGCGTAAAATGTATATAATATTCTGAGTCACTCTCGCAGGGGTGTGGTTATTTCTTACATGCATTTTGTCTGTATGTTTTGGATATAGTTTTGTCACCCAGCCTTTTTACTTTGGCTATAAATAAAAAGCTGTTATTTTTTGCAAGCGTCATCTTGAGTCTCTCTCTCTCTTTGGCATCTCAGTGGCTTGGGAAACTTCTAATATCTTACACTATCATAAGAAGGTTATTCTTGGTGAACCACAGTATCTGCACCTGGAACATAATTCTACGTCAAAAACTATTTCAAACATGGGATTAAAATATATTCTTAAAATATAAGAATAGATTCAAACTTCATCTCGTATTCCCTAAACATGAGTAACATCAGGAAAGTTGAGACCTGCAGATAAATTAACATCTAGTTTTCATGTTAGGCTTAATAGACTTTCTCAAATATCAGCAACCAACCAAATTTCATTTTAGATCTTAAACTCTATTTATATCCTGAACATAGCCATATAATGTGTGATTATTTTTCAAATACATACTATATATAATGAAGCTTGACAATATTTTAGTATCTAATTATATTCATCTGAGTAAAAAAAATTGCTGTACTTTAAAGAGTAAAAGAAGAGGGTGGGTAAGCCTCTCTTTATGCCTCATTAAATGAACATACTCAAAATTCAAATTTGCCATAACTTATCAACTGCAGAATATGTTTCTTTTACTTCTTCTCTTTAGCTGTTAGACTGTGAAATTAAACACAACTCTATTTAAATAAGCATTGATATCAATTAAATTGTGTCTACTAAAGCAAATAAGTGGTTGAGCTTTGTACTTCAGTGTTTCTAGGGATAGATTTCAGAGCAGCAAAGAGGATGTTCCTATATTAAAAATCATGTATAATATGTGGTATTTTATTGCATGTAGTGGGCTGAAGTCAGAGTTCCAGGTGTGGATTTATGGATCTCTAAAGTCAAGATATTATTGAACTCCATTATCATCAGGCCTAGCAAATATGGATTTATATATTTATTTATTTTATTTTATTTATTTATTTTGTCACAACATTATATACAGGAACATATATTGAAAGGAAAAAAAATAGGACAGGAATGGTAGGCACTTTTGTGCACTTATGCACATAAAAGATATCTCTAAGCCAATTTTGTATGTTTTTAAAATTGTATATCTCTTCCTTACAGGTAATCCTTGTTTACTAACTGTCCTGTCTAGCAACTGTTCAAAGTTATACCTATGTAAAAATAGTTTTGTGACAAATCCTTGCACTTACAGCTGTTGCAATATCTCATGGTCACATGATCACCACTCACATTTTTTGAAATCCCCTTGCCACACTTAACAGAGAAAGCAGAAGTAGCATTTTAAGTTGTGGTCAGGTGATTTCCTGATTAGCAACTATAACTATTAGTGAATGAGTTGGTGGTCCAAGTTGTGGCTTGACAAATTTGCAGAATGTAAAATTGTGTTGGATAGTTAATATCAAAGAAGATAGAGCTATAATTCAAAATTACCTTGGTAAATTAAAGAAAAAGAGAAGCTGAACAAAAACTAATGCAGTTTTGTTCACTCTGATGGTGGAAGTCAAATTCATTGGCAGCTGAGCTCATGAAAAAGATATTGGAATAGATGATTACAAAATGGATGAGTCAAAACTATAATACGGAAGAAAGGAAGGAATTGTAGATTGCATCAACATAAATATACTGGTAGTTTCAAAACAAAAGAAATAACAGTTTCTCTTCATTCCTATAAACAATGCAGACTGAGGAATTCTGGGAGCTGATGTCCACGGTAGCTAAGATTGAAAAACTGTGTCTTAAAGCAATATTCCCACTGCTTGCTTTAGGTTTTCCTCTCTGATCACAGAGATTCAATGTATAAAGCCGATTCGCATCATACTTTGGCTCAACAATTCCTTCAGAATTGTAGACTATGACCTGCTAGCATTCTTTCATCCTGATAACTGAAACCATAACCCCCCAAGTCAACTTCATTTGAGCAGCTATTCATTCACTTGCAGCTTTTTCCTTTTCTTTTCCAGGCCTTTTTTTACGGACAGGATGATTAAGAAGGCCACTTAGGCACTGACTAGTGTCCAGCCCCTCACAGTAGTTTACTGAGGAGAAAGCAAGATTCTCATGGACTGAGAGTAGGCAGGTTTATTGCAGTGAGAAAGAGACTCTTGCTATTTATTGGAGAATGGATATTTTTATCTTGGCCATCATTTATCAGGGAGAATGTTATAGTGGAGCCTTTGATCTTCTTTCTGACAGCAGCTCTTTAAAGCAGGCAAGGCCCAGAAACATGCACGGCAGGAATTCCAAAAGTAACAGAATTCTGAAAGCCTGTGAAAGTTCTTGCCTTATTTTATACTAATTAGCAATAGTGATAGTACTTAGACTTATACATTGCTTCATAGTGCTTTACAGCCCTCCCTAAGCGGTTTACAGAGTCAGCGTATTTCTCCCAACAATCTGAGTCCTCATTTTATCGACCTTGGAAGGATGAAAGGCTGAATTAACCTTGAGCTGGTCAGTATTGAACTGCTGACAGTCGGCAGAATTAGCCTGCAATACAGGTAGTCCTTGACTTACAACAGTTCATTTAGTGACCGTTCAAAGTTACATCACTGAAAAAAGTGACATGGCCGTTTTTCACACTTACAACTCAGGGGTGAAATGCTACCGGATCAGACCAGATCGGGCGAGTAGTTAGTGAAGACTGGGGCTGGTTCGCCAAACTGGGAGCAATGGCTTGCTGGCCACACCCCCAAACTGATCCACAGTCCTGCTATGTTTTCCTGCCTTCCATGCTGCCTTCTTGGCATCCCAGTGGCCAGCTTGCAAAAGCAGGCAAGCTGAAGCCCACGTAAGGCAGGCAAGCATGGCAGGGCTTTGGAGAAGGAAGTAAGCTGCTAGGAAAATGTTGGAATAAATACATCAATTCCCATGGCACAAACCACACTGCCCCGCCCACTTCCACCACTTTGCCACTCCATCTCTTCCTCCTCGCCAGTCAGGATCCTCACAAACTCAGCCAACACTTCCACATCTCTGTGCACTTCCTTTCCTTCCCCCCCCACGACCTCCCCATGCCCGCACAGCATCTGGTTCTGCAGTAAGGCAGCCACAGGAATCACTAACCCATCAGCGGGCACTGGGCTCCAGGAGCCCGGGGGGGGGGAAGCTGCACTTAAAAGAAGGGGACGGTCCCTTCTTTATGGAGCTCGACTTTGCCAGAGCTTCTCTGCCCACCCTTAATGCTGACGCTGCTGCTGGGGGACCGGCTGGACACAGCTGAATGAGGCTTGCTGTCCTGCCACAATAAATAGAAAGTGCCTAGGATCCAGGCTGTGGTCAGGATTGCAATGGCTTTAGCCTGGATCTGCCTCATTGGGGGACCTCCGGGCTGCTTCAGTTTTTGGGGAGACGAGAAAAGAGAGCTAGAGAATGATGGGGAAATGCTGACACCCGATTCTCTCTCCCTCTCTTCTTTGGCTGGCTTAAGCAGTCACAGCTGTTTGTTGGCGCTCTTGTCTCCCGGCTTAGTCCCGCAGAGCACGGCAAAAAGAGAGTGAAAGAGACCGAGGAAGATCGAGATTGTTGTGTCTTGCCCACCCTCAGAGCAGCCGGGGCCTTCTTATCTGCTCCCGAACACGAAGGAATGTATGCCTCCCGGCCCCAGTCCTGGCTCCATGCCCAGACAAACTGCAGAAGAAGGAGCACCTCCCTGCCCCAGCCCTGACTCCATGCCCAGGCAAACGGAGCAGCTGGACCCCTCCCCCTCCTCCACAGCATGTGAGCCTGAGGAGGGTTTATTACCAACAGCTGATTGGAGTGATCCTCGCATCAGAAGATTGGATAGGCGGAGGCAACAGAAGGAAGGGGGGGCAGGCCTTAATGAGTGCTGAGTTATGGAGCCACACCCCATGGCCTATATAAAGGATCTGCTTTCTGGCAGTCTCTGAGTCAGGCAAAAGTCGAACTGATCTTGCTGAAGTCACTTACTGGTCTCCTGCCTGCTCTGAGGACTTTGCTAGGACTTTGGGCAGAGCTGCAGAGGCAAGCCTGATTCGGATTTCCCTGACCCGGCCGTCAGCGGAGGAGTGGGACACGACAGAGATATCAAAAGTTGTGGGAAAGGAGCTAGCAGCTTAATCCCTTCCCGGAAGCCTGCCATGCTTGCCTGAGAATAGGGTGCCGCCATTTCCCCATCAATCTCTTGCTCTCGTGCTGTCTTTCCTCATCTGACCATAGCCTGGATCCTAGGCACTTTCTATTACTTGTGGCAGGACAACAAGCCTCATTCGGCTGTGTCCAGCCGGTCTCCCAGCAGCAGCGGCGTCGGTGTCGGCAATGTTAAGAGTGTGCAGAGAAGCAACCGGCAAGTAACAGGATGCTGGGCTAGCAAGAGGAGGCAGGGAGAGGCTTCCCGGGCAGCTGAAATGTGGAGCGGTTGGTTTCATCGGCTGCTGTCCCTGCCAAAAGTGACAGCCCCAGTGCAGCAGGGCTAAGAGAGAGAGAAGAAAGAAAGGAAGGAAAAAAGGGAGAGAGAGGGAGAAGAAAGAAAGAGAAGAAAGAAAGAGTGACGTGAATGATGTCATGTTGGCTCCACCCACCCAGTCACATGCCCACTAAGCCACATCCACTAAGCCACACCCACAGAACCAGTGGGGGGGAAAAATAGATTTCACCCCGTTACAACTGTTGTAGCATGGTCACATAATTTACATTCAGATGCTTGGCAACTGACTTGCATTTATAACAGTTGCAATATCCAGGAGTCATGTAATCAGTTGCCTTTTGTGATCTTCTGGCAAGCAAATGTGAATGGGGAAGCCTGATTCACTTAACAACCATGTTATTAATTTAGCAAATTCAGTTAACAAACGTGGTAAGAAAAGTAAAAAAATAGGCAAATCTCACTTTAAAAATTTCTCACTTAAAAACATAAATTTGGGGCTCAATTGTGGTCATAAGCTGAAGACTACTTGTACTACATTCTAACCACTGTGCCACCACGGCTCTTAACTAAACAAATCAAGGCAGGATTATTTTGAGTTTCTCCTCTCCTCTCCTCTCCTCTCCTCTCCTCTCCTCTCCTCTCCTCTCTGGAATAAGTCCCTGCAGTTTTCTTGGCAAGTTTTCAGAAGTGGTTTGCCATGGTGTCCTTCTTAGGGCTGAGACAGAGAGAATGGCCCAAGAACAGACTAGCTTCCTGCCTTAGGCCAAACCTGAACCAGTTTCTGAACCAGTGCCAGTTTCTAGCATGATGCTATCCTCTTTCTTAAAAGTGATACAGATAATTCCTGCTTGGGGACCACAACTGAGCCTGGCAACTCTATTGTTAAAGGCCATGGTTGCTAAGCGAAACATCATATGAACAAGTTTAACTTCTGATTTCTCTATTAAGCCTTTTTGCTCCAGTGGTAAAGCATCAGTTTAGAAATCAGAAGATTATTGGTTATAGTTCCTGCTTTAGCTATGAAAGTAGCCTTGTCCCACCATTGGGTGTTAGCTATTCCTGCCAGCTTAATGCCATCTGCAAATTTGATCTTCTATTCCCTCATTTAAGTCATTTATGATGATATTGAATATTGTGCCTAAGACTGAATCTTGTGATACCCCACTGCTTCCTTCCTTCCATGTAGATGTAGTACCATTAAGGACTACTCATTGAGTACGGTTTCTTAGCTAGTTACAAATCCATCTGGTGGTGATGCTGTCCAGATATTTCAAGTCCCATAATTCCCATACAATCAGCCATCCATTGGTTGCGAGTGGTTGTTTTAAGACAAAATTGACTTTTAAAAAGCCTTTGCTACTTTCATCATTTGATTTGGATTCTTTTAAGGTTCTATGTTTCAGTGGTTGTTTTATAGTTTCTTGAAAAAATAAAATATACCATGTAAATTAAGGTTTCAGCATCTGAATGCTACAATAAGGGAAAAAAGGTTCAATACTTTATTAAGAAGCTTTAAAAGACATTATATTTCTAGGAAAAGGCTGAACATCAATGTCTTAAAAAGGGAAGAAAAGCAGCTGTAATTGCTTTCATTTCAGAAAAAGTTCATTTATTTTCTCACTTTAATACCATGGCATACTGATTTTTTGATAGATTAATTAAAAGTTGAAATGTGTTAATTATTTCCTTTTTAATGTAGATCACACTGCTCAATTTGCCTCTTTAATTACTTAGATCAATCTCATCTTGAAATAAGGTTAATGGTGATTGACAAAAGAACCATGTAAAGTGCAGACAAGCTTGAAAGAAATATTCTCCTTATAATACTATACATTTCAGAGGAGGCTTTCGAATCTAAGCACTTACAATGTGCTTGCGTCATCAATTATTTAAATGATTTAATTCTACCATGTTTGATTCTGAAATCTGGAGGAACATGGATAAAATCCATAAAGTGCCTTCCTTATTACTTTTTCCTAGACTAAGCATTGTACAAGTAGTCATTGATTATAACCATTAGTTGAATAATGGTTGAAAGTTACAATAGCCTCATTAAAAATGACTTACAACCCCCATCCTTAAAATTATGACCATGCTACTGCTCCCTACCCCAGCAGTCACTTGATGGAAATGCAGGTCTACCCAGGTCATATTTACAATGGTTGCAGCATCTTGTGATCATAATTTGTGTCCTTTCCAGCTGGCTATGACAAGCAGAGTGAATTGGGAAAGCTGAATTCACTGAATCCCTTGCTAGAGATGAGAGAGAGTGACTAGTCACCCAGTTGGCTTTGGGTCTATGGCAGGGTATGATATCTTTCCTGCTACACCAAACTAACTCTTAAAACTGATCATATGTAACAAAGCACTATTTTAATTTGATTTAGTGTGTCACCCAGTATAGGTCACACAATAGTTAAAAAAATAGCAGAATCACATTCTACTATTATAGTTTACTACATTCAAATCAATTGTATCATCCAAACCTGGATTAACTGATAAATTAAACTGAACTGCCATTAATGCTCCAGGAAAATAATGAAAATAATGAATGTTGGAACATATTTTAATGGGTTAGCATTTAATATAGAAATGCATTTATCATGATGTAATATCTCTCAATTTTTTCTACAGATTATTTTAGAGTAGGGAGAGATGAATTAGAGTAGGGAGAGATGAATAAGAAGGTCACCAACCTTCAGTCTTTTTTCCTAAAGATTAGGTTTATACAATGCACATGGAGACACGATGGCTCAGCAGTTAAAGACTTTCAGCTTGCTAATAGCCTGGGTTCAAGACCCGAGCACTGCATGATGGGTTGAGTTCCTGTTACTTTTGCCCCAGCTCCTGCCCACCTAGCAGTTTGAAAGCATGCAAATAGATAATTTGCATGCCACTTCAGCGGGAAAGTAACAGCATCTGTGGATCTCAGCATATAGTCATGCTGGCCACATGACCACAAAATTGTCTTCGGACTACTCTGGCTCCATTGGTAAGAAATAGAGATAAGCATCGGTCCCTGGAGTTAGACATGACTGAACAGGAGAAACCTTTACCTTTATACAATGCACAAAGCTCAAAACAAATGACCTACTTAAAGCTTAGCCCTATGCTTGAACCAGTTCTATGCCCAAATTTCTGTTTTTTTCAAGGCACAGGATTGTCCCTTCCATTTCATGCCAACAAAAGTAAGCTTATTGTCAAACTGGATGAAATAGGAGCTACAATTGATCCTTAGATTTCAATGCAACAGACGTAAGTTTGGGGCTGGGAAGAAGATAACTCATTCCAGGTATAGCAGATGGTTTTCTCCCAACATTGATTTATTTTGAATATTTTATGATTCTCATAAATAAAACAGTACATTGAAAATCAAATCATGATGATAGGTCTTAGTGTTTCCATATAAGATTATGCTGTCACTTCAAATTGTTCTAGGGATGTTCCTCAAGTGCCTGTTACTGAACATTTTACTAATCAAGCAAATAGCTATTTGGGATGCTGTTCAGAGGCATCATGCGATCTTTGAGTATATATTAGACTGCTTTCATTTTATATATACATGGTTCAATTTGTTGTTGTTCTTTGGGAATTGGAAAGAAATATATCTTTCATTGCAACATGAAAAATAGAGTGGCTTTTTATGACCTGCCTGACTCCATGTCTTACATTAAGTTATAATGAGTTGATTTGATTTTAACTTAGCATCTTTTGTTGTTTTGTTTAAGGATTAGGGTTATGTGAAAAAAGATCATTAAAAGTTTTGTAAAAAATGTAACGGTAAAATAATCTGTGGATTACATTAATGAATCATCCCAGCTGAGGCAATGCTTAAACAAAACACTAAACCAGGGCTGTCCAACTTTGGCAATGTTAAGACTTGTGGACTTCAATTCTCAGAATTCCCAGGCCAGCCATTTTGGCTGGGGAATTCTGGGAGTTAAAGTACCCAAGTCTTAAAGTTACCAAAGCTGGACAGCCCTGCACTAGACTATAAAAGTGCAGATGAGGTCACTACAGGGCTATTTGCAGATGCAAATCTGGAGCTTTATACCATACTCTGTCATAGCCTGGTTTCTTTGATCATCATGACATGTCTATGTTTTAATGGTGAGCTACATTAAGTCACATCAGCACACCTGTTTGTCAAATATTGTGAAGAAATTAGAACACATCATCTAAGTCTCCTTCTCTTCCTAGAGGTCAAAAGATTTTTTAGAGGAAAGAGTGCCATGACTGAATGAACCGAAGAATGGGATGTTTAACTTTCTTTTCTCTTGAGTAAAAAGAATTTTGTGAGTCACTGACAAACATTATTTGGTCTGCCAGTTACCTCAATTAATGGGTATCTTTTAAAGTTTTAGGTTTAAATATTTAGAACTCTAGCATGTTAAAGTTTAAATGTTAAATCCTTAAAGTTTAATTGTTAAAAACTACAGCATGCAAGACAAAGCTAAAAAAAGCTGTTTTCAAACAAAATTAATGTTCTGTGAGAGAATTTGCACTGTGAACGGAAGGAAGACAATATGGTGATGTTCCCAAATGTTGCTGTGAGAAGCAATAATGAGGTCATATGCCTAATTGCTGAGCATCTTGGAGTGCAGGAAGAGAAAATTCAGTACTATTTATAAATATATCCATTGAAAACTAGGTTGCTTATGAAACCCCTTTATTGAAGCAAAATCAAACCAATCCCAGCTTAGGCTGACAGAAGAAGAATAATTAGTGGAACATACGGAATGATTGCAATTTGAAATTAAAGCATGAGGAAGTGGCTCTTGATGAATTTGGGGTACAAATGAAGAATGAATGTCCTCAGATTGCAAAAAAATAAAATAAAAATAAAAGTTCTGGTAATCTTCATGCAAATTTAACATTTTGTGTTTGTGAGATGGGATTTTCTGCACTCATGAATATAAAAACTGGGAAAAGTAATGATTACACATAGTTGAAAAAATAAGAGAATGTGTTTATAGAGCCATACATCAATACCCAAAGATTATGTAAATCTCCTCAAAAGAGATTTACCTCCCCTCCCAATTAAATTAAGTTAAATTTAGGTCAACTTTTTGGGTTGTTCCATAATTTCATATTGGAAATATACTGTACTGTATACAAGCATGCATAATAATTAAGCAGTTCTGGAAGCTGCCAATTTGTTTGGAACAGTTTATAGAGTTTGTAATTGCAACACAGTGCTTTCAGAAAATACATTTTCTTAAGGATTAGCTTTCCATATAGTCTGTATTATATCCTGTAATATAACTCAATATTCCAATATGAGTTCTTGAGACTACTGTACCAGTAGAAAATGGAATATGGTACCACTGAATATAATATATAAAGCTATCATCAGCAAAAACAATCACAAACCACTGTGTTGCATTGTAAATTCATAAATTATTGTACAGTACTGAACGAATATTGAACACATCCCTTCTTTTGCAGTATAGCTGTGTTGATGTCTTACTTGAGCGGGCTCTTTGAAGTGCCTTTCTTTCTTTAGCAATTTGTTCTCATTCAGTAGATTTTCTGGTAGCTATATTAAATTTTTTAGTTCCTGGACTCTTCTAAAGGATTCCTAGATGATAACATTGTTTCAAAACATCTATTTTAAGTAGCTCAATACTTTGATTTGGCCCCAGCTGTTTTGATAGAAGTGTATCAGTCTGAATGTCAGATCTGAATATGAATGGAAAACCATATGATTGTTAAAATAGGATGGGGACAGGGTAGAAGAGTATTGTTGTTTATTGCAGTTTTTCCTTTTGTTAAATGTTTTTAGTGCATGCTGTTGTAAGAATATCATGTTTCTAACCAGCAGAATAATGAAATATGACTGGTCTCAAGTATTTATTGCCTCTATTTCTCCAGTGTATATGTCATCATCACCATCCTATCTGAGTATTTTCCTCAGCTATTTCTGTGGCTATGTTCCTTTCACTGTCCTTCTGAAAGAATCCAGAAAAAAATTCCTCAAAATCCTCTAAAATCATGAAAAGAAACTTCACTGGAGAAGAAATTCAGCAGTCACTTTGCCTTTCCTGGACCCTGGGTGAAATTAGTCATCTTGAAGAGGAACAATGTTGTCTGTAAGTAAAGATATATAGTTTTGCTCTATTTTTTTCATTTTTTGCATACTCTTTTACAGCATAATCAATTTGAACTATGTGGAAGAACATACAATAACATCCTTTGAAATTATTCTGATGACTATTAGAGATATCTCCTTATCCAAAATGATGGCTGCTTTCATTTGTATACTTGAGCAACAGTGTATATACCATACATATATTTATTAAGAATCAGGAAAATAAAATTAGTTGCAAACAATTTTAGCAGCAGCAGCAGTGCTTGCATGGCAGTATTTAATATGTATATCTCTTCAATATTTTTAACTGTTCATTGATACACAGACACACACACACCATGTGTGTGATATAAAGTAGTGTGATATAAAGATATAAAGTAGTAGATTGACAGAGCAGTATAGTTTTGAAGTTAGGGTATTTTCACAAATTATATTTTCATTATTTTGGGTTTTTTTTTCCTAAAAAAGAGCAATGCTGCTTTTTTATGTATAATTTTTATTAGAACATTTAAAGAGAAAACAGAAGCTAATACTTTTACCTAACAAAAGCAAAAGGTGCAAAAAAAGAAAAAAGTTAAAGAAAAATAGAAAAGAAAAATGTATAAAGAGGCTTCAGATATTTTTCACAACAGTTATAAGTACAAATATATTTTAACAAAAGTAATGCTGCTTCTAAAAAGTCAATATTAATTGTTCTATTCATCTGTAGAAAATGCTTAACCAATGCATGGACAAGATTGTTTTGTTAAAACCAAGTATCAGATACACCAGATGTAAATGGATGTACATTTTAAATAGAATGGGCTTTTTTTCTAGATTGGGCTGTAATATATTTATTCCTTCAGATTGTGATATCATCACTATTCATCTTAATTAAGAAATATTCTCTCATTGGCAGAATTGTAGGCAAAGCAAGTTAGAAGGATCAACTTAATATCAAACAATAACTCCACCTAAGTTTTTCTTTATTATATTTTTATCAAATTCCTCTAAGGGTATGCATACTATTTTCTAGCCATATCCATTCACAGACCTTAATAATAGCAAACGAAGAATGATTAACTGACCCCAAGTCACACAGTGAATTTGGTGGCCAAGGCATAGATATGGACCTAAATCTCCCTGGTAGATGCCAAGGACTTGCTACCCATAGCCCAACTGCAAGACAACTGTGTAAAGTTTGTTCCCCCATCCCCACCCTCAGGGGCTGAGCTTTAATTTCACTACACAGCTTTTTCTTATCTGTTGCTTTAGAACTGGCTTTTTAAAAAATGAAAGACATTAACAAGATATCATCTATAACTTTTCCCATCTGTTAGGGGTTTTTCACAAACTTTTCCTTTGTTTTCAGCTAAGTTTGTTGTGTCTCTTACACACCAATGATGTCTTATATGACAAAAGACAAATAAAGACTGGATTGATATTGTGAATAATTCTTCAGCAGTAGTGGCTTCCTCTACTACCAACTCCCTCTGGTTTGTCTCTGTTGTGTGAGTTATTTCTGGCAAAGCTTTAATTTTTTAGCCCTTTGTAATTCTTACAGTTCTACTTCTGTGAATACTTTATTTCTTATTGTAAATCAAAGTTCATCTGCTAGCCTCTGTTCTATTATTTCTGATTCTGGATGTTCTTTCCAGAAATGGTACATTCTTTTCAGGTATCCTCTTCTCATTGGACATGACTTATAATAGCATACCATTTCTTTGCAACAGGTAAGCAACTTTTCTTCCAGTAGTCTTGCAGCTGTTGGTCCTGGTTGCTCAGTCCTGAGTCCTTTAACCCACTTGTCACCAGATGTCTAGGAATTCCAACACTAAGCATAGTCCTTGTTGATGACCGATCCAATATAATTTCTTGTGACATTTTACAATATTGTTTATGGGAGACATACTCTCTAACTCCTCTGATGAGACCTATCCAGTATGGATGAAGCTCTGGCATAGCATACAAGCCCCACCACCACATCAAGCTAGTGTCTCACGGGGGAATTATTATAATATGTTTGTCCCATAAATCTGGTAGATGCCATAGTGCATGACACAAAATATAAAGAATATTTATCTACTAGAACTTGGGCTGGCATGAACATCTCTCATCATGGGAAGAAATTTCCCCCCCCCACTATAATACAGGAATGAGGGAACTTGTCATTTGGCTTGGTTTATTCATGTAGAAAATTGCTTTACCTCTACATACATCATCATTCCCTCTTCTCTGGTTTTAAAATTCATTGAGATGGATCTGAGTCAATATAAGATATATTCAAGCAATGGAAGAAATATTTTATTGCATTTGATTGTGAAGGTATAAATGTTTTACATGTTAGCACATGTAAACCATATTTTTTCATTTATAATCAATTGCAGTAAAACATGGGAGGAATAGTCTAGCTTTATCAAATTATTCTGGACTTGTTACAAGTATCCTTTATAAGAAGATATGACATTTTGTTTATAATACCATTAGGCTGCACCTAGTTTACATGAATCTTTGAATAAATCAAGTAGGCATAAGAAAAATGGCATCAATAGTACCTTAGATTCAATGAAAATAAGTGGCTCGATGTCTAACAACTTTCTCAGTGACCTACAGTTTTTTATGTCATGTTCATACCAGATTTAGAAGATATTGCATCCAGAATCTTGATTTCATTGATTTTATCACCATAATTAAAAAGTAAGAGATTGGTTTACACAACAGGCTGGTTAAGATGTGATCAGGTAATTTATGTCTCATTCAGACAATAAGTTAATTCAGTGTACCATAATTAGCTAAGGATTAATATAGCAATAGCAATAGCACTTAGACTTATATACTGCTTTCCAGTGCTTTCCAGCCCTCTTTAAGCGGTTTACAGAGTCAGCATATGTCCCCAACAATTTGGGTCCTCATTTTACCCACCTCGGAAGGATGGAAGGCTGAGTCAACCTTGAGTCTGGTGAGATTTGAACTGTCAAACTGCAGTCAGCAGAAGTAGCCTGAGGTACTGCACTCTAACCACTGTGCCATCATGGCTCATGGCTTAATATATACATATTCATTAATGGCATTTGTATTTTTCCTAAAAGGTTAACACACAACATTAAAAAAGTATATTTAATTTGCCTCCATAACTTGAATTTACTGTTTAAATTTAGTTAAAGTTCTGTTATGTATATGCTGTCAGGCCTGGAAGCCATCTTTTTCGTTGGATATTCAGGTCTGCCATAGGCCCTGACATATACAGTATTCTGTTAATTTTGCCATTGCAGCATTGTTGTTCTCTCTGTTAGGAAACAAAAAATTCACATGCAAAATCAATAATTTGGCAGACAAATAATATTAGGCAACCTTATTTTTCATCAGTATTCAAGATTTTTATTCCTGCTTTCCCATACATCTGACAAAGATTTTAAGTTGGTGATGCAGGTATAGAAGTTCAATGTATTTACTGGTACATTGCTTTCTTTATTACATCAAACCTACACTGGAAAGTCTTTTTGAAGACAGAGATTACGTTTTGACCTTTTAGAGCTTGTTTCTGGAATAAAGATTTTTTTCTCATGTTACAGATAATTGCTGAGTGAATTGAATGCAATCCTCCCAGAGAGCAGGAGCTAAAAAGCTGGGCATGCCTGTAATTTAATAAATCATTTATCTTGACTAGAAAGGCAGCCATAACTCAATCTCTTTCCACCCAAAAGCCTTGCATTTTCCTACCTGTGGACTCCATGTATTTGACATGGGTTTTGATTGAAGTGATTAATTCTGCTTGTAGTTAATTACTATGGCCTAAGGAGACTTGGGGTCAGAACAAAATTTTAATTTGTACACTCATCATGTTACATCTTGTCACGGGAATCTTTGAATAGTCTGTAGCTCTTCCCTCCATTTAGTAAAAGAGAGAAATAAAGGATATGTGGCATCTCTTAAATGTTAATGGCTAGGAGACATCCCTCAGGAAGGAGCATGGGAGCTGATTGTTATAGCAAGATTTAGGCACATTCCTTCCATCACTAAAATGACAGCAAAATATTACAACATCACCTGAACAACATCAACAGCTCTGGTAGCAAACTCTAATCTGTCTTTGCAAAGAGGCCAGCAAGTAGTGTTGTCCTTTGATTTGAAACACATTAAAGAAAGTAAATAATGGATCTTTCACCTTGGTTTCCCTTCCCACCAAGTGTCATTTGCCAGCAGTGGGTTTCAGTCACTTCTTGTGCAGCTTCTTGTGCCATGGGAGTTGCTTTCCAGAAGCTCACCAATCAAATAACTGGAGGTCGGCCAGAAAGCACTATTCCTAATTAGTATTATTAATAGTCTATCAAATCATTGAGGAAACTGGAATTTTATGCTAGGTTGCTGAGAGAAGGAATAAAAAAGGGAACGTGGATATATTTTATTGCCAGCCTTTGGCCATTTATCAGATTAAAGATAGTATCGCTTATAAAAATTTGGGAAATCATGTGTTTTAGTAGATTCCTACATGAATGGAAGCTGATGTTGACTCTACATACTGTAGTACAACGTTAAGCATGGTATCGTTCTCAAATGTGAATGGATACTTATTAATTGTGTGCAGGTGTTTACTATTCAGAAAAAGAAAAAAGTGAGTAGGACAGGTGTAAAACTGTAGTCATCCTTACAGTTGACTGAGGCCTCTTTTTATTTTTTATTTTTTCTGTAATGTTATTAAAACAACCCCCAAAAGTGATTGACTCACTAGATTGCCTACACTTGTATAAACAAACAAAATTCCATACATGAGGAAATTTTCTGATCCTTTAATCTCTCAGGTTGAACTGTTCTATTTTCCACAACAATAAGATTCTTTAAACTAGTGTTTCTCAAACTTTACAATTTTAAGATCTGTGGACCTTACAGTACACAGATTTTAAACTTCAAATTTAGATTTGGATTTCAAACTGAAGTCCACACATGTCAAAGTTCTCAAGTTTGAGAAGCACTGCTCTAAACAGTTATCAAAGCAATTGAAAATAAAATGATTAGCTCTTACAAATCAGAGGAAGACTATTTTTTAAAATGTCTAAATGTTTTTAACTTAACAATAATTTTGGTTTCATTATTCAGAAAGTTTATTGCTCCATGAAAAATGACTTTTACAATTTGCTGAGGAAATATCCCCACAATTAACCCTTTATTTCAGTGTTTTTCAACCTGGGTTTCATTCATTCATTCTGCAAATACACAATCAAATAAACTCTGGGTGACTAACAAAATTATGCAAAGACATATAAAAACAAAGAAAAATAACAGATGCTGGGCAAAATACACAACCCTTCAGTCAAGACAAGACAAAAATATGCAAATTGGATTCCATGAATAACCTGGCCCTAAAGTCTGAGGAAAACCCAACTTTTTAAGGCCTTCTAAAAGGCCAGCTGAGTCAGGGCCACCCAAATCTCAGATCCTTTCATAGAGAAGACACAACTCCTAGGCTCCATAAAATGAACATTGTTTCACAGAAAGGACTTGAAGCACATCCATCTGGTAGATCTAATGGGTTGGGCAGAGGCCAGTGTAGATAGTTAGTACCTCTTATATACTTGGACAGTGTCATAAAGGTGTCAGCTGTCCAGCTGGCGACGTTGTTCTTCCCCAAAAGTAAAACTTTATTGAATACACTACAATGGCACAGAAGAAGTGAAACCAGCTCTAAGTTTCCTGAGCCCTTTGGCCATCCCCCTCAGTTCATTGCATTATCCAATTAAATCAGCTCCTTTTGTTATGAGAATGGCTTGCATTGTTCAAATACCTATGTAGCAAGACTTTGAGGGTGGCAGCAGTCTCATGATCTGCAGACAGTGTCTTGACATTTGATTCCCACCGTCCTCCCAATTGTTGTCAATCTAGAGTGAAATAACTAGGTGAAAGAGCACATTACTCTTGACATGCTAACCCCCTCCCCCTGGAATAAATATAAACATACATAAGAATGAACAATTATCCATTGTACAAAATATTAGTTCCTCTTTGATTGTTTAAGATACCTGTAATGAAACCTCTTTACTAGCCTAGCTGCTTTAATGTCCCTTGCTGCCACCCACTCTGCATCCGGTATAGCCTTTCTACCACACAAGATACTGCAACTTTCCCTGATGGTGTCTAGAATCTACAGTGTCCTTAGCTTCATAGTGCTTCTCCCCTTTTATGAGGACTGACTGGCCTCAGCCTAGATTCTCGGAAGAGCTTTACAATTTGCTGAGGAAATATCCCCACAATTAACCCTCTATTTCAGTGTTTTCAACCACATTCATCAGCTCTGGGGGGCCCTCATTGTAGAGCAATCCTAGCCACTCTGCAGTGTCCCCTTTCAGGTTTAATGTGATAGCATTCACACCAGAGGACTCGTCAGCGTGCATTGCCCCGTTCCGCTCTAAATAATTTCATATCTGAGTTAGGAAATAGGCCAGCTTTTGGGCTGCCTGTCAAATTTTGCTTTTGGGGGTGAGGGTCCTGGTCCTGCTGCACCAGCACATAACCTGGTGGCAGCCTCACCTCCTCTGGGGCCATCTGTGGGAGGGCTCCTGTTGCCATAGGGGTAGAGAGGCTTGCCCCAGACCTGCCGGGGGGGGGACTACTACTGTCCCTTGCTGCAAGGGTCCCATTATTCCAGTGAGGCTTGATACCATTGGCTGTGGCAAAGATGGAGGGGCAGCCTGCAGCTTGGCAGTCCCCATTCCAGCTCCCATCATTGCTGACCTCAGCGAAGTGGCTCCCTTGACCTCTAGTTCACCAAACTTCTCTTTGGCCTGCATTGTTCAAACACCTGTGAAGGATGACCTTGAGGGTGGCAGCAGGGCCATACAATTTGCAGATGGAGTCTTGGCATTCCATTCCTTCCCAAGACATTCCAACCATCCCCCTCCCGATTGTTGTCAAGCTGAGAATGAAGAAGTAACTAGGTGAAAGAGCGAATCACTCTTGACAAAGGGCTTTAAATAGAATAACCAGCACCTTAGAACATAGAATAATAGAATTGGAAGGGACCTCAGAGGTCTTCTAGTCCAACCCCCCTACTTGAGCAGCAGACCCTATATCTTTTCAGACAAATGTTGCCTAATCTCTTTTTGAAAGCCTTCACTGATGGAGCACCCACAACTTATGAAGGCAAGCTATTCCATTGGTTAATTGTTCTCACCATTAGGAAATTTCTCCTTAGTTCTAGGTTGCATGTCTCCTTGGTTAGTTTCCAATCATTGTTTCTTGTCTTGCATTTTGGTGCTTTGGAAAATTCATTGGAAAATACTTGGTAGTTTGACCCTCTCATCATTGTAGGAGCTCCTCAAATATTGGAACAGTGCTATCATGTCCCCCCAGTCCTTCTTTTTATTAAACTAGACATAACAATTCCTGAAATCATTCTTCATATGTTTTAGCCTCCAGCCCCCTCAGCAATTTTGTTGCTCTTCTCTGCACTCTTACAAGAGTCTGAATATCTTTTTTATATTGTGGTGACTAGAACTGGATGCAGTTCTGAATTACACCCATAAACGTACTATACTCTGCTGCAGCTTGCATAGTAACTAGTAGTGTTATGAAGTGTGCCCATAATTGCCTGTGATAATGAATTCTGAACCAGCTGAAGCTCCCAAATTGATTTATTTGACCTAGATACCACCCATCTCTAATCAATGCTGGGCAGTTCACAACATAAAAAACAAAACAACAAAATGTTTGTGTATAAAATAGCAAATCCCAAACAACTTACATATTATATCCCAATAAAGATTAAAAACTTAAGATAATGCTTTCCAAGGGCAGTTCCACTACAGCATATTGCAATAGTCCAATCAGAAAGTGACTTGGACATGAATGACCATGAACAGGCCCTCTTGATCCAGAAAGTGGCACAACTGGTGCACAATAGATATGTACAACAGTCTTCTTAGTCATGGTTGTCATCTGCTCTTTGAGCAGGAGCTGAGGAAATCCAGGAAGACCCCCAGTTTGCACATAAATTTAGTTGGGTGGATAGTACCCAATCCGGACAACAATGAAAGACCTGGCAGGCCATAAAATACATAGCTACCTACTCACCTAGACCCTATTCAGGAACTGGGAAAGAACCTTGACAGCCTCACTTGGATTGCAAAGCAAAGACAGGGCAAAGATATATAACTGAGTATCATCATCTAACAATGTTACTTAATTCTGTGCTGATAGATGATCTAACCCAGCAACTTCATGTAGATATTAAATCAGGGCAGGGAAAAGAGTAGAGTCTTGAGACATTCCTGAAAGCAGGGTCCAGCATTAGATCTCTCTCCCACCTACCAACATCAGGCAGAACTGGCCTCAAAGGAAAAAAGATCCATCCCTTCCCTCCACTATTCAGTATTCACTACTGACCAGATTCCCAAAGTTTATATAAGGACTTGAATGGATTCTGTGAGACTAATGAGGGAAAAAACCCTTTCTACAAGGACTAATTTTTATGTATACCGTATATACTCGAGTATAAGCCGAGTTTTTCAGCACGTTTTTTGTGCTGAAAAGCGCCCCCTCGGCTTATACTCGAGTCTACGTCTTGATGTACTTCGGGAACCCCGCACAGGAGACGCCAAAGAGGCGGCGAGATCGTCCGGCGGGATTTGCCCAAGGCTGAGCAGTTCGCCGCGCGGACCTGAGCCAAGCCGGTCGCAGTCCAGCCGAACGGTGAAAGCGACATGCCGAGCGCCGCTCCGCTTTCACCGCTCGCTGACTGGGACCGCTTGCTCGGGTCCGCAGTAACTCCGCCAGGCTGTGCCAAGAAACCATTTAAAAGCCCCGCCAGGGCTTTCTTCTCCTCCGTGCTTCAGAAGTTGGGCTTTTAAATGGTTTCTTCGCTGCACAGCCTGGCGGAGTTACTGCGACCCGAGCTGCCGGTCGCAGTCCAGCCGAACGGTGAAAGCGAGCGGCGCCGCATGTCGCCACCGCTCGCTGGACTGGGACCGCTTGCTCGGGTCCGCAGTAACCCCGCCAGGCTGTGCCGCCAAGAAACCATTTAAAAGCCCCGCCAGGGCTTTCTTCTCCTCCGTGCTTCAGAAGTTGGGCTTTTAAATGGTTTCTTCGCGCACAGCCTGGCGGAGTTATTGCGACCCGAGCCAAGCCGGTCGCAGTCCAGCCGAACGGTGAAAGCGGAGCGCGCCGCATGTCGCCACCGCTCGCTGACTGGGACCGCTTGCTCGGGTCCGCAGTAACTCCGCCAGGCTGTGCCGAAGAAACCATTTAAAAGCCCCGCCAGGGCTTTCTTCTCCTCCGTGCTTCAAGTTGGGCTTTTAAATGGTTTCTTCGCGCACAGCCTGGCGGGAGTTACTGCGACCCGAGCCAAGCGGTCGCAGTCCAGCCGAACGGTGAAAGCGAGCGCGCCGCATGTCGCCACCGCTCGCTGACTGCGACCGCTTGCTCGGGTCCGCAGTAACCCCGCCAGGCTGTGCCGCCAAGAAACCATTTAAAAGCCCAACTTCTGAAGGCTTTCGCCCTGGCGGGGCTTTTAAATGGTTTCTTCGCGCACAGCCTGGCGGGAGTTACTGCGGACCGAGCCAAGCCGGTCGCAGTCCAGCCGAACGGTGAAAGCGGAGTGGCGCCGGCATGTCGCCACCGCTCGCTGACTGCGACCGCTTGGCTCGGGTCCCGCGCGGGCGGGGAGCCGACTTTGGCCCTTTAGCAAGGAGGAAGGTGGAGGAAGCGGAGCTGCCGGCTGTGGCGCTCCGCTCGGGCCGCCGCCGCCGCCGCCTGGAAGAGGAGGAGGTGACCTTCACGCTGGAGAGGGTGGGGGATGGGGGTTGAGGGGCGGCAAGAGGAGCGAGCGTGGAGGAAGAGGAGGAGGCGACGGCCCCGCCGACAGCGCGTTTAAGATCAGCCCACGCCCAAGAGGGAAAGGGAGCGAGTGGGTGGGTGGCTGGGACGAGACCCCACCACAAACACACACACAGCCGGTCGGACGGCGCGGTTCCTTTCTCTGCTCTCTCTCGCTCTGCGTCAAGGCGCTGGAAGGGGCGGAGAGCGAACAGCAGCAGGAGCAGCCGCGCCGCCGCTTCCTCCTCCTCCTCCTCCTTTCGTGGCGGGCTGCTTCCAAGTCTGGAAATCTGTTTTGGGAAGTGGTGGTGCAGCGGCAGTTCAGCCCTGTCGGCCGGGGAAGGAGGCGGTGGATCGGATTCTCGCGCCACACGAAGTCGGCTGGAAAGCTTGCTGCTTCTTCTTCTTTTGCTTCTCCCCACCCCTCTTTTCGGCTCTCTTGCAACGCTGCTGCAGCTCCTCGGCTCCTTTTCCCGGCGCCCAGAAGGCTCGAGCCTCTGCTGCCGATTGAATACTAAAATAAAATAAAAGCGGAGAAGAACGGGCGCCATGGTGTCCGCGTCCCTGTCGCCGCCCGGCAGGACGCGTTTAAAAAAAAGGGGCGGGGGAGTTGAAAAGAGGCTGCCTCTTCGGGTTACCTCAACATCCATTCCAGAGCCGCTAAAAGAGCGGCTGCTTGGCCCGCCCTGGTTGGGGAACGGGCACAAAAAAAGGGTCCCTGGTGACCCAGAATTCATCCTAGCCCCATTGACTGGCCCCTTTGACTCGATAGGATTTAGCTGACGGGATTGTTAAACAGCGCTCGCACCTTTCTTCTGGGGAGAGAAGTCACTCTAATAAATATTGGGAGGTGTTTTCAAGGAAACATAGGGGTCCACCTTCTGCCCACAAGAAATGTAGGGAAATGTTTTTCGTTCAAATAAATATTCATGTTATTTTACTTGGCTCTATCTTTATTTTTTACATTGACCAGTAGCTGCCTCATTTCCCACCCTCGGCTTATACTCGAGTCAATAGTTTTTCCCAGTTTTTTGTGGTAAAATTAGGTGCCTCGGCTTATATTCGGGTCGGCTTATACTCGAGTATATACGGTATTTTTTTCTTCATTTATCCCTTATGGAGATTTGTTTTCTCTTTAGTCCTTTGCAGAATGTTTAAATAATTCTGGTTCTCTTCTTGTTGCTAATAGAGGTAAGAGAATCAAAAAGTATTATATGGTGAGCTCATCTGAGATACTTTCAGATGGAAAGCTACTATTATTTTCTGTCTAATGAGATTCTGCAGCTGTTCCCTCTTTCTCTTAAAAGATTATCTGGCTAATAAAAAAAACAACAGGAAGAGTGAAAGGATTGTAAATGAAGAGGACAGTGAAGGTTTACTTAGGCAATAACCTTATCTCCTTCATAGCATTATGAAAGGTCCAAGACATTTTTTCCCATTTGTTATGATTTTCATATGGCTTCTTCCATCTCATTCTGTATGTGTACAAAATGTTAATGTGGGGAAAATGGAATAGTAACCACAGGATATCTTTTGAAATTGGAATATTTAGGTCAAATTTGTATTCAAGTGCTTTCTGTCAAATGCATGAAGTAACAGGAAAGCTATCTATACAGTCTAAAAGAACTATAATTTTCCTTCTTCAATTGGATTTATTCATCAGCGTGAACAGGACAGTTCAGCTGCACCAGATGGAGTACAATATATAGAAATCAAATTGACTATATCATTACTACCGGTAAAAGGTAGTAGAAAAGCTCAATTATAACATCAAAGACATGCCCAGGTGTGACTGTAGAACAGATACAAACTGCTAAAGTTCAAGTTCCAAGTTAAGCTAAAGAAGAAGAAGAAATCAGTTTTCATGATATAATCTTCAATAGACACTCACGTCAGGAATCCTGAATTGCTTTGGAGTCCTGAACCTCACTGATGGATAACCAGAGGAATTGCAGAATAAAGTTAAAGAAATAGTTAATGTTGAATGTGAGAAGTGATTGGCAAAAATGAAGAAGGAAAAGAAAGCAAACTGGGTATTAGAACAAACTCTGGAAATTGTTGAAAAGATAGCCAAAGCTAAGAAAGACAAACTTCTCAAAAAGGAACTTAACTAAGAGTTTCAGAGAGCTATTTGAAAAAACAAGAAGCTGTGTTGTAACAACATATGTAAAGGTATATAAATAGACCTGGAAAAATAAGGAGAAGCTTTCAAAAGATCTTTGAAGGTTGTAATCTTGAAATGGTATGCTAAAGGATGCCAACTGACAGATAACAAGAGATAAAAGGAAGATGGAAGGAATATATTGAAATACAATACACTATACATATCAATGTTATAAGATACCTTAGAAGAGATTCTCTACTTATAAATCCCTGTAGCCTAAGAAGACAAAGATAGATCAGCACTCAGATCGTTACCTAGTAGGAAGGGTACAGGAACTAAGGCAATAATCATTGAAATGTGGCAAGCAACAGAAAAAAAAATCAATCAAGATTCTAAGCAAATTATGTTACCACATCTGGAAAACAACACAGTGGCCAATAGAGTGGAACAGGTCAATCTACTTTTCAGTACTGAATAAGAGAATAACAGAGTTGGAAAGATCCTTGAAAATTTATAGTCAAGTGGTGTGACCAGCGTCGCGGCAGAACGGTTGCTCACCCCGATAGCTCTGGGGCGAGTGTCAAAATCCCCCCATAAATGGGGGTCCGCTGAGGACCATAGCTGCCTCGAAGTGGCAGCAAAGAATGGGGGAGCTGCCGGAGCAATCAGGGAGGCAGCAAACTCCCTGTAGCTCCGGTCTTTTCCTCCCGACCCATCGGGGAGGAATGGCAGCCGACATCAGCTGCCACAAAGCCGGAGACGGCCACAAGAATCGGGCTGGAGGAAAAGGCATTTTAAAGAACTGATTGTCGAAGTTGGGTGAGTTTGTTTCAGCTCACGGATTACTAAATACCTTTGGGGAGGGGAAAGCACAAGCACCAAAGAAAACCTGAATTAGCGGCTAATTGAATGAAAACAGAAAACGGAAGGAAATAATTAATGATGTCCTACTTTGAAGGAGAGGGCTTGCAATGGAAGTTTATAGCCCTATTCAATGGAAAGAATTACTTAAAAAATATTTAAACTTTGAAAAGAGAAGGTGTCAGGCCTGGAAACCATACTAGACTTTAGGGTTCCAGACGCTGCCACATTTTTCCCCTGAGGGAAAGAAGGGGGGCTGAGGGATATGGTAACATTCTTTAAGTGGTCAAGGTCGGATGGTGTTCACATCTGCAGGAAGAGTGGCGAGAAGATATTCGAATGAACTGGGAGAACGTGGGACCATGTGACCATCAAAGGGGTCAGGGGGGTGGGACTCTTGGGGTTTGTATAACTGGGAAAAGAATCCGGAAGTTCAGTTTTGGAATTTCACTCATCGTGTGCCAGTTTCCTCATGCTAGTAAAGAACTCTGAAAAACAATGGCTTCTGAGTTTTTTTTTATGCAGAAGAGGTTTTTCTGGAACCTTGACATTATTCCAAAACTCCTAACTTTCTTTTGCTAACGGTACCCCCTCCTCCGCTCAGAGGGGGCCCATTAGGGGGGTGCTGGGCCCCAGCCTCCGCAACCTCCACAGCGGTGCAAAGACCCAGCGAAGATGGAAGGGCAGCAAGCTGAAAGCGTGGAAGTAGCACAGAAGCTTGAATCTGACGATTTAGTTGAAATCACCTACTTCCCATCGGAAGATATGACTCAAAAACCCAAAGTGGTAGAATCTGCTTGTCAGCTTGGGGCACAGCCCAAAGACTCCGATTCATGGGTAAGCTGTCGTTCGGGAGAAAACATTTCCCCGGGGTGGAATGGAGAGCCCCCTCCCTCTTCTCAACCTCACTGGAGGACAGTATAACCCGGAGAATCGGGAGAGTCACTGGATTGGGACCTGAGAAACCCCCTGAAATCCCAGTCCCTATTAGACCTCCCTGAAACTTTTGAGCGTTTGGAAGTGAGGCCTCGTATAAGCTCAGCTCACCCACCTCGAGAGCCTTTAGCTCAGCCTAAATTCACCTTCCCTCCCACCAGAGAGGGAGAAATTACTGAAGCTCAAAGCCATTCCGATGAACGCAGGAGGACCTCCCTTCCCTCCTTCAGACGGCAGGGAGTTCAGGCAGCACCAGGGACTTGGGGGGGAATCGCAACTCCCCCCTCCAATTGACTTTTCCCGCCAACAGAGGCCTACGCTGCCTCCAGCTGCTTCTATTCCTCCTGGTTGGGCATTTTATCCTGGACAAGGATGGATCCAATACCAATGGCAACCAGCCAGTTCAGCACCTTTCTTTCCTGGGGCCCCAGGCCGATTTTGCCTCGTCAGCTGAAGCATTTCAAGGACTTCCTTCTCAGCAGCCAGGGGAATTCCACCCCTTCACAACTCAGCAACCAGCCACAACAGCAACGGCCTCCCACAAATCCTCTTCAACCGCAAGCAGGCCAGCTAAACCCACCTGCACCCCTCACCCAGCCCCTCCCCTTTCAAACCAACCTTTGATGGGAATCCACACCACCTGGCTTACTTTCTCAGCAGAATTGAGGCTTACGTTGAACAATATAGACATCAATACCCATCAGAAAGAAGCCTAATCAACGCCATCTCGGATGGTATGAACGTGGGCTAGCCTCAGAATGGATAGCTCAACTACACAATGAACGTGCACCAGAACTAAACGATGTTCACGGATTTATGGCACTGCTTCACAACCGGTTTCAAGATGATGACCTAATTGCAGAATGTGAAACCACCTTAAAACAATGAAGCAAGGTAACAAGCCTCTAAAACAATTTGTATGGGATTTCAGAAGGTTGCTGGCAATCTTAGACATTGGCCAGATCGGGTCCTCCTCCACTACTTCAAAGAGGCCATCGATCAAAACATCAGAAAAGCCTGCTCCACCAGAGGAATCCCAGAACAACTAAATGACTGGTACAATGTGTCCATAGCTCTGGACAGAGAATTCAACCCCCTCCAAAGCCAATCACCAACTACAACTCCACAACGACCACCTACAAGACCTTCCCTCTTAAGACCAACCACACCCTCCACCTTTCAGCCTTCAACAATAATCAAATGCTACCATTGTGGAAAACTAGGACATCGGGCATCAGTTTGCCTAGCACCAACACCTCTCCCACAATATCGCCCACCAACTGCTACCCGACCATGCAAACCCCCTCGAAAGAATCCGAATACCAGTCGCTTTGCGAGACAAGCCATAGACCTCCCTACTGACCTTCTGTCATCTGATTCACCTCCTGACGACTCAAACCAAGCAGAAAACGACCCAATGGTGAGTGCACCCATTCCTCCTTTTGCTATCAAAGTAAACTTAATAATTCCAGGGGGAGGGGCCAAAAAAGATTTAGAGGCTATTGTGGACACAGGATGCACCAGATGCCTAATTTCAACCTCCACAGTGGTGCAAAGACCCAGCGAAGATGGAAGAGCAGCAAGCTGAAAGCGTGGAAGTAGCACAGAAGCTTGAATCTGACGATTTAGTTGAAATCACCTACTTCCCATCGGAAGATATGACGCAAAAACCCGAAGTGGTACAGCCTGCTTGTCAGCTTGGAGCACGGCCCAAAGACTCCGATTCATGGGTAAGCTGTTGTTCGGGAGAAAACATTTCCCCGGGGCGGAATGGAGAGCCCCCTCCCTCTTCTCAACCTCACTGGAGGACAGTAAAACCCGGAGAATCGGGAGAGTCACTGGATTGGGACCTGAGAAACCCCCTGAAATCCCAGTCCCTATTAGACCTCCCTGAAACTTTTGAGCGTTTGGAAGTGAGGCCTCATATAAGCTCAGCTCACCCACCTCAAGAGCCTTTAGCTCAGCCTAAATTCACCTTCCCTCCCACCAGAGAGGGAGAAATTACTGAAGCTCAAAGCCATTCCGATGAACGCAGGAGGACCTCCCTTCCCTCCTTCAGACGGCAGGGAGTTCAGGCAGCACCAGGGACTTGGGGGGAATCGCAACTCCCCCCTCCAATTGACTTTTCCCGCCAACAGAGGCCTACGCTGCCTCCAGCTGCTTCTATTCCTCCTGGTTGGGCATTTTATCCTGGACAAGGATGGATCCAATACCAATGGCAACCAGCCAGTTCAGCACCTTTCTTTCCTGGGGGCCCCAGGCCGATTTTTGCCTCGTCAGCTGAAGCATTTCAAGGACTTCCTTCTCAGCAGCCAGGGGGAATTCCACCCCCCTTTACAACTCAGCAACCACCCACAATAGCAACGGCCCTCCCACAAATCCCTCTTCAACCGCAAGCAGGCCAGCTAAACCTACCTGCACCCCCTCACCCAGCCCCTCCCCCTTTCAAACCAATTTTTGATGGGAATCCACACCATCTGGCTTACTTTCTCAGCAGAATTGAGGCTTACATTGAACAATATAGACATCAATACCCATCAGAAAGAAGCCTAATCAACGCCATCTCGGATGGTATGAACGTGGGGCTAGCCTCAGAATGGATAGCTCAACTACACAATGAACGTGCACCAGAACTAAACGATGTTCATGGATTTATGGCACTGCTTCACAACCGGTTTCAAGATGATGACCTAATTGCAGAATGTGAAACCACCTTAAAAACAATGAAGCAAGGTAACAAGGCTCTAAAACAATTTGTATGGGATTTCAGAAGGGTTGCTGGTAATCTTAGACATTGGCCAGATCGGGTCCTCCTCCACTACTTCAAAGAGGCCATCGATCAAAACATCAGAAAAGCCTGCTCCACCAGAGGAATCCCAGAACAACTAAATGACTGGTACAATGTGTCCATAGCTCTGGACAGAGAATTCAACCCCCTCCAAAGCCAATCACCAACTACAACTCCACAACGACCACCTACAAGACCTTCCCTCTTAAGACCAACCACACCCTCCACCTTTCAGCCTTCAACAATAATCAAATGCTACCATTGTGGAAAACTAGGACATCGGGCATCAGTTTGCCTAGCCCCAACACCTCTCCCACAGTATCGCCCACCAACTGCTACCCGACCACGCAAACCCCCTCGAAAGAATCCGAATACCAGTCGCTTTGCGAGACAAGCCATAGACCTCCCTACTGACCTTCTGTCATCTGATTCACCTCCTGACGACTCAAACCAAGCAGAAAACGACCCAATGGTGAGTGCACCCATTCCTCCTTTTGCTATCAAAGTAAACTTAATAATTCCAGGGGGAGGGGCCAAAAAAGATTTAGAGGCTATTGTGGACACAGGATGCACCAGATGCCTAATTTCAACCTCTACGGTCGCCCAACTCTGTATAAAAACATTTCCCTTGAAACACCCAATTAAATTCCACCAAGTAGATGGAACCTTGATTGGTGGCGTTCCAGTGACCCAAATCACACAACTGGTTCGCTTAGAAATTGGAGCCCATCATGAACTTATAAGATTCATAGTAATTCCAAAGATGTCAGAATCCATCATCCTGGGTTTAGCTTGGTTGGACAAATGGGAACCCACAATCAAATGGGAGGATGGATTCAGGAAAATTATATGGACTTTCAGACCCTTAGACCCAATTCCCCCTACCGAAAAAAACCTTATCCAAAATGACCACCAGAGGGAACCAACAACCACCATATCCAATCCATCTCCTAATGAACCACGCATCCCTAAAGCATACATGGATTTATCAGACGTTTTTAGCGAGGATGAATGTAACCTCTTACCCCCCCACCGACAAACTGATTGCGCAATTGAATTGCACCCGGGGGCAAAATTACCAAAACCCAAAATGTATTCAATGACACCAGCCGAAATGTCTGAACTAAGAAAATACATTGACACTAACCTAGCCAGAGGGTTCATTGAACCAGCAAAATCACCTGTAGCTGCGCCTTTCTTTAAACAAAAGAAAGATGGTTCACTTAGATTGTGTATTGACTTCAAAAATATCAATGCAATTTGCATACAAAACACATACCCTTTACCACTTATGCACGATTTGTTGAACCACTTATCAAAAGGCAAAATTTTCACCAGATTGGATTTAAGGGAAGCCTATTACCGAGTCCGCATCAAGGAAGGTGATGAATGGAAAACGGCTTTCAACTGTCCCTTGGGCAGTTTCCAATACCGTGTCATGCCTTTTGGCTTCTAAGGGGCTCCAGCTGTTTTTATGCAACTAATTAATGAAACCCTCCACCCCATCTCTACAATGGGGTTCTTGCCTACTTAGATGATATTCTTATCTACACAAACAATATCGAACAACACATCAAATTGGTCAGACAAGTCCTTAAAAAGCTCCTAGCGGCCAAGCTATATGTCAAACTTTCCAAATGCGAATTCCATAAGGAATCCCTAGACTACCTAGGTTACTGGATATCAAACAAAGGTATCGAAATGGACCCAGGAAAAGTAAAAGCGGTGTTGGATTGGCAACCGCCACGCACACGTAAGCAACTTCAAAGTTTCTTGGGATTCGCAAATTTTTACCGCAAATTCATTCCTTCTTTCGCAGAAGTAGCTCTACCATTAACAGAATTGCTAAAAACTGGGCCATTACCCGCCAAACCCAAACCTACCCAACCCCTACCTTGGACAATGGACTGCCAACGTTCCTTTGAACACCTGAAACGCCTATTCTCGATGGAACCAATTCTTCAACACCCGGATCCAAATAAACCTTTTGTGGTCCAAGCTGATGCAAGTGATGTAGCAGTAGCCGCTGTCTTATTACAATGGAATACCGACAACAATCTAATGGCCTGCACGTACGTGTCTAAAAAACTGACGGACACTGAACGCAGATGGGCAGTTTGGGAAAAGGAAGCCTTTGCAGTGCGCTGGGCACTCCTCTCCTGGAGACACTTTCTTGAAGGGGGAAAAGAACCATTCGAGGTGTGGACCGACCACAAAAACCTCGAATACTTAAAAACTCCTCGAAAGCTTTCTCCCAAACAAGTTCGATGGGCTCAGTTTTTCAAACGGTTCCATTTCACCCTCAAATACATCCCCGGCGACCAAAATCTACTGGCTGACGCCCTATCTAGGAAACCACAATTTGACAGCCAACGCGAAGAGGTAATACATGCGATGATTCCCGATAGCGAACCGGCCAGCCAAGCACTTACTCGACCGCGATCACGCCGTAGTACTAACATCCCACCAAATAAACTACTAGCGGAATTAAAATCAGCACTCACTGACGATGCTTGGTTTAAAGAAAACTTGCCAGACCTCACCTTAAGGAATGGGATACCCTGGAAGGGAACCAAGATTTATGTACCCGTCGCTATGCGGCTGCCTATACTACAGAGAAGCCACGACTCTTGCCTAGGAGGTCACTTTGGATTTTTAAAGACTCTCCACTTGGCTAGAAGACAATTCTGGTGGCCAAAAATGAAATCAGATGTCGAAGACTATGTCCGGAGCTGTGCTACCTGCGCCACCATGAAGTCCAGACCAGGGAAACCCCCTGGACTCCTACAACCCGTAGCCGAACCCACCAGACCCTGGGAAGAGATTGCCATGGATTTTATTGTTGAACTCCCACCTAGTGGGGGAAATACAGTGATATGGACCATAGTGGACTTGTTCTCTAAACAGGCCCACTTCACTGCGTGCAGCGGATTGCCATTGGCGAGAAAATTAGCAAAGCTCTTCGTCAAACACATCTACAGACTGCATGGAGTTCCTAAAAGAATAATATCCGACAGGGGTGTTCAATTCACAGCCAAGTTCTGGAGGGAGTTCCTACGATCCATTGGGTCGTCTCAAGGACTTAGTTCTGGGTTCCATCCGGAGACCAATGGAGCGGCTGAAAAATTGAACTCGATGGTGGAACAATACATACGGTGTTATGTAAATTACCAACAAGAAAACTGGTCAGATTTGTTACCATTTGCAGAGGTCGCATATAATAATGCTGTACACAGCAGCACGGTGTTACTTTTCAAGTAACCACCGGCATGGACTTCGTTCCAATGCCTAAACTCCCTGTGCAACCCCCCACTTCCATTTCCCTAACGGACTGGATGAATTCGTTGAAAAAAGGTTGGGAAAATACAAAAAAGGCCTTAGCTGTGACAGCTCGGAATTACAAAGCCCAAGCTGACAAACACCGTTCCCTTCAACCCCCTTTTCGCATTGGAGATAAAGTCTTTTTATCTACTAAGTATCTGAGGTTGAGAATACCCAGCAGAAAATTCGGTCCAAAATTTTTGGGTCCTTTCCCCATTGTAAAAATTATTAATCCCGTTACCGTCCAACTCAAGCTCCCTCGAATGTTGGAGAAAATACACCCGGTATTCCATACCAGCTTATTAAAACCTGCTAGACAGTCTGGTCTGAGACCTCAACCTGCCGCTCCCCCACCACCCTTGATAATCCAAGGTGAAACCCACTATGAAATCAAGAAAATCCTTGACTCTAGACTATACAGAGGTCAATTACAATATTTAGTCCACTGGAAGGGATATCCATTATCTGAATCTACTTGGGTCAAAAGTTGGAAAGTAAATGCGGACAATTTGATTAAACAATTTCACGACACTTTCCTTGACAAACCTAAAAAACCTCTTGGAGAGGGAAGGGGGGAGTAGAAGGGAAGTGTGGACCACTGACACTCTTCTTTATCGACTCTTTGTTTTCTTTCCTAGGATATAGCTTCTTTTCCAAGGGGGGCCGCCTGTCAAGCCTGGAAACCATATTTGACTTTAGGGTTCCAGATGCTGCCACATTTTTCCCCTGAGGGGAAGAAGGGGGGCTGAGGGATATGGTAACATTCTTTAAGCGGTCAAGGTCGGATGGTGTTCACATCTGCAGGAAGAGTGGCGAGAAGATATTCGAATGAACTGGGAGAACGTGGGACCATGTGACCATCAAAGGGGTCAGGGGGGTGGGACTCTTGGGGTTTGTATAACTGGGAAAAGAATCCGGAAGTTCAGTTTTGGAATTTCACTCATCGTGTGCCAGTTTCCTCATGCTAGTAAAGAACTCTGAAAAACAATGGCTTCTGAGTTTTTTTTTATGCAGAAGAGGTTTTTCTGGAATCTTGACAGAAGGTTTGGAACAGAAGTTAAGAGCTTTAATGGAAAATAAAAAATTTTTAATTAAGTATCTTGGAGACCCCTGGAAGTTTTGATGGACTATTCAAGATTTAAAGGAAATAAGAAAAAGAAGTTAAAGGGAAGGGTTTTTTTTAGATTGTAATGGAAAACCTTAAATCCCTCTATCTCCTGAAATTTGTGACTAGAAGAAAGTTAAAGAAACTATTAAAATGGGGCAAGTGAAAAAGGAAAACAAAGGGAAACAAAGGGAAGGCGTGGTTTATTTTTACAGAAATTAAAATGGACACTGTGGTAATTGCGACAGCATATATATATATATATATATATATATACAGAAGCAAAATGAAAGTAAGAAATTGTTTTTTGAGATTTTAAAATAATTTTAATGTGCCTTTAAGAGGCATTTAAGAAAAGACTCGGGATTACAAAGTTGACTTTTTAGAAACAAGAAGAAATTTAACTGCTACTTAAAATGGCTACTTTGTTTTTTGTGGTCTGCAACTGTATTAAAGAGTGTCATCTAGAGGCAGAGGAAAAAAAGTAAGACCTGAACAAACTTTGCTTTAGTATTATCTCCATGAAGATTGTAATGCTGGTATGATTCATGACTGCTTCAAGGAAAGATTTTGGATGCCTTCCCTCTAAAAGAAGATTTAAGCAGAGAACTCTGTCATTTAAATAAGAACATAAATGATAACTATGGATTAATAAGATTTGGGACAAGAAACTTTTTTATAATTTGAAATTTTAAAGAAATATTGTTACTTATGATCTGTAATTGTATTAAATTGTAATTTCTAGAAGCAGAGAAAGAATGTAAGATTAGAATAGCCTTTGTGATTTCAGGGCTATTCTTAGGAAGATTGAAAGGTTGGTGTGATTGCACGACCGTCTCAAGAAAGGATATCAAATGGTTGCTTTTAGATTTATATTAAATTTATGTAAGAATACAAGTGATAATTACAGAATAACTCTAAGAAGAAAATTGTTTCTTATAATTTGAAATTTTAAAGTAATACTGTCACTTATGACTTGCAACTGTATTGAATAATGATTTTTGGAGGCAGAGGAAGAATGTAAGAACTGAATAGTCTTTGTGATTTCAGGACTATTCTTATGAAGATTGATAGGTTGATGTGATAGCACAACCACTTCAAGAAAGGATGTTAAATGGCTGCTTTCAGATTTACTTTAATGGTTTTAATAGAGAATTACACTTATGTAAGAATTCAAGTGACAACTATAGAGGGGGAAGGAGGCAAATGAGTTTTGAAAAATTTAATGGATTATTTTTCTTTTTCCTTTTCTTCTTTTCTTTTCTTTTCTTCTTTTTTTTATTTTAAGACTATGTGAGGAATTTAAAATGTTCAGTGATAAAACTTCCAAGGGAATAGTAATAATATTTACACCTCTCAAATTTTAAGCTGGTTTTGGTGGTTGTTGTTTTTTAATCGAGAATTGATGATATAGAAACATGTTACTTAGAGGCAGAGGAAATTGATAAGAGGGAATAGTCTTTGTGATTTCAGGACTAATCCCAAGTACGATGAAAATGTCTATGTGATTGCAGGGCAGCTTTATGAAAAGGTTTTTAGACAGTGTGCCCTCTGATTAAAAATAATCTAGATATGTTTAAATTTGTGGAATTCAAGAAGCTAATAGAAGAATTATTAATGAGTTTTTAGTGGATTTAAACATGGGGACTAGACTTATTTAAATTTTAATGGCATGGAACATAATATTTACTAGAGATGTGTAAAAATTATTAATTTGAATGAAGAAGAAGGAAATACATTGTATAGAATACAACGAGGGATGAAATTTGAAATGGGTTTAAGCATGTACCTGACTGACAATCTGTTCACAACGAAGTTTTTTACTATGTCTATGAAAAATAAAAATAAAAATTTGCAAAAAAAAGAAAAGAAAAAAGAAAATCTTATAGTCCAACCCCCTGCTCAAGCAGGAAATTCTATACCATTTCAGACCAAAGTCAAAAAAGGATATTTAACAGGATCTGCAAATCATCATAAAATAACCTTAATTTTACAAGGTAGTAAAATAATACTTAGGACCATCCAGCACAGGTTACAAACCTACATAGAAAAAGAAATGTCAGCTGTTCAAGCTGGCTTTAGAAAAAGCTGACGAACATGAGCCGTTATTGTTAACACATGTTGGATAATTGAGAAAGCCAAAGAATACCAAAAAGTACTCTCTATGTGTTTCATTCATTGTAGAAAGACCTGAAATTGTATCAATTGTTTCAAGCTTTGTGGTGTGCTCTGAAAAATGGGAATCCCAGAATATCTAATCTTCCTTATGAGAAATTTATATATAGGTCAGGAAACCTCAATACAATTAAAACATGCTGAAACAGGTTAGCTCCAGGATGGCAAAGAGATGTGACAAGGCTTTAAACTCTCCCCTTATTTATTCAATTTATATGCTAATTATATATAAAAGAAAGTTGGATTGAAAGTAATGAGTGTAGCTTTAAAACTGGAGGAAGAAATGCCAATAACCTGTGTTGTGTTGATGACACCACCCTGATAACTGAAAATACAGGAATTGATAAAAGTCAAGGAATGCAGTAAAAAAAATGGGATTTAAAGTAAATATGAAGAAGACCATAATGACAACCAGTAGAACAACCAGTCTTGGAACCGGACAGGAATAGAATGAAGTGGTGGATAGTTTCTGCCTTTTATGATCAATCATCAACAATAAAGAAACATGCTTCGAACTACAGTAGTATTTGGTAGAGAAGCCATGAAGACCTTGGAAAGTTTTGAAATGCTATGATTTGTCTATAATTAAAACTATGGGATTTCTCTTGATACTGAGTGGAAGTCAAAGTTGGACTTTGAAGAAACAGGATATTTTGTTTTCTCTTACTTAAGGGAACTTAAATATATGCCCATCCTTGCTTGAACTGGAAGATTAAAGTAAATATGCAACGGATAGAGATATTCTGTGTGATATTTAATGTTTCTAATGCAATCTAAAGCCAGTATCAGAAACCTATTTTTTCACATTTTTTTCTGAAACAATCTTCTATAATTTGGGTCTGAGTCAAGAATCATTCTCAGCAAGAGCTAAATAGTGACTAAAACATTTATTTAACATGACAGCAACAACAGCATTCTGGTTGCTTACCTGCAGAAGTCTAGAAAATGTAACTTCAGCACATTTCTTGAAGTGCAGTAGTGTGCATTACAAGTTCCTTTTTTTTAAACCCTAACTTGGTGCTTATTTGTTGGCATATTTTCTGCCCACCTGTTCTTCAAAGTCAAGTATAAATGTAGCTGTGCTGCTACATTTATAGCTGGCTTTTAGCTACTGTACTAAATATTCAGTCATACTCCCCCACAGCTCAAATGCTGGGATTTACTTTCATCTGTGATGTTACATAAGGCTATTTTCATGAGCTACTTAAAACATATGCTTATTTATTTATTTATTTATTTATTTATTTATTTATTTATTTATTTATTTATTTTAAAGGTACATTTAGCAAACTGCCTACGGTACAGTGTACAATTGCTTGTTCTTCAAGAAATAATTTTGAAATGAATTTTCCCTTTTAGTGCAAATGAGAAGCACTCTTATTTAACTGTTTATATTTCCTATTATATACTATTGCTATAATCTTAATAATTATGAGTACATAATATAAGAAAATAGGTCAGAAACCTAGCTTTATTACTGGCAGTTTAGTTTAGTTTAGTTTTATTAAATTTTTATACCGCCCTTCTCCCAAGGGACTCAGGGCGGTGTACAGCCAAAAGATAAGAAATATAAAAATATACAATTAAAACAACAATTTAAAACCAAGCAAATTAGAAAAAATGGCCAGTATTAAAAATTTAAAATTTAAAATTTCAAACCCTAAAATGATAAAACCCCAATTAAAATTTAAAAATATTAGGCCAGTCCCGCTTGAATAAATAAATATGTTTTCAGCTCACGGCGAAAGGTCCGAAGATCGGGCACTTGACGTAATCCAGGGGGAAGTTCATTCCAGAGCGTAGGAGCTCCCACAGAGAAGGCCCTGCCCCTGGGGGCCGCCAGCCGGCATTGTTTGGCGGACGGCACCCTGAGAAGGCCCTCTCTATGTGAGCGTACGGGTCGGTGGGAGGCATAAGGTAACAGCAGGCTGTGTTTGCATGTTGCACAAAACTGTAAACCAGTCAACACATTTTAGCCTAGTGTAATGTATTGTGCAAAACCCATCTCTGTGGCTTATTTATTATCCCAACCCAGAACACTTTTCATTCAAAACAGTTCTGAAGCAAGGTATGTCTGTCAAACTAAAAGACTGAGTTAATTGAGTAAACCTTAGGTGGCTTTTTGCACACAGCCAAGTTGTACTGGGCTGAAAACAATTATGGCTGCTTAAATTATGATTAACAAGGAAACTCAAGTTGATAGGCTTTAAAATTGACTCAGAGAAGTGAATGTACAGCAATTGGAATCAAAGCAAGAAGAATCCTTTGAGTTTGGAGCGCATAACTGCTAGGAAAGGCTCTGAAGGCTGATGGTGGTGTGAACAAACAATATGTAAGAATGTGATGAAACTTCAAGGAAGCAGCAAGGTCCAGTTCCAAAGTGTTTCAAGCAAAGATTTGACCAGAAGAAATTATTGTAGAAGCCAGAAGGAGCAGGAAGAGCTGAAGAAATGCATTATAACCACGTTTCATCATAAACAAAAGAAAACACCTCCTTAAATACATTTATTAACATGAGGCCCTAAGAACATGCAGCCTGGGCTCCAGTGTAGAACTAGGTTCATACATCATGCTAAGCTCTAATGTGTCAACTGTCCCATTGGTAAATGCAGCAAAAAAACCTCCTGGGACATTATTTTACCAAGAGTATAACTTTACTGATAATTCTACATAGACCCTATATACTTGCGTCCCAACTTCTGCAGGGCTGCCTCAGATTCGGAACTTCATGGATTGATACACTTTGTCTCCTACTCTAAACTCTTTTGGGGGCACTCTCTTCTTATCTGCTTGTCTCTTGCATTTCCCTCTCTTTCTCTAACACCTTGCACATTATGACCCAGATGGCTTTCAAAGTGTCTACCCACTCAGCAATGAGGCTTATGAGGGGTCTCTTGAGGGAGTTTTGGCATAGGCACAAACTCCATCCAGGTAGCCACCTGAAAGGGAGTAAATCTGGTGCTGCTATGAACAAAATTATTATATACCACTTTACTGAAAAGTAACAGTTCAGTCCATTGGTCTTCTGGTAGTTCATGTAACACCAAAGGTACTGCTCTAGGACTGAGTTTGTATGTTCACAGGCTCCATTCATTTTAGGATGATGGGCAGAGCTAAGTCCTTGGGAGGAGTCTATCAGACTTAGGAATTCACATCAAAACTTTGATGTGAATTGTACTCACTGATCTGAAATAATGCACTTCGGAACACTCCTCATACAAAATTGACTCGAATAATAAAAGTTTTTAAGATATACCAATTACGACTACTGCACTTGATTACAGTATTAGTCTAATAACCAAGGACTTTGACACAATATTTTGCCACTAAACAATCTCAGCTTTACTTATTTTGTATCTTTTTTACCTCTGTTTGTTTCTCTGCCCATCTCAATATTCTATTTTACTTCTATTTTCCATAACAGGTTCAAGATGGGGAAAAATCATTCTGATTTACCAGACTACACTGAATCAGGATGAACCTAATTATTACCATTTTGAGTAATATTTAAAAGTCAGTTCTGAAATAGAAAGTCTGAAACAGAAGGTCTAGAAGCAGGGATGAAATGCTCCTGGTTCGGACCAGTTTTCCCGATCCGGTAGCAATGGCGGCTGCTGCTTCGGAGGACCGGTAGCAAAAATCCCTGGCCTCGCCCCCTGCCTCTGCTGAGCCGGACCATGAGCAGAGGTTTTTTTTTTTACTTTTAAAAGCAGTTTTTCTTCAGCCAAAAACATGCCTTTAAAAGTAAAACAAAAGCCTTTGAAGATCCCACAGCTCAGCTGAGATCGGCAAAGCCTTTTAACTCTTTTTTTAAACAAAAGTTTTAAAAGGCTTCTCTGGTGATCTCACCTGAGTTCCTCATCATCAGAACCTTTAAAAACATGTTTTCTACAAACTCTTTGGCCGAAGAGCTTGTTAAAACAATTATTTTAAGAGGTTCTGGGCTGCTATGAGGGAACTTCAGCTGAGATCGTCAGAGGAGCTTTTAAAATCTTTTTTTCCTCTGGCAATCCCAGATGAGTTGCCTGATTGTCACAGGCTTTTAAAATCATTTTTAACAGCCCCCACTTACAAGAGCCCCCACCCATGCCCACCCAATGCCACCTCCTCACTTACCTATAATTATGGCTCCTTTCGGGCTGGCAACACCATGCTTTACTTCAGCTACTGATTACAGCCTGCTTTGACTGCTTGCTTTGCTGAATGAGGAACTCTGGGAGTGAAGTCCACAAACCTTAAAGTTACTAAGGTTGGAGACTCCTGATCTAAAAAAATAAATAAATAAAATAATAAAATAAAATATTTGTGCAACTTTCTGAGATTTGATGTGTTTCTGTAGTGTTTCACTCCAACTACACAAACACACAGAATCTCACAAAGCTGTATGTGGCATTTTGTGTGTGTGTGTGTGTGAGTCAGTTGTGTTGTGTGTGTGTAAAGTGTGAAAGTGTGAGGTTCCTGCTTGTTGCAGGGGTCATTTTGGGTGAAGTGCAGCTGCTTTTACATTGTGTGTGAGTCAGTTGTGTTGTATTGTGTGTGTGTGTAAAGTGTGAAAGTTGGTTTTTGGTACCTCTTATTGTTTTGTATACTTTGTTTATTATTTTTATTATTTATTGTTATTGGCCACGCCCACCCAGTCATCTGACCACCAAGCCACACCCACCAATTAAGCCAGGCCCACAGAACCAGTAGGGAAAATTTTTAGATTTCACCCCTGTCTAGAAGCACATAAGGAGATTAGTCATGAAGGACAAGGCATTAGCACTAACTAGCACGGATGATATTACTAGTTTGGGTAATAAAATATCTGCAAGAAAACAATCAAACTCAAAGAGTACCAAAGACTCTTTATTTCCACCCTGAGTTACAAATATTCTACTTTATTGGGTCCACCTAAGAATGATTTATGGCTCTTAAAAAACAAGCAGAATCCACAAACCATGTCACTACTTCTAAGATTTCTTCTTGGAGACTTGAGAATACCTATCTACTATGTCATAAAACAGAGGTTGGTTATTTCTTGGTGCCTAAAGGGTATGTTTTTCAATCAAGGACTAGATGCAAGATGAAGAGATCCAAGAGAATTTTAAAAATACAAACTAATAATTAAAATTTGGAAAATAATAACTTACCAGTGAATTACATCTCCCAACTGAAATTTTTGCATGGGCCTTAACAATACTGGATAAAGTTAGTTAATGTTAAAGATTATGAAGCCATTAAGATTAAGTTCTCCTTGTCAACAGATGAGATTATGTAAATCGCCTAGAGAGGGCTGTAAAGCACTATGAAGTGGTATATAAGTCTAAGTGCTAAATCAACACAAGGATACACTGCTATGCCACAATGACTGAGGCTAAATTACAATATATAGTATTCCAACCCCAAATTACAATATACAGTATTCCAACCCAATTCAATTGTAGGACAACACTTACAGAATAATGAAGTTTCAAGACCCTATAGAAGGCCAACAAGTTTGGGACCAACTGAATCACAACAGTTATGCTGTTCCAAAGGATAGATGCTGAGACAAAAGAGATGTCTTTGATTCCACTTGGTTTTTTTACTCTCTTCCCAGATTATCATGCTGGACTGTGCCTCAGTCAAATCGAAAAGACATGCACAGTCAGATTGTAACTTCTTAGAAAAAAAAGATATGAAAGAGAGGATTATTTTTGCTTTTGTTTATGTAAGAAAGCCCAGCTAATGCTTTGCAGCAGAAAGTTAATCCTTTGAAACAAGATCTGATATTCATCCTAAAATAAGCAGAATCAGGAGCACGTCATTTTCCTGCAGCATTAATATATTTAATAACTTCTGCACCAGAAAGTACAAGCATCCCAATGAATTTTTTTTAACATTGATATGACTCATTCCTTTGCAGTAAATTAATATTAGAGAACATTTCAAAGCAATAACCAGCAGTATTGAGCAACAATAATAACCAACTAGTAATTCAAAACCAGTAAGGCTCTTCAGAAAGTTAGTCCCACCATTTTAGAACAGAATAGCACACACACAAATAATAATAATCTGCAGATTCTATTTTTAGATATAAGCTATCAATTTCATCGGAGTATATTTTTTCAGATATATTATGTTTTTTGAATGTTTATTCTGGATGATTGTGGATGGAGAATCCTATCCAATAGTCATCATGAGAATAGATTTCCAGACTTCTAACCAAACATGCAACTTTCTCTCCCCTCCCCAATTTCTGTTGAAAAAAGCATCCAAAAATAAGAATAAAATATATGAGAGATCCACATATATTGGTTGGATTCCCATGAACTTCCAATCTGTATTATCTTGGCTTAAAGGAATGTGTCAATCATTGCGACTTACAAACCGTTCTTTATTATGTTATGTGCAAACATGGAACATAGAATCAAAGAGCTAGAAGGGACTTTACAGTTTTTTTAGTCCAACCCCTTGCTCAAAGCAGAAGACATTATATCATTTCAGTCAAATGGTTATTTAATCTATTTTTAAAAATAGTGATCACCCACAACTCTGGGAGGCAAGCTATAGTCATTATAACATGTTTGACAAACCACTGTTAAAATATACAATTTTATGTGATATAGTCTAGCTTATCTTAGATGTATTTCAGTAGCTAGAACAGTCTCCTTGTTTTCAATGGAGTATATTAATATTAGTTAAATTGTACAATTTTAGATTAGGATGCTTATTGTTTATATTTTAACAATATTCCTGCTAGTAGATTTATTTTTCTTCGGTTATATTTTGTTCAAATCCTGCTGCCATTTGTTTCAGGGACTACCTTTTCAATGACATCTACCTATTTCCTCATATCTGGCAGAAGAAGCAAGCTACATAATCCCATCAGCTAGGTAGTGTTATCCCCAAGAGACAGTCTTCTCCATCATAGGCCCCGCATTTTGGAACAACAATCGTCAGAGATTGTTGGTCTTTCATAAGAATTTGGTTTTGGATATGAGGATTCAGGAATGTGAGAGAGCTAGTACAGTGTCTTTGTAAAGTGTTTTTGGGTATTACACTATCTCAGATAGGAATTATGTTATATGATTTTTATATGGTATTTTAAATCTTTGAGGATTTTGGTATTTTTTATATTGTTTTTAATTGTTGTGAGCTACTCAGAATTATGTATTTGAGATGGGTAACTATAGGTAATCCTTGACTTATGATCACAATTGAGCCCAAAATTTCTGTTACTAAGTGAAACATTTGTTAAGTGAATTTTGCCCCATTTTATAACCTTTCTTGCCACAATTGTTAAGTGAACCACTGCAGTTGTTAAGTTAATCACATGATTGTCAAATGAATCTGGCTTCTCCATTGACCTTGCTTGTAAGAAAGTCACAAAAGGGGATCACATGACCCCGGACATTGCAACCGTCATAAATATTAGTCAATTGCCAAGTATCCAAATTTTGATCAGATGACCATGAAAAAAATGACTTATCACCATTTTTCATACTTAAGACGATTAAGCTACAATAGTCTTAAGTGTGAAAAATGGTGATAAGTCATTTTTTTCAATGCCACTGTAACTTTGAATTGTCACTAAATGAACTATTGTAAGTTTACAATAGTAAACTGAAATAAATAAATAAACAGTTTCCCTTCTTTCTGACAGATTTGATGTGTGTGTGTGTGTGTGTGTGTGTGTGTGTGAAGGGGAAGCTGATTTCTTTATCCCTCTCATCTACTTATAAATACCTGAAATTATATTGTAACACTATATGTTAGTTACTCAAATATAATTAAATAATAAAATTACTGAGAATAAATGATAGCAAGAATAATAATACAGACATTATTACACTGAGTTGTGAATTTAGAAGGCACTTTTTAAATAGATGATGGGAGAGGGAGAGGCAGAGAGAGAGATAGGTACTGTAGATAACTGGATATATTCATATGAAACAGTATTTTGCAATAATCTTTTTCCCTTTAGGTTTTTCCTTAAAGTGGGAGGAAAGAAGATATAAAAAGATTAAAACACCTTTTCAGTCTTTCAAATGCCCAACTATCCTGGTGCTTTGTATTGTACTATTGCAAGCAGCTTTGATACCGTTTTATTTTCTGGAAATAGTAGATTGAACCAACCTTTAGACTGAAGCATGGTGATGCATTTTTTATTTGTTTTACTTTTTTATAGCTAGTCCTCACTTACTGACTGCTTTTGGGACCAGAAATTCCATTGCTAAATAATGTCATCATTGAGTGAAACATCACATAACTGTGCCAAACTTATGACATTAGTTTTACCGTGGTATTTAATTAAGTGAATCACTAGGGTTCTTTAAACACAATATCATGTGACCACAACTTGTACTTTCCTACTGGCTTCTCCATTGACCTTGCCAAAAGCTGGCTGTGAAGTTTGCAGTGTGTGTTAGTTGCAAAATGCCCAAATCAGTATCATGTGACTGCAGCAATTGCAGTAGCCATAAATTCAAGAACCACTTAAAAACCTACTTTTTCAGCACATAAATTTGAACTGCTTCTGATTGAGGCAATCCATAAGTGAGGACTACCTGTATTGGATACTTTTATGTAATCATCCTACTTTTTCTTATGAAAAGTTCTTTACTACCAGTAGTTATCAAGAGTAGCTTTTTCCTTAGAAGAAGCTGATAGTAGACCAGTAGAATGTCCTGAATGTTAGCAGGTAAAATTGACATTGATTACAAGGTAAAAGTGAGAGCTGACTGGAAGAGTCTCCACAAACCCAGAAGAGAATTGAATGAAAGTTTGAATATTTAATTATAACTTACAAGGGCAAAAAGGCTATTGGTTTAAGGCCAATTTTTTTTATAGTTAACTGATCTTATTTTAAGCAGATTTTATAGCTACTATTTAAGACTCCTGAAGAAATTGAAAGCAGTTTAACCTTTCCCTGAAATTTCTGAACGCTATAAACCAGGAGTCCTTAATCCCCAGTCTGTAGACCAGTATTGGTCTGCAACCTGTTGCAACCTGTTGCAACCTGCGTGCAAAGTTTCATTTGTGCAAGCAGAGCACATGAATGCGAAAAGGAGTGTGGTGGGGGAGAAGTATCCTTCTCCCCCACCACACTACTGCTGCTGCCAGTCCACAGAGCCAGAAAGGTTGATAACCAGTGCTATAAACATCCAGATGATATGAAGTCTATGGTCATCTCATGCTACTTTACACTCTGTTCAAAAGGAAGAAGGAAGACTATTGTCTAATAAGTCTTATCAATTTATTTATCATTTATTTTATTAAATTTTTATGCTTCCATCTCCCCTGTAAGGTGAGACTCTATGCAGATTACAGATTATAAAATAAGTAGAAAAATAATTAAAATATCTAAACATTACAACTACACATGTTAAAATTTTAACAACTATACTGAAACCAGAACTAAGAGATGGACAGGATGGGGATGACATCGTCTTACACTGTCAACCACCTCCACCAATGAGTGCTCCCCTTGGTGCTCCAGGCCAACTGGCAAAGCCAAATTTTAATACCCTTCCAAAAGGTCGAAAGGGAGCAGTTCTCACCTCTGATGATAGAAAGTTTCACAGAGATGAGGCTGCAGCAGAAAAGGCTATTCTCCTTGAACCCATCTGTCGGAGTTCCTTAACAGATGGGATCCATAGCAGGCCTCTTCTGGTGGCATGAATGGAGAGTCTAGTCCTATTAGGAAGAGATGGCTCCTAAGATACCCTGGACCCATGCCATCTGGGCTTTACAGGTAACAATCAACACCTTGAATTGGATCTGGGCAGTGGTGGGATTCAAGTAATTTAATAACCAGTTCTCTTCCCTAATGACTTCTTCCAACAACCAGTTTGCCAAACTGCTCAGAAAGTTAACAACCGATTCTCCCGAAGTGGTGCGAACTGGCTGAATCCCACCACTGGATCTGGGAGCAACTTGGTAACCAGAGCAGCTCACACAGAAATAGTGTTATATGTGCAGCCTTAAGGGCTCTCAGGACTGTGTGCACCATTATATTCTGCACATGCCTCAATTTCTGTGGAACTTTAATCTTTTTCTTCTTTCATTTTGATTCTGAAAAACAATTATAAAAATAATACTCGGATTATAAACACAGATTCCTCTATCTCTATTTTTCACTGGATATTAAACCAAACAAACCAATGTTGAAAATGAATTCGCACTGGGAATTTGACTGGATTCTAAACTATGAGATAATCACTTGCTACCTATTACACTATATGAATTCTGGAACAGAATAACTTCGACTATTTCCTTTTCTGCTCTAATGCTTTTTCCATATTCTCCAGGAAGTTAAGGTATGTGAAGTGAAAACAGAGTAGGTAGATTGCAGAAGGTTCAAAAAAATGTGTCAACACTATAATATAAAACTTTTACTTGAGGATTTATACAGTGCAGGGGTGAAATCTAAAAAATTTCTCTACCAGTTCCGTGGGCGTGGCTTAATTGGTGGGCATGGCTTGGTGGTCAGATGACCGGGTGGGCATGGCCAATAACAATAAATAATAAAAATAATAAACGAAGTATACAAAACAATAAGAGATACCAAAAACCAACTTTCACACTTTACACACACACAACACAACTGACTCACACACAATGTAAAAGGAGCTGCACCTCACCCAAAATGGCCCCTGCAACAAGCAGGAACCTCACACAGCCACAAAAAGCCAAAAACCAACTTTCACACTTTACATACACACAACACAACACAACACAACTGACTCACACAGCTTTGTGAGATTTTGTGTGTTTGTGTAGTTAGAGTGAAACACTACAGAAACACACCAAATCTCAGAAAGCTGCACAAATATTTTATTTTATTATTTTATTTTATTTTATTTATATTTTTAGATAAAAGCAGCTAAATTTAAAATTTCCTTAACTTTAAAACTTCCTTAACTTTAAATTGCTATGTCTAAAAAAAAACTCCTAAAAAAACCCCCAATTAACTATTTTTTTAAATCTCCCCGCCCCTCTTACTTCCCCAATTCAAGGGAAAAGGCAGGCAGATTGAGTTGCTCACCAATAAGATGGATTGCAGGAAGGCAGATTCAGTTGCTATCTAATGCAATTGATTGCAGCAGCCAAAGCAAGGCCAGAATAGCAAGCGAGACCGAAAGAAGCAGGAAGCTGTCAAGTAGGATAGGGGGGACTAGGCGATTGGGTGGGCATGGGCGGAGAGGGGGGCAGGGATTTTTGCTACCGGTTCTCCGAACTACCCACCCCCATCGCTGATCCAGTCTAAACCGGGAGCATTTCACCCCTGATACAGTGGCAATAAAAACATATGAAATTAGTAAAGGCCTTAACATAGGGATACTCCCTTGAAGAAAGGCATCCAAGCTTGATTTGAGAACCTTAAGAAAACAGCAATCTAACCATTGCTTTGGAGTTGAAAATGTAAGAAATGCCAAGTTATAGCTTGGTTTTTGGCTTTGCAAAAGTGTTTTCCTTACAGTTTCTTTTTTAAATATTTAACTGCTTTATTAAGTTTTCCAAATTTATTCCACGTTCCACACAATTAGAATAGAATAGAATAGAATTTTTATTGGCCAAGTGTGATTGGACACACAAGGAATTTGTCTTGGTGCATATGCTCTCAGTGTACATAAAAGGCATATATTTTACTACTGATTTTTTAAAAAACTACAATCACAGTTTTGGTTTTGGTCTTTGGCTTTGAAACGGAGATGAGCACTGCCCCTAGAGTCAGGAACAACTAGCAAATATGTGTGAGGGGAACCTTTACCTAAATGACTAAGTAGAAATATTTCTTTGCAATAGTCAATTATTTTTAAAGTAAAATAAAAATAGAGCAGAATATTATATGTATAAATTAACAATTAGTTTTTATTAAATTAATTTTTACTCAGTTTTATGCAATTTATACAATTATTGTATTCCTAGATTCTGTTGTATGTTGTGAGCCCTTCAGGTTTACTTAGTTCTAAGTTTCTGTCATTTGATCCCTGTTACATTATTAAGTTTGAGGGGAAACTTAATATTTTGCACTAGTTAAAAATACAGCTCTTAAAATCTGAAGCATATTTTTTCCTACAAAAGTCACAAGACAATTTCAATGATGCCTATGACATAACAGGATTATCATAAATTATGATTAAAATCTAGCACTTTTGGGAAGAATTAATTATATATGTTTATAATTTAATATTAAAGATAAAAAATATTTTCCAGATCAGATTTACCATGCAGTAGCATATAGCACAAGAAGCCTCTATAAAGTTTCCCATTTAACAAATAGTTGCTTACCCACTGATGTATTTTCAATGAGTTCCCAGGAAATATCTGATTCAATACTTTACTATTCATTAGTTTGGCTTTTGTCCCAGTAAGATAATAGGAGTCCATTCCCCTGTCGTCCCCCCCCACTTTATCCATTGATATTGAACAGAAACATGAGCTTTCTGGTTCATTCTCTGAATTCCACTCCATTTTAACAAACTCTTTTCGAGAAAAACCATTTAAACTTGATAGCAAGAACATCTATTCTTTTTAAGACCAGGCAATTTAGTTTAATGGGAAAGTTATGCACATACTTAAACTCCTCTCATTGCAATTGGTGGAATTTAATATGTTTGACTTTGGCTGGATGATATTCAGTGCTCCTTTTACAATTTGCATCTGAAACAGCATTCAAAGGGCTATGTAGTCATATCCATTATACAGACTGTTCACAGGTGAAATACTGGAAGAGCATGGAAACATCAGATTAATTTAAAGACAATTTATTTGATTGAACATAGCATATATATATCATAAATATACAAGAGAATGTATGATTATGTGACAGTAAAATAGATTTTTTCTAAGCGAAATAGAATAGAATAGAATAGAATAGATCCATCCCACCACTAAAAGAATCTAATGGCAAAGAAAATAATGATGAAACAGTTAAAGCAAACCTCTTTAACACATTCTTCAGCTCAGTCTTTGTCAACAGCAATGGCTCAAACCCGAAATTTCCCAACCGCACCAACAACGACCTAACACATATAGATTTCACTGAAGAAAATGTTGAAAAAGTTCTTTGCAATTTAAAACCATCCCTATCTAAAGGACCTGATGGACTATGTGCATACTTCTTAAAAAAGCTTTCCACTTATATAGCAGAACCCCTAAGCATAATCTTTGAAAAAGCCTTCATGACCGGTTCCCTTCCCAAACTTTGATCACTAGCCACGGTCATCCATGTCTTCAAAAAAGGAGACCCCAGCTTAGTTGAAAATTACAGACCAATCTCTCTATGCTGCATTACCTGTAAAGTTATGGAATCCATCATCAACCAATACATTACCCTCCACCTAGAAACAAACAATCTACTCTCTAATAAACAATTTGGTTTCAGAAAAAAATTATCATGTAATTTACAACTTCTTCACTGCAAAAACATATGGACTACTAATCTTGATCAAGGCAAAACAATAGATGCAATTTACATAGATTTCTGTAAAGCTTTTGACTCAGTGGTACACGACAAACTTCTTCTCAAACTAAAATCCTACGGCATCTCCGGACCCCTCCACAATTGGATAACAGTGTTCCTGTCAAACAGACAAGAAGTGGTCAAAATAGGCAGTGCCCTATCAAATCCTGTTCCTGTCAATAGCGGCGTTCCCCAAGGCAGTGTTCTTGGACCAACACTCTTCATATTATACATTAAAGATCTCTGCGACCATATTAAAAGTAATTGTGTTCTCTTTGCTGACGATGTCAAACTATTTAACACTACCAACCATACAGCTACTCTTCAAAAAGACCTTGACTTTGTGTCAGAATGGTCTAAAACCTGGCAGCTCCAAATCTCAACCAGCAAATGCTCTGTCTTACACATTGGAAAAAAGAATCTAAACTCTAAATACAAACTTGACGGACATTATCTTACAGATGACCCCCACCCTGTCAAAGACCTTGGAGTCTTCATATCCAATGACCTAAGTGCCAAAGCCCACTGCAACTACATCGCAAAAAAGGCATTAAGAGTTGTAAACCTAATCTTACGTAGCTTCTTCTCCAGAAACACTACACTACTAACCAGAGCTTACAAAACATTTGCTAGACCAATTCTTGAATACAGCTCGCCTGTCTGGAACCCATACTACATTTCAGACATCAATACAATTGAACGTGTCCAGAAATATTTTACAAGAAGAGTTCTCCACTCCTCTGAATACAACAAAATATCTTATGCCACCAGACTTGAAATCTTGGGTTTAGAAAACTTAGAACTCCGCCGCCTTCAACAGGACCTATGTTTAACTTATAGAATCATCTATTGCAATGTCCTTCCTGTTGAAGATTACTTCAGCTTCAGTCACAACAATACAAGAGCAAACAATAGATTTAAATTTAAGGTTAACCGCTTCAATCTTGATTGCAGAAAATATGACTTCAGTAACAGAGTTATTAATAGTTGGAACACACTACCTGACTCTGTAGTCTCTACTCAAAATCCCCAAATCTTTAACCAAAAACTGTCTACTATTGACCTCACCCCATTCCTAAGAGGTCTATAAGGGGCATGCATAAGAGTACAAACGTGCCTACCGTTCCTGTCCTACTGTTTCCTTTCATTATATCCAATTTATATAGTTATTACATGCTTATACTCATATATATGCTTATATGTTATATAGTTGCTTCATGCTTATGCTTATGTATGCTGTTATGACAAATCAAATAAATAAAAATAAATAAAATAAAAAATAAAATAGAATAGAATAGAATTTTTATTGGCCAAGTGTGATTGGACACACAAGGAATTTGTCTTGGTGCATATGCTCTCAGTGTACATAAAAGAAAAGATACCTTCATCAAGGTACAACATTTACAACACAAATGATGGTCATAGGGTACAATTTAACACTTAATGTTACAACACTTAATGATAATCATAGGGTACAAATAAACAATCAGGAACAATCAATATCAATATAAATCATAAGGATTACCAGCAACAAAGTTACAGTCATACAGTCATATGTGGAAAGAGATTAGTGATGGGAACTATGAGAAGATTAATAGTAGTGCAGATTTAGTAAATAGTTTGACAGTGTTGAGGGAATTATTTGTTTAGCAGAGTGAGGGCCTTTGGGAAAAAAACTGTTCTTGTGTCTGGTTGTTCTGGTGTGCAGTGCTCTATAGCGTCGTTTTGAGGGTAGGAGTTGAAACAGTTTATGTCCAGGATGTGAGGGATCTGTAAATATTTTCACGGCCCTCTTCTTGATTCGTGCAATATACAGATCCTCAATGGAAGGCAGGTTGGTAGCAATTATTTTTTATGCAGTTCTAATTATCCTCTGAAGTCTGTGTCTTTCTTGTTGGGTTGCAGAACCAAACCAGACAATTATAGAGGTGCAAATGACAGACTCAATCTGCTACAGGGGACTGCACACCAAGACAACTAGATACAAGAACAGTTTTTCCTGAATGCCATCATTCTGTTAAACAAATAATTCCCTCAAACTGTCAAACTATTCACTAAGGCTGCATTACTATTGCTATTGGTCTTTTCATCGTTCCTGTCGCCACCTCCTCCCACTTGTGACTGCATGACTGTAACTTTGTTGCTTATATCCTTGCAATTTATATTAATATTGATTGTTTCCTAGTATGATTTGATTGCTTATTGTACCATATGACTGTCACTGGGTGTTGTGCCTTGTGATTCTTGATGAGTGTACCTTGTCTTTTTATGTACACTGAGAACATATGCACCAAAGACAAATTCCTTGTGTGTCCAATCACACTTGGCCAATAAAGAATTCTATTCTATTCTATTCTATTCTATTCTATTCTATTCTATTCTATTCTATTCTATTCTAAAAATCAAATACATAAGAGCAGGGCTGTCAAACTCCCGGCCTGTGGGCTGGATGGGTCACACACTGGCCATGCCCACACATAGTTTAGTGAAAGGGGGAAAGTTCCAATACATCACGTGGCACTACTGTGATGACGTGAGTTTGACACGCCTGCATAAGAGAATCCAATGTTGGAAAATACAAATGACTCAAACAAAGATGATATAAAAGCCACTACCAAGGTATAACTTGGTAAATTTATTTATTTATTTATTTTTATTTATTTATTTAAGTTGTCACAACAGTATATAAAAGTCATCCTCCATGAAATAACTATATGGTATATAATGTTGTGACTCCGGCCCCCGAGCCTGTCCTCATGGAGGAGGATGACTTTGAGAGTGATGGGGAGGAGCCGACAAGGCTTCCCTCTCCAGGACCTTCCTCTCTGGCACTGTCCCAGGTTCCAGCTGCAGGCCAGGAGGAGGAGCTGACAAGGCCTCCCTCTCCCGGACCCTCCTCCTCTCCGGCAACGCCTCAGGTTCCAGCTGCTGAAGATAAATCCTGGATTGACCTGAGGCAGCGACGAAAAGATAAGCGTGTGTAGCAAAGGAAGAGGTGTGGCAGGCCCAGAGATTGCTGAGTCACTGAGCCATACCCCACAGGGGATAAAAGTGGTTGGAGTTTCTATCTGGCCCTTGTGATGGACAAAAAGCGTGAACTGCAGATCGGTCGTTTGGGAGTTAAAAGGCCTGGACTGTGCAAAGGATTTTTCTGTGAGCTCTTGGCAATGGATATTGGACACATGGGCTTCTGTCTCCGCAAGAGATAAGGAACTTGGAACTTGGCAGGCCTTTGCACTGTCGCTGCCAAGTCTGTCATCCACTACAGAAAGTCAGGTCTGTTGTAAATATAAAAGACTGTGGGACACGTGTCTCTGCGTCTTCTCTGTGAGGTGGGGAGGGGGACAGAACATATAAGCATATATATAAGCATAAGCATGAAATAACTATACGAATCGGATACAAACAAAGGGAACATTAGGACAGGAATGGTAGGCACGCTGGTGCTCTTATGCATGCCCCTTACAGACCTCTTAGGAATGGGGTGAGGTCAATAGTAGATAGTCTTTGGGTAAAACTTTGGGGATTTTGGGAAGAGACCACAGAGTCAGGTAGTGCATTCCAGGCATTAACAACTCTTTTACTGAAGTCATATTTTCTGCAATAAGATTAGAACGGTTCACATTAAGCTTAAATCTATTGTGTGCTCGTGTATTGTTGCGATTGAAGCTGAAGTAGTCTTCAACAGGAAGGACCTTGTAACAGATGATTCTATGAGTTAAACTCAGGTCATGTCGAAAGCTGCGGAGTTCTAAATTTTCTAAACCCAGGATTTCAAGTCTGGTGGCATAAGGTATTTTGTTGTAATCAGAGGAGTGGAGAACTTTTCTTGTAAAATATTTCTGGACACGCTCAATTGTATTAATGTCCAAAATGAGGTGTGGGTTCCAGACAGGTGAGCTGTATTCAAGAATTGGTCTAGCAAATGTTTTATATGCTCTGGTTAGTACTGTAATGTTTCTGGAGAAGAAGCTATGCAAGATTAAGTTTAAAACTCTTAAAGCCTTTTTTGCGATGTAGTTGCAGTGGGCTTTGGCACTTAGATCATTTGATATGAAAACTCCAAGGTCTTTATTTTCAATATTTGAACTATAATAATTATCTAATCAACTTTAAGGCATATTGAACAACCCAAAACATATTTTACCAGCATAAGGCAGTAAAGACTGTTACTTGTTAAACAGCATTAGTCAAACACAGCATATCTTAGAGTTAGGCTACGGATTGTAATGTCATTTTTAAAAAAAGATAAATTAATATACATATTTGCAACATTCAAAAGACCACAATTTTTTCAAGTAGTTTATTGTGGGTGGGAGGGACAGAGTTCTACCAGCAAGATTTTCAGCTGAGAATTATGTCAAATACCATATGTTCACTTTATTCAGTGAATTATTTATTGGATCTCTTTTTCTGCTATAGCTACCTTGTAAAATATATATCTGCTGGGTTTTGTTTTCTCTACTGCGAATATCATTTCTATTGTCATTTCAGACAGATGGCAGTATCCTAAAATCAATGGGCCATGAAACAATGGAATTCCATGAAGGCTCATTGTTCAAAATAGTCAATCTCAATGATGTTTAAATTACATTAAGAAATGAGGAAGGATAGTAGGAGAAGTTTTCTGCTTAAGAAACTGATACAGAATTGCATAGGAAGCCCTAGCACACAAATCCCTCAAAGCGGTGGCACTGTAGGTTTTTTTCATGGAAACTTTTTCATATTGACAGCATTCCCAAGGAACCCAGGAACACATTTCAAAGACTGTGGTATACTGCTAGGGGCATCCACACTAGCTCATCACTTTCATCAGAATGATGAAAGCAGATTTTGCACTACAAAATCCACCCCTTGGGGTATGTGGGAGACATCAGGTCACATATAGAATAGAGGCAGAGATTGTATCATGGCGTTGCTGATATTAATCAATTCCCTCATCCCTTTCTTGCAGACACTCTTGATTCTCAAGACTTCTTGATGCAAATTTACTACATTTAAAGAATACACCAATGCGGAGATTTATTGCACCCAGTTGAAGTTAAATGTGTGAGTGTCAAGTACAGGTAGTCCTCAACTTACAACAGTTCAAAGTTACAATGGCACTGAAAAAAGTGACTTTTGATGATTTTTTCACAATTACAACCTTTGCAGCATCCCCATGATGTGATCAAAATTCAGATGCTTGGCAACTGGTTTGTATTTATTACCATTGCTGTGTCACAAGGTCATATGATCACTTTTGCAATCTTTTGACAAACAAAGTCAATGGGGAATGTCAGATTCACTTAACAACCAAGTTACTAATTTATCAATTGCAGTGATTCGCTTAACAACTGTAGCAAGAAAGGTTGTAAAATGGGACAAAATTCACTTAATAAATGTCTCAACAAAAGACATTTGGAGCTCAACTGTGGTCATAAGTTGAGGACTGCTTCTATGCCAACATTCAGCTACACTTAAGGAAATTTAGTTATGATACAGAATTGTCAGAGACCACTGCTATTCTTGACTGATGCCCTCTTATTCTTAAACAAAGTTCCATGCAATTCTGAATTGGAAAACAATCTAAGAGTCAGTCACTTCAATGAAACAATGTGGTGGGACAGTTGGTTTCCAGTCAATTGTGCTCTCTTGTGGGACACACAGTAGTAATGTATGTTTCTCACATAGAAAGGTTTAAATCCCCTTGTGCTCATTTTCAATCCCATCCTATAAGATTTTTCTACAAAAATATTATTTGCATTTTTAAAAGACTCCGTACTCTGTTTCTTCAAGTTTATACTTAAGTCTATTTTTGTCATTTTGATTATATAACAATAGATTGTCTAAGAAATTTGGAAGCAGCTAAAATTAAATATGAAATGTTATCAAATAATTGAAGAAATAATAATTATTATTTCTTCAATTATTTGGTAACATTTCATATTTAATCAGTCAAAGGTATATATGAAAATACAGGTACTCCTCGAATTACAGCAGTTTATTTAGTAAGAGTTCAAAGTTACAATGGCATTAAAAAAGTGACTTATTCACATGATCAAAATTCAGATGCTTAATAACTGATTCATATTTATGATGGTTGCAGTGTCCCGGGATCATGTGATCACCTTTTGTGAGCTTCTGATGTCAAGTTAATGGGAAATTCAGATTTACCTGAGAACCATTTTACTAACTTAACAAATGAAATGATTCACTTAACAACCGTGGCAAGAAAAGTAATATAATAAGGCAAATTTCACTTAACAAATGTTTTACTTAGCAATATAAATTTTGGGCTCAATTGTGGTTGTAACTTGAGGACTACCTGTACCAAGAAATATTTGTTAGTATAGTATAATGGGAGTATAATCTTAAAATTGTAGTGTTAATTTTAAAGTATTAGAGTGTTTTTTTCAGTAAACCAAAAAATTCAATCATTATCTACCATATTAAATATTAGAAACCTACTTAAAATAGAATGGTTTAAGAGGGCTATGATTCTTAAATGAAGTCATGAAAATTCTTTGATTTTTTTTTACTATTTTACTTTTTATATTTGCATATTTATTAACTTAATTTGTATTAAACTAATGATGCTTTAGTGGTATGATTGTAACTAATAAGCATTTCCCAATTGGAGCAAATTAAAAAACCAGATGAATGAATCATTTAGCTGAAATGAGTATAACTGAAACGTGCGTTCTTTCATTTTCAATATTGTACAGTTCACTGAGATATATACTTAAAAAAATGACTGTAACCTCACTGATTTATTTTTAATTATACATACTTTATCATTCATTCATTTTATTCATTTAAAAAATAAATGCTAAAATGGTTATTACTATAAAAATAGCTGTATGTTCAGATTGCTCATAGCTACAACTCTTAAGTTGTATAGAAGATTAGCATTAAAAGAATCTGAAAATACTTTCTTGTTGTTTCCTTGCTACTCAAATGTTAAATCTTCTCAAGCATAAGACTGAAGAATCCTTAAGAGTCTTGTCACCTAGACCTAATCCTGGCACACACCTGCTCTGGCAAAATCTTTTTCTGCCTTGACTCTGTGCTGCTTTCATCTCATTCTCAACGCATATATGAGTCAGAATTAAGTAACCTTTTGTTATACTAGTGTTAAAGTAATATTTTCTTGCTTATTCTGTCCAAAGACAGCCTTGAATTGTACAAAACCTGCTAACTATGGCCCTCCTTTAACTTAGAATGAAGTCAGCTGCCAGGGCATAACTAGAAAGCAGAGGTAATAGAAACAAGATGGGGAAACAGGCAGTATAAGTTTCTGACAACTCAAAGATGAGTAGAAAATACTTCAATATAGCATTAGGGAAAGGACCTTAGGAAAAACACAATTACAATGGATGAAGGTAATAAAGAGCTTATCCTTAAAGTCCTCTAACCATAGCATAAAGGTTGTCCCAGTAACCATTGTTTATGACTTGTTCTCATGACATTGCCTTCATCTCATCCTTAGCCCATAGCTGAAGTAACTTGAGATCTCTGCTTGTTATAGTGTCCAAGTTTGCTTGTCACAGCTTTTGCCATGGATGCAAGGTAGGCATAAAACATGTTTTTTCAATGATACGATAGTGACTGGGGGTTGGAATCTGTCCAGCTCCAACTCCAGTCAACTGTGGGCAAAATTTCAGAAGGTTGACTTGAAAGAGAGCTGACCATATTGCTGGTTCTAACATACTGGTAAGCCCATTACAGACTATTTATAACTAATAAGACATTTCATGTGGCCATTTTTTAATAGTTTTTATTAATTTGATGCAGTGGCTACCCAACTGCATCTATTTCATAGGCCATTTCCTAATGCTTCTAGTCATGATTATTCAATGCAGCAGCACCATTCCTTTGCAAGAATTCAGATCACTTGTTATTGATGCTCCATTCCCAGTTGGGTGTTCTCTTCCAGACATGAACTTGCAGGAAGAATGCTCTTCACAATACCTCCTCTGGACCAGTGGTGGGTTGCTACCGGTTCTCACCAGTTCGTGCGAACTGTTGGCGGAAATTTGGCCAAGGTCTCCAAACCGTTAGAGATGGCCAGCAGGCCATGCCCCTGAACTGCTCCCCTGATCGCTGCTCGCTTGCCCTAGGCACCATTTTCGTTGCCGCCATGTTCTTCATGCATGTGCATCCCATTGCCTTGCAAGTCCAATGGGATAAGCATGTGTGAAGAACATGGCAAAAACAGCAGCAGCTTTTTCCGTCGGTACTTTTTGGTGGCCTGCAAAGAAAGCGGCTGGCAAAGAAGCCTTTTCAGCCGCTTTCCAGCAGTGGAGAAGGTAAGAAGCCGAACAAAGAGGCAGTGGTGGGGGAGGAAGGCAGGCAAGCGGGCCTGGCCATGGGGACTACCAGGAAGGCAGGCAAGCATGTCGGGGGCACCTAGCTATGGAGAAGAGAGCTAGCAGCCTACTCCCTTCCCTGTGGCCCTGCCATGCTTGCCTGCCTTCCCCACATCCTTGCCTTCCAAGGTCAGGTCACCCATCCAGCCCGTGATAGGAGACGTGCCGCTTCCGGCCTGGCCCAGAGGTGGGTGGCAGCCCTTCAGGGAGACAGAGCCACTGCGCTGGAGCTGAGATGGGCAGCTGGATGTCCCAGGGCTGCTGCACATGTGTACCACATGTGAAGGGAGGCAGACACCACGCCGCTTAGAAAAAGAGGCGGCAGTAAAGCCTTGGCTGTCACCCGGGTGAGGACCGCGGAGGGACATACACACACACGCATGCATGCACGCATGCCCCTGTCACTCCTGCTGCCGCTACTTTTGCTGTTGGCTTCTCGGTGCTCTTAAAGTCGATCTTGAAGAGCTGGAAGGCTGGAACAATGAGTTTGGCGGTGATCTAAGGAAACGTCTTCCAGCTCTTCAAAATCAACTTTAAGAGCACTGAGAAGCCGACAGCAAGAGTAATGGCGACAGGGGCGTGTGTGTGTGTGTGTGTGTGTGTGTGTGTGTGTGTACGCGCGCATCCCTCCACAGTTCTCCTCTCCCAGCTGACAGCCAGGGCTTCGCTACCTCATCTTTTCCTCAGAGGGGCAGTGTCTGCCTCCAAGTCCTTGTGGAGGGACACACACACATGTCTGTTGCCCCCACTGCCGCTACTTTTGCTGTTGGCTTCTTGGTGGTCTTAAAGTCGACCTTGAAGAGCTGGAAGATGTTTCCTTAGATCGCCGCCAAACTCATTGTTGAGAGTGTCAGGCTAGCCCCTAAATATACAAGAAGTCTTGGGCAAAGTCTTCTCCTCGGCCTTGTATCACAGAGCAAACATGCACATTCTTTGAAAGAACTTTGCCCAAGACTTCTCGTATCACTAATATAAATATATATTAATAATAAATAAATAAGTCTTAGTTTACCAGCCATTATACTTCTCTCTCTCTCCTCTGTTTCTCTGAACAATGTTGGTTTTAAATTTTTGCCTGTTTCTTCATTCTTGCCCATTCAGCAAGAACCCCATTTCCTATGGACAATATTGCCTACAAGAAAACTGAGAGCGTCTTTTCTTATAACAGAACAGTAGAACAACAGAATTGGAAGGGACCTTGGAGGTCTTCTAATCTAACCCACTTCACAAGTAGGAGACTGTATACCATTCCAGACAAGTGGCTATCCAGTCTCTTCTTAAAAGGCTGTAGTGATGAATCACTCACAATTTGTGAAGGCAAGCTGATTCATTGTTTAATTGTTCTCACTGTTGAAACTTTCTCCTTAGTTTTAGGTTGCTTCTCTCCTTGATTAATATCCAGCCATTGTTTCTTGTCTTGTCTTCTGGTGCTTTGGAAAATAGATTGATCCTCTCTTCTTTGTGGCAGCCCCTTTGATATTGGAACACTGCTACCTTGTCACCCCTAGTCCTTTTCACTGAACTAAATACCTGCAACTGAGTCTCTACATCTTTTTTTATAATATGATGACCATAACTGGTTGAGGTATTCTAAATGTGGTCTTATTAAGGCTTTATAAAGCAGTACTAATACCTCACATGATCTTGATTCTATCCCTCCTTGGCTTTTTTGGTTGCTGCTGCACACTGCTGACTTATATTTATTTTATTTTATTTTATTTTATTCAATTTTTATACCGCCTTTCTCCTGAAGGACTCAGGGCGGTGTTCAGCCAAATAAAAATCACAGTATCAATATTAAAAGAAATTAAAACAACATATTATAAAGTGGCCAAATTTAAAACGAATTAAAATATTAAAATATAAATAACCCAATAAAATTTTAACCCAATAAAATTTTAGGCCAGTCCCGCTTGAATAAATAAGTGTGTTTTCAGCTCACGGTGAAAGGTCCGAAGATCAGGCACTTGACGTAAACCAGGGGGAAGCTCATTCCAGGGCATGGGAGCTCCCACAGAGAAGGCCCTGCCCCTGGGGGCCACCAGCCGACATTGTTTGGCGGACGGCACCCTGAGAAGGCCCTCTCTGTGAGAGCGTACGGGTCGGTGGGAGGCAAACGGTAACAGCAGGCGGTCCCGTAAGTACCCGGGTCCTAAGCCATGGAGCGCTTTAAAGGTGGTGACCAAAATCTTAAAGCACACCTGGAAGACCACAGGAAGCCAGTGCAGACTGCGCAGGAGTAGTGTTACATGGGAGCAACGAGTTGCTCCCACTATTACCCGCGCAGCTGCATTCTGGACTAACTGCAGCCTCCGGGTGCACTTCAAGGGCAGCCCCATGTAGAGAGCATTGCAATAATCCAGGCGGGAAGTTACGAGGGCATGAGTGACAATTTAAGTGATTGTCCATTAGGACTCCAAGATCTCTCTTACAGTTACTGCTATTGAGGCAGATTTTACCAAATTTATACCTGTATATTTGATGTTGCGTGTCTTATCTGTCTTCACACTCATCTTCCTACTTATCAGCTAAAAAGAATAATGTATCTACCCTTGTTTCCCTGTAAAAAAGACCGGGTCTTATTTTCTTTTGGGCCCCAAAATAAGCATTAGAGTTTATTTTTGGGGAAAGTTTTATTTTTTTCCCCATGTATGGGAGGCCCACTTCTTCTGCTTGCTTGTGGCCGGGCAGAAGCTCACACAGTGCACTAGTGCTGTCACAAGGCAGGGAGTGGAGCTCTCCTATGCACCTGACACCAGCTTACCTCAGGGCCCCTGCAGCCAGACCACCCATGCACCAACACATGGCTTGCCTTGTGACCTTGGCATCAACACACCATTCAGCCTCCTGTTCCATTGCAGCTGCAAGCAAGCAGAAGAAGTGGGATGGCGGCCATATGGGTTCCTGCTGCACATGGTTGCTAGTGCTGTCGCCGCAAGGCAGATGTCAGGGCATGGATGGCCTGGCGGGTGCCCTGACACCTGCCTTGTGTGGGGAAGCTCCACCACCACCCTGCCTTGCCTCATGGCCATGGCACCGCGAGCAACCAGACAGAATGGGCCGCTGGCTGCACAGGCTCTTAAGTAGGGTTTATTTTGGGGGCTTATATTAGGCACATATGTAAAAACATGCCAGGGCTTATTTTCAGGATAAGTCTTATTTTCAGGGAAACAGGGTATTTGGTTCATATCTGAGAGGATGCTAGAGAGCTAGGGTGTGTGTAGTAGTCAAAATTCCCTTGCAACATCTTTTTTCCCTATATTGCCCTTATATGGACATGTTTAATCTGTACTAGCCTTAAAGTATTTTCTCCTGATTCCAACATTAATCCATGCATAAAATCTGCCAGACTTTGTTAATTTAGAAGGAAGCCTGATGATTGCAATGATATGAAATTAAAGCAATAGAAGCAGGATAGAGAATTGGCCATATGTCCCTGCTGCTCATTTCAGTGAAATTGATATAGCCCTTAGCTTTTATTTGAATAAGAACTGCCACTCTATCCCACTCCTCTTTTCCTCCCACAAAATGAGGAGGGGAAAAAAAACAGCAATTCAGTCTGTAGCTTGCCTGCATTAAGAGAATAGCTACATTCGAGACGCATTCTTCACATTCCCAATAGTTCATTTGTGATGCTTGATCCATATTTGTTTATGCCTGCGGGTACCCAGAGAACAATCTATTTTGATTTTTAGGTTTGTCAGAACTGGCAAGAAGTGGTGCAAAGGGGAAATGGCTAAAAGAAGAAGAGTAAATGACAGGATTAAAGAGCTCATTTCTCTGAAACACACTTTAAGTATTATATTGTACTATTTAGTCTGAAATGATATTATATTTTCAGTGTTTATTCTAAAGAAAGTGGATATAAACAGTTTGCATTTGGTAATATGTTCTTAAGTTTTAGCAGCATTCTAAAGTTTCAGATGCTGCAATGCATTTTTTTAAAAAAAACATATATCTAGTTTATAACCTGAAGTATATGATACTTGTCAGGTTTCAGATCCACTTAGTGAAAAATCACAGCTCTCCAGACACTGAACCCTTAATTCAGTTCTCAACTAGGCTTGGAAAAAGACCTCCGGACATGACTTGGCTAGATTATTGAAGACAAGAAGGAAGCCTAGAGAAGAACAGTTGATTCCCCACTTCAGGACAAAGATCTCAGCAATGTATATCTCTGCCCTAGAGTTTAAACACCAAGCTTTTACATCTTGCCCTTCTGAATTAATGCATGCTTGGAAGGTTACTTGATGGTCTTGAAAGGCAGCAGCTACAATGTTTATCTAATGGTTATGCTTGCAACTGTAAATATCTATTTTTAACTATTAAAAATGAAAGTAAAATCCAAAACAAAGCACCAAACCCCCAGGTGATGGTTTACAATTAGTCAGTCAGTCAGTCAGTCAGTCAGTCAGTCAGTCAGTCAGTCAGTCAGTCAGTCAATCAATCAATCAAAATACTTAAGCAATCATCTTTATAATTGAAAGGAAATTAATCAATTATAGCCAATCTATTGATTCTTTCCCTACTTAGGATTGCAATGATCTTCCATTTTATGCCTATTTTACAGTGTGGATCAAGGAAGTATAATATCAGGTTAGACCAAAGAAACCTAATTCATTACCTACAAATGTAGGTAATCTGTTGCTTCTGGATATTTTGGATCAATGACCATCAGCTCCAAATAGCATGGTCAATAGGAAGACATTGTGGAAATTGAATTTTACAGTGTTGGGAAGACATCAGATTCATCAGACTTCCAATAGTTCCACAAAGGAGCTATTTCCTAATTCACAGAATCATTTTGCTTCATAGCCATCATGTTTGTTTTTAAAGGCTATCCTAGTTACTGATGCCACTATTGTGGCTTTTCAACAAATCACTTTCCTAGATTCTCTGGATAGGGAAGAATAGAATAACTATAACATATTCTATAACTATAATATTCTATAACTATAATAGAATAACCTCTATAACTGTCTGGTTCGGTTCTGCAACCCAACAAGAAAAACACAGACTTCAGAGGATAATTAGAACTGCAGAAAAAATAATTGCTACCAACTTGCCTTCCATTGAGGACCTGTATACTGCACGAATCAAGAAGAGGGCCGTGAAAATATTTGCAGATCCCTCGCATCCTGGACATAAACTGTTTCAACTCCTACCCTCAAAACAACGCTATAGAGCACTGCACATCAGAACAACTAGACACAAGAACAGTTTTTTCCCGAAGGCCATCACTCTGCTAAACAAATAATTCCCTCAACACTGTCAGACTATTTACTGAATCTGCACTACTATTAATCGTTTCATAGTTCCCATCACCAATCTCTTTCCACTTATGACTGTATGACTATAACTTGTTGCTGGCAATCCTTATGATTTATATTGATATATTGATCATCAATTGTGTTGTAAATGTTGTACCTTGATGAACGTATCTTTTCTTTTATGTACACTGAGAGCATATGCACCAAGACAAATTCCTTGTGTGTCCAATCACACTTGGCCAATAAAATTCTATTCTATTCTATTCTGTTTCTGTAGTTAAGTGAGACATTTGCTAAGTGAGTTTTGCTCCATTTTATGACCTTTCTGGCTACAATTGTTAAGTGAATCCCTTCAGTTGTTAGTAATATGATTGTTAAATTAATCTGGCTTCCCCATTGAGTTTGCTTATCAAAAGGTTGCAAAAGATGATCACATGATCTTGGGACAAGGCAATGGTCATAAGCATGAACCAGTTGCCAAGCATCTGAATTCTGATCACATGATCACGGGGATGATGCAAAGGTTGTAAGTATGAAAAATGATTATAAATCACTTTTTTCAGTGCCGTTGTAATTTGAACAGTCACTAAATGAACTGTTGTCAGTTGAGGATTACTCATATTTGTTTGTTCCATGGTGGCACAGTGGTTAGAATGCAGTACTGCAGGCTCCTTCTGCTGACTGCCAGCTACCAGCAGTTCAGCAGTTTGATTCCTACAGGCTCAAGGTTGACTCAGCCTTCCATCCTTCTGAGGTTGGTAAAATGAGAACCCAGATTTTGGGGGCACTATGTTTACTCTATAAACTGCTTAGAGAGGGTTGTAAAGCACTAGGCAGTGGTATATAAGTCTAAGTGCTATTGCTATATGTTTGTTTAGGAACAGATTCATTTTGTTAGCACCCAAATTGATGTTATAATGTGTATCTAACTTGAGGAGAGGATAAATCAAAACAAATGGATAATATTGCTACTTGTTTGAACGCAGCTGCATGATACTCTACAATGCAGGATTGATTACCATTTTTCCTCTTTTTCTAATTCATTTTTCTAATGATTAATTATGAAAGATTAAACAGATTCATTGTATGTCAAGGAACAGCATATACATTAACATCCCACTGTGCTCTACAACTGTTGAGTCAAAAAATTAATTCACAGTCTCTTCTCAAAATGCTTATTTTCCTGAATTCTTTTCCTTTTCCTTTGATATCCTTCCATGAGATTTATGATTGCATACAATAAAAAAAATCTCTCTTCACATACTAGTACATATTTATCTTGATTATAATACATAGTTGAAAGTTTTGATGATATGTGCACCAAATGTTGTAGAAGAGTTGCCACTAATTGTTTCTAATTAGAGCATTCATTTTTTATTTATTTCTTCATAATTTTGCTGGGGAGTTTTGAGAATCATAACGTAGCAAGATTGGAACTGAAAACATCTGTAGCTCTACAGATAGCTCTACAATATAGGAAATAGATGAGGGATATAATAGTTTATATTGCCTTGCCCTAAGAACCTGAGGAACTGTCTCATCCCAATGGGACTAGCCACCTCACTCATGCCAGCAGAAGAAGCCAGGTAAGAACCCCATCTGTTAAGGAATTCTGGTAGGGGAAGTGAAGGAGAAGAACCTTTTCCATTGTGGCCTCATCCCTGTGGAACACTCCACTACTGGAGATGATAAATGCTCCCATCCTTTTTGCTCTCTGGAAGGATATTAAAACCTGGTTTGACCAGTTAGCTTGGGACCCTGAGGAAGGCACTCACCACTGATGTGGCTGACAGGATAAGAAAATCTCATCTCCATTTCATCTGTTTCCTAGCCCTTTTTTATACTTTTAAATTTTTAATCTGCATAGTTTAATATAATTACTTTTCTATTTATCTTTTTATAAGCTGCAAGCCGCCCAGAGTCACCTTATAGACAAGATGGGTGATATAAAAATTTAATAGATAAATATTAAATTAAGCTAAATTGTGACAGACATTCCTACAGTAGATTAGTATATTAGCCAAGTCTTAAGAAACAAGCAAACAACAATGTTCTGTACAAAAATGAATTCTTCAAATAAATGTTCACAATGTTGCTTATTTATACAGTGATGATCACGTGATCACATTTTAGGTGCTTGGCAACCAGTTTCCATTTATGACTGGTTGCAGCATCCTAGGGTCACAGTTTGTGACTTTTTTGCCATTTTATAGCAAAAATGCCCATTGGATAAAATGGGTTTGCACTTACAACCCCATGGTTCACTTAATGATCAAATGGTTTGCTTAACAATTGCAGTGACTCATTTAACCATTGAAAGAATGATTATAAAATTGAGTCTGCTCCTGTGGTGCCTCAATTTATGAATTATGACCAAAATTCCAGACTCAGTTGTGGTCATAAGTTGAAGACTACCTGTATATGCTTTCCACTAAACAGCATAAAGCCAGAGGTGGGCTGCTATCGGTTCGCACCGATTCTCCCGAACTGGATGTTAATTTTCTGAGCAGTTCGGAGAACTGATTGTTGGAAGAAAGTTTTTCCCACTTTATAGGGCTAATCCTGCAAGGGAGGCACAGGAAGGAAACATTCTGGTATGCCTGTATTTCTAGCCTAATTGCCATGCTGCTTTAAGTATTTTCAGAAACTGCATCTGGGTTAAGCGTGTTACATTATAAGCCTTACGCCCAGACTTTCTGTCTGTAGACTGAGCTTCACTGGAGTCCCCCACCCCTTGCCGAAGTTTTTTGTGGTACATGGCTTGACTTTCTTAAAGATGTTTAAGGGGTGTTTTAAATTTTTTGGCATATACTTCCAACATAGCTGGAACAGCTATTTACAGAAGGGTTGGCATAGCTATAGAAGAAATGGCTGAGAGGCAGGATGGAAGCTTGGCATTCTGTCTGATTTTTTTTACTGCCTTTCTGGGGGCATATGATCTTTCCTTAAATCTGGATGATTACCTAAGGATATCTTGTGAAGTGAGTGAGACCAGCTGGTATCTTTAAGTGGTGCAAATGGACCTAATGATTGTTTCTCCTGGGTGGGAAACTGTGCTTTGTCAGTTCACTGAGCACAGGGGTCTCTTGTCTGTGGGGATTCTTCAGTCATCCAGGTCAGGGTTGTCCCAAAGATTTTTTTTTTCAAGAGGCAACTGGACTTTCTTGGTTTCCAGAAAGTTCAGTTGCCACTTGAAAAAGCACCTTTGGGACAGGAGTCACTTGCATTGCTTTGGAGTGGGCAAGGCACATGATTGCTCACTGTTAGTAAGTGGATCCTCCTTCTAATTTGGCATAGTAACATGGCACCAATTGTAGAACGTTAGCACCCATCCCTCTCCTAGAAGAATGAAATATTTTGAGAAATATTAAAAAGAAAGAATATATTTCCCTGAATAAGAAATGGAGAAACATGTTTTCTTAGAGGGAGAAAGCAGCCCCCACCTTTCTTAATAGCCAACAGAAGATGTCAGCATTTAAGAGATAGACAGCTATATTCATAGGCAAAAATTCTCTGCAGCAAGGTCTGAACAAAGGCAGAGTGGGATTAGTCCTCACTCAAGATGTTAATTTGTCTCTTTAGCTCGGCATTTTGTAGCCCAAATATGTCCATCCACTTTCTGGAGAGCTTAAATGACCTATCTGCTAAAGAGTTTCATTTTATGACTCTAACCCTAACCCATTTCTAATCTAATGACTGATATTTAGAGCAGCTTTTTGCAAGCAAAGAAGCTTTTTGTATTTTTGTACAGGTAATCCTTGACTTATAACAGTTCATTTAGTGGTGACCATTCAGTCATTTAGTGATTATTCAAAGGTACAAGGGCAAGGGCACTGAAAAAAGTGACTTATGACCATTTTTCACACTTATGACTGTTGCAGGATCCCCACAGTCATGAGAAGACCTAATCCCTGAGTCTCGTCGTTCTCCTCGCACCCCCCACCAAGCAATGGCAGGCTCTGCGGGACAACAGGGCCTCTCATTTTTCCCACTGCGCGGCATATGCTTGCTACCTCTGCTTGTCTGCTTGGAAACAATGATCTTCTCTGCTTCTCTCAGGATGCTGGTACAGGCACCATGGATACATAACTTGTCGAGGCTGAGCAGGGAAACTACTGCTTGTGGGGGGAGAGAGGAGAATGGCGAGACTCAGGGAGTAGATCAGGTGGAGCTGGCTGACTCAGGGCTACTCAGAATCTGGCCCTGCCACTGCCAGAAGTTTGGGTGCCTCGGCTTCAGATCGCTCCCTCCCTCCCTCACACACACATACACACACAAAAACAGAGGTTGGAGAGCCCTCTTAATCGCTTTCTCTCCAAGCCCCCATGCATAGCCCATTTGAGGAAAGGGCATGCATGGCTGGGCACGTTTGGCTGCAGGAGGAGGCCCGGGTGGAAGGCAGCTTTTTCTGCAGCATCCCCCTCACCTCTTTGGATCACCCTGCAAGGGGGAGGCTCTGCTTTTGCAGAAATGAGGTGGGCGGTTTGTATGGAGGATTGGGGGGGATGCGCAGCCTTCCAGGATGAAGAGTAGGGCAAGAGAAGGCTCCGAGGTTCACTTGGGCAGTCAAGCCAGAGGGAAACTCAAAGTGTTGAGGGCTTCAGAAAGGCAGTATGTGCTTTTGTGCAGTTCCTGGCTTCTGTGACATTCTGTGAAAGACATAATGTGCTTTTGTGTCAGAATGTGCAGCTCCTGGCTCTAACATTGAGTGATGTGAGCGGCATCAAGTTGGCCATGCCCACCCAGTCACATGACCACCAAGCCACGCTCACCAAGCCACACCCACAGAACTGGTAGCAAAAAAAAATTAGATTTCACCCCTGGCTTAATGGTCAAAGGAAGAAACTTAGGAAAGACCCACCCTAATTAACTGGGTGGTAAAAAGTAGTAGTGGGACATTTGTACCTTCAGATATGCAATATTTTGTTAATATAGCCTTAAAATAAAGTAGAATCAGTCTTCTAGTTGTGTTTCCTGTTTGCTTTACCTGGGAGACCTGACAGAAATAGATCAGTTCAAGGGCAAATGGACTTCAATATTCCTTTGATCAGGATTAATAGATTTAGAATAGAATATAATAGAATTTTTTATTGGCCAAGTGTGATTGGACACACAAGGAATTTGTCTTGGTGCATATGCTCTCAGTATACATAAAATAAAAGATACCTTCATCAAGGTACAACATTTACAACACAAATGATGGTCAATATATCAATATAAATCATAAGGATTGCCAGCAACAAAGTTACAGTCATACAGTCATAAGTGGAAAGAAATTGGTGATGGGAACGATGAGAAGATTAATAGTAGTGCAGATTTAGTAAATAGTTTGACAGTGTTGAGGGAATTAATTGTTTAGCAGAGTGATGGCCTTCGGGAAAAAACTGTTCTTGTGTCTAGCTGTTCTGGTGTGCAGTGCTCTATAGCATCGTTTTGAGGGTAGGAGTTGAAACAGTTTATGTCCTGGATGTGAGGGATCTGTAAATATTTTCACGGCCCTCTTCTTGATTCGTGCAGTATACAGGTCCTCAATGGAAGGCAGGTTGGTAGCAGAACCAAACCAGGCAGTTATAGAGGTGCAAATGACAGACTCAATAATTCCTCTGTAGAACTGAATCAGCAGCTCCTTGGGCAGTTTGAGCTTACTGAGTTGGCGCAGAAAGAACATTCTTTGTTGTCCTTTTTTGATGATGTTTTTGATGTTAGCTGTCCATTTTAGATCTTGCGATATGATAGAACCTAGAATTTTAAAGGTTTCTACTGTTGATACTGTGTTGTCTAGTATTGTGAGAGGTGGAAGTATGGAAGGGTTTCTCCTAAAGTCTACCACCATTTCTACGGTTTTGAGCGTGTTCAGTTCCAGATTGTTTTGTTATCTATCTATCTAGATTATAGAAATACCAATGACCATGGAATATTTTTATGCTTCTTTTCTGCCTTCTAAGAATGGTCTAGGTTTTGCAGCCCATATCTGCAATCTGACCAATGACTGTCATTGATTAGGTGCTAAAAGCTCTTCCTTAGGAAGATATCTATTGCTGGCCTTTCTGTCTGCATACCACAATATTATATACACTATTTTCCCAGCTAGTGTCTTCTAAGTGTGTTAGAACTATAAACGACAGAAATCGTGCAGAATAGCTTGTGAAGAACCACAAGATGGTCATGCTGAGAAAGATCAATATATGCTGGTTTAAACATGGATGGTAGTGTTTCAGATAGAGTTTTGCCATATCAATATCTGGAGATGCACAAGACTGAACGAGCCTACAAAGGGTCTGCTTACTGACATCTATATTGGAATAAATAGTATTGGTGAAAAAACTCAAAGGATGGAATGCTTAGCAGAATAAGAAATCTCACAAAAATAGGTCTGTACATACCCTATATACCTAGTTGTACATTACTGGAAAAAGACACTTTTAAAATCAGTCATTCCAGTAAAGAGAATTTATTCCAGACGGTTGAGCAGAAGACATGTGAAATTAAATGTGAAAATAAAGTATTTTAAATGCCAATTCCCTTCTATTTATGTTTATCAGACAAAGGACTATTTTATTCTCTAAATATTTTACAGATGTAAAGTTTTCTGATTTATTATGGACACTTGTGATTAGTGAAGCATAGTAATTGACATGTGATGGCTATTGTAGGTAATCAGATTTAGTATAAAATAAATTCGTAAAAAAACTCACAGCAGTATTTTTGCCACCTGGGAACTGCCTTGAAGGCAAAAGAATTACGAATGTTACGTGCAACTGTCAAGGTCAATTTTTTTCTCTTTGGCGGTTGGACCATCATGTGACCAGTTTAGACACCTAGGCAGCGACAGAGAAAAGGGAAAACATGTTTGAAGTCCTTAGGTCATCTGCAAGTTGGCACTTAGGTTCTCAAAGAAGCCAGAGGAGGTGGAAAAAAGAAGGGAGATGTTTGGCAGGAGATGCTGCTGTATCATGGAGCAAGGAAGTAGCAGCGGAGAGCCAGGAACCAAATGACTCATGGCCAAGAGAAGAGGAAACAAGAAGAAGCCTGAGTGTCATCCATCCTATTGGCATATGCAACAAAAGAAACTCCTGGGACATTTTTTTTTACCAAGAGTATAATTTTATTGATAGATCCATACAGGCACAGAAGAAGCAAACCTAGAGCTGAGGTTTTTGTGCAAAAATCAGCATAGTTAATTTCCCCTTTTCCCCATTTGGACCACCCATTGTCCATTGTCCTCCAATCCAACAGGTTCTTTTTATTTTGAGAAGTCTATGCCTTTGGAAGGTTCCCATCACACTCCCTTTAAAAATCAGGATCTTCACAGGCTGCCACTGGAGCCACCAGGACCGCTCACTGCTGCATCAGGTGTATGGTAATGGGTCCAGCTGTTATTGCTCCCTGCTCCAGAGTCCCAGCTGCACCAGTCAGGTTGGGCACTGTTGGCTGCAGGAGAGGGGCAATGGGCTTGACGCAACTGCTAGCAATTTCACATTTCCCATCCTGGTTAGTGCTGCTGCAGTCCTGAGTGATGTACCTGCCCAGATCTCCAAGCCACCAAACTTCTCCCTCAGCTGTTCCATTGATGGGGTTCAGGTGACGATTGGGAGCTTCCACTCACAGTCTTGTCCCACTTCATTGTCCATCTCATCTTCCACTTGCTCCCTTGGATCACATTGACTTCCAAGGAGACCAAACGGTCTTTGGCTTCTGCTGTCTTGCCCATGTTCATCGCCCACCAGATCTTGCAACCTAGTATGGGGCATCACTCGTCCGCTCTCTCATACTCATCGGCTGCCACTCAAGTTTCTCAGCCTTCTGTCTGGGACATGTGCTAGCTGGTTGTGCCCATGCTTTGGCTTGCAGCATTGTGGAGCCTCTCAGGCCAGAAATTCTCCAAGCGTTTTCTTCTCCTCTGATTCCTTATTGGCTGCTGACATCTTGGGGTTGTTGGCCTCCTGGTAGGGTCCAAGTAAACTACTATTGGAAAGCTAGCTTAATGTCAACAGTCCCACTGTCATATGCAGCAGAAGAAACTCCTGGGATATTTTTTTATCAAGAGTATAATTTTAATTATAGGTCCATACAGGCACAGAAGAAGTGAAGCCAGCTCTGAGGTTTTCCTGTGAAAAATAGCAAATTTAATTTCCTGTTTTCCCCATTTGGGCCACCCATTGTCCATTGTCCACTAATCCAACATATTGTTTTTATTTTGGGAAGTCTGTGCCTTCGGAAAGTTCCCATTGCACTCCCTTGAAATATCAGGATCTTCTCAGGCTCACATAAATTACTCATCTCCCTCCCAACTCCCAATAGATTCCAACATTTTCTTCTCTCCCTTCGTTTCTCTTGTTGAGTTGCAAGTAGAGGTGCATTATGACACTTGACACTGAGGCAGTTGGAGGCAAAGAAAGAAGTGAAATGACGGAACAGAAGACTGTGAACAGAGCAAACACTAGGCTGCTCAGGTGCTGGAAAAATGGGTAAGAAGGAGAGAGAATAGTAGATTTCCAGTTACAGCAGGTGGGCAAAGTTGCTAGGATTTGTAAGCCTGTATATAAATAAGTGTGGGAGGAAAAAAACCCTCTCTCTTAAGTATTTTGCGTTATAAAGGAGCAGAGCTTTGAATCATTTAATTAAAATTATGTGTACATATTTATACATGTACTTATACAACACATGTATAATACAGAAAGAGATGGGGAGGGAGGGGAGGGAGAAAAGCAATCAATTGTTAGAATTATTATAAATACAGTGTGCACTAAGTTTGTATAACAGCAACCATCATTGTAACTCACTTGTTAGCTGTGTATTTGACTTCATTCCCATCTGTGCTCAGTTTCCAACTGCACCATTACTATATATCCTGTAATGTACCTTTAAATGTTTTGGCGGGAAACAAGCACGTTGCTGATTGGTTGAAGCCGCCGGCTAAACTGTATTTAAAGAGAGGTTTTTCCCAGCCCGGGTTGCTGGGTTCACCATATAGTAAAGAGCTGTTGTCATCATCCTGGTCTCCTGCCTCGTTATTGCCCGAATCTAACACTGGCGACGAAGGTGGGATTTCGAGGCTAAGAGCGCCAGGAAAAGAGCTGAACTCACCAGGAAGACGCGAACCCAGCAAAACAAGGGCGGAAAGCAGCGATGTCCGGCTACACACCGCCAGCGCCATTCGACCCAGCTAAGGAGAAATGGGGGTCATACATGGCTCGCTTCGAGTGTTTCCTCGAAGCAAACGAACTTCAAGGAGTTTCCGACAACAGGAAACGAGCCTATTTCCTGAGCCACTGCGGTCCAGAAGTTTTCGACACCGCAGAATCCCTGGCTGAGCCAACGCCGGTACAGTCGGTACCGTGGCAAACTCTGCAGACTCTGCTGAAAGCACACTTTGCACCGATGCCATCCAAGTATGTGCAACGGTTTGAATTCGGGGAGCGCAGACAGCAAGAAGGCGAGTCCATCAGTGCATACATGGCCGCCCTAAGAAAAGCCTCAAAACATTGTGAGTATCGAGACTTGGACGAGGCATTGCTGGAGCAACTCATCCGCGGGGTCAGGGACATCCGTTTGCGGAGGCGGCTGCTGGCTAAAAGCAACCTAACGCTGGCAAACGCCCTGGACGAAGCCAGGGCTCACGAGATGTCCACCCAAGCAGCGGAAACCTTACAAAAGCAGGTCACACCAACGGCTGGTGCGAAATCAACCCCGGTCCACAATGAAGAGGTCCAGGCCGAATCGGAGGGGGAGGACGAGGAAGGAGTCTTCCACACCGGGAGGCCGGAGAAAGACGACCGGGGCAACTGCGCGAGTTGCGGAGGGCAACACCAACGACAACAATGCAGATTTAAAGATGCAACATGTCGGCGATGCGAAAGGAAGGGGCACCTAGCACAGGTCTGTCGAGCTCCCCAACCTTCCTGCCAAAAATTCAAACCGGCCAATCAGAGCGCGGGAACGACGAAGCGGCCCGCGAGTGGCCAGTTTAAAAAAGGCGCGAAATTAAATCAAACTGTCGTGAGAGTGGGTCACGCATCAACACGCCTAGAAAAGAAAATCTTCACAAAAGCAAAAATAGAGGGGGTGCCGTGCCGATTGGAGGTGGACACCGGCTCATCGATCACGATCATGTCCTGGGACAACCTCGTGAGAGCCTTACCCGCCATCGCAAAGCGCAAGCTGCAACCACAAAGACTAAAAGTACAGGACTACCAGGGGAATCGCATCCCTGTTCGAGGGGTAACGTCCGTCCACGTCGAGTATGGACACTACAAGAAAACTCTGCCCATCACCATCGTCGATGGGACCCTGCCAAGCTTGTTGGGACTGGACTGGTTCCGAGCATTGGGCATGGGAGTGACCGGAATCTTCAGAAACGAAGTCGACCTCAAAGACGCACTCACGAAGGAGTTTGGGGACGTTTTCAAAGACTGCCTGGGCAAGTACAAGGGGACCCCTATATCCTTTAACTTAGACCCCCAAGTTGCCCCTATCCGTCTAAAGGCTAGTAGTTTTTGGTTAAAGCTTTTGGGATTTAGGGAAGAGACCACAGAGTCTGGTAGTGCATTCCAGGCATTAACAACTCTGTTACTGAAGTAATATTTTCTGCAATCAAGATTAGAGCGGTTAACATTAAGCTTAAATCTATTGTGCGCTCGTGTATTGTTGTGCTTGAAGCTGAAGTAGTCATCAACAGGAAGGACGTTGTAACAGATGGTTCTATGAGTTAAACTCAGGTCATGTCGAAAGCAGCATAATTCTAAATTTTCTAAACTCAGGATTTCAAGTCTGGTGGTATAAGGTATTTTGTTGTAAACAGAGGAGTGGAGAACTCTTCTTGTAAAATATTTCTGGACACGCTCAATTGTATTAATGTCTGAAATGAGGTATGGGCTCCAGACAGGCGAGCTGTATTCAAGAATTGGTCTAGCGAATGTTTTGTATGCTCTGGTTAGTAGTGTAGTGTTTTTGGAGAAGAAGCTACGCAAGATTAAGTTTACAACTCTTAAAGCCTTTTTTGTGATGTAGTTGCAGTGTGCTTTGGCACTTAGATCATTTGATATGAAAACTCCAAGGTCTTTAATGGGGTGGGGGTCATCTACAAGGAAATGTCCATCAAGCTTGTATTTGGTGTTCAGATTCTTTTTCCCAATGTGTAAAACTGAGCATTTGCTGGAGTTGCGAAGTTTTTGACCAATCTGACACAAAGTCAAGGTCTTTTTGAAGGGTAGCTGTATTGTTGGTAGTATTGAATAGTTTAACATCATCAGCGAAGAGTACACAATTACTTGTAATATAGTCACAGAGATCAGTAATATATAATATGAAGAGTGTTGGTCCAAGAACACTGCCTTGTGGAACGCTGCTATTGACAGGAACAGGATTTGATAGCGCATTGCCTATTTTGACCACTTGTTGTCTGTTTGACAGGAACACTGTTATTCAATTGTGGAGGGGTCCTGAGATGCCGTAGGATTTTAGGTTTAGGAGAAGTTTATCGTGTACTACTGAGTCAAAAGCTTTACAGAAGTCTATGTAAATTACATCTATTGCTTTGCCCTGATCAAGATTTTTAGTCCGTATGTTTTTGCAGTGGAGAAGTTGTAGATTACAGGATAGATTTTTTTCTGAAACCAAATTGTTTATTAGAGAGTAGGTTGTTTGTTTCTAGGTGGAGGGTAATAGATTGGTTGATGATGGTGATGCAGCATCAAGAGATTGGTCTGTAATTTTCAACTAGGCAGGGGTCTCCTTTTTTGAAGACAGGAATGACCATGGCTAGTGACCAAAGTTTGGGAAGGGAGCTGGTCATGAAAGCTTTTTCAAAGATTATGCTTAGGGGTTCAGCTATAATGGTGGAAAGCTTTTTTAGGAAGTATGCACATAGTCCATCTGGTCCAATTGATAGAGATGGTTTCAGTTTGCGAAGGGCCTTTTCAACATTATCTTCTGTGAACTCTATTTGCGTTAGGTTGTTGCACTCATTATTGATATGATTGGGGAATGTTGGGTATGAGACATTACTGTTAACAAAGACTGAGCCGAAGAATGTGTTAAAGAGGTTTGTTTTAACTGTTTCATCATTATATTCTTTGCCGTTAGATTCTTTTAGTGGTGGGATGGATCTCGAGTCTTTAAGTTTGTTTTTCACAAAATTATAAAAAGCACGATTGGAATTTGTACGCAGAAGGTCTTCTTCTTGCTTGGTGTGGTAATTGGTGCGTTCAGTTTTTATTTGGTTGCATATATTTCTGTAGCGGTTTTTGAAATTTGCTACATAGCCCTTTTTGTTTCTTCTCCAGAGGGATTTTTTTTTTTTGGATTGGAGCTTTTTTATTGATATGGGTAATTTGTTTTTTTTTATTTTGGTGGTGGTTTGTGGTATGTAAAGTTTAATGACTCTATTGACTTCAAGTAGGAAAATTCTATAGTGGTCTTCAGCAGTGATACAGGTTGAGAACAGATTTTGCCAGTCAAGAGATGAGAGGTCATTGTTTATAAGGTCATAGTTGGCTTTTTTGAAATTGTAGTTTGGAATACTGTTATTATGATGATTTATGTAAGGCGTATATTGAGACAAAAGTCTATCATGTTTGGTCGCTGTTGGAAAAGGGTTCTTTTATGTGTAGCCCATAAATTGAGTTTGTGTTGTTTGTTTACTTCATTTAGGCATGTTCTTCCCCTCCTGAAAAAACTACTACAGCCCATCATTCTTTTCATTTAATTGTCATTGAGAAATTTCTAAAGGATAAAAACTATGTTAGCTAGTCTTTAAATTAACAGTCAAAATTAGGGTGGGGTTTGCAAAATGTATATAAACAATAATTGATAAATGATTTTGTCTATATACTGGGAGGTTGGGCAAAGCAAGCGATCACAGATGTTGATTGATCAAGAGACTGTGATGTTGAAAACAAATGCAGCATTTCTGACTGCTGGGTTCATGACAAATTCTTCTTCTCTGCTTTCTCTAGCTGTACAAAATGTCCTTCAAGACTTAAGGAGAAAGATAATTTTACACTTATAGAGATAAAGCTAAGATGAAAAGAGAAGGCTTATGTTTGAAAGCATGCACCATCAAGAGAGACAGCTAATTTTCAAAACAAGTCAGCTTCTGAATTGTTCCAGTTCTCAGTGGAGTATTGACCTACTTGAATAATCAGTCTAATTATGAAGGAGTATAATAATACAACACTATATTTTGGATGTATTGCATCTTCTTTAGCTGAAGCTTGAATATTCTGATTCTATAACTGATTAGCATTAGTTTGTGTATAATTTTTCTATAAAATTAATCTGAGATTATATACCAAAAGCTGCTATTTTTTATTTTAGATTGCTAAAAGTCAATACTTACAAATTGCACTTCTTTTTCTTCCTCTTCCTCTCCCTCTCCCTCTCCCTCTCCTTCTATCTTCAAATCTGTGCTGGTGATCAGCAGCTGAAAATCACGTAATATAAGCCTGGATCTCAGTATGTCACCTTACACAGTTTTGGCCAGAAGATCATCTCTGGAAAGGAATTCAAGGAAGAAATTACAAGCATACCTGCAATTTTTGCTTTTGTAATAAAACCTCAGTAACACAAATAAGAATCAGAATTGAACTTTTTAACATCCTAGAATTATTCATAGATAATAAACATAATCCCTGAAATTGATCTAAAAAATTGTTATATTAAAATTGGGAAAATCCAGGCCTTTAGAAACATAATATTGGATTAACATTTCCTTGTTATACCAAACATGTAAAATGCCTTCAGACTTTATTCCCAAATGAGAATAAGAAACTAATTACACTATAAAATAGAATGACGACAATTAGCCTGGTTTCATTGTCTGCTTGGACTAAGGCACACACAGAATAACACAGCCATTAACTGATATGAGTTAATCAGTGGAGGGGGGAATGTTTTTTGCAGTTTATATTACTATTAGTTACTCATGGGAAAGATCTTCTAAATAAAAAAATTCTAATTCCATTTTGTTACCTTAACTGAAATATCTGTCTACCAATCCATCTCTAATGAATATTTCTTTTAATAAACTGAACTGAAATAATCTCACAGAGCTGTGTAAAACTATAAATTAATAAATGCCAATTAAATATTGTACTCAATTAAACCAATGGAATTAATTAATAGAGCCAGCTTACTCTTGAGTATCATAGTTCCTAAGGCAATTCATTCAATCGACAAAATAATGACTGTTGAACAAAATGGGTTGAAGTACTATAAATGAGATGCAAATCTGACAACAACAACAACAATAATAATAATAGACACTTTTGGAATTAGCAGCAATATCCAGAAATTCCTGAAGACTTCCATGAAGCTATGGCAAACTAAACTTATGGAGAAGAACTTGGTGAAGTTGAAATCAAACAAAGACTCTTCCAAGGTGACTCATTGTCACCTCTGTTATTTTTACTTTCAATGAAAGTAAAAATAATTGTCACTTACAAGCATCTTGAACAAAACAAACTGTGGCTATGAATTGACTAAAAAAGGGTTGAAAATTTCCCATTTGCTCTACATGGATGATTTAAAACTGTTTGGAAAAACGTAAGTATATTGATTGCACTTCTGAAAAGCACTGAGGAGTTTAGCAGAGACATTTAAATGCAATTTGGCATTGACAAATGGTCAACAATAGCTGTTAAGGCAAGAAAAATTGTTGAAGATGATGGATTCAAACTTGATAATGAAGAGTTGATGAAAGCAGAAACACCAGAAGAGGAGTACAAGTACTTAGGAGTTTTGAAAGTTTCTGAACTGTTGCACAACCAAGTCAAGAAAGCTACTTAACAAAATACATAAAGCGAGTCCAGAAAATCATGAGATCAAAGCTGAGTGGAGGAAATATCATAAAGGCAACTAACACCTGGGCAGTGCCTGTAATATGATATTCTGCTGAAATAATTGATTGGACTCAGCTAGAACCTGTTAACTTGGATCGAAAGACAAGAAAACTAATGACAATGCACCATACTTTGCACCTAAAAAGTGATGTTGGTCGATTGTACTTGCCAAGATGTCAGGGTGGTAGAGATCTCTTACAAACTGTGGAAGAGGAAAAACACGGCTTAAATGATTACATTTAAAAAAAGCAAAAGAACCTCTGCTGAATGAGGTGAAAAAGGGAAACCTCTTGAAAACAACAAGATTGAAAGCAGAATATCGAAAGAAAACAATTGAGCATCAAGTTTCTAACTGGAAAAAGAAGCCTGTGCACAGTCAATACTTGAAGGACGTTGGAAAGCTACATACAAAGCTAACATGGAGCTGGTTGAGATCAGGGACGCTGAAGAAAGAAATTGAAGACTTCATTTAAGGTGCCCAAGAACAAGCCTTGCAGACCAATTCCACGAAAGCAAAAATTCAATATGTCAGCAATGATAGCAAATGTCGCTTATGCAACTTGAAACAGTGAATCAACTTATCAATGGCTGCAGCAAAATCTCACAGACTGATTATCTACAATGTCATACTGAGTTGCCAAAATTATACGTTAGAAACTTTGCCAGACTTTTGGGTTCAAATCAGGAGTGAAATCCAGTTCTGACAAGTTCTGGAGAACCAATAGTAGAAATTTTGAGTAGTTTGGAGAATTGGCAAATACCACCTCTGGCTAGCCCCAGAGTGGGATGGGGATGGAGATTTTGCAATATCCTTCCCCCAAGAATGGGGAGAGAATGGAGATTTTGCAGTATCCTTCTCCTGCCACGCCCACCAAGCCATGCTAGGCCCACCAAGCCATGCTCAAAAACTGGTAGTAAAAAAATTTGGATTTCACCACTAGTTCAAATACAGCAAAATTTACTGGGAACACCAAATTGACAAAGTTCTTGAAAATGAACAAGTCAAGAACCTGTGGGACTTTTGGATCCAAACAGATAGACATCTGAAACATAACACACCAGATATCACTATTGTAGAAAAGAAAAAAGTCTGGTTAATTGATATTGCAATACCAGGTGATGCATAAATTGAAGAGAAACAGCTAGAAAAAATAATAAAATATCATGATTGAAGTTGCAAATTGAAGTTGAGCGACTATGGAGAAAGAAATCAATGGTTGTACCAATAGTATTAGGAGCCCTTGGAGCAATACTCAAGGGCTGCCTAGATACATGGAAATTTTGAAATAATTAGATCTGAATAGCCTGACTTTGAAGAAAATTTGGCACAGCCTATATACTCAAACACTACCTTAATAGCTCTTAGGTCCTTGGTTAGGATTTGAACTGTTAAGTTTTTACCAGTACTAAATCGAATTGAAGATTAAATCTTTAATCATCATCATCATCCCAAGTCCTTGGTAAGGACTCAATAGGTAGACAAAAATGCCAAACTCAGTCTAAATATTTGACTGTGTGATGATTAATAACAAAAACAACAACAACTGGATGACAGATTAAATGTATGGAAAACCAAAGCTTTGCATGGACAGCACTTGAAAAACAATGAAAGAAAATATGATAACAAATTGACATGGGTATGGCTTAAGATGGGAACCATCAAGAAAGAAATTGAAGGTTTAATACTTGCTGCTCAAGAACAAGCCCTAAAAACTAATGCCATGAAAGCAAAGATACAAAAATCCACTGACAATCCTAACTGCCAACTTTGTAATCACAAAGTTGAAACTATTTCACATTTAATATGTGAGTACAGTAAAATCGCTCAAATTGATTACAAAGCTAGACATGACTGAGTTGGTAAATTGATCCACTGGTCATTATGTAAAAAATACAACTTACCTGTATCTGAAAAGTATTGGAAATATAAAGTGGAAAAAGTTGTCGAAAATGAGAAGGTGAAGATCTTTGTTGGACTTTCGAATATAGACGGATTGTCATTTGGAACACAACATGCCAGATATCACAGTTGTTGAAAACTGAAGCATACAATTTATTGATATTAACTGTATCAGGAGACGCCAGACTCTATCTACATGTACCCATCAGACCAGCCCACAGACGCTTTCTCAGGTTCAGTTATGCCGGAGCCCACTTTCAATACAGGGCCCTGCCCTTCGGTCTATCTTCCGCTCCTCGTACCTTCACCAAGATTCTGGATGCTGTGGCGGCCCACCTTCGCACAATTCCAGTAAGAATGCAATGTTACCTGGACGATATATTGATTCTGTCATCTTCCGCCCAGCAGGCATTAAGGGACTTACAGGTAACAATTCAATCCCTACAGGATCTCGGCTTTTCGGTCAACAGAGCAAAGAGCCATCTAGTGCCTACGACCGAAATTGTCCATCTGGGAGCGAGAATCAACACCAGATCCTGCCAGGTGTTTCTTTCCCGAGACCGTCTCCTCAACATAAGAGACACGACAAAAAAGGTAAAGGCACTCAAGAGGGTTCCACTTTCACTGCTCTCACAGTTATTGGGAAAGATGGTCTCTTGTCTGTCGATCGTGCCCTGGGCACGTCTTCACTCACGACCCCTACAATGGTTATTTCTCGCACACCAAAGAACAGGCAACAGCCACACCGAAATCAGAATTCCTCTGCCCCCAAAGGTCAGAAAGTCTCTACAGTGGTGGCTATCTCCAGCCCTGACAAAGGGCTGCTCATTCCAGGAACATTGCCGTCTTGTCCTCACCACGGATGCAAGCCTCTACGGCTGGGGTGCCCACCTATTAGACCAGGTCCCCCAACGACCTCAAGAACGACATCAACTGGTTGGAAATGAGAGCTGCTGATCTAGCTCTCAGGTACTTCCAAGCGCAGCTATCAAACCATCATGTGCTACTGCTGACGGACAACACTACCACGAAGGCCCATGTCAAGGAGGCACCCGATCCCGCATATTGATGAAAGAGGCTGCAGCCATAGGCCTGTGGGCAGAAAATCATCTTCTCTCACTACAGGCAGCCCACATACCCAGAGTCGCCAACACACAAGCGGATTGGCTGAGCAGGACGACCATCGATCAATCAGAGTGGCAACTGCATCCGGATCTGTTTCTCACAATCACGATCAAATTCGGGCAACCCATAGTAGACCTGTTTGCCAGCCCGACCAACAAACAACTTCCAAGATTCTTCTCCAGGTTCCAAACCCCAGGAGCAGAAGGAACGAACTGAAAAGAATCACGAAATATTGCAACCTGGCCATCGAAACTACATGATTATGGATGAAACATGTAACAGTGATACCCATTGTCTTCGGGGCACTTGGTACCATATCCAAGAATTTTACAAAATATAGCAAGAAATAGCAGTTTCCTGTAATAACACCAGTAGTACTGCAAAAAAACTGTGCTACTCAGAAGATTGTACATTTTAAGAAGATACTTGGTTGATACCTAGGATGCTGGCAGCAACCTGTATCAACCATCAGCGCCAGTCAATGATATTTGTGATACATTTTTAAATGTTCAGTTGATAGAGTGTCATGTTTAATGAATAAAAGAGACAAGAAGAAGAAGAAGAAGAAGAAGAAGAAGAAGAAGAAGAAGAAGAAGAAGAAGAAGAAGAAGAAGAAGAAGAAGAAGAAGAAGAAGAAGAAGAAGAAGTAGTCAATTACTAGAATACAAACAGAACTAAAAGCCTTTGTTGTCATATACAGTAATATTTAAAGGACCATAGGATTTTCACAAGTGTCTATAATAGTGATAGCGAACCTTTTAGATACCGAATGCCCAAACTATGTGCCTGTGCAAGCCCAAACTGAAAGATGTGTGCGTGTACGAACATGTGTGAATGCCAAAGATTCGAAGGCCAGCTGGCCAGCGGAAGGTGAGGCATCCCAACACTGGCAGAGTGGCAAGAGGTAAGGTAAGAGGTATTTTTATTTTGCGAACTTCTGTTTCATCGTTTGCAGGGAAACAGAAGCCCATGAAAGAAACCTGGGGCGATGGCCTCGGGTGATCTGACCTGGGAGATGGCCTGGGGCGATGGCGCGCATGCCAGCAGAGAGAGCTATGCGTGCCACCTCTGGCACACCTGCCATAGGTTTGCCATCACAAGTCTATAACTTTCAAGGATTTAAGGCACAGTTTTTTTTTCATTATCTAAATATAGTCATTTTAGATGGAGATGTGAAGATATATTCCAGTATTAATGTAATCTCATATGGACTACTGCAATGTGCTCTATACAGAGCTATCCTTGAAAAGTATTTGGAAGGTACAACTGGTGCAGAATGTAGCTTTGCAGTTTTGTGCTCTTCTAGATCAGCTGATGTCATACTTCTGTGAACCGCATTGGCTAGTAGCTTACTTCCAGGTTCAATTCAAGGCCCTGGTAATGACCGATAAAGCTTTCATGGAATGGGACCAGGATATTTGAGGGACCATCTTTTGCCAATTTCACCTTCCAATCCCAGGCCCAAAAGCAGGGGCATGCTTTAGGTCTCATGAGCTAGAGCAGTGATGATTAACCTTTTCGGCACTGAGTACTGAAACTGGAGTGCGCATGCCAGAGCAGCTGCTCTCTTCCAGGTTCCGTGAAAAGTCTGTGTTTTTGGAACACCAGAAGCGTCGCAGCAAGACAGACGGGGAAAAGCGAGCTCCGCTGAGCTTTGCGAATCCTCTGGCCGACGAACCGCCATTTGAGGGGTCTTCAGACTGGAGCTGTCCTGTAGAGATGGTGAAGAAGAAGAGGCACCTCGGACAACTGAGAGGAACTGGCAAGTTCCTCAGAGGTTGGAGGAAATCTCTTTCACTCAATGGCGGGGGAGATGGCTATGGCAGCCATCACTAAGCTGGTGTCACCAGACCAAGTTATTGAGCAGGACCAGTGAACTGGATGAAATATTGAAGCCAGGTGAGTGAATACCAACTCACAAAAAAGCACTGTAAACTTGACATTTGCAAAAAAAAATTTGGCGGTGGAACAGCGGCTAAATTAAGAAGGACTCTAAACACAGCAAACAAAAGAAATGGAAGCAGTACCTAAAGACCCAAGAGAAATTTTAAAATTGAAGTAGAGACCCCTCAAATAAAAAAGAAAACATAAGGGAACCTCTAATCAAAGCCGGAAAATTTGGAAAATTTGGAAACTTTTAAAATTGGTTACAGACTACAAAAAGAAAAAAATGAAAAAAACCGGAGGATTTAAAACCACAATGTGGTGGAATATCTCTGATTTTCTTTTTCCTCAATGAATTTGAACTAAGTAAATTGGGATACAGATTTTAAACGGAACTAATTGGGAAAATAAAAAGTTAAAACAAAACTCTAAGTAAAGGAAACAAAATGGATACCTTTGCTAATTGTGGATTAGAACTGTGGATTGGAAAGTGACACCGTCAGGTGGAAGAGAAAATTACATGGACTAACAATTATTGTGGAAAACTTTTCTATGGTGGTGATAAGGCTGGTGAGAACCGAAAGGGAGGACTTTGTCAATAAACAGTTTGACTTTGATAATAAGAACTGCAACTCCAAAAAAATGGCACAGGGAATAATTGAAATGATGAAAAAGATGCATATGACTTTTAAGCAAGAAATAAAAGTATGGAAAACAGGATCCAGAAGAAACAAGAACTGCTCCAGAACTGGTGGTAAATAAAGAATCCATGAAGCAAGAAAGGGCATTGGAAGAGGAAGAAAAAAATACTAATGATGAACTATTAAGTGATTATGTAATTTTAAAACAGTTTAAGGGGAGACGCAAAAAGGGAGAAAATAAAAAGGGAAATAGCACAAAGAAGCTGATGAAAGTAAATGAAAAAATACTGAAAACAAGAAGGGGGGAAAAAGAACAAGGTGGGAAGGAAGGAACAAAGGAAGAAAGAAGGGAAGGGAAAAAATACAAAGTCAAAGGACTAGATAGGGACTAATAGAGAGAAACAAAAAATGGGGGAAGAGGAAAAAAGAAGATTGGATAGAAATATAGGACAAGCAAAGAGAGCAAGGAATTTTAAGAAGAAGAAAAAAAGAAGGAAACTGAAATAAATTAAAGATTGAAATATTAATGAGAAGGGAATATATAAATATTGGACTCTTTGAAACGATGGAAATGCCTGCTTGTGTTTTATTTTCTTTATAAGATTATGAATAACAATTTTAAAATGTAAAACGTTTTGAAATGTAAAGAGATGAATGATGCTGATGCTATGGAGATTGAAAAGAAAGAAATTAGCAAATGGGAATATAGGGTTTTAATATAAATGGGAAAAGAAAAAGGGGGGAGGGATAGATTTGGCTAAAGATTAAAATTGGGGATGGAGGGTTAGATTAGAATTTTTAAGAGAAATGCAAATAGGGAAATTAAAAAAAGGGGGGGAAGGAAAATATATTGATAAAAGCATATAAGAGGTGTTGGAAAAAACTGAACTGGATGTAAACATGTACCTGGATGATATTTTGTTCAGAAAAGATACATTGTATGTTATTTGTGTGTAAAAAATAAAAAAAATTCTTAAAAAAAAAAGGAAGAAAAATCTGTGTTTTCCAGAATATGTCTGGTTTTTGTTCAATTTCTTTCCAGGTGGGGAAAAATAAAAACTCTCCCAAAAGTCCAGGAGATGAGCAACGGAAACCAAACAGAGACACAGTGCCTTCAATTACGTCACTCGTGCAAAAACTGGGCAGGCAATTGGGGCAGGGTGGGGTCTGCGCATAAGGTGGCAGCCCAGGCTAAAGTGCTGCCAGAGTTCCAGAGGGTCAGGCTGGGTGCTGAAGTGAGCAGGCATCCTGCCTGCAGCATCCATACCAGCTGCCCTTTCCTGGCCAGAGCTGGAATGCTCCGGCGTTTAAGTGCCAGTAGTTGCCAGCCTTCCCTCTGGCAGACCTGGGCAGCTGCTGGAGAGAGATGCGCCCATTTCAGTGCCTGGTGCCCAGATGCCCTCACTTCCCCCAAGCATTTCTTTGCTAACCTGATTTCCAACTCCATCACGTTTCTTGCCGTCATGTGCAAGGAAAGAAAAGTTTGTGGGACTAAAAAAAAAAGTTCAATCAATCAATTCTAACTTTGCAAGATTTTTTTTTTATGAGAAGTAGGAATTGATTGATTGAACTGTTTTCTTTAGTCCCACAAACTTTTCTTTCCCTGAACAGGACGGCGAGAAACGCGATAGAGCTGGAAATCAGTTTAGCAAAGAAATACTCAGGGGAAGCGAGGACATCTGAGTGGTGGTGGGTGGGGCAGGCTCTGCAGTATGGTGCTGCAATGGAGAAATTGGAAATGGAGAGGCCGGCACGAGGGAAGGAGGAGGAGCAGGGAGAAGAAAGAGAGAAAGCAGCTCCATTTCCCGTTTCTCCATTGCAGCACAGTGCCCAGGATCCACTTTGATGGGGAGGGGGGGTAATTTAACTGGTTTGCCCAGGGTCAGGTTGGCCATCGCAGGAAGCTTTTGCTGCTTGTGCGGTGGCACTGGAGGATGGGGATGGGCCACCCCCTCCCCCACAACAGCCGACCGTGGGCGAACTGGTTGTTAAATTATCTGAATCCCACCATGGCCTTTAACATAATGATTTTGCCAACAAAATTTGGCATCCAGGATCATGGTAGATCTGCTGCAGTGACTATTCTATTATTGACTGATGTGATTACATAAGCTGTTAATTTTGTTTTATAATTTTTGCATCACTCTGATTGTTTTTAAATTGTATTGTTCTGATTTTTTTTATCTTTTTAACTGCTTATGAGCCATCTAGAGCCACATCCTTGAGATGATGACTATATAAATTGGAAAAATAAATAAATGATCATCGGAGAGGAAGTGCACACAGAGACTGTCACTGAAACAGAACATCTGTATTTTAAACTGACATCAGAACAATTTTTAAATAAGCTTTCAAAACTATTCAACGGATATAGTATACATTGGTTAAAAATAAAATGTTCTACTACTTCATGTTGCTTTCTCACAGAGCTGTAAAATACCACTGATATTGGCATACTGCTTTGTCTGGGCCAAGCTTCATCAGTCCCTTTATGCTGAATCTCTTGCAGCTATTATTTGGCACAGCTGTGACTTCAGAATTATGTTCTGTAACTGAGATTAAATGGTTTCAGCCATTTATCAATTTGAAAAATATAATTTTCTTAAAAGTTCTAAAAAGGAAGGTACAAGCTGATATTATCTTGATAAGGAAGAAATCAAAGAGAGAGCTAAAAGTGCAAGAAAGAAAAAATAATAAAATAAAAATATACAAATATACAAAGAAGTAGCTTCTTATCTTCATTATATTTTATTTATATAAATAACATTTCGAAGAGGTCTCACGTCATCTTCAGACCGGAGTTTTTGGCTTTGTGCTTATGCGAGCAAAAGTGTGGTATTAACTGCTGTTTCTCTATAAATACTGGTGTGGGGGAGTGTTTTTTGAAATGCTGGCCTAGCTGCTGCAAGCTGATTGGTTGGCTGCATTGCTACATCATGATTGGTTAATGGAGTTAACCAGATTCAAACCCAAACCCATCCCATAGACAAAATACAACCACCATCCAGAAGCCAAACCATGTCGGCATCGCCAGCTGCTATACACACACCCCCACGGATCCCCACGCAAACCAATCTGACACATGCCATCAGCACATGACAGGACCTCGAACTCGGAACCAGACCAGGGCCCAAAATGCTACATCCCACACAAACATCAACTCCATTAACCAATCATGATGTAGCAATGCAGCCAACCAATTAGCTTGCAGCAGCTAGGCCAGCATTTCAAAAAACACCCCCCAACCAGTATTTATAGAGAAACTGCAGTTAATACCACACCTTTGCTCGCATAAGCACAAAGCCAAAAACTCCAGTCTGAAGATGACGAGTGAGACCTCATCGAAAAGTTGCCTAAATACTTTCAACCTTACACGGGAAAAGACCCGAACATACCAAAACCTGCATACATATACCCGTGAAAACCTACAAAAACATATATAACATATATGAATATAATTCAATTCAATAAAAATAATTTTTTGTCTGACTTTTAATAATAATTAATTAAATTCATGACTAAGTTGGCAGCATCATAAAGAAGGAAATGATTGAGTGCCAAAATTATCTACATAATTCTTTAAATAATTCTTTGAGGATCAGTATTACTGATCCTAAAATGAAATCAACATAGGGGACCTGGGATTTTGGGAGACATTGTTACTTTCTCAACATCACACTAATCTATGATTTATTAAATAAACTATGTGGCATAATGGTAGACACACATCAGGGTTAGCTAAAAGCTACAATTTGCAATATACTTTTTATACTGTATGATCGGTTTTTATAATGTTCATTGCACCTAACGTAAAATATAAATTTATCTTTTCAATTAGTGACTAACCAACTCTTTAATAAATGTAAGGTTGTCTTTAGACAACATGTTTATTTATGGACAACTTAACCATAATTATTAAATTACTTGTGTTTCCTGAGTTCATATGGTACATTAACCATGTTGGCTGAATTCATTTATTTATGCTAGGTCAAATGAGATTGGCTATGTTGTCATTTAATTTTGCAGGCAAATCTAGCAAACAAAAGGATAAAAAACTATCCTGGATTTAAATACATGTGCATACATACAGAGATGCTAATAATTCTGCTCACTATGCAGAAATTGAAAACCATGGATTGGCTCTCTTAAAACAGAAGTAGGTACTCCAGTTACAAAGGTAGTTCTCTGCTGCAGCCATTCCGACATTTCTAGGATTCTAACATCCTAGAAAGGGAGGGATTTATTTAGTGAACTGGGCATCTGTGTCTTAATGTTTTAGGCAGAATTAACATAATTAATATAAATTAGATATTTAATCAAATATGTCTTGTCTTGGGATATGTGGCAGTTTTTTAAAGAAGGTATTGGTGGGTACAACCTAAGTGTTCCAATGTATTTCACACTATATTTTCCCCTTAAAACCATAGTACTAATATCCTCATAAAGAATTCTCATAATTTTTTCAAGAGTAAAACCCACCTCTCAGCTTCTTAGATATATTTCTAAAACCATACCCATTCGATTTTAATCTAACCATTCCTTGAGGAAATAATGAGACATTAATTTAAATTAATTTAAAGAGATAATCAAGTAATCCAGTAAAAATTTTCATCCTGAGAGGATACCTCTAAACCATCAAATATCAACATCTGCCTATCCCAGGTCCTGGGGAAAGACTCGATAGTTGAATAAAAATGCCAAATCCAATTGGAACAGCTGGCTGACTGTGTGACAAACCATAAATAATAATAATTATAATAATCTGATAGATGGATAAAAATGCCAAATCCAGACAGAACATCTGGTTGACTATGTGGCGAATCACAATAATTATCAAGGTTAGAACTGAAAAATCATCAAATGATTCAAAGTGCAGATTGTGCAAAAAAGTAGATGAAACAGGGTATCATTCACTCAGCTTGTGCAAGAAGATTGCAACTGATTACAAACAATGAAAGAACACAGTTGCCAAAATAATTAACTGGAATTCTGTAAATATTGCTATGTGCCATTAATCAAAAAATGGTGCTTAGAGTTAGAAAACTGAAAATGAGCAGCTTAAAATATTGTGGGATTTCCAAACGCTAACTGATCAAGTGTTAGTGCATAATATAACAAAACACCAGATTTAACTGTGATTGAAAAGAAGAAGGTGTGGATTCTGTTATAATTGATATGACAATAATAATGGATAGTAGAATAGAAGACAAAAAATTAGAAATCAGGTGGTATCAAGAATTGAAAATGGAAATTGAAAGATTATGGTATTAACTGGCTAGGATAGTCCAGTAGCTATTGGCATATTGAGTATCCTTCTAAAAAAACTGGGTTGGCAGTTATAAAATCTGTGCATAGAAAAAATTCCATCTGACAATTACCAAAGGCCACATTGCTTGGATCTGCACATAGTATATAATATACAGATACATTACAAGATCCTAAGTCCTTGAGAAGAACTTGATGCAAATGAAGGGCAACACCAGCTGGAGAACTGGCAGCTGTGATTTCACGTTGTTGTGTAAATAGTAATAATAAGATGAAGAAACAATGAATCACCTAATTATCTATTGCAAGAAAATTGCACAGATTGACCACAAACAACAGAATGGCAAAGTATTAATAATGGTGCATTGGAATATTTGCAAGAAATACAATTTCCCTGCAGGCAAGAACTGGTGGACTACGAAATAGGCAAAGTAATAGAAAATGAAGACATTGAAGTTCCCTGGGATTTTAGAATCAAACAGACAAACACCTGTCACAGAACACATTAGACTTAACAACTGTCAATAATGGCAAAATCAAACAGAAAGAACTGGAGCATTCCTTCAAAATTCAAAGAGCTGAAAATAGAAATAGAAAACCATGGCAAAAGAAAACAAAGCATGGTACTAATATGCCTGGCTAGGTGACTCAGTGGCTAAGATGCTGAGCATGCCAATCAGAATGGTTGGCAGTTCAGTGATTCGAATACCAAGTATAGTCTTCTGCGGGGGTTGGGCTAGATGACCTCCAAGGTCCCTTCCAACTCTGTTGTTACTGCTATTATTATTGTTATTATAATAGTACTAGGCACTTTGGGTGCAATCCCAAAACATCTGGAACACCACTTGAACACAATTGGTTTTGACAAAACCACTATCAATCAATTGCAAAAGGCAGCTGTAGATGGAACAGTTTACCTCCTGGGACAATACTTCTAATATCATCAAACAACAATTGCCTAAGCCAGGTCCTTGGAAAGGGTTCAATAGGTCAGGGGTATCAAATTAGATTTCATTGAGGGCCGCATCAAGGTTGTGTTTGACCTTAGAGTGAGCAGAGGGCGGCATGGGTGTGTGTGGCCAGCTTGGTATTACTTGTATCGGGGGCACCTATGGTGGCCTGGGTGGGGCTGGGGGTCTCCTTTGTCTCCAGCAGAGGAAGGAGAGACCAAGGAGAGCACCAAACCCTTGTCCTCCATAGGATCCTCGCTGTCCTTCTCAGGCCACAAAGAGGATCCCCATACAGCAGCGCAGGCTGTCCAGAGCCCTAGGCAGCAGAAGCCAAGAACCCAGCCTGGCCCTTGAGGTCCCAGGGCACTGGGACCCCACAGCCCAGTCCAGCCCAGCCCCACTTCCCCGAGTGGGTGCCCAGCTGCTCTTATCTCCTCCTCAAGGCTGCTGCTGCTGTTCTCACTCTACTTGGCCAGATTGCTCATGGTGTGTGTGGGAGGGCAAAGTGTGTGGGTCAGAGAGAGGCCCACTCCCTCTCCATGCAAGGAGACTCAGCTTTGTAACCAAAGCACCTCAGTGATAGGATGGGAGACCACCAGAAGAGGTCAGGAGGAGAAGACAAAAGGGATGGTGAAAGGGCAGCAGGACTGCTAGTGGCCAAATGGTAAGGCAGGACATCCCTCTGACCCTCCTTCCCTCTCATTATAATCTATCTTCCTTCCTTCCTTCCTTCCTTCCTTCCTTCCTTCCTTCCTTCCTTCCTTTTTCCTTCTTTCTTCATTCTCCTGCCTTCTTCCTTCCTTCCCTTCCTTCCTTCTTTTTCCTTCCTTGCTCTCTTCCCATCTTTTTCTTTCTTTCCTCTTTCCCTCTCTCCTTCCTGTTCCTTCTTGGATGCTCAAATGCAAAAGGGGAAACATTTCTCCTTTTGTTTTGTTTTGCTTTTAGTTTATTTTGCTAGCCCTCTGCCAACTAAAATGGAGCCTGGGGAAGCACACGTGTGTCCCCCTGGGCCCTTTTTTTGGCTGTGATTGCCTCCTGCAGCACATTTTCGCTGGCAGATGGCTGCAGGAGGCCATCGCAGCTGAAAACGGAGCCTAGGAGGGCTGCATGCGGCCCTCCCAAGCTCCATTTTTGCTGGCATGGGCATAGCAGTCCAGTCCTTCATTGTTTCCAGGGCAGGCCCATGGACCAGATCTAAGTACCCTGTGGCACGGGCCTTGATTTTGACATTCCTGCAATAGGTGAATAAAAATGTCAAACCCAGTGTCAACATCTGTCTGACTGTGCAATGAACCATAACAATAATAAATTAATAAAAATTCTACCACTGATAGAGATTCACTGGGAAAAATGATTTCTCTAAGTGCTCAGGTCAAAAGAGTATAAGGCATATACATGCTTTTGAATGAATCAGACTGCAGGTTGTGATGTAAATTGGAATGTTTTCAAGCTGCTGCATTAGAACCTAGTACATATAGCAGTGATGGTGAACCTATGGCACGTGTGTCAGAAGTGGCACGCAGAGCCATCTCTCAGGCACACCAGCTGTCGCCTATTGCTTTACTGGGTTCCAGTGCACATATGCATGCCGGCCAGCTGGTCTTCGTGTATGCATGTGCACCAGAAACCAGAAGACCAGGTGACCGATGCGCATGCACATGCCAGAAACTGGACTTCCAGCTTTCCAACATGCATATGCATGCTGGGGAACTGCTCTTCCAACTTCCGGCACTCCCCCGCATGCATGCGCACACTCCTGTTTCGGCACATGGTGCCAAAAAAAATCGCCAACACTGATATATAGTATGCAGCACTTTATGTTGCATTGATTCTTTTAATCTGTCTGCTCTCTTGACATATCTCTGTAAATGTGTGTAAAAAAATAACAGTCATCTCTATAGCAGGCATCAGTTATTTTTTTATTTTTAAAACCACAAAAACCATGCACATTTGGGGATGGGAACTAGATGAATCCAGAAAATTCTGAACTGTGAAGAAAAAAAGCTGGTTTGAATAGTAGTTTTTCCTGACAAACGTTTGCGGCAATCTAATTTCAATTTAATAGAGTTTAATGATAATCTGTTGGAAATATTACCGCAGTTCTGTAAGATAATTTTTTTTTAATATTTCATATTTAAAGACCATAAATATTTATGGCTATTAATGCTGTCAGGGACATTGTTAAATATTTTCACTTTTCTGAACACTGATTAAAAAATTAAAGTGATTTGCTAGATCTAAGCAATGGTGTTAAATCAAGGTCTTAATGCTACAACCTATTTGATTATCATATAATATTGGAGAAAACTTTCTCAGCAGAGATATCCGTCTTTCTCTTCTTTGTCAACAGTTTGGACTGCTGCAGCCATTTACATGATGCTTCTTAAAAGTATTGGAAAGTCCAGAATGCAGCAGCTCAAGTAATTGGGAACACACCTTAGTCTTCCCATATAAAATTTGTATTTTGAGAGCTGACTTCTGGGTGAAATTTAAGGTGCTATTTGTTATTTTTAAGGCTCAGGGCTCAGGATCTGGATATCTTTGGGACCACCTACTTCCAGTTGAATTTGCCAGCCCAATAAGATCAAGAAGAGTGGCTCCTTTTGAATGCCCTCTCTCTGGCAGTGCAATGGACAAGAAAGAAATAGACGGGGCTTCTCTGCTGTTGCCTCTTTTCTCTGGAAAAGCATTCCCTTAGTCACTAGTGTGACTTGCCACAACCCTGGTAGAATTCAGGAAAGCCTTTAAGAAATCTGACTGGTCCTTGTAGTGAATATCTTAATTTCTGTAGTGGGCTTTTAATTGTTCCCTAGTGTACTACAGAAGTTATTTATGGAAATTGTTACAGTGGGCCTTATTTTATTATTTTCACCTTAGCTATAAATACCAGGTATGTAAGTTGCTTAAGATCAGCAATGATTGAAGCAGTATATAGTACATGCTATTGCATACACACATTTAAAAAGCATTTTCAAAATAAGATTATTATTTTTGGACACTCTGTACTTAAAACTGTTATTTCATTAAGATGTTTTGAGATGCTGCATTTTAATTTCAGATTCTTAATTGGAAAATATATTATTTTCTATTACACCTCATAGAATTTGCAATGGCAATTATATTTAGGCATGAGAGAAGAGAAAAATTACCTTTTTTTTAAAAAAATGGGGCAGTTGAGAGGTTAGGTAATATCTACCAGGAGCATAAATTGGTTGTGAACCAGAATTGTACAAGACCTGTTCAAAATTATGTACTACATCAAAAAAGAAGAATACCTTCTGCGCACAAAATCCAATCGCACTTTCTATAATTTTGTAAACAACAAACTTAAAGAGTCGAGATCCATCCCACCCCTAAAAGGATCTAATGGTAAAGAATGCAATGATGAAACAGTTAAAGCAAACTTCTTTAAAGTGAACCGCTCCAATCTTGATTGTAGAAAATATGACTTCAGTAACAGAGTTGTTAATGCCTGGAATGCACTACCTGACTCGGTGGTCTCATCCAAAAATCCCCAAAACTTTAACCAAAGACTGTCTACTGTTGACCTCACCCCCATTCCTAAGAGGTCTGTAAGGGGCGTGCATAAGAGCACCAGCATGCCTACCGTTCCTGTCCTAATGTTCTCTTTGGTTGTATTCAATTTGTGTGGTTATTTCATGCTTATACTAATATATATTGTTGTGTTTGACAAAATAAATAAATAAATAAATAAATAAATTTATTTTCTTCAATTTTAAGCTGTACATAATAGCAATAGTAATAGCAACAGCACTTAGACTTATATAGTGCTTCACAGTGCTTTACAACACTCTCTAAGTGGTTTACAGAGTCAGCATATTGCCCGGAACAAACTGGGCCCTCATTTTAACAAGCTTGGAAGGATGGAAGACTGAATCAACTTGAGCGGGTGAAAATTGAACTGCTGGACTGGTGGCAGTCAGCAGTTAGCAGAATTAGCCTGCAGCACTGCATTCTAACCACTGAGTCACCACGGCTCTTATTGGCAATAATATTGCCAATTAATAAGTGAAACTGCAAATATAATTCTTTAAAGTCTTCTATTCAGGAAAACTCTTAAGAGTCATATAACTGACTTCTATTCTTGCCAGAATAGCATGATTGGAAAATTAATGGCACAATTGTCTTTAAAAATAGTTTTAAATTGGATCAGCTCTTTCTCCAAGTTTTTTACAACTTTACAATTTTCTCCAAGGTCAGTCCCAATTGGTCTTGATAAGGAGTGAGAGATCTAATTCCCTACCATTCACTTGTGGCATCCCACCAGGCTCAGTACTTTCTCTTCTCCTATTTAACAGATACATGAAACTGTTGGATGACATCATTCGTAACCATGGTTTGACATATCATCAATATGGCAGTGATACTGAACTTTCCACCTGCTGATCTGAGTAATACTATCTCTTGGTTCCGGGCAATGGTGGAGTTGGATGCTGGGTTGCGGGAGTTCCGATCACGGGGGGACCGAGGCCCTGGCCAGCAGAGAAGGGGTGGGGACCGGCCTCCACCTCCAAGGGAGGTGAGACCTGCTGTGAGAATACCGGACACCACTGACCAGGCCAAGAGGCCATCTTTCTGCTGTTTCATATGTAACCAGGTGGGCCACTGAGTGGCAGAGTGTCCAACGCCGCCTCCACGAACACCAATACCAAAACCAGCACTGACAGGTGGAAAAACCAAGGACAGGACCCAATCGATTTTAAAAAGGGTGATGTTCTACTTGCATATACAGCAGTGGTGGGTTGCTACCATTCAGACCGGTTCTTAAGAACCGTTGGCAAAAATCTGTCCAAGTTCGCAGAACCGTTAACGATGCCCAGCTGGCTACACCCCTGAACTGGTTCCCTTGCCCAAAGAGGTTGTTTAAAAAAAAGGTTTTAAAAGGCTCCTCTGGCAATCCCAGTTGAATTTCCTAATTACTAGAACCTTTAAAAAACATGTTTTCTACAAGCTCTTCGGCTGAAGAGCTTGTAGAAAAAAATCCTAAGAGATTCTGGGCTGCGATGAGAAAACTTCAGCTGGGATCGTCAGACGAGCTTTTAAAATCTTTTTTTCCTCTGGCAATCCCAGATGAGTTTCCAGATCATCACAGGCTTTTAAAATAATTTTTTAACAACCCCTTACAACAGCCCCCGCCCATGCCCACCCAATCGCCCCACTTACCTAAGGGGCGTGCATAAGTGCACAAAAGTGCCTACCGTTCCTGTCCTATTGTTTTCTTTCATTATATGTGTTTATATATAATGTTGTGACAAAATAAATAAATAAATAAATAAATAAATAAATAAATAAATAAAATTACTGCTCCTTTTGGGCTCGCGAAGCCATGGCTTCGGCAATCAGTTGCACCAGCTAGCAACTGAATCTGCCTGCCTAAAATCCATCTCCTCGGTGAGCAACTCAATCTGCCTGCCTCAATTGGGTTAGTAAACTATTAAAAAATAGTTAATTGGTTTTTTTTTAAAGGAGTTGGGTTTTTAGACAGCAATTAAAAGTTAAGGAAGTTTTAAATTTAGCTGCTTTTATTTAAAACAGGGGTCTCCAACCTTAGTAACTTTAAGGCTTGTGGACTTAAACTCCCAGAGTTCCTCAGACAGCTTTCCTGGCTGAGGAACTCTGGGAGTTGAAGTCCACAAACTTTAAAGTTACTAAGGTTGGAAACCCCTGATCTAAAAAACATAAATAAATAAAATAATAAAATAAAATAATAAAATAAAATATTTGTGCAGCTTTCTGAGATTTGATATGTTTCTGTAGTGTTTCACTCTAACTACACAAACACACAAAATCTCACAAAGCTGTATGTGACATTGTGTGTGTGTGTGTGAGAGAGTCAGTTGTATTGTGTTGTGTTGTGTGTGTGTAAAGTGTGAAAGTTGGTTTTTGAGCTTTTTGTGGCTGTGTGAAGTTCCTGCTTGTTGCAGGAGCCATTTTGGGTGAAGTGCAGCTGCTTTTACATTGTATGTGTCAGTTGTGTTGTGTTGTGTTGTGTTGTGTGTGTGTGTAAAGTGTGAAAGTTGATTTTTGAGCTTTTTGTGGCTATGTGAGGTTCCTGCTTGTTGCAGGGGCCATTTTGGGTGAAGTGCAGCTGCTTTTACATTCTGTGTGAATCAGTTGTGTTGTGTTGTGTGGGTTTAAAGTGTGAAAGTTGGTTTTTGGTACCTCTTATTGTTTTGTATACTTTATTATTTTTATTATTTATTGTTATTGGCCACGCCCACCCAGTCACATGACTGCCAAGCCACTCTCATCCAGTCACATGACCGCCAAGCCATTCCCAGTGTCACATGACCATCAAGCCACACCCACAAAATAAGCCACGCCCACAGAATAGGTAATAAAAATGTTTAGAACCCACCCCGATATACAGAATGAATGATACACTTCTCAAATTTTCTATTTTAACTCTCCATTAGTATCAGAAACCCAATTATAAAGCATGATGCTTATTGGCATCTATTTTTTGAATGAGATTATAAACTCAATTTGTATTGTATTTTTTAGATTAAAATGACTTCTGTAGCCTTGTTTGGGAATACTAGGGTAGAGTTCTGATTTATAATTGGATAGCAAAGGCAAGGAGCTAGCAAGGAGGAATAATTAAAATTGAGGAAAGCAGGAGAAGGGATAAGAGTATGGTTTATCTATCATTAACATGGGTATCTGTAAAGGAGATGAGAGAGAAATCAACATTATGTGTCTTGTCAATATTGATAATCATAAGAACTAATCCTAGTGTTAAGAGTCACGTTCAATTTACCATACAACTCAAAGAAAACTACTTTGACAGCTAACCTCACTATAATGGTTTAATGGTAGTGCTATATTTATTATATTTAAAAATATACTGGAATCAAAAAACTAAATAATTTATGCAGTAGCAATTTGGGATGCACCATTTCAAATATTAATTATATGCTTTTCAGATAAGAAAAGATAGGTACAACTTATTTATGACTACGTTATTGATATTTTTATTTATTCATTCATTTACTTAGCCTTGAAAAGAACAGTTTAATTAAACTGATCTTGGAAAGATTTATTGTTCAACAACTTGTTGCATCAATATTATGTATTGCTTTTTCATTTACTTTTCACTGTTCAGTAGAAAGGCATTAGTTGCAATAGTGATTAACTATAAACTGAAGTTTATTCATTCAATGTACAATAAAATTTTATTTCTATTTCTGATGTCTTGCATAATTATGTAATAGCAATATTATATCACTATTGTTGTAAAATATATACTTCAATCAATTCACAGCTCTTGGTCAAAGTAACATACAGAGAAAATAAATAAAAAATTGAAATTACATTCCTAATTTTTTTAAAAAACCTTTTTTCCCCAAAACTATATGAATTATCTATAATACTACCATAAATTCAGGAACATTATGACTAGCAATAGCACTTAGACTTATATACCGTTTCACAGTGCTTTACAGCCCTCTCTAAGCAGTTTACCGAATCAGCATATTGCCAACAATCTTTGTCCTCATCTTACTGACCTCAGAAGGATAGAAGGCTGAGTCAAGCTTGAGCCAGTGGGAATTGAACAGCTGAACTGCTGGCAGCCAGCAGAACAGAAGTAGCCTGCAGTACTGCATTCTAACAGTTCTGTCATCATTGAAAGGCACGAGTACACCATGCCTCCATGCATGGCTTTCATTGACTACGAAAAGACTCAGTATTCCAACAAGCAATAATTAATGTATTGCTCAACCAAGATGTAGACTCTGCTTACATAAACTTACTACAATTGATGTATGAAAAAACAATGCCGACAATTTGCCTTAATGATCTTAAAGTGGAAATCAACATAGAACAAGATGTATGACAAAGTGATACAATATCACCTATCTTTTTCTCAGCCTGCATGAAAAAGTGTTTCACAAACTAGACTGGGCAAAAAATGGAATAAAAATCAATAGCGCCTATTTAAATCACTTAAGATTTGCAGATGATGTAGGTTTCAATATAATATTATTATTATTATTATTTATTATATTTGTATACTGCCCATCTCCTGAAAGACTCAGGGCGGTTCACAGCCAAAAAAACAACAGAAAACATATAATACATATAAACAGCTAAAAGAATAGACAGTTAAATTCAATTGATGTCCTAAAACTTTTAAATACAAATTTAAAACCTCATTTAAACCCCTTTTTTAAAAAATCCCAATTTAAAAACTACGTTCAAGCTAGTCCTGTTCTTCGAAACAGCAACGTCTTCAGCTCGCGGCGGAAGGACCTGAGATCGGGGAGTTGACGAAGCCCCAGAGGGAGCTCGTTCCAGAGGGTAGGGGCCCCCACAGAGAAGGCCCTCCCCCTAGAGGTCGCCAGCCGACATTGTTTAGCTGACGGTATCCAGAGGAGGCCCTCTCTGTGAGAGCGCACTGGTCGGTGAGAGGTTAATGGTGGCAGTAGGCGGTCCCGTAAATATCCCGGCCCTAGGCCATGGAGCGTTTTAAAGGTGATAACAAGTACCTTGAAGTGAACCCGGAAGACCACCGGGAGCCAGTGCAGACTACGCAGGAGGGGTGTTACACGGGAGCCACACGGTGCTCCTTCTATCACCCGCGCAGCCGCATTCTGGACCAGTTGGAGTCTTCGGGTACCCTTCAAGGGGAGCCCCATGTAGAGAGCATTACAGTAGTCCAGGCGGGATGTAACAAGGGCATGAGCGACCGTGCATAAGGAAGCCCGATCCAGAAAGGGGCGTAACTGGCGTATCAGGCGAACCTGATGAAAAGCTCCCCTGGTGACAGCTATCATATGATCTTCTAAAGAGAGCCGTGCATCCAGGAGGACGCCCAGATTACGAGCCCTTTCCGTGGGGGCCAATAGTTCGCCCCCAATGGTCAGTGATGGAATTAGCTGACTGTACCGGGCCGCCGGCATCCACAGCCACTCGGTCTTGGTGGGATTTAGTCTGAGTCTGTTCCTCCCCATCCAAACCCGTACGGCCCCCAGGCACTTGGACATCACTTCAACAGCCTCGTTGGGGTGGTTAGGGGTGGAAATATAGAGCTGGGTATCATCAGCGTATAGATGACAACTCACCCCAAAACCACGGATGATCTCACCCAGCGGCTTCATATAGATGTTGAACAGAAGAGGCGAGAGAACCGACCCTTGTGGCACCCCACATAAGAGGCGCCTTGGGGTCGATCTCTGTCCCCCCGTCAACACCATCTGCGACCGGTCGGAGAGGTAGGAGGAGAACCACCGATGAACAGTGCCCCTCACTCCAAGTCCCTCGAGTCGGTGCAGCAGGATACCATGATCGATGGTATCAAAAGCCGCTGAGAGATCTAATAGGACCAAGACAGAGGAACAACCTCTGCCCCGAGCTCTCAAGAGATCATCAACTAGCGCGACCAAGGCTGTTTCCGTGCTGTGACCAGGCCGGAAACCGGACTGGAATGGATCAAGATAGACAGTTTCATCCAGGTACTGGGGTAACTGTCATGCAACCACTTTCTCGACAAGCTTTGCCACAAAGTGAAGGTTGGAGACCAGATGATAATTTGCTAAAATAGCTGGGTCCAGGGAAGGCTTCTTGAGGAGGGGCCTCACCACCGCCTCTTTCAAGGCGGCAGGGAAAACACCCTCCATCAAAGAAGCGTTCACAATTTTCTGGAGCCAGCCTCGTGTCACCTCCCGGGTGGCCAAAACCAACCAGGAGGGACACGGGTCCAATAAACATGTGGTCGCATTCAATCTCCCCATTAACCTGTCCATGTCCTCAGGAGCCACAGGATCAAACTCATCTCAGATAATAACATCAAGACTTGCCTCCTCCACCCCATCTGGATCCACCCAGTCTGTGTCCAACCCTTCCCGAATTTGAGCGATTTTATCAAACAGATATTGTCCAAATTCCTCAGCTCGACCCTTTAAGGGATCCTCTACCGCTCCCTGATGGAGGAGTGAGCGGGTCACCCTAAACAGGGCGGCTGGGTGGTTATCTGCTGATGCAATGAGGTTGGAAAAATACTCCCGTTTTGCCAACCTCATCGCCACTAGATAGGTCTGAATTTGAGACCTAACTAGTGTCCGGTCAGGTTCAGAGCGGCTGGCCCTCCAGATACTCTCTAGGCGTCTTTTCCGGTGCTTCATTTCCCTCAGCCCCTCGGAGTACCAAGGGGCTAAACGAGATCGGCACTGGGTTAGAGGCCGCAAAGGCACGACTCGATCTAGAGTGCCAGCCGCCGCCCGATCCCAGGCGGCGACCAGAGCTTCAGCCGAGTTGTGGGCTAAATCCTCAGGGAATAGCCCAAGCTCCGTCTGGAACCCTTCAGGGTCCATCAGGCGCCTGGGACGGAACCAGCGAGTCGGTTCCGTCTCCTTGCGGTGGGGGTCAGCGGTTCGAAAGTCTAGCTGAAGGAGTGAATGATCTGACCATGACAAGGGTTTGATAACTAACTCCCCTAATTCCAGATCATTCAACCACTGTCCAGAGACAAAAATCAAATCCAGAGTGTTCCCCCCGATGTGAGTGGGGTCGTTCACTAACTGGGTCAGGTTCAAGGCCGTCATGGAAGCCATGAACTCCCGAGCTGATGTGGATGTTATCCCCACCGACGGCAAATTGAAATCCCCCATGACCATAAGCCTATCAGTATATTTTGGTATATATCAGTATATTGGGCCTCTGGTGGCTCAGACTGGTAAGACAGTCTGTTATTAACAGCAGCTGCCTGCAATTACTGCAGGTTCAAGCCCCACCAGGCCCAAGGTTGACTCAGCCTTCCATCCTTTATAAGGTAGGTAAAATGAGGACCCAGATTGTTGGGGGCAATAAGTTGACTTTGTATATAATATACAAATGGATGAAGACTATTGCTTGACATAGTGTAAGCCGCCCTGAGTCTTCGGAGAAGGGCGGGGTATAAATGCAAATAAATAAATAAATAAATAAATAAATAAATATTTTAATGCTAACATTCAGATACATAACTTCTCACTAAGTGGGCAGTTCCAAATGAAGAACTATTCACCAACAATTATTGGTTTTCAAGTTAATAAGACTGGGTGCCTGCCTCTGAAAAAAGTGTATCCAACAACCTCAAATTGAGACTATTGAGCTGTGCCTTAACAAAGCTTATTTTATTTTACCGATGTCTTAAATTTTAAGTAATTTATATCAAGAGTTGATTATTTACAGATTTGTCACAATATATCATAGCGTTATCTTAAAAGATTTTCATAATATTTAGCCCAAGAGCCTTATGCAGTTGCCAGTATACTTTATATTACCGGTTTGCTCATGGGGGTGCGCACATGCACATGCAACACTTATGTACATGCGCAGAGATATCCAGGCAGGTAGGTGGAGACTCCTGCCACTACCGGTTCACCCGATCCGGGACGAACTGGTAGCAATGCACCACTGGGCCTTGGCCTAAGGATACTGCAGATTCCAAAACTACAATTGACTATTAAAGTTACTCATTTATTGTGTTGTTAGCTTATTTTTTCAGATAGTTATCTACATTCGAAAAACCTTGCAAGAATTTTAGAAAAGGCAGAAAGATCTTGCTGTCAGACTTTAAATCTAGAAAGACAAAATATTCCAATAAAAAGTGGGAGGCAAGAGTTCAAATCTTCAATCCAGAACTATTGAACTCTTTGATTGAATGATGATTGAGCCAAAGGTTCAGTATCTCAATATTATCTGTAATCATACTAGTTCTTCAGCAAGAGACTAATATTCCATGATCAACATAATACATTCTTTTAGTATAAATAGCTCCTCTATTTCCCATTATTTTATTATGCCTATGACATTCTAGTAATCCATTCGATATTATCTTATTACCGCAACTCCTATTCTCTGTAATACAGTTTAAGGTTTTGTGTATGTGTGAGTGCTTTTAAATTGCTCTGGCTTGAAAGAGATCTCAGGTAAAACATCCATCTTGCTAGTTTCATACAATTTCAGAAACAGTAGAAAATAATAAAATGCTCATGGTTTCAATTGCTTTTTTAATAAGCTGCTGCAATAGAAACAAAGAGTTACAAATAAAGTTTGCTAAACTATTTTTATACATTTATTTTCCCACGGGAGAAAATGTGAAATTTAATAACTCAGTAGTGTGTTCTTTACTGTTTATTTTTTACATTAATAATGACATGCACTATAAAAAAATTAAAAATCAACTAAGATGAGAAATTAATTAAGTACAAGCCTATTCATACCCTCCACAATCACGGTCTGAAGGCACATAGCTTAATAAATATATTCTTGCGTAGCTTATTTAATAAAAATTAAACTCCTCTGTAAAAAGTTATTTAAAACGTAAGAACTAATTTCCCACCCAAGAACTAATTTGGCTCACTAAATTTTGGGCCAAATAAACTTCAAAAATTGTTAGCGTTTTGGAGAATTTAGATTATAATATTAACATCTAATACAAACTAAAAGAGAAGAAGAGAGTAACAGTGTAAGGAAGATTGAAAAAGAGAAAAGAGTAAAGTAAGAATATAATGAAGAGAAAAGAAATATGTAAAGAACTTACTTCCAAACTTCATCACAAGTATAAACAAATTTAATTATTTTTCACCCTCTAAGGTTACAAACAATTATCTCTTCATCTATACCACCACCATACCCTCCACGCCGGCCATCCTAGGCTGGGTTAGAAACAAGGAGGGGGAAGTTCAAGGACCACATCGATGGCACGAGCTCAGATTGCCGGCTGGGGATGATGGGCGCTGCAGTGCGATCTCGGGAGAGACTAGGGGGGAAGAAAGAATGACTGTTTCCCCACACCCTAGGATTGGGGAAAACATTGACCCCTTAGTTGCGGGAGAAGGGTTGCGCTCAAAGCGGTCGCCCATCCATCAATCCATCCTTCCTTCCTTCCTTCCTTCCATCCTTTTTTTTTCCCAGCGAGCGGTGCGTGTGTGTGACATGCAAGCAAGGCGTCTCACGGGCATGTGAACTGGGTATGTCTAGTTTAGGGGTGACATGATAGGAACATTCCAATATCTCAGGGGCTGCCACAAAGAAGGGGGAATCAAACTATTCTCCAAAGCACCTGAGGGCAGGACAAGAAGCATGGGTGGAAACTAATCAAGGAGAGAAGCAACCTAGAACTAAGGAGAAATTTCCTGACAGTTAGAACAATTAACCAGTGGAACAACTTGCCTCCAGAAGTTGTGAATGCTCTAACACTGGAAGTTTTAAGAAGATATTGGATAAGCATTTGAAGTGGTATAAGGTTTCCTGCGTAAGCAGGGTTAGACTAGAAGACCTCCAAGGTCCTTCCAACTCTATTATTCTGTTTTTTGTTCTGTTTTCTTTCTAATCTATCTATCTATCTATCTATCTATCTATCTATCTATCTATCTATCTATCTATCTATCTATCTATCTATCTATCTAATTAGCTAGCTAGCTAGCTATCATTATCTCGCTCAAAAGACAAAACCTAAACACGAAGTTGTAGCTGAATAGCCCTACATAATTTAGCTTTTTCCAAGCTGGTGATTTCCAAAGGCTTTGAAATGCGACTTTCCTCATCCTCTGCCAGGATAAGCTGATGTGCTCAGAAGGCTGGGAATGGTGGCATTTCACATGTCTTGTGGGCAGAAGGTGGACCCCTATGTTTCCTTGAAAACACCTCCCAATATTTATTAGAGTGACTTCTCTCCCCAGAAGAAAGGTGCGAGCGCTGTTTAACAATCCCGTCAGCTAAATCCTATCGAGTCAAAGGGGCCAGTCAATGGGGCTAGGATGAATTCTGGGTCACCAGGGACCCTTTTTTTGTGCCCGTTCCCCAACCAGGGCGGGCCAAGCAGCCGCTCTTTTAGCGGCTCTGGAATGGATGTTGAGGTAACCCGAAGAGGCAGCCTCTTTTCAACTCCCCCGCCCCTTTTTTTTAAACGCGTCCTGCCGGGCGGCGACAGGGACGCGGACACCAAAAGCGGCGCCTGCTCTTCTCCGCTTTTATTTTATTGTATTATTCAATCGGCAGCAGAGGCCCGAGCCTCCGGGGGCGCGGGGAAAAGGAGCCGAGGAGCTGCAGCAACGTTGCAAGAGAGCCGAAAAGAGGGGTGGGGGGGGGAGAGAAGCAAAAAAGAAGAAGAAGCAGCAAGCTTTCCAGCCGACTTCGGTGTGGCGCGAGAATCCGATCCACCGCCTCCTTCCCCCGGCCGACAGGGCTGAACTGCCGCTGCACCACCACTTCCCAAAACAGATTTCCAGACTTGGAAGCAGCCCGCCACGAAAGGAGGAGGAGGAGGAGGAGGAAGCGGCGGCGCGGCTGCTCCTGCTGCTGTTTCGCGCGCTCTCCGCCCCTTCCAGCGCCTTGACGCAGAGCGAGAGAGAGCAGAGAAAGGAACCGCGCCGTCCGACCGGCTGTGTGTGTGTTTGTGGTGGGGTCTCGTCCCAGCCACCCACCCACTCGCTCCCTTTCCTCTTCGGAGCGTGGGCTGATCTTAGAAGCCGCGCTGCCCCGCGGGGCCGTCGCCTCCTCCTCTTCCTCCACGCTCGCTCCTCTTGCACGCCTCAACCCCCATCCCCACCCTCTCCGCGTGAAGGTCACCTCCTCCTCTTCCAGGCGGCGGCGGCGGCGGCCCGAGCGGAGCGCCACAGCCGGCAGCTCCGCTTCCTCCCACCTTCCTCCTTGCTAAAGGGCCAAAGTCGGCTCCCCGCCCCGCTGGGACCCGAGCCAAGCGGTCCCAGTCCAGCCGAACGGTGAAAGCGACATGCCGAGCGCCGCTCCGCTTTCACCGTTCGGCTGGACTGCGACCGGCTTGGCTCGGGTCCGCAGTAACTCCCGCCAGGCTGTGCCGCGAAGAAACCATTTAAAAGCCCAACTTCTGAAGCACGGAGGGAGAAGAAAGAAAGCCCTGGCGGGCTTTTAAATGGTTTCTTGGCACAGCCTGGCGGAGTTACTGCGGACCCGAGCCAAGCGGTCCCAGTCCAGCCGAACGGTGAAAGCGGGCGGCGCTCGGCATGTCGCTTTCACCGTTCGGCTGGACTGCGACCGCTTGGCTCGGGTCCGCAGTAACTCCCGCCAGGCTGTGCCGCCAAGAAACCATTTAAAAGCCCAACTTCTGAAGCACGGAGGAGAAGAAAGAAAGCCCTGGCGGGCTTTTAAATGGTTTCTTCGCGCACAGCCTGGCGGGAGTTACTGCGGACCCGAGCCAAGCGGTCCCAGTCAGCGAGCGGTGAAAGCGAGCGGCGCCGCATGTCGCTTTCACCGCTCGGCTGGACTGCGACCGGCTTGGCCCGGGTCCGCAGTAACTCCCGCCAGGCTGTGCCGCGAAGAAACCATTTAAAAGCCCAACTTCTGAAGCACGGAGGGAGAAGAAAGAAAGCCCTGGCGGGCTTTTAAATGGTTTCTTCGCGCACAGCCTGGCGGGAGTTACTGCGGACCCGAGCCAAGCGGTCCCAGTCCAGCCGAACGGTGAAAGCGAGCGGCGCCGCATGTCGCCACCGCTCGGCTGGACTGCGACCGCTTGGCTCGGGTCCGCAGTAACTCCCGCCAGGCTGTGCCGTGAAGAAACCATTTAAAAGCCCAACTTGAAGCACGGAGGAGAAGAAAGCCCTGGCGGGCTTTTAAATGGTTTCTTCGCGCACAGCCTGGCGGAGTTACTGCGGACCCGAGCCAAGCGGTCCCAGTCCAGCCGAACGGTGAAAGCGGAGCGCGCCGCATGTCGCCACCGCTCGCTGGACTGGGACCGGCTTGGCTCAGGTCCGCGCGGCGAACTGCTCAGCCTTGGGCAAATCCCGCCGGACGATCTCGCCGCCTCTTTGGCGTCTCCTGTGCGGGGTTCCCGAAGTACATCAAGACGTAGACTCGAGTATAAGCCGAGGGGGCGCTTTTCAGCACAAAAAACGTGCTGAAAAACTCGGCTTATACTCGAGTATATACGGTATTAAAGTTACTCATTTATTGTGTTGTTAGCTTATTTTTTCAGATAGTTATCTACATTCGAAAAACCTTGCAAGAATTTTAGAAAAGGCAGAAAGATCTTGCTGTCAGACTTTAAATCTAGAAAGACAAAATATTCCAATAAAAAGTGGGAGGCAAGAGTTCAAATCTTCAATCCAGAACTATTGAACTCTTTGATTGAATGATGATTGAGCCAAAGGTTCAGTATCTCAATATTATCTGTAATCATACTAGTTCTTCAGCAAGAGACTAATATTCCATGATCAACATAATACATTCTTTTAGTATAAATAGCTCCTCTATTTCCCATTATTTTATTATGCCTATGACATTCTAGTAATCCATTCGATATTATCTTATTACCGCAACTCCTATTCTCTGTAATACAGTTTAAGGTTTTGTGTATGTGTGAGTGCTTTTAAATTGCTCTGGCTTGAAAGAGATCTCAGGTAAAACATCCATCTTGCTAGTTTCATACAATTTCAGAAACAGTAGAAAATAATAAAATGCTCATGGTTTCAATTGCTTTTTTAATAAGCTGCTGCAATAGAAACAAAGAGTTACAAATAAAGTTTGCTAAACTATTTTTATACATTTATTTTCCCACGGGAGAAAATGTGAAATTTAATAACTCAGTAGTGTGTTCTTTACTGTTTATTTTTTACATTAATAATGACATGCACTATAAAAAAATTAAAAATCAACTAAGATGAGAAATTAATTAAGTACAAGCCTATTCATACCCTCCACAATCACGGTCTGAAGGCACATAGCTTAATAAATATATTCTTGCGTAGCTTATTTAATAAAAATTAAACTCCTCTGTAAAAAGTTATTTAAAACGTAAGAACTAATTTCCCACCCAAGAACTAATTTGGCTCACTAAATTTTGGGCCAAATAAACTTCAAAAATTGTTAGCGTTTTGGAGAATTTAGATTATAATATTAACATCTAATACAAACTAAAAGAGAAGAAGAGAGTAACAGTGTAAGGAAGATTGAAAAAGAGAAAAGAGTAAAGTAAGAATATAATGAAGAGAAAAGAAATATGTAAAGAACTTACTTCCAAACTTCATCACAAGTATAAACAAATTTAATTATTTTTCACCCTCTAAGGTTACAAACAATTATCTCTTCATCTATATCCCATCCCTTATGTGTAACCAAATCCTGAAAACATTTTTTCAGTCCTTGTGTCACCAGAAAATTGAAAAAGGGTTGTCAAAAGTAACAGCATGTTTTAATCTTGGTCAAATACACCAACTTTATATTCCTTCCTTTTACTTTCAACAGTCTTAATCTTTAGTTTGTTCAAATATTGTCATAGATTTGATTTATCTTCATCTTTATCCAATTTCAAAGAGTTCTTCAAGTCTTAACAAGCCTCTTTTACAAATCCAATAAGAAAAAAAATACTTAGGTCACTTTCTTGATTTATCATTTCTATTTTTTTTTATTTTTAAAATATCAGCCAAATTCTTTTACCAAGTGGGAAAACCCTTTACAAGTTGTTTTGTTCCTGTCATTTGTAGATCAACTTTTGATATGTTGTTAATTAGCTTAAAAGTAGTTAATAAGCAATTTCTGATAGTGATTAAAAGGGAGCTTAGCAAACTTAGTGTCCTTTATTATCCTTTATTTTTATTAGCATAATTTTTCTTTCTTTATCAGGACACAGTTTCCTATTGCATTCTAAATATTTCATCACATTAATGTGATTTTATTCATACAATTTTAGTTTAATTTTTAACTATATCAAGTTGTTTATATAGCATGATTTTAATATTATTTATTCATTAATATCACTATGATTTCCAAGGAAAGGGTTACACATACATATCCTGTCCCTTCAATATTTCATCTGATAAAATCCTTTATCCTTTTAATTTTCAAATTGATTATATGCTCATATATTTGCATGTAGAGTCTAGTTTGGTTGAAAAACTAGATAAAAATCAAACTATCGGTCAATGCAAAAACGAAAACTTTACTATATAAAGATGCTTTAGCTAGCACCTTTCAACTTCGTTTAACATTGTTTGAGAGACCATGAATTATCTTATGGTTCCTTTATATTCCTCATCTTGTCATTTGCATTCAGTGTCCCTGTGAAATAAATAAGATAGGTAATCACTGCTCAACAGTATTACCACTATTAGTTTTCATAGACATTCCAATATTTGCAAACTGCAATTGCCAGAATTAGTGATTTTAATCAACAGTTTTAAAAACAGTTGGGTATATGTTTAATAATAATAATATTTTAATTTATAGACCGCCCTTCTCCCGAAGGACTCAGGGCGGTGAACAGCCAGTTAAAATACAAAACAAACCCATACAATAATTAAAAACTACCACTAAAAAACTTATTCAATTGGCCAAGCTAAAATACAATTACACCCTATAAAATCACTAAAATTTAAAAACCCCAATAAATCCATTTAAAAGTTTTTAAAAGTTAAGCCAGTCCAGCAAGATGAAACAAATAGGTTTTAAGTTCGCGGCGAAAGGTCCTAAGGTCGGGCAGTTGTCGGAGTCCAGGGGGAAGCTCGTTCCACAGGGTAGGAGCCCCCACAGAGAAGGCCCTCCCCCTGGGGACCGCCAGCCGACATTGTTTGGCTGACGGCACCCTAAGGAGACTTTCTCTGTGAGAACGCACCGGTCGTTGGGAGATTGAAGCCGGCAGAAGACGGTCCCGTAAGTATCCCGGTCCTAAGCCATGAAGTGCTTTAAAGGTCGTCACCAATACCTTGAAGCGCACCCGGAAGACCACAGGTAGCCAGTGCAGTCTGCGCAGGATAGGTGTTACGTGGGAGCTCCGTGATGCTCCCTCAATAACCCGTGCAGCTGCATTCTGGACTAACTGGAGTCTCCGAGTGCTCTTCAAGGGGAGCCCCATGTAGAGAGCATTGCAGTAGTCTAGGCGAGAAGTAACGAGAGCATGAGTGACCATGCATAGGGCATCCCGGTCCAGGAAGGGACGCAACTGGCGAATTAGGCGAACCTGATAAAAAGCTCTCCTGGAGACGGTCGTCAAATGATCTTCAAAAGACAACTGCCCATCCAGGAGCACGCCCAGGTTGCGCACCTTCTCCATTGGGGCCAATGACTCGCCCCCGATAGACAGCCGCAACTGCAGCTGACTGTACCGGGGTGCCGGCATCCACAGCCACTCCGTCTTGGCGGGATTAAGCTTGAGCCTGTTCCTCCCCATCCAGACCCGTACGGCTTCCAGACACCGGGACAGCACTTCGATAGCTTCATTGGGGTGGCCTCGGGTGGAAAAGTACAGCTGAGTGTCATCAGCGTACAGCTGGTATCTCACCCCAAAACCACTGATGATCTCACCCAGCGGCTTCATATAGATGTTGAACAGGAGGGGTGAGAGAATCGACCCCTGCGGCACCCCACACAGGAGGCACTTTGGAGTCGATCTCTGCCCCCCTGCCAACACTGTCTGCGTCCGGTCAGAGAGGTAGGAGGAGAACCACCGATAAACGGTGCCTCCCACTCCCAAACCCTCTAACCGGCGCAGCAGGATACCATGGTCAATGGTATCAAAAGCCGCTGAGAGGTCTAATAGGACCAGGGCAGAGGAGTAACCCTTATTCCTGGCCCTCCAGAGATCATCCACCAACGCGACCAAAGCTGTCTCAGTACGTATCCAGGTCGGAAGCCGGACTGGAACGGGTCTAGATAGACAGTTTCATCCAGGTACTGGGGTAGCTGACATGCCACCGCACTCTCTACAACCTTCGCCGTAAAGCGAAGATTGGAGACTGGACAGTAATTACCTAAAACAGCTGGGTCCAGGGAAGGCTTCTTGAGGAGAGGTCTCACCACCGCCTCTTTCAAGGCAGTGGGAAAGACCCCCTCCCGCAAGGAAGCATTTGTAATCCCCTGGAGCCAGCCTCGTGTCACCTCCTGCGTGGCCAGCACCAGCCAGGAGGGGCACGGGTCCAGTAAACATGTGGTGGCATTCAACCTTCCCAGCAACCTGTCCATGTCCTCGGGAGTCACAGGATCAAAACTATCCCAAACAACCTCATCAAGACAGGCCTCGGAACTCTCGCTCGGATATACCCAATTTTGATCCAATCCGTCCCGAAGCTGAACGATTTTATCATATAGATAACCGTTAAAGTCCTCAGCACACCCTGATAATGGGTCCCCCCGCCCCTCCTGTTGAAGGAGAGAGCGGGTCACCCGAAACAGGGCGGCCGGGCGGTTATCTGCCGACGCAATGAGGGAGGAAACATACGAACGCTTCGCATCCCTCAATGCCACTAGGTAGGTCCTACTATAGGACCTAACTAGTGTCCGGTCAGCCTCAGAACGGCTGGATCTCCAGACACTCTCTAGGCGTCTTCTCCGGCGTTTCATCTCCCTCAGCTCCTCAGAGAACCAAGGAGCTGGTTGAGACCGACACCGGGTCAGAGGCCGCAAAGGCACGACACGGTCCAAAGCTCCAGCCGCGGCCTGTTCCCAGTTCTTCAGTCGTGTCATGGGCCAGGTTCTCGGGAAACGGCCCAAGCTCCGTCAGGAACCTCTCCGGGTCCATCAGGCGCCTGGGACGGAACCAAAGCATTGGTTCCGTCTCCCTGCGGTGGTGAATAGCGGTCTGAAGGTCCAGACGAAGAAGAGAATGATCTGACCATGACAAAGGCTCAATAACTAAATCATTTAAAACCAGATCATTCGCCCACTGGCCAGAGACAAAAATCAGATCTAGAGTGCCACCCCCGATGTGGGTAGGGCCGTCCACTAATTGAGTCAGGTCCATGGCCGTCATGGAAGCCATGAACTCCCGAGCCGTCGAGGATGCCACGCCTGTTGATGGCAAGTTGAAATCCCCCATGACCAACAGTCTAGGGGTCTCAACTGCCAACCCGGCCAACAACTCCAACAGCTCGGGCAGGGCTGTTGTCATGCAGCAAGGAGCCAGGTACGTGATCAACAAGCCCACCTGAGTCCTACGACCCCACTTCACGAAGAGGGATTCACACCCAGATATCTGAGGCACAGTGGTCTCCCTCGGTTCCAGACTCTCCTTAATAATAACCGCCACCCCACCACCCCTATTTGTTTATTTGGGGCAAAGATTATTTTATTTCTTGACTCCACTCTGGCTGTTCTAAAATAAAACACAAAATAGTGCATTAGCTGAATTCTTATACAGCCAATTTTCTTTTCATAGATAAAAGAAATTGCCTAACTTTATACAGCTATATAATGAAATTAAAATATGCTGAAGAAAATACAGAGCAATTGGAAGCATGACAGAAGAATAAAATTGATATAGTACTTAACTTCAAACCAATAAGCACAAGAATTTATAACAAGAGTCTTCTGATACTTAAAGCAAACATTTTGTGTAAAGGGACAAGGAACCGTATCATGTTTGTATAACATCATGAGGGTTTTCCTCAAAATATTTGCATTTATGAGAGCTGCTTGTGTAAAATATTAAGAATGCTGTAGACAAGAACTATTTCCCTTAAATTAGATCCAAGCCAAGATCTGTACTGTGTTTTAGAGTTATACAATCTTAGAGTTGTAACTATTTAGGCTAACAAATCTAAGCCCTTGTTCAGTATAGAAGTACTGCAATTGAAGACACCTGATAAATGATTGTTCAGTGTTTGCTCACTCTTTTCTAGTAAAGTGTGATTTTCACTATGTGATTGTTGGTCTTATTGTTAAAAATCTGCTCTCCTGGGTATTAAATCTGGGTATTGCTACTAAAAGGAGGTCCTTTTTCAGCATTTTGAAGATACTGAAGGGAAACGGTAATAAGGATACAATAAATAATAATATAATATAATATACTGGTATACTAGAATTAGTAAACTTTTTATTCTATAACCATTAGTTTCCTGTAACACATATTATGCCTTTGTATTTGTATCATATACATTATGCCTTTATATTTGTATCTCCTGTAACAAACTTCCTGTAACAAACATATGCTGTTATTAGGCCTCTGTAAAGTATCTGGTATTTGTCAAACATTTGTTCCTACCTTTTGATCTGAACCCCATATCAATCTTCCTCTGGTTTTTCTCCTGCCATCCAAAAGCATGGTACTTATTTCAGTTGGAACTGCATACATCATCCAGGGGATAATGTACACTTCAGCTCTAACTTCCACCTTTGATTTGTGTAAGCTCCATTCCCTGCAGCACCAGGGGGCCAAATGGCCAATTGGGAGAACAAAGGAATGCTCAAGGAAGAGATAACGCTAATTGGGAGGCTTCTATTCCTTTGCAGGGCAACAAGGAATATACAAACCTAAATTAGGAGGCTAGAATTGGGGATTTAACTGGTGTTTTAACAGTATAAAAAGGGGTCATAGCTTCTCTGAAGGTGTGGCCTTTCCATGCATGTCTCTTTTGTATGTGTTTGGAAAGGTTTTACCCAGCGTTTTGTTTTTGGCCATAAATAAAATCTGCTTCTTTTTGCAAGCCTCATCTTGAGTCTCTCTCTTTGGCATTCTGGTGACTCAAGTACATTTTGGGACCTTACAATTTTCCCTCCTTAAATTGTTTAGCATATTCTGAGTACATCATGTGTATCTCTGAATCAGTGGGATGTGGGCAATATTAAATTGGCTTGCAAGACAGTGTCTAGATTATGTGCATATGTGTGTAATATATCACTCATTTCCATTTTACCTGTTTGCCAGAATTTTGCAATGAAAGTACATAAAGTTTTGGCCAGACCTTCAGAAATTCCTTCAGTACAGGATGGAGTTCTGCTCATGAAAATCTGAACTGTTTAAATAAATAACTATTCTTGGATAATCTTCCAGGAATTTCAGATTTAAATCTTGCCTTTTTGTCATGCTCTTCTTATTTGGTAGAACATTTATCTCTCCCGGAAGAATGCTCTGCCAAATTATGAATTCAGTAGTTCTGCCTTTATCAGTTAATTTTAATACAAGTAATTTTTAAATTTAATATGTATTGCCAACCTTCAATCATTCTAAGCTTTAGTCTTTTGACACCATTCCTTTAATTCCAGATTTTCTCTGTGTACTCTTCCTTGGTAACCTGTCCTTTCCATTTTCAGTATGTGTTTCAAATTTTGAAAGCTTTTAGGGTAGCTTTATTCCTCTGGTTTCCATTTTTCTACTCCTTGAATCATCAATGTATTTTAAGTTATATACTTTTACAATACTGTCAAACTGATTCATTTAGATCTATGAGCAGTTGATATTTTTAACATACAGTTTAAATCCTCCTGTCTTATTACCACTTTGGCTTTTGAACTATCTAGGATTGGAATAGTGTTCTTTTACGCTCATGGAAATCATCTCACCAATTTTGTTATATCTATTATATTATATTTGTCTTTCTATCCTAGGAGTTCAAACTCACCTTATTTTTCATACTTCAAGCTTGAATTTCATGCACCAATCTTATTTTGGATTACTTAATGACTGGTTGAATAAGTTCACAAAGCAACACTCCTACTGCCTTCTTAGCTCCAGCACCTTTAATTTAAGCTTGCTTGACATATTACTTTGCCAGTCTTTTTATTGTATCCTATACTGTCAATCACGTTAATTTAGACCAAAGTTTCAAAATCAAAATCTATCAACATTGTTTTGAAATCTGGTCAATATTCTTGTTTTCCTGTACAGCCTGCACTAAGACTGAATCTGTGGGCCCAGATTTTTACATTTCCTTTTTAGATATTCAGTCAACATTTTCAAACAACATAGTAGTATGTTCACACTTGCTTTGGGAACTATCATTTGTGGGGAGTATCATTTGTCCCTGCATGAATGAGCAGGAATTGTCAATGAACATACTATAAATTGTTTTGTTACATTCCTAATCTAGGCTCTTGCAAGAAGTATGCTTCCTGAGCTAATGGTCATACATTGGTTTCTGTTACTCACAATATTGCATTGGTATCTATTCACCTCCTCTTTCTTCTTTTCCATCCCCTCTGCTCTTCAAAGATTATATTGAAAGCTGTCTCCTTTTCTTTTCCTAAAAGCTTGGAGCCTAGAAGACCTTCATAGTTATTCATGAATTTCAGTGGTTCAGCACATCTTTGACATCTACCCTGGTAGCAGGAATGGGCTCCTGCCAGTTGTAACAACCAGTTTGCCCGGAACAGGAAATGTCAGCATGCGTGCCTTCTATGCATGTGCGCATCATCAAAAAACTGCCGATTATATAGGACTTGATAGCCCCAGGGCGGGTAGGCGGGGCCAGCCCTGGTCAGAACTACCCACCACTCCCTGGTGGTCTCTTTCGTCTTGGCTTTGCTTCTTTGTCCTTCTTGTAAAGCACTGTTTCCTTTATCATGTCCAATTGCAATGACTTTTTAAATGTCCTTCATTTTTATTTTTTTTTATGTGCTTAAAACTGAGCATACCAAACGATGAAGTTTTTCTAGCACAACTGCAAATGTATGCTTGCAATGTATTTCAGGTTGTTTGAGGCAGAAAGGCAAACAAGTAATACACAAGTGTAATACCCTATTTTCCCCAAAATAAAACATCCCCTGATAATAAGCCCAACTGGGCTTTTGAGCACATGGCAATAAGGCCAAGCGCTTATTTCAGGGTTCCAAAAAATATGAGATAGGGAAACACGGTAGCAAACTCACCACTTCCACCTTTGCTTCTATTTCTTAAATCATCAATAGAATAGTGGTACCTTCTGTTTTTTATAGTCAACCCTAACCCATAGCACTTAGAGAAAAATATATTGGAGAAATTTCCTTAAAATTTTCTTCAAAACTCAAATTTTCAACTGCTACTTAGATTTGAACAAATTTTCTCCTATGGAGATCAAGAATAATTTTGCAATCTTCCCTTCCTGACAATTTTTAAAAAGTTGAAATCTGCCTAACCTAGGGTTGAAAATTAGGCAGCTTTTAGTCTGTTAGTAGTTTGGGTGCTACTACAATTGGTAGTGTGAATGGGACTTGGAAAAACAATTCTGAAAGTTTTTTTCCCCTTAGAAAAAGACAAGTCAGTATCTATATTGAGGGGTCTATATTGGTTTATTGTTAGCTCTTTGGCAGTTTCTTGTTTGGCGTATGGTTTACTTGATTGTCTGATGTTAACCTTGGAGTTAATCTATGCTAATCTGGGTGCTGATTGCTTGGGTCTTTTGATTGCCTCTTTTGCAGTCTATAGATGTTGTTAATGTCTATGTGTCTATTGATGGCTACATTACCAATAATCCAGAAAACTGTCTAGATACAGTAACTCCATCTACCTATCAGAAGGAGCATGATCCAAAAGCAATTTTATCTTTACAAATGTCTGTGAGCTTCAGTACTCAATTGATAATATAATATACCATTTAAAATTGATTTCAGTAGTCTGAAACATAAATGTAATGCTTGAAGAAACTTGACATTCTTATTTGCACTAAGGAACTATACCTTGCTATTTTTCATAAAACAGATATTGCGGTTTCCACAACTTTCAAGTATCATCTTTAACTAGTATATGTTGTGAATGTTGGAAAATGTAGTCAAATAACTTCCCATATTTCTTTCATATTGCTCTAGAACCATAATACCCTTTTAATTATTTTTTAACCATATAAGAGACTTGTTTCTCAACAGGTCTGCATTCCAGGAATGAGTCAGTGCCTTAGCCAAGAAGGCAAAATGTGATTTTGTAGAGGTACTTGAAGAAATCAAGTCTATAAAAAAAGGTACACCATATAACCCATTGAATGTCACCAAGTTGTGAGGAGCCGGAGATGACGTTGCGGCAATACGGTGTACTTTTATCAGAATTTCTTGCAAAAATCAAATCCCGAAGCACACACAGATAAACTGATGCAGCAGGATTCATTAACTTCTTTATATACACAAAAATACATGAAGTAAATTTACAATACCAACAGCAGATTCAGTTTTATTTCAGCTCAGATCAGCAGACAAGTTCACACATAGTGGTTTCAGTTTCTTTTCGCTGCACAAAAGCTGCAGACTAAGACATGCCCTGGCTCCAGTCTGTCTCAGCTCCTAATTGGCTGATTTAGTTGCTATGCCTATTCATTGGCTGACTTTGTTACCATGTCTTCCCAGTCATGAATATTCTGACAACTTTCCATAGGGCTCTATGAAAGTTTGCGAAATTCCTTCTGCCAGAGGGTCCCGAGGGACCTAAGCTATCTTGCAGGGGTGGTGAAGAGATGACACTCCATAGATCGCAAACTCCTTGTTTGATCTGGAGGAAAGCTCTCAATCCGGCCGAAAGAAAAAGATGGCCATTGCATGCCTGACCGAGGCTGTGACAGCCTGACTGGAGAAGAATGAGTGAAGATTGAGTAGGAACAGTGTGGTGACTGGGTGAGAATTTTCCAACTTCTGTTAAGGAATTTTAAAACTGGCTTGAGAGGCAGTGGGACTGTAAAAGAAGGGGGTTGATTTGTCTATCTTCCACCCCCTGAAAATAGCGGTGAATAGCACAAAACTGAAATAGATACCGGTAAGAAATTTGAATTATTTGAACTGTTTAAAAGAAATAAGTGTTTAAAAGAGGAAATTTGGACTGGTTATTCTAAGGATAATATTAATTGAATTTTATTGAAATAAAACTTTTTTTGGAATATAAAACTCGGGCTCTGGAACGCCTAAAGGAAAAAGATTTGACTGATGTTAAAGGAAGTTAAAGGAGAGGAGTAGAAGAGAAATAGTACAACAGTGATACCTGCTGGTCGGAAAAAATTGTTATAGAGTAAGTGAAGAAAAGAAAGTGAGATTAACAATTGACCTTGGGCGATTTATTGAAAGAATATTGTTACAAGACTCAGATAAACTGCCTGCACCTGGGAACTGTTTACAGAGTGAACTGCAAAGAAAGAGAATGGAAACAGTGTAAGTTTTAAACACTGTAGCTCTCTGACTGGATATGGATTTTATAAACTGAGCAACTGAAACTGGAAAATAATAGAAATTGTTTATAAAGGAAGTGAGGACTTTTATCTTTTAGCTCTCCTTTTTGATAATTTATAACTTGTTTGTTTATAATTTTGGGGTTTGGTGGGCCTTTGTGTATTACAATTTATCAAAAAGAAAACAACCTTTTTGAAGAGAACTTTGGACTATGGATATCTTGGCTTTGTGAAATACAACAGCTAAAAAAGTGAAGTGACTTAAGGTCTGAAAACAAGAATTGGGAATAAGAAAGGTATTTGTTGGATTGGTTCAGATATATTCTTTAAGTTGGGTACTGTGGAGTGTTGTATTGTTTGATTTATTATTGTTTGATTTATTATTGATTGATTGATTATTGATTGATTGTCTCTGTTAAATAATTATTACTTAAAATATTTTATTACTTAAAATTATCAAATTTTATACAAAAGCTATACAAGCTATACAAACTTAAGCAAAGGGAGAAGAAATGCATCATCTGCATCATCATCATCATCAAGCCCAGTCAATGCTCTATAGAAACCATGTTGCAGAACGAAAGATTAAATACTATTCAGTCAGAAATGAAAACTGCTCCAACTACTACAAGCCATGGCTAAGAATCATGATGATTTGGCAGATAGGATGCAAAAGATGGAGGATAAAATAGATAACATCCAGCAAATAATCACTAAAAATGAACAACAGATTGAGAAAATGGAAGAGAAGACAGAGCAAACAGATAAGGAAGTAGAAGAGATGGATTACAGACTGACTAAGGTAGATAAGGATCTTGAGCGATCCATAATTATGCTGGAGATGGATAGAGTAGAATACTTCCTGAGATTTCAGAATATTGAGGAGGAAAAAGGGGAAGATCTTGCTGAAAAAATGGCAGAATTGTTGGCAAATGCGCTGGAAAAGATGAAACAGGAAGTTCTCTCTGGGACTGACAAAATATTTAGAATATACATAAGCTATGCGAGAAGGAACAAACTTCCCAGAGGTACATATGAGATTTTCAAAGAAGGCAATAAGTGTGGAAATACTTCAAAGAGCAAGAGATGCACCATTGAAATACGAAGGGAGAGAAATAGCAGTCTTGAAACAAATACCCAGAAGTGTAAGAGATATAAAGAAACACTATCAATTTCTAACAAGAGAACTAATAAAACATGATGTAAATTTAGGTGGCTAATACCTTAGGGAATATTGGTGACTTGAATGGAAAAAAGACATAGATTAGATACAATAGACAAAGCAGAACAATTCTATTATCAGCACTTTGCAGGATACGAGGAAGAAGAGAGAAGGGAGGAAATAGATGGCAAAAAAAGAGAGGAAGCGATAGCAGAGGGAAGTTTACAACATGTAGAAACCGAAACAGAGCAAAAAGAGAGAAGGGAACAAGAAGGAGCAAGACACAAAGAACAGAGAGAAATAAGATCAATTAGAACAAAACCTATCTATAAGTAAACAATGGAAGAAGAAACAAAACTCTTATCAATCAATATAAATGGATTGAACTCATCTATGAAAAGAAAAAGATTTTTAATAAATTAGAAAAATTAAAACTAGATTTAATTTGTCTCCAAGAGGTTCACATTAAAAAACAATACAGTAAACTATTAGAGTACCCCCAAATTGGGAAACTATATTTTTTACTAGCACAGCAAAAGAAAAGGGGGGTGGTTCTATATATTAAAGAAACAATAGAGGCTAGACAAATCTTTGCAGATGAAGATAAGAGAATATTGATGGTGGAGGTAACAATGAATCAAACACAGATGTTGTTGATAGCAATATAAGCACCTAATAATAAACAAAATGAGTTTTATGGAAAACTTCATAAGAAAATTATAGAATTGGAATATGAAAATATCTGTGTGGTACACTTTAATGTAATTGTAGATACAGAACTTGACTACAAGAGTAGTAAAACAGGTAAGAAAGTTAGGAAAACACTCCCTAAAGCTTTTTTTAAAATGGTAGAAATAGGAACTCAAGATGTATGGAGAGAAACATACCCCAAGAAAAATCAATACTCATTCTATTCAAGTAGGCATAAATCCTGGTCTAGAATGGATGTCATCAGAATTGAAAACATGCGTACAAGAGATAGAAATAGAACCCAATGTTTGGGCAGATAGCAAGCCAATAAAAGTTGTATGGAAAGGACAAAAAAGAAAACTGAGATGAACATTGAACCAAGAGATATTGCAAAATAAAGAATTTATACAAAATGTGGAAAAAGAACTGGACTTTTTTTTCAAAGAGAACAGGAAAGAAGAGACTTCCTTGCAAACTGTATGGGATACAGCTAAAGCATATATGCGGGGACTAGTTATAACTCACATGGGGAAGAAAAATAAGAAGAAACAAAATAAGAAAATGTTAGAAGAACCGAAAAGATTAAAATCAGAATTACAGAAAGAACCACAAAAAAAGAAATTAAAAAATCAAATAGATTTAATAAAGCACAAAATGAATCTATTGGAAAAAGATGAACTGGCGCAAAAAATCAAAGGGCAAAACAAAACTTTTTGAAAATGTGAATAAACCAGGAAGATGGTTGGCATATAAACTGAAAAAAGAGAGGGCAAAAAATGATACATTGATTAATAGATGAGAAAGGGACCCTTTATTATCAGAATGAGGATAAAAATAATAATAATAAGAGTATTATGGAAAACTATATGATCAGGAGAAAATTCTAGAAAATAAAATACAATAATATTTGGAACAATCTCTAAAGTACCTGAAACAGTTAAAGCTATGCTGAATGAATGAATGAATGAATGGCCATGATGAAATTGACAGAAGTGATTAAGAGACAAATGAATAATAAAACACCAAGGACTGATGGGCTACTGGCAGAATTTTATAAACAATTACATTAGGTCCAGTGATATTGGCAGTTTATAATGAAGTTTTGCTAGAAGCAAAAATACCAAATTTATGGATGGAAGCAAATATTACTCTTATACCGAAAGACGACTCAGACTTAACATAGATAAAGAACTACAGGCCAATATCTCTATTGAATGCGAATTATAAAATATATGCTTTGATAATAGCAGAGAGATTAAAAAGGGTTTTGAATGAATTTAAAGATGTAGATCAGAATGAATTCTTGCCAAAGAGACAGATTAAAAATAACATGAGAATGATTTTGGAGTATTATGAAACACACCCTGGAAAACAAATGGCGTTGATTTTCCTAGATGCACACAAAGCATTTGACAACGTTAATTCACAATTTATGCTATTACAATTAAAATATATGGACTTTGGGGAGAGATTTATTAATATGATTAAAGCAATATACTAAGCAATAAACAATCAGCTAAGGTGATGGTAAATGGGGACATAAGGAAGAACTTTGATATTAAAAAACGCACTAGACAGGGATGTCCACTGTCCCCTCTGCTATTTATACTGACTCTGGAAGTGTTAGATAGAAATATTTGACAAGATGAAGAAGTAAAAGTTATGGAAATAAAAAAAGAGAAATATAAGCTACCCATTAGAAACTGGACCAAAGTTAATCAGAAAAATATAATAATATGGGGAAGTTGCAGGACTGAAAATAAATAAACACAAGACAAAATTTTTAGTTAAAAATCCCACAGATATACAAAAAAGAAAGTTGATGGAAAGAATTGATATACAGATAGTTTAAAAAGTGATGTACCTAGGAATACAATTAACAGCAAAATGTGCAACAATTAAAGAGGACAATTATATGAAACTGATGTGACCAATTAAACTAGATTTGGAGAAATGAAAAGATCTGCAACTGTCATTAACAGGAAGAATAGCTATTACAAAAATGAATATTTTACCAAGACTTATATTTATTCCAAACAATTCCAATAATATTGGGGTGGGGGGGAAGATATTTTGAAGAACTAAATAAAATAATATTAAGATATATTTGGCTAGGGAAAAAAGCAAGAATATGTTTGAAAATGTTCCAAGACTCCCCCCCCAAAGAGAGAGAGAGAGAGAGAGAGAGAGAGAGAGAGAGAGAGAGGGAAGGAGGGAGGGTGGGTGAGTGTTTTGGGCTGCCAGATTGGGAATTGCACTACCAGGCTTCGGTACTTACATGGGTGAAAGAATGGATAAATTTGAGGCATAAAAGACTATTAACTTTAGGATACGGCCTTCAACTACGTTGGCATGCTTTCTTATGGTATGGGAACAGTAAGATACATAGTTACTTTCAAAGACATTATGTTAGAAATGCACTGTTATCAGTATGGCTTAAAATTAAAGAACGACACTACTTGAAAATACCAGTCAGGCTTTCCACAATGGAAGCAGTAATACATCCTAATGTTATTAACATGGAAAAAATTGTAAGATATAAAGATATTTTGAATGAAAAATGGGAATTAAAAACCAAGCAGGAAGTTAGTATCAAGGAATGGACATCGTATGGTGGCCACAAATACAGATACAATCATGATATGAGTACGATGCTAAAATGTATGGTTTCAATAAAGAGTTAACAGAACTGGATCAGGTATTAACTGGAATGGATGAAAAACTGATAAAGAAAATATATTGTTACTTATTAAGTATTAAACTTGAAAATGATCAGGTAAAGAATAGAATAGAATAGAATTTTTTTATTGGCCAAGTGTGATTGGACATACAAGGAATTTGTCTTGGTGCATATGCTCTCAGTGTACATAAAGGAAAAGACACGTTCATCAAGGTACAACATTTACAACACAATTGATGGTCAATATATCAATATAAATCATAAGGATTGCCAGCAACAAAGTTACAGTCATACAGTCATAAGTAGAAAGATTGGTGATGGGAACGATGAGAAGATTAATAGTAGTGCAGATTTAGTAAATAGTTTGACAGTGTTGAGGGAATTATTTGTTTAGCAGAGTGATGACCTTCGGGAAAAAACTGTTCTTGTGTCTAGTTGTTCTGGTGTGCAGTGCTCTATAGCGTCGTTTTGAGGGTAGGAGTTGAAACAGTTTATGTCCTGGATGTGAGGGATCTGTAAATATTTTCACGGCCCTCTTCTTGATTCATGCAGTATACAGGTCCTCAATGGAAGGCAGGTTGATAGCAATTATTTTTTCTGCAGTTCTAATTATCCTCTGAAGTCTGTGTCTTTCTTGTTGGGTTGCAGAACCGAACCAGACAGTTAAAGAGGTGCAAATGACAGACTCAATAATTCCTCTGTAGAACTGAATCAGCAGCTCCTTGGGCAGTTTGAGCTTCCTGAATTGGCACAGAAAGAACATTCTTTGTTGTCCTTTTTTGATGATGTTTTTGATGTTAGCTGTCCATTTTAAATCTTGCTATATGATAGAACCTAGAAATTTAAAGGTTTCTACTGTTGATACTGTGTTGTCTAGTATTGTGAGAGGTGGAAGTATGGAAAGGTTTCTCCTAAAGTCTACCACCATTTCTACGGTTTTGAGTGTGTTCAGTTCCAGATTGTTTTGGTTGCACCACAAGGCTAGTCATTCGACCTCTCGTCTATATGCGGATTCATCATTGTCTCGAATGAGACCAATCACTGTTGTGTCATCTGCGAACTTCAGTAGCTTAACAGATGGATCGTCGGAGATGCAGTCATTGGTATACAGAGAGAAGTGGGGAGAGCACACAGCCTTGGGGGGGCCCTGTGCTAATTGTACAGGTATTTGATGTGATCTTGCTTAGCTTCACCTGCTGCTTCCTGTTTGTTAGGAAGCTTGTGATCCACTTACAAGTCTGTTCCGGTACCTGTAGCTGGTTTAGCTTAGTTAGAAGAATGTCTGGAATGATGGTATTGAATGCTGAACTAAAGTCTACAAAAAGGACCCTTGCATAGGTCTTTGGAGACTCAAGATGTTGTAGGATGTAGTGCAGAGCCATATTAACAGCATCATCTGTTGATCTATTTGCTCGGTATGCAAATTGCAAGGGGTATAACAGTGGATCCGTGATTGTTTTCAAGTAGGAAAGCACTAGCCTTTCAAAGGTTTTCATGACTACAGATGTTAAAGCAACTGGTCTGTAGTCATTCAGTTCCTTGATGGTGGGCTTCTTCGGCACTAGGATGATGGTAGAGCGTTTGAAGCAAGAAGGAACATAGCACATCTCTAGTGATTTATTGAAAATATGGGTGAAGATGGGGGCCAATTGGTCAGCACAGACTTTTAAGCAAGAAGGAGTTATCTTGTCTGGGCCTGGAGCTTTTCCTGGCTTTTGTCTGTGAAATAGGTCCTGCACTTCCTTTTCTGTGATCACTAGGGATTGTGAACCCAATGAAATGGGGTCAGTTGTAGGAGGCTTGGCTGTTGTTGGTGTGTCTGAGATGGAGGTTGTGGAGATAGGTGGCTGTAGTTTCCTTTCAAACCTGCAGTAAAACTCATTCAGGTCATCTGCTAGTTGTTGATTACCTTCAGCTGGGGAAGGAGGTTTGCCATAGCCGGTGATATTTTTAAGAGTTTTCCACATGTTTGCTGGTTCATTTGCTGAAAACTGATTCTTTAGCTTTTCAGAGTAGCTTCTTTTTGCTGCTCTGATCTCGTTAGTGCATTTCTGGCCTGATTGTACAGCATTTTATCACCTTTTCTGTAGGCTTCCTCTTTGGAATGTCATAGCTGCTTAAGTTTAGGTGTGAACCAAGATTTGTTGTTACTGTATATTCTCCTAAAGGAGACAATGATTGGGCTAAAAATTTTGGATATGCAATAGAACTAGAAAAATGGCAGAAATTGTGGGATAGAAATGTTAAATTATGTTAACTGCATATAAAGAAAATTTGTATCAAATGTTCTAGATGGCATTTTGCACCAACAAGACTGGCAAAAATATATAAGGATAGATCTGCTAAATGTCAGAAATGCAATCAAATACCTGGTTCATATTACCATATGTGGTGGACATGTCCAAAAGTCAAAAAGTACTGGATGAAAATACATACTTGGTTGAAAAAAATGATAAAATAGCATATAGACATGAAATCAGAAATATTTTTATTGGGCATTCTGCCGGGAAAATACGACAAAGGGACTATATACTTGATTTTACATGTATTAACTGCAGCTAGAATTGTATATGCTCAACAATGGAAGTGTGACGAGATCCTGACAGATGAGAGTGTAATTAAGAAAATATTAGAATGGGCAGGAATGGATAGGCTAATGCTTACTATTAGGGACAAAGAAGAAACTGAATACTTTTTGACATGGGATTTATTTTACCAGTGGTTAGACAATAAAAAGGTAAGTTAGGGTTATAAAAAGGATAAATGTTAAAATGGAAATTTGATAAAATAGGCCAACTAAATATTAGTGTGATTATAGTATTAATGTTATTGTGATGAATACTATTGTAAACATTTTGATTACAATTGCTTAAAAACAATTGTACCCAGTTTGATTGAAATTGAATTTTTATGTTATTCAAATAAAGTAAATAGAACATTGAAAAAAAGTCACCAAGTTGTGTAATCTTTATGTATTTTCATGCAATATGACTCCAGATGAGATGTGATCTGAAAAGCTCACAATATAAAGAACATAAGAACAAGCATAAATACAAATAAATAAATTAAAAAAGAATTATAAAATAGTTGCAAGATAGCAATCTAGAGAACATACAGGTATCACATCAAAATTTTTCCAACTTTTGAATATGGCCCACAACAATATTTACAAAGCATCATAGTCAATGGTTATTAACTATAAAGACCTTCATAGCATAACGGCTGGTTATTTAAGGGCCTGTTTACCATAGTATCAGCCTGACTGATCTGGCAGGGTTGGTATGTTCCTGGTTCCGTCTATTATATAAAGCCATCTATTAGGATTTCGAAATCATAACTTCTCTGCAGCAACACCCCCTTCTGGAATTAAGTCCCGTGAGATTCAAACAGCCCCCAGTCTACTGGTATTTGAAGGGTCCTTGAAAAGCTGGTTTTTGCCCAATCCTTTGGTGGGGGGTAGCCGAAACCCCTTTAGGTGGTAAGGCTTACTTTTCTTTCTTCCTGTCTGGTTTTGTCCTTCTTGACATCTTTACTATTCATTTTTGTCTCCTGTTGCTTTCTGGTTCTTAACGATTTGCAAATTTAATAAATAAAAGTAATTATCATGGTTTGTCGCATATTCAGCCAGATGTTCAGACTGGATATGCCATTTTTATCCAATCGAATCCTATCCAAGGACCTGGAATAGGCAGATGCTGATGTTTTGTGGTGTTAGAGGTATTATTGCAGGATATAAACTGAGTAAACCTGCCTTTTGCAATTGACTGATTGTGAATTTGTAATGCCAATGGTATTCAAGTGGTGCTGCAGTTGTTTTGAGTAATCTTGTGGTCCCCTGAACCCAGCCCTTTCAAGGATCATTGACATGTAAGATCCATGCAGTCTGAGAATTTTTTAAAATGATCATTCTATTTTGACTCTACAACACATGAAAACTAATTCAATTAATTCGAACATAAGCACTTTTCACATTCAAACTGTTTTAGTACCAATGAAATAATTACAAGCTCATTTTAATAAACAACCTTTTATTTTGTTTCGTTGAGAAACATTTTTGACAGGTATTAATTAGGAAGTAATAACTAGCAAGACATATTTTAAGCTGTGCAAGGAATTCAAACATTTAAATTCCATATGCTAGACGTGAGTATGAATAAAAGGAGTTATTTATTATTTTAACCTCTTCAAAATGGTAAAAGCAAGCATATTCAGCTTCCTTATGATTAAAGAAGAGCTGTTCTATTTCAGAATCTTTGGAGATACGTAGTTTTGTTACTTAGAATGATATAGAATTTGTATATAATTGTTTAGCTCTATTTTTATATGCATTCACAGCAAACATTACATACATATATAGCAATAGCACTTATATACAACTTCACAGCGCTTTACAGCCCTCTCTAAGTGGTTTACAGAGTCCGTATATTGCCCCCAACAAACTGGGTCATTTTACCAACCTCAGAAGGATGGAAGGCTGATATAATTGTAAGCAAATCAATTAACTTAGCTATTTACAATAACAATTTGTCAAAATTAACTAATGAGTCAGAGTTAAGTATTCAATATGAGAAATTAGGAGGGTTTCATGGGAAAACAAATGTGAGTCAACTGTTAGGCCAAGAAGCTTCATTTAGTGTTGCGGAAAATATTTTTTAAGACAATGACAAACAATTCAAACAGTAATGTATTAAGAGAGATTACAACTAACAATTGTTGAATCTGTCTCAGAGGATCAAATATTTCTACCCAATTGCTTGAGCTTTTATTTGTTTACATGGGTGCAGACCAGGGGTAAAATGCTCCTGGATTGGACAGGATCGTGCAATCCGGTAGCGATGGCAGGTGCTGGTTCGGAGGACCGGTAGCAAAAATCCCTGGCCCTGCCTCTGCTGAGCCGCACCATCAGCAGAGGTTTTTTTTTTTACTTTTAAAAGAAGGTTTTGCTTCAGCCGAAACCTGCCTTTAAAAATAAAAAAAAGCCTTTGAGGATCCCGCCCCTCAGCTGACATCGGCAGCCTTTAAACTTAAAAAAATAAATAAAAATTAAAGGCTACTCTGGGGATCTCACTTGAGTTCCTCATCAGCAGAACCTTAAAAAACATGTTTTCTGTAGAAAACATGTAGAAAAAACTCCTTTTAAAAGAGTCTAAGCCACTTACCTGATTACTGATCGACCTCATGGCTTTTCTCACAGCCGGAAAGCCCAAGTTTCGCTTTTAGCACCAGACAGAACTAATCTAAACTTAGCTAATCTATTTCATCACTGAGTGATTAATGCTGTCTGGCTGAGGAACTCTGGGAATTGAAGTCCACAATAAAATAAAATAAAATAAAATAATAAAATAAAATATTTGTGCAGCTTTCTGAGATTTGGTGTGTATCTGTAGTGTTTCACTCTAACTACACAAACACACAAAATCTCAGAAAGCTGTATGTGACATTTTATGTGTGTGTGTGTGTGTCAGTTGTGTGTGTGTAAAGTGTGAAAGTTGGTTTTTGAGCTTTTTGTGGCTGTGTGAAGTGTGAAGTGCAGCTGCTTTTACATTGTGTGTGAGTCAGTTGTGTTGTGTTGTGTTGTGTTGTGTTGTGTTGTGTGTGTGTAAAGTGTGAAAGTTGGTTTTTGGTACCTCTTATTGTTTTTTTATACTTTGTTTATTATTTTTATTATTTATTGTTATTGGCCACGCTCACCCAGTCATCTGACCACCAAGCCATGCCCACCAATTAAGCCACGCCCACAGAACCGGTAGGGAAATTTTTTAGATTTCACCCCTGGTGCAGACAGTCAAAAAATAGTTTCAGATTTCCCAGTAGAATATCAAAAAGATACTTTAATAGGGCATTTATGATTTTATAAAACATACAATCTGCCATATTCTCCTGAGTTATATAACTAAATTACCTCCTTGCCTATAGATAGTAGGATAAGTAATAAAAACTGACCAGAGTTATATGTGGAGGAGACTTTCTACTATTAGATTTGATTGAGGATATTGGGGCTTAAGTAAGGTCATTAGAAATTGTTAAATATTTGCTAAATATTTACTTCAACAACAACAACAAAAATATCACCATGCCAGGATGAGATCTGCTGTCTGAGAGCAAATCTCAGTATTTTAGCAGAATAGAAAGTTTTCCAGGAAATTGCACATGCTGTTAAATTCAAGGGCTCACATACATGTGCTCCATACTTGAATTCATTTATCTTACCATGCATATGCCAGAAAAAATTGATGGCAAAGAATATCAGACAGCAGCTACCATTAAAAACATGGGAATCCTCACAACAGTCTAGTGTCTTGCTTCAAACTCTATTATTAAAAGTAGAATCTCATGATACCTTAAAACTAACAAAACATTAATAATTGTTAGCAGAGCTATAATTTAATCTTCCTGAAAAATAAGGCCATAGAAATAATACTTCCATTTATCTTCTATTAATGCTAGGTTACTGCAAGAGAACACTAAGGCCTATGAAACTTTCTTAGATTATTCTCAGATATTACTGCTGGACAATTTCAGTGAAAGCACCATAGGCTTATTGCTGATGGCAATAAACTTGGCAAACCGGTCAAGTTTATTGCCATCAGCAATTACCATTTTTAACTGCTATAACTTTTTAGTATCGTTGTTTTAAAAAAATCAAATTACCTATAGGACTTTAATAAGAATTGTTAAAATACATAATCCTTATTTACATACTAAAAAGGTAAAGGTTTCTCTGTTCAGTCATGTCCAGTCTAGGGCGCGGTGTTTCTTGACTGAGGGAGCCAGCGTTGTCGTTTTCCTTGGTCATGTGGCCAGCATGGCCATACACTGGGGTGCACAAAGTGCCATTTCTTCCCAACGAAGCGGTCTCTAGTTTGCAATGCTTTCGAACTGCTACCTAGATGGACAGGAGCTGGGCAGGAACGGGAGCTCACCCCATATTACCAATCCGTAATCTTACACGGGAAGTCAGTAATTTGTCCAGACCTTTTCCTGCCCCAAGTTTTAAGCTGCTTTAAAAAAACCGTAAGTGCTATCTGTTGGGTCGGAGGACAAAATGCTGAAAACGAGAGACTCGCTGCTTTACCTTCCGATCAAATTATAAGGAACCGAGCTTCAGGTAAAAATAATAACCATTAAAAAGCGAATATGGCTTTGAACCCGAGACCTTCACCAGGATCGGCCGCTTTCTTCTTGTGGGTTGAGCTTTCATTCGCCCCTTCCAAAGCCAAGCCGCTGCCGCCTCACTGCCCGTTAGTCGCTCCTGCTTCTCCCCGGGTTCCTCGCTCTGCGCGCGAGGCAGACCTCTGCGCAGGTGCGGTGGCACGCGCGCTCACTTCTGCTAACGCCTCAGCGAGCTAAGCCGGGAGGTGCGCGGGCGCGCGCTTCCCCAAGATCTTCATGGTGCCGGTGGATGCTGCACGCTTAGCTGCCGGCCGGAGGGGGGGTAGCAGGAGCTGTCGCCGGCGATTTCCTCGTCAAGGATAGCCGCTGTTGCTGGAGAAGGAAAACAATCATGCATAACCCTCTTCGTGGCACGGAGGTGTTGGTGGAATGAGCAAGCGAGTGCACAAGTGAGGCGTTGCTCAGGCGGTTCCCTGAATGGATGTGTTTAGCTTTGTCAAGATTGCTAAGCTCTCCGGGTAAGTGCTGCTGCTTCTCCTTCTCTTGGGTCTTTTTTCGTACATCTCCCCCCCACTCCCCGAATTGCTGCTTCTGCTGTTGCCGCCGCCTATTCTGATTATCATGTCAGTTCCGGTGCTGTTCTCTGTAGTGCTGGGGGCGGTAGAGAAATGGAAGGAATTTAGAGGTGAGTCGTTAATCCAACTTCCTTGCCGCTTGAGTCAAGGTCTTCGTTGCCCAATTGGTGGCACCTTCTGCTGGATCGGGGCATCTGCTCTGAGTTAGCAGCATAAAGCCGGTGATCCCACCCCCCGTACATTCAAGGGGCTTTCGGCATGGGGGACGGCGATACCTGGGGACATGAGGCTGGGTCCCCTCTCTCCCGGGCAAGCGGCGCTGCTTCCAGGACTCGAGCTGGACCTGCGTTGTGCTTGTGTCCCTGGAAATGAACTTCCTTTTGGGTGATTTTAAGCGCGTCGGTAGAATGAAGATAGGCGGAAAACGATCCCTCAGCCATGGCTTCCCAAGTCCTTGGATCTAAATTTTCTGGTGTGAACTTCCAGTTTGATGTACTTGGAAATGCTTCGCAGCTTTTTATGGGTTTTTTTTTAAAGAAAACATTTCCACCAGCTCAGAAGCTTGCCTTAAACGCCCATCTTTAGTTTTACTTGAGTTATGGCAATGTTACCTAGTTGGTCTCCTTGTCTTATTTGAAGTTAGAACTGTATCACGAATATTTTTTAGAGAAGATGCGAAATAACTCAGTTTGTCATCAGTTGATCAGTGCTGAGGTATGATTAGATCTATTTTGGTTTAGTGTAGCATATGTGAAATGTAACATTACCTACTGTTAACTTTCCTCACAACACAGATTGAATATAAAGAGGAGAAAGGAAACTGTTTTAGAAAAAAGTTAGACCTCAGACTCACAGAAATACTAATAATCAGATTGAGATTTATTTCAGTGTAGTTCAAATAATTCATTGGAGGCACATGATATGAAAATCTACTCATTCTCAAAGAAGGATGGTATTCATCTCTTAACGATCTGCTATAGGTTTACTTCAGGGATGGGTTCTACTTACTTTTACTACCGATTCGCAACGAGAGCATGCATGCTTGCTTTACTCGCACATTTCTGTGCATGTGCAAATCACCCTTGATGATGTAGGGGCAGGTGGGCGGAGCCTCCCACCAGTTTTACTACTGGTTCTATAGAACCGGCCCAAACTGGGAGCAACCCACCGCTGGTGTACTTCACTACTTCTCTCATATTAGGTCCCCTTCCACTAGATTTCTGTCTTACAGAGTGGATTCCTGAAGAAAAAAACCTTCATTTGTTCTTTTTGTTTTTAAAAATATTAATTATTGTGACAATTCTTGCATTAGTTGTAATATTAGGTATGAGTAGTACTCCAAAAATGTAGTTCTAAGAAACAGTAAATAATGAAAGGGCTTGAACTGCTGAACTTTTTGTAAGAAACATTACAAATCAACTTTTGATTGAATAAGAAGCATATTCCATTTTCAGACTGGGCAAAATGTATTTTTCCCGATCTTCAGTCATTGAAATGGAGTGTAGACCAAGAGAAAACTCTTATTAGATCATTTTATACAGTACAAGTATACTAACGTAGACAAATACTACAGGTGTGAAATCAAGAACTTCCATATGCCAGTGTTATTTCACAGCTCTTCAGACGCTTAATCTCTTATTCAAGAATTGGGTTACTCAGCAGAAGACTCTTACACAAGACTCTGCTATACTATTTGTGTTATTACAGACAAGAATGAAGGCCAGTTACATGTAGAATATTTACCTACAACAACCTATTCTACCAAGATGAAATTCTTGTTTTTTTTCTCACATATTTTTAAATTACCAAACAGTTCACTTTGTAAAGCAGCTAATAAATACTTATATAACCTCTCCTTCTAGTCTAGGTTCTACTGGTTTCTACCTCATCAGCTTTAATCCTACTATTTTCCCCCATAATTTTTAGATGATTTATTTTGTTAGAAGTGATCAGATCTTTATAGAAATGAGTGATAATGTGTAAGGATACTAACATGTTATCTAGTGGTTGGCTCTCTTATATCAGAAAATCCTTGTGTGCACTTAGTTTTCTAAAGGAGAGTTAACATTTTGAACTTAAGATGATGAATGATAGGTATCTGATTCCACCTTAAATTCTAAACTGTCTTATTATCATGGTTATGTTCAGAATGAATTATAATAATTTTATGCAATCAAATTCTTAAATGATGGTTCATGTTTTTGTTTTTTCTACCACTATTCTGAAAATTAGGTTGGCTGCTATTCTTCATAAGACTTTGTACTAATATTTGTGTCCAAATGCTTTCCTTTATCCATGTCAATGTTGCTTTATTATTTGTAAATTGCCAGGCAAAGCTTAAGGAGGTTGGAATTCTTCACAAGTGCTAGAACCTCAGTTCCCACAATCCCCTGCAATCAAAACTAATTTTGAATGGAAATTCTGGGACTTCTAACTCCGAATGTTCTTAAAGATGTCAGATAACTTTAATACTTGTCTGATCTCCTGGGTATTATTAGTAGGGACAAATAAAACATAAATAAAAAGGGCAACATAAATGTGGCTATAAAATACTTCTTATTCAGTATATGATTTTTTTTAACTATTGGGAACAAATGCATAAAAGAAAAAATAGAGAATAATATTCAGGGCAGGGCAGAAGACATTACTCAGATGTTGGCAACTGTGAAACAATATAGCAGTAGTAAGCTACAAAGAAGAATGAAATAAAGGATTTATAATATTAACTGAGAAGCAGCAGTAGTCAGAAGCAAACGTGGGCAGAATCAGTAGGATGTTTGTACAGAACATTTGCTTGCCTGCCCAGGAATAATTCATTTTTATGCTTGCACTTCCATATATATATATTTACAATTTGGTGGGCACCTGGCTAATGAAATACATTATGTGTTATTTTTAGACTGTAATCTTACTTGGTAACAAGTTCAAATACCTCCATGAAAATTACTTGTCTAAAGAGAATTATGAAGGATTCTACTCTCATTTTTATTTAATGTTATTTGTTATTTTCTCTTCATGACATACACAATTTAAAAAGCTAATCTGTACTTTGTGTAAGGTTTTAGGATGATTGTAAAAGATCTACTATTCTGAAAACGTCAATCCATACAATCACTTTAATGTAAACTTAAAGTGCTCTTGCTTATTGATTATAAGCTTTGCTACCATGGACAGTCTGGAAGCAATCTCTATCAGATAAGAAGACAGCTTTCATATGAACTGGTTAATTGGTAAAATTTAGCTCAAAATATTTTTGCAAAAACAAAACTAAAAAGCAATTTTCTATGTAGCCTTTTTGGCATGAATTACAGACAGGGTCAGGAATTACTGGGATTCAGATAAATTGATTTCATGGTCCTGTTCACATTTAACTGTATCAATCTCTAATTTTTTGCTGATTTCCTGCCCCAGGATATTTTTTGATTTTATGAACAAGAAGGAAATTTTCTATAGCAATTGTAATGATGGCTTTGTATTCAGTTACATAAGGTATGTGATCATAGGAACAGAAAAATCAGATTATTAGCTAATGTCTCTGAAAATAATCTGTATTATGACTCTGCATTATTTCATGTTAAGAAGCAAAGATGTGCTTCAGAGTGCACAAGGCCCATATCATTGTGCCTGTCTGCAGCTTCTTAAAATAGCTGTTTATTTTCTCAGGATTGTGCAGTTGCTCAGCCATACTGTAAGACTGAAAAAAATACAATCTTGGTTTAAAGAATTACAGACATGTCCTATATGTGTACCCCAGCTACTGGAAATAATTTTTGACCTTTACATTTGTACAGCTTTAGTTTGCATGATGAGCTTTCTTTTAAACTGGGCCCTTTTGTAGCCCAATTACGTTTCTTTTATTAAACAAAAAAGTGTATGATTTCCACTAGGCCATACAGGTAATCTTCATTTAATTGGGACCAGAATTTTCATTGCTAAACAATGTTGTAATAAAACATAACATCGTGTGGGCATCATGTGTTGCTTAGTGAAGGAAATTGTGACAGTCCCTGTTGTCATTCTTAAGCAAGGAACATGGATTTTAAGTGAGGTCTCCTTGCAATTTTCTGCTAGCTTCTAACAAGCAAGGTCAGTGGGGAAACCAGCAGGAAGGCATGCATTTTTGGTGGTTTCCAAGCAGGTTGATGAGTAAGTTAGTAGCTGTTGCAGTGCAGTGTAAGCACAGGTGGGTGGGAGGTAGCTGCTGGATAGGGGATTGTGCACTCGTGTCTGGTGTGGTATACTATGAATGCAGCAAGGCCAGGGATGGCTACTTTTGGGTGAGGGAGTGTGTGCTAGTGGCCAGCCCAGCTCCATACTCTAAAGTCCGTGATAGCGAACCTATGGCACACGTGCCGTGACCCATTGCTTTTCCAGGTTCTGGCACGCACATATGTGCTGGCCAGCTGGTCTTTACACACGGGGGAGCGCCAGAAACTGGAAGAGCAGCTTCCTGGCGCGCATGCCAGGAAACTGCTGAAAACCTGAAAACCGCTGGCCAGCTGGTCTTTATGTGTGCATGCGGGCCCAAAACCAGAAGATCAGGTGATCAGTGTGCATGTGCATGCTGGAAACTGGAAGCTCAGCTCTTCTGGTTTCTGGTGCTCCTATGCGCCGGGGAGCTTGTCGTGTCCCACTCCTCCGCTGACGGCCGGGTCAGGGAAATCCGAATCAGGCTTGCCTCTGCAGCTCTGCCCAAAGTCCTAGCAAAGTCCTCAGAGCAGGCAGGAGACCAGAAAGTGATTTCAGCAAGATAAGTTTGACTTTGCCTGACTCAGAGACTGCCAGAAAGCAGATCCTTTATATAGGCCATGGGGTGTGGCTCCATGACTCAGCACTCATTAAGGCCTGCCCCTCCCTTCCTTCTGTTGCCTCCGCCTATCCAATCTTCTGATGCGAGGGTCACTCCAATCAGCAGTGTTGGAAATAAACCTTCCTCAGGCTCACATGCTGTGGAGGAGGGGGAGGGGTCTAGCTGCTCCGTTTGCCTGGGCATGGAGCCAGGGCTGGGGCCGGGGGGTGCTCCCTCCTCTGCAGCCTGCTTGGGCATGGAGCCAGGGCTGGGACCGGGAGGTGCCCCCTCCTCTTCAGCTTGTCTGGGCATGGAGCCAGGACTGGGGCCGGGAGGCATACATTCCTCCATGTTCGGGAGCAGATAAGAAGGCCCCGGCTGCTGTGAGAGTGGGCAAGACACAACAGAGCTGCTCTTCTAGTTTCCGGCACTCCCCATGCACGCTAGCTCCCATTTCAGCACTCGGTACTGAAAAGGTTCACCAACACTCTTTGTGAAGTGGGGTCATAGGGTTCAGATGGGCTTGTTGATCATGTACCTGGCTCCTTGCTGCATGACTACAGCCCTGCCCGAGCTGTTGGAGGTGCTTGCCGGGGTGGTGGTTGAGACCCCCAGACTTATGGTCATGGGGGACTTCAACTTGCCATCGACCGGCTTGTCATCGACGGCGGCCCGGGATTTCATGGCCTCCATGACGGCCTTGGACCTGACACAAATAGTTGATGGCCCTACTCACATTGGGGGAGGCACATTGGATCTGATTTTTATCTCTGGACAGTGGTTAAATGATCTGGATTTAGGAGATTTAGTGACCGAGCCTTTGTCATGGTCAGATCATTTTCTCCTTCGCCTGGACTTTCGGACCGCCACTCAACACCGCAGGGAGACAGGACCAATACGTTGGTTCCGTCCCAGGCGCCTGATGGACCCGGAGAGGTTCCTGATGGAGCTTGGGCCATTCCCTGAGGATCTGGCCCACGACACGGCTGAAGAACTAGTTGCGGCCTGGGAACTGGCCGCGGCTGGGGCTTTAGACCGGGTCGTGCCTTTGCGGCCTCTAACTTGGCGTAGATCTCAACCAGCCCCTTGGTTCTCCGAGGAGCTGAGGGAGATGAAACGCCGGAGAAGACGCCTAGAGAGTGCCTGGAGATCCAGCCGTTCCGAAGCTGACCGGACACTAGTTAGGTCTTATAGTAGGACCTACCTAGTGGCATTGAGGGAAGCGAAGCGTTTTTACATTTCCTCCCTCATTGCGTCGGCAGATAACCGCCCGGCCGCCCTGTTTCGGGTGACCCGCTCTCTCCTTCAACAGGAGGTGCGGGAGGACCCCTTACAGGGCCGTGCCGACGAGTTTAGTGGTTATCTATACGATAAAATCGTTCAGCTTTGGCATGGACTGGATCAAAATTGGGTAGATCCAGGTGAGAGGTCAGAGACTCGTCTTGTTAAGACTGTTTGGGATGGATTTGACCCTGTGACTCCCGAGAACATGGACAGGTTGTTGGGGAGGTTGAATGCCACCACATGTTTACTGGACCCGTGCCCCTCCTGGTTGGTGCTGGCCACGCAGAAGGTGACACGAGGCTGGCTCCGGGGGATTATCAATGCTTCTTTGTTGGAAGGGGTTTTTCCTGCTGCCTTGAAAGAGGCGGTGGTGAGACCCCTCCTCAAGAAGCCTTCCCTGGACCCAGCTGTTTTGGGAAATTATCGTCCGGTCTCCAACCTTCGCTTTGTGGCGAAGGTTGTAGAGAGTGTGGTGGCACGTCAATTACCCCAATACTTGGATGAAACTGTCTATCTAGACCCGTTCCAGTCCGGCTTTCGGCCCGGATACAGTACGGAGACGGCTTTGGTCGCGTTGGTTGATGATCTCTGGAGGGCCAGGGACAGGGGTTGTTCCTCTGCCCTGGTCCTATTAGACCTCTCAGCGGCTTTTGATACCATCGACCATGGTATCCTGCTGCACTGGCTGGGGAGTTTGGGAGTGGGAGGCACCATTTATCGGTGGTTCTCCTCCTATCTCTCTGACCGGTCGCAGACGGTGTTGGCAGGGGGGCAGAGATCGACCCCAAGGCACCTCTTATGTGGGGTGTCACAAGGGTCGGTTCTCTCACCTCTCCTGTTCAACATCTATATGAAGCCGCTGGGTGAGATCATCAGTGGCTTTGGGGTGAGGTACCAACTGTACGCTGACGATACACAGCTGTACTTCTCCACCCCAGGCCACCCCAACAAAGCTATCGAAGTACTGTCCTGGAAGCCGTACGGGTCTGGATGGGGAGAAGACGGAGTGGCTGTGGATGCCGGCACCCTGGTACAGTCAGCTGCAGCTGTGGCTGACTGTTGGGGGCGAATCATTGGCCCCGGTGGAGAGGGTGCACAACTTGGGTGTTCTCCTGGATGGGCGGTTGTCTTTTGAAGATCATTTGACGACCGTTTCCAGGAGAGCTTTTTATCGGGTTCGCCTGATTCGCCAGTTGCACCCCTTCCTTGACTGGGATGCCCTATGCACGGTCACTCATGCTCTTGTTACCTCTCGCTTGGATTACTACAATGCTCTCTACATGGGGCTCCCCTTGAAGAGCACCCGGAGGCTCCAGTTGGTTCAGAATGCAGCTGCGCGGGTGATAGAGGGAGCCGCACGTGGCTCCCATGTAACACCACTCCTGCGCAGGCTGCACTGGCTACCTGTGGTCTTTCGGGTGCACTTCAAGGTTTTGGTTACTACCTTTAAAGCGCTCCATGGCTTAGGGCCAGGGTACTTACGGGACCGCCTACTGCTACTGAATGCCTCCCACTGACCCGTACGCTCGCACAGAGAGGGACTTCTCAGGTGCCGTCCGCCAAGCAATGTCGGCTGGCGGCCCCCAGGGGAAGGGCCTTCTCTGTGGGGGCTCCCACCCTCTGGAATGAACTTCCCCCTGGACTTCATCAACTGCCTGACCTTCGGACCTTCCGCCGCGAGCTGAAGACTTATCTGTTCATTCGCGCAGGACTGGCACAGTAATTTTAAATAGCTTTTAATATTTGATATAAATTTTATGGGGTTTTTATGGTTTTAAATGTTTTAATCTGGCCTTATATCTAATAAACTATTGTTTTATTTGTATATTATTGCTGTTTTATTTTGGCTGTGAACCGCCCTGAGTCCTTCGGGAGAAGGGCGTATAAAAATCCAATAAATAAAATAAATAAATAAATAAACTGCTCTAAGTATATGATGTGCATGTTGGCATGTACAAACTACAGAGGGATCTTGTACTCTATAGCTAGGATCCTTGGGAAAAAGACCCACAGGCATGGGAGTGATTTACAGGAGCAATTTACAGTCTTCCTTGCTAGTTCCTATTAACTTTGCTTCTAAGAAGGCTTCAGAGAAGGCTGCAAATGGTAATCACATGACAGAGGTAATCACCTCTGGTCACATGAATCACAGTCATGTGACCAGAGGTGTGTGTGCTTGGATGGCCAGAACTTCAAGAGCTGAATAAAAGTACCAGTCATTCAATGCTGTCATAACTTTCAGCTATTGCTGAACAACTGCTCATTAAGCAAGAATACTTGTAGTGGTATTATTTAATACTTTAAAGGAGTATATGTTTACATCAGTTATAATTTTTCAGAATGGAAAACAAAAATTGTTTGAAAACAACATTATGAAAACAACTTTAATTAAGTCATTAGATAATATAATTTTGCTACTTTCTATAGATGTTTAAGATATTCTGATGAGGCATGGCTGGTCACAAAGCATCCATGTTAATTATTTCATTTACATCCTAAAATTTAAAACAAAGGAATTGAGAAGAATAGGAAACCTGGTGTGTGTCAAGAGAGGTATTTGTATTGTAAATCAAAGATATTGATTTGTTTGTTTATGAATTCATATGTAGCATTTATATTTAAATAGATATTTACATTTAAATGTTTTATGTGCTTGCTATCTCACAACTGTTATTCTGGGTAGCGTACAAGGATTAAAATATGAATCATGAGACAACCTTTGGTGTCCAAAGATAAAACAATAATCCAATCACGTAACAAAACTTACATTCACCTGAGATCTCTCCTAACCTCTTGACAAAATGCCAGGAAAAGTCTTCATTGCCTTACGTAAGGCTAGCAATATTAGGCCCTCTGATCTCTGGGGCATGTAGGGCAGATACTGTCATAGAGAAGCCATGAGTCTGGATTTCAAAATGGAATGTTTAATGGGAGAGTCTATGAGTATGTTGTGTCTGCTATATCTGATAGGTCAACAGAGATAATAGGAGATAAATCGGCCTTCAACTAGCCAGGACCTAAGTAATAACTAGCACTTGAATTGCACCTGGAAGCCAGTGCAGTTCACAGAGCAGTGATATTTGACCATCAATTGTGTTGTAAATGTTGTACCTTGATGAACGTATCTTTTCTTTTATGTACACTGAGAGCATATGCACCAAGACAAATTCCTTGTGTGTCCAATCACACTTGGCCAATAAAAAATTCTATTCTATTCTATTCTAATGAGGAATGCCCCAAATTGCATCACTGCATTTTGGACCAGCTGTTTTGGGAAATTATCGTCCGGTCTCCAACCTTCGCTTTGTGGCGAAGGTTGTAGAGAGTGTGGTGGCACGTCAATTACCCCAATACTTGGATGAAACTGTCTATCTAGACCTGTTCCAGTCCGGCTTTCTGCCCGGATACAGTACGGAGACGGCTTTGGTCACGTTGGTTGATGATCTCTGGAGGGCCAGGGACAGGGGTTGTTCCTCTGCCCTGGTCCTATTAGACCTCTCAGCGGCTTTTGATACCATCGACCATGGTATCCTGCTGCACTGGCTGGGGAGTTTGGGAGTGGGAGGCACCATTTATCGGTGGTTCTCCTCCTATCTCTCTGATCGGTCGCAGATGGTGTTGGCAGGGGGGGCAGAGATCGACCGCGAGGCGCCTCACTTGTGGGGTGCCGCAGGGGTTGATTCTCTCGCCCCTCCTGTTCAACATCTATATGAAGCCGCTGGGTGAGATCATCAATGGCTTTGGGGTGAGGTACCAACTGTACGCTGACGATACACAGCTGTACTTCTCCGCCCCAGGCCACCCCAACAAAGCTATCGAAGTACTGTCCTGGAAGCCGTACGGGTCTGGATGGGGAGAAACAGGCTCAAGCTCAATCCCTCCAAGACGGAGTGGCTGTGGATGCCGGCACCCTGGTACAGTCAGCTGCAGCTGCGGCTGACTGTTGGGGGCGAATCATTGGCCCCGGTGGAGAGGGTGCGCAACTTGGGTGTTCTCCTGGATGGGCGGTTGTCTTTTGAAGATCATTTGACGACCGTCTCCAGGAGAGCTTTTTATCGGGTTCGCCTGATTCGCCAGTTGCGCCCCTTCCTTGACCGGGATGCCCTATGCACGGTCACTCATGCTCTTGTTACTTCTCGCTTGGATTACTACAATGCTCTCTATATGGGGCTCCCCTTGAAGAGCATCCAGAAGCTCCAGTTGGTTCAGAATGCAGCTGCGCAGGTGATAGAGGGAGCCGCACGTGGCTCCCATGTAACACCACTCCTGCACAGGCTGCACTGGCTACCTGTGGTCTTTCGGGTGCACTTCAAGGTTTTGGTTACTACCTTAAAGCGCTCCATGGCTTAGGGCCAGGGTACTTACGGGACCGCCTACTGCTACTGAATGCCTCCCAGTGACCCGTACGCTCGCACAGAGAGGGACTTCTCAGGGTGCCGTCCACCAAGCAATGTCGGCTGGCGGCCCCCAGGGGAAGGGCCTTCTCTGTGGGGGCTCCCACCCTCTGGAATGAACTTCCCCCTGGACTTCATCAACTGCCTGACCTTCGGACCTTCCGCCGCGAGCTGAAGACTTATCTGTTCATTCGTGCAGGACTGGCATAGTAATTTTAAATAGCTTTTAATATTTGATATTAATTTTATGGGGTTTTTATGGTTTTAAATGTTTTAATCTGGCCTTATATCTAATAAGTTTTTTAACTATTGTTTTATTTGTATATTATTGCTGTTTTATTTTGGCTGTGAACCGCCCTGAGTCCTTCGGGAGAAGGGCGTATAAAAATCCAATAAATAAAATAAATAAATAAATAAACTGCTCTAAGTATATGATGTGCATGTTGGCATGTACAAACTACAGAGGGATCTTGTACTCTGTAGCTAGGATCCTTGGGAAAAAGACCCACAGGCATGGGAGTGATTCACAGGAGCAATTTACAGTCTTCCTTGCTAGTTCCTATTAACTTTGCTTCTAAGAAGGCTTCAGAGAAGGCTGCAAATGGTAATCACATGACAGAGGTAATCACCTCTGGTCACATGAATCACAGTCATGTGACCAGAGGTGTGTGCTGGATGGCCAGAACTTCAAGAGCTGAATAAAAGTACCAGTCATTCAATGCTGTCTTAACTTTCAGCTATTGCTGAACAACTGCTCATTAAGCAAGAATACTTGTAGTGGTATTATTTAATACTTTAAAGGAGTATATGTTTACATCAGTTATAATTTTTCAGAATGGAAAACAAAAATTGTTTGAAAACAACATTATGAAAACAACTTTAATTAAGTCATTAGATAATATAATTTTGCTACTTTCTATAGATGTTTAAGATATTCTGATGAGGCATGGCTGGTCACAAAGCATCCATGTTAATTATTTCATTTACATCCTAAAATTTAAAACAAAGGAATTGAGAAGAATAGGAAACCTGGTGTGTGTCAAGAGAGGTATTTGTATTGTAAATCAAAGATATTGATTTGTTTGTTTATGAATTCATATGTAGCATTTATATTTAAATAGATATTTACATTTAAATGTTTTATGTGCTTGCTATCTCACAACTGTTATTCTGGGTAGCGTACAAGGATTAAAATATGAATCATGAGACAACCTTTGGTGTCCAAAGATAAAACAATAATCCAATCACGTAACAAAACTTACATTCACCTGAGATCTCTCCTAACCTCTTGACAAAATGCCAGGAAAAGTCTTCATTGCCTTACGTAAGGCTAACAATATTAGGCCCTCTGATCTCTGGGGCATGTAGGGCAGATACTGTCATAGAGAAGCCATGAGTCTGGATTTCAAAATGGAATGTTTAATGGGAGAGTCTATGAGTATGTTGTGTCTGCTATATCTGATAGATCAACAGAGATAATAGGAGATAAATCGGCCTTCAACTAGCCAGGACCTAAGTAATAACTAGCACTTGAATTGCACCTGGAAGCCAGTGCAGTTCACAAAGCAGTGATATTTGACCATCAATTGTGTTGTAAATGTTGTACCTTGATGAACGTATCTTTTCTTTTATGTACACTGAGAGCATATGCACCAAGACAAATTCCTTGTGTGTCCAATCACACTTGGCCAATAAAAAATTCTATTCTATTCTATTCTAATGAGGAATGCCCCAAATTGCATCACTGCATTTTGGACCAGCTGCAGTTTTCAAGTGCTTGATAAAGCACATATTGGAATAATTTAAATGGGAGGTATCTAAGGCATGAGTCATTATGGGCAAAGCTTCCCAATTCAGGAATGGTTGCAATTGATTCACAAGATGAATCTGTGTAAAAGCCACTCTAGTGCAGCTGCCAATTACTCTTTGAGTTGGAGCGGAGGAGGATCCCAAAATTGCACTAACTCTGACTGGAGAGGTACATTCCCAGCCAGAGTTAAAAGATAGAAAATCTCCAGGACTGGATAGCCTTAAAATCTATGGCAACTCAATCTTTTTTGGCTTGGGCTGAATCATGTTCTCCCTTATTCAGACCCTTGCAGCCATTAGACATAGGGAAAAGACTTCTTGAATCCTTTGTCACCTCAGTATGGAGAAGTACAACTGTGTATCATCAGCATACTATATGATACTACACTGCATGCTGATTGATAATCTTGCACAGTGGCTTCATGTAGAAGTTAAATAGGAGTAGGAAAGGATAGAGATCTGAGGCAGCTCACAAAATAGGAGTCTTGACCTCAACTACTATCCTCTACCAGCATTGATTGGTATAAGTCATAGAAGGAGAGCTACCATAATAATAACCTGGGGTGGCAGTTACAGTAGGTCCTGCTCCCCTAAGAGTAGATATAATACTAGAGCATTCTAGAACCAGCAGGGAACAATCCATCTTTGACAAGGAACTGATGGTAACATCCTAATACTCTAGATCACCTTTCCACTGCTCTGAGATCAAATTGGTTCTAATGTTTGTCCTTTGCTGTGAGTCAGATAAGAGATGACTTGGATCATCTTGCTATGGTGGACATGAACTTTTAAGCTGCCTCCAATATTCAAGTCCACACTCAAGGGCAGCAGATTAAAGACCTCCTGAATTATAAGTCTAGGAAATTCTACCACCAGCCTAGCCACAGATGTTAGCAATTCTGACAGATTGCTATGCAGCAGGGAGGCTAGTACACAAGCAATAATCCTTTCTGATCCCTACAACTAATTTCAAAATCAAATACTGAGCAATCTGAAGGGGTACCTCAAAGCCATCTAATACAATGAATAAAGTGGGAATAAAGTCAACTCATGTCAATTTCATTAAAAAGACCAGATCAGAAAATTAACACCCTATGAAAACTAGAATGATACTTTATTGAGAGACTATATTAACAGTATCATGCAAGTCTGTTTTGCTATACTTCCCCTCTTTCTTATACTCCAATGAATTAGAGAAGCATTTTCCAAACTGCTTCTGAATGTTGTTTTGTTTCCCATGACTTAAACCAGTGGTAGTCAACCTGGTCCCTACCGCCCACTGGTGGGCGTTCCAGCTTTCATGGTGGGTGGTAGGGGCTTTGTCTGATATTGAAGCACTTTCCTTTTTTTAAAATTTAATTGACTTTTTAAAAAATTTTCATAGCATTATTTAAAAACATTTTCATTAGGTTTTCATAAAATTCCCTGTGACAATTTAAATTTCTGAAAATATACTATTTGTATCGCCCGCGCATAAGTTTAGTTCACGTTATGTAAGTGAAATTAAATAGCGCTATAGTGCGACCGCAAACAAAAGAGTCTCATCCCAGAATAGCTCGTGCATCTTCCCCCACACCACCCAGCTGTAACAGACAAGCAGAGCTGGTAGCCAGCGCCCCCCCCAACCCAATCCATGATGCACGAGAGGCATGTGCAGACAATGATACACGGCGCATTACTGTGGAACCGGTGGGCGGTTAGAAAATTTTACTACTAACAGAGATACAAAAATGGGTAGTAGGTATAAAAAGGTTGACTTCCCCTACAATAAATGCACATCTGTTACACCTTTTGTTCAAAAGTAGCATTCCGTGAAATCAAATTATATTCTAAAACAAAAATTGTCAGCCACTATGTGCTTGTCATTTTATATTCAAATATCCAAGTATCTGAAGACCCAGTTTATTTGTTTCCCACCTTTATTAATTTTATAAATAATTCAAAGTGACAAACACCCATAAAATACTCCTTCCTCCTCTTACTTTCCCCACAAGAACCCTGTAAGGTAATTTGGGCAGAGAGCTCAAAGTCACCCAGTTGGCTTTTGTACCAATAGGCTACATCACATATAGCAATCTGATTTTAACCCTCATGAAATTGTGTTCTCATTTATGTTTAATCATTTTAAGTGGTTTTTATAATTATTTTAATTGTTAGTATTATTATACACAACACATAATCACCCTTTGTGAGATAAATGGCTGTATAAATTTGATAAATAAATATTGCAACTATTTTTTTTAATAATTAACACAATTTCAACTTCCCTTGCCCATGCCAGTTTCTGATTATCTTGTTTTATTATTGGCAATGGAAAGGGAAAGGGAAATGGAGGGAGGGAGGGAAAGAGAGGTGAACTTGATTAAATTCAAGGGAGCCTTATTATATTCAATGGGACTATCTCCCCAAGTATGTATAACAATAAACTCCTTTTAACAAATTGAGAAAATGTACATCCTTTAAATGTAGAGCTTGTTTAAAAAAAGCAGTAGCACATTGAAATATAGAGAAAATAAATCAGGATCTGATCAAAAAATGTAAGGTAAATGACATAATATAACTAGGAACCGTAATTAAGAAAACCTGCTAATTACCCACAGACATTTATCCTTTGATGTAATGCAACACTCAGTCACAATACTAAATACAGATCATCTAAGAATTTACTGTTTAGATCAGGGGTAGTCAACCTTTTTATACCTACCACCCACTTTTGTATCTCTGTTAGTAATAAAATTTTCTAACTGCCCACCAGTTCCACAGTAATGTGTCGTGTATCGTTGTCTGCGCATGCCTCTCGCGCATTGTGGATTGGATTGGAGGGGGCGCTGGCTACCAGCTCTGCTTGTGTGTTACAGCTGGGTGGTGTGGGGGGAGATGCACGAGCTATTCTGGGATGAGGCTCTTATTTGCGGTCGCACTATAGCGCCATTTAGTTTCACTTACATAACGTGAACTAAACTTATGCGCGGGCGATACAAATAGTATATTTTCAGAAATTTAAATTGTGACGGGGAATTTTATGAAAACCTAACGAAAATGTTTTTAAATAATGCTATGAATTTTTTTTCAAAAAGTCAATTAAATTAAAAAAAAGGAAAGTGCTTAAGTATCGGACAAAGCCCCTACTGCCCACCATGAACGCTGGAATGCCCACTAGTGGTCAGTAGGGACCAGATAGACTACTACTGATTTATTGTATGGAAAACAAACAAAGAAGTCCCTCATTTCTCTTCTACAAATATGCACGTTTGATTTCTTTAACTTCTTCCAACTATTCTCTTTTCAGACAAAAGATGATATGGTGCACACTGTACAGCATGGTCAGACTCATACATTCTTATTCCAGATTATGTTTAGTATTTTATAAAGCATCATGAGCAATAAGCAATAAGACTCTTTCTTTCCTTAATCTGACATAGTAATCCGTGAGATGCTACAATATGTTTTTGAGTGTACTGAAATTGGTAAGATTTTTTTCACACTTCAGAGGACAAGGCCAAACAAAATGCTTCCAATTCTAAATCCATTAGCACACTAAAGAAGGTAGCTGTCAAAATATTTGACAGTTTTTACCAAAGGATTTAAAATGACTTTAATACTGGAAAACTTAGCATTCCTGAAAATAGAATTCTAGTAAAGGATAAAATCATAATTGAAAAGTAAGAAGGTGAAGGTACCCTCCAAGTTTTTATGCTTAAGTCAATGCAGATAGCAAATAAAGATTGTCACTATGTATGAAAGAATGTTATAGAATATAATAGATGACTAATTAATAATACAAAAGATATCAACATTATTTCCACTTGGGGGCTATTAACTTCTGCCAAAAATAAAAGAGTTGTTTATCAATATTTATGTCTGTGGAACAAAAAATGTATGGCATTAATGATCCTTTAAAATATTAATATATCTATCAGCAGAATTGCTGACTAAGAAGCCAAAAATTTGGTTATTTGTTGTTCAGTTCTGAAATAATCCTAAACTCATAAAAGGATAGATCACTTCAGTGGTGGGATTCAAATAATTTAACAACCGGTTCTCTGCCCTAATGATTTCTTCCAAAAACCAGTTCACCAAACTGCTCAGAAAGTTAACAACCGGTTCTCCCGAAGTAGTGCGAACTGGCTGAATCCCACCACTGTATCACTTACGATTAAAATTATATGAATGTTCAGTGCAATAAATAGATTGGATAATTTTAAGTTATAGATTACAGAATTAAAACTGAAGAATGAAAATTTTTAATTTCGTATACCTAGATTTTGATGAAACTTCTCACCAAAGAAAGTAAGGATTTTTTTGGTGTGTCTATATCAGTGTTGACTCCTGACCACTACCTGGGCAGATTCCTGCAGTTTTCTTGGCAAGATTTTAGAAGTGGTTTGCTATTGCTCCTTCCTAGAGCTGAGGGAAAGTTACTAGCCCAAGGTCACCCAATTGGCTTTGTGCTTATGGCGGAATTAGAAGTCACTGTCTGTGTCTATGGCGGGATTAGAAGTCATTTCTAATCTGATGCGTTAACTGTTATATCACATTCTTGTCAGAAATAGAAATTTTATTAAAAATTAGGAAACATTAATGACCATACCTTTTAAATGCACTATCTGGTAGCAAAAGTGTCTTTTCAGTCTATCAACATAACTTCATTTAATTGTAGAATCAAGAGAAGAATGGTGTTAACTCAATTTTAATTTATATTTTAGTTCTTGGTTCTTGTAGGAATATTTTCCTTTAGATAAAAAAGTTAACCCCACCTAAAATTTAGCTTGGAGACTAAAAATGTAGGTAGTCAACTAGGGACAGATATTTATTTTATAGACTGATTTGAGTTGTTGGGATTTTGTTTTCAATCTTTATATGTGTGCATATACAAAAGAGAGAAAGAGAGCACACTATTGACTGGAATCACCATTTTCAAAAGTAGTTTGGTTCTTTATTTTTCTTCATTTTTTCTTTTCTTCTTTTGTTTCTTTCAACATATTTTAATTCTTTACCCTTGTTTATATATAATAAAAAATTGACAGTGTAATGTGTTACGGGCTCTTATTTCAGAAAGGAATCTAGACATATCACACACAGACTTTGATCTTTCCTGAGTAGAATATGGAAGGAAACAGAGAGAAGGGCTGCAACTTTGCTTTTTCCCAGGTAAATAGAACATTAGAGGTCAGCAATATCAGCAGTATTGAATGGGCCTCCACAGTAATTGTGGGAAAATCCAGAAAAGATGTAGATCCAGAGGGTTCAAACCACAACATCCCATATACCACATGAGTTGTGCATTATAAGTAGTATTAATGTTGTTTAACCTATAGCAAATCATTCTCTAACCAAGTATTGCATTCCTGATTTTGAACCATTAGTTGGGGATCAATAATGATGTGCATTTTCAGATGCAGGATTCAAATAACTTATAGAAGTAAAAGTCTTTCCATAAATTTTTCCAGCAAAAATAGCTATATTAGCATCATGAAATGAAAAGAGTAAAGACTTGCCCAAAATGTATTACTGTAACAAAGTATTTTATATTCCCATGAGGCATTGGTTGAAATAGAATAGTATTGAACTGGCAAATAATATTTCATTGACATGGAGCAACAAGACTGAATAAGGTACTATATGCGTGGCAGCTTCCCCAGTACCTGGATGAAGCCGTCTATCTAGACCCGTTCCAGTCCGGCTTCCGGTCCGGTCACAGCACGGAGACAGCTTTGGTCGCGTTGGTGGATGACCTCTGGAGGGCCAGGGACAGGGGGTGTTCCTCTGCCTTGGTCCTACTAGATCTCTCAGCGGCTTTCGATACCATCGATCATGGTATCCTGCTGCGCCGGTTGGAGGGATTGGGAGTGGGAGGCACCGTTTATCGGTGGTTCTCCTCCTATCTCTCCGACCGGCCGCAGACGGTGTTGACAGGGGGGCAGAGGTCGACCGCGAGGCGCCTCACTTGTGGGGTGCCTCAGGGGTCGATTCTATCGCCCCTCCTGTTCAACATCTACATGAAGCCGCTGGGCGAGGTCATCAGTGGTTTTGGGGTGAGTTATCATCTGCACGCTGACGATACGCAGCTGTACTTTTCCACCCCGGGCCACCCCAACGAAGCTGTCGAAGTGCTGTCCCGGTGTTTGGAAGCCGTGCGGGTCTGGATGGGGAGAAACAGACTCAAGCTCAATCCTCCAAGACGGAGTGGCTGTGGATGCGGCACCCGGTTCAGTCAGCTGCAGCTGCAGCTGGCTGTGGGCGAGTTATTGGCCCCAACGGAGAGGTGCGCAACTTGGGTGTCCTCTTGGATGGGTGGCTGTCGTTTGGCGATCATTTGGCGGCCGTCTCAAGAGGGCCTTCCACCAAGTTCGCTTGGTGCGCCAGTTGCCCCTTCCTTGACCGGGATGCCTTATGCACGGTCACTCATGCCTCGTAACTTCCGCCTGGATTATTGCAATGCTCTCTACATGGGGCTGCCTTGAAGTGCACCGGAGGCTGCAGTTAGTCAGAATGCAGCTGCGGGTAATAGTGGGAGCAACTCGTTGCTCCCATGTAACACCACTCCTGCGCAGTCTGCACTGGCTTCCTGTGGTCTTCCGGGTGCGCTTTAAGATTTTGGTCACCACCTTTAAAGCGCTCCATGGCTTAGGACCCGGGTACTTACGAGACCGTCTGCTGTTACCGTTCGCCTCCCACCGACCCGTACGCTCTCACAGGGAGGGCCTTCTCAGGGTGGCGTCCGCCAAACAATGTCGGCTGGCAGCCCCCAGGGGCAGGGCCTTCTCTGTGGGAGCTCCCACGCTCTGGAATGAGCTTCCCCCTGGTTTACGTCAAGTACCTGATCTTCGGACCTTTCGCCGTGAGCTGAAAACGCACTTATTTATTCAAGCGGGACTGGCCTAAAATTTTATTGGGTTAAAATTTTATTGGGTTATTTATATTTTAATATTTTAATTCGTTTTAAATCTGGCCATTTTATAATATGCTTGTTTTAATTTCTTTTAATATTGATATTGTGATTTTTTACTTGGCTGTACACCGCCCTGAGTCCTTCGGGAGAAGGGCGGTATAAAAATTGAATAAAATAAATAAATAAATAAATAAATGTACTGCAGTGGTGGGATTCAAATTTTTCCACTACTGGTTCTGTGGGGGTTGGTGGGTGCGGCCTGGTGGTGGCGATCATGTGACTGAGTGGGCATGGCCAAATTGATATCTCTCACACCCACACCCATTTAATCACATGACCCTTCCCACCAAGCCACGCCCACAGAACCCGGTAGGAAATTTTTTTTCCAGGGGAAAGTCTGGCAAATCCCTTTGGCGCAGCGGCAGCACGCAATGGGGTGCGCCTGCACGGCTGGCGCATAAAACATGGCGGTAGCGCATTGGAGAAGCAGAGCAGAGCCGGAGGTTGGTCATTTTTACTGCAACAAGCCTGCAGCTGCTGCGTGTTTTTTTCGGTGTGGCTGGACTCCAGCCACACTGGAATAAACATGCGGTGGCTACAGGCATCTCGTGATAAGGGGGCGAGATGTGGACTGGCAGGGAGCCCAGCGGTGATGACAGCTCAGCCCTGGCTTGCCTTCCCTGGCAGCCAGCCACAGGAGGAAGGTAAGGTTGTGGCCACGGGACAACGAAAGAGGCAGTCATGGGGGAGGAAGTGGGGAGATTAAGGGCTGGGGCCTCTGAAGGAGGGGAAACGGGGCAACATGTCTCACTCAAGGGAGAGTGAGCGGCAAGTGGATAGCGAGCAGGTGGCGGCTCCAGAGCAAGGCTGGAGTAGGGGAATTGTGTGTTCCCCGGTCAAGGCAGGTGGTGAGTGGGTGGACCTCCAGGGCAAGGCTGGAGCCAGGGAATGGCGCATTCCCCAACCTGGTCAAGGTAGGTGGCAAGTGGGCGGATCTCCAGGGCAAGGCTGGATCCAGGGAATTGTGCATTCCCTGACCCAGTTGAGGCGGGCGGCAGCTCCGGGGCCTCAGGGAATGGTGCAACCCTGGGGTCCCGGCCTCTGACCCAAGGCGAAGGGCAAGCGGACGGCATGCATTGCTTACCTTTGGTGAACAGAGCTGAGTGGGTGTTGGCGAGGAGACTGGCGAGGCGATTAGCTGGGCTGCGTGGTGAAGGCAACATATATAACAAATAACAAATAACAACAACAGAGTTGGAAGGGACCTTGGAGGCCTTCTAGTCCAACCCCCTGCCCAGGCAGGAAACACTACACCATCTCAGACAGATAGTTATCCAACATTTTCTTAAAAATTTCCAGTGTTGGAGCATTCACAACTTCTGCAGGCAAGTCGTTCCACTTATTAATTGTTCTAACTGTCAGGAAATTTCTCCTTAGTTCTAAGTTGCTTCTTTCCTTGACCAGTTTCCACCCATTGCTCCTTGTTCTACCCTCAGGTGCTTTGGAGAACAGCCTGACTCCCTCTTCGTTGTGGCAACCCCTGACATATTGGAACATTGCTATCATGTCTCCCCTAGTCCTTCTTTTTATTAAACTAGACATACCCAGTTCCTGCAACCGTTCTTCATATGTTCTAGCCTCCAGTCCCCTAATCATCTTTGTTGCTCTTCTCTGCACTCTTTCTAGAGTCTCAGCATCTTTTTTACATTGCGGCGACCAAAACTGGATGCAATATTCCAAGTGTGGCCTTACCAACCAAGGCATTATAAAGTGGTACTAACACTTCACGTGATCTTGATTCTATCCCTCTGTTTATGCAGCCCAGAACTGTGTTGGCTTTTTTAACAGCTGCTGCACACTGCTGGCTCATATCTAAATGGTTATCCACTTGACTTTGTTCTACTACTTGTATTTGCTTAATGTCGAATTCCAATATTGCATGATCACTTGCCCCCAAGGTTCCTGTAGCTTCAACACCTTCTATCATTTCATCTCTGTTAGTGAGAATTAAGTCCAGTATGGCTGATCCCCTTGTTGCCTTCTCTACTTTTTGGGAAACAAAGTTGTCTGCTAGGTTTGTTAGGAACCTGTTGGATCTTCCACTTGGTGCAGAGTTTGTCTCCCAGTTGATGTCAGGGTAGTTAAAATCCCCCATTACTACTGTGATGTGCTTCCTACATACCTTAGTTAGCTGACTAGCAAAAAGTTCATCTACTTCCTCTGTTTGGTTGGGTGGCCTATAGTATAGACCTATGGCAATATCATTTTCCCCCCTTTTATATTGACCCAAATGCATTCAAGATGATTTTCATAATTGTTGTGCTCTATTTCTGTAGAGATGTAGTTATTTGTTATATATAGTGTAACTCCACCTCCTCTTTTATTTGGTTTATTTCTTTTAAATAATTTATATCCCTCTAGCTGTATGTTCTATTTGTGGGTTTCATCCCACCAAGTTTCCGTAATGGCAACAATATCATATCTGCCCTCATTTACTTGGATTTCTAATTCACCCTGTTTATTCCTCATACTCTGTGCATTGATGTATAGACATTGGAGTCCATTTGGATTGACCTTGTGTTTACTGTCTACATAACCTGTGTTGTGCCTGACTGCCCCTACTTTCTTGCCACCTGTTGGTTTAGTGAACATGGTATGGCACTCACTATTAAATGCTTGGTTTTGCTTGATAGCGGGGCTGATAATCTTACCCACACAGTCATCTATGTTACTTGCACTGATAACCCTATTAATTTTGGATTGCTGGGGACAGAAATTTTCTGTATCAATTAATTCTCTGTCCCCACTGTTCAGTTTAAATGTTTATCCAGAAAATCTGAGAATTTATTGCTAAGTAACTCAGTCCCTTTCTTTGATGGATGCAATCCATCTCTTTTGTACCGTTTTTCATTAGACCAGTTGCAGACATCGTGACTAATAAAACCAAAGCCTTCCCTTTTGCACCACTCCTTTACCACATATATAGGGTGGGGGTGGGCAGGGTGAGCGTCGATCGGCTGGAAGGGGCAAGTGAATGGCGACTGGGCGGAAGGGGCAAGCAAGCGGCAACTGGGCAGGGGGCGTTGGCAGCCAGAAGTCGCTACCGGTTCAGTAACCCAGGCCAATTTGCCGCTACTAGCTTGTCCAAACTGGCTGAATACCACCTCCAATATACTACACTTAATCCTAGACATCTAGATGAGACCAGATCTTTAGAAATAAGTCTATATGTTGTCAAGCATTAATCCTTAAAACACTGTATAGGGTTTGAATATGCATATTTTATAATATATATTTTGAATTATGGCTTTTTTACAAAAGTTAAAAACTGTTATAAAAATTGTGGGTGTGGGTGTATGTGTGCATTGGTGCCTTCAAGATAGTCTTGAATCCTAACAGCTGTCTAACAACTGCTTGAACAAGTCTTTACAGTTTTCTTAGCAAGATCTTGGAAGTGGATTGCTATTGCTTACTTCCTAAGGCTGAAAGAGAGTGACTGACCCAAGGTTACACATCTGGCTTTGTGTCTAAGGCAGACTAGTCTCCTAGGTTCTAGCCTGATGCCTTAACCACTATGCCAAACGGACTTGTTTTTTTACTTCATATAATATTTTCATTCCTAGAATTATTCAAAATACTTGTGACATTTTTCTAGAGGTGATAAGGACTGTTTCCCCAACCTCAATATTTTCTTTTCAGTACTGACATACTAAGTTCCTAAAACCTTTTTTATATGATAGTTCTCAAGCTGTGATCATCTTTGTTGAAATCCCTCTGAACCTTCTCCATTTTATTTAAAATTTTAATTTATTTAAATTAAATTTATATTAAATTAAATTATTTTATTTATTTAAAAAAGAAGTTGTAAATGCTCCAACACTGGAAATTTTTAAGAAACTGTTGGATAACCATTTGTCTGAAATAGTGTAGGGTTTCCTGCCTGGGCAGGGGGTTGGACTAGAAGACCTCCAAGGTCCCTTCCAACTCGTTGTTGTTGTTGTTGTTGTTGTTGTTGTTATATATAATATATATTTTGAATTATGGCTTTTTTACAAAAGTTAAAAACTGTTATAAAAATTGTGGGTGTGTGTGTATGTGTGCATTGGTGCCTTCAAGATAGTCTTGAATCCTAACAGCTGTCTAACAACTGCTTGAACAAGTCTTTACAATTTTCTTAGCAAGATCTTGGAAGTGGATTGCTATTGCTTACTTCCTAAGGCTGAAAGAGAGTGACTGACCCAAGTTTACACATCTGGCTTTGTGTCTAAGGCAGACTAGTCTCCTAGGTTCTAGCCTGATGCCTTAACCACTATGCCAAACGGACTTGTTTTTTTACTTCATATAATATTTTCATTCCTAGAATTATTCAAAATACTTGTGACATTTTTCTAGAGGTGATAAGGACTGTTTCCCCAACCTCAATATTTTCTTTTCAGTACTGACATACTAAGTTCCTAAAACCTTTTTTATATGATAGTTCTCAAGCTGTGATCATCTTTGTTGAAATCCCTCTGAACCTTCTCCATTTTATTTAAAATTTTAATTTATTTAAATTAAATTTATATTAAATTAAATTATTTAATTTATTTAAAAAAGAAGTTGTAAATGCTCCAACACTGGAAATTTTTAAGAAACTGTTGGATAACCATTTGTCTGAAATAGTGTAGGGTTTCCTGCCTGGGCAGGGGGTTGGACTAGAAGACCTCCAAGGTCCCTTCCAACTCGTTGTTGTTGTTGTTGTTGTTGTTGTTGTTATTATTATTATATATAATAATATATAATAATATTATTGCAATGGTCGTGTGAAAAACGTCATAAGTCATTTTTTCAATTCACTTTGAATGGTCACTAAATAAATGATCGTAGTCAGGGTCTACCGTTAGTCTGCTCATAGAACAGCATGGAAATATTTCCATGATTTGAAAACTGGAATTCTGTTGATTTGTCTTTAAATGCATTTAGCCTTTCTGCAGGCACAACTAATTCATATGCTGGAGTGATTCTCTTAACAGTAGAATTGTACTGAAATTATCAGTTTAATAAGATTACTTATTAAGAAAAAGGTTAGGTTTGGGCAAGTAATTTTACTTTGGATTGATAAATCAGTACATATATACAGCAGTTTCAGTTTCTTTTTCTTGTGTTTGATGATGTGGGAGGTTATTACTTTTGAGAAGGAAGAGAAGCCTGTACCATCAAATGATGTTACTAGCTCTCTTAACACTCAAATGGAGCTGCTATCAACTATAATGTTATACATTTTTACAGATTCACTGTTGTCCTATTTTATATTTGTAGATTTGATTTTTTTCCCCAATATGCAACTGAATTTTGAATTTGCCTCTGTAAATGTCTCTGTAAATTTTAATTCATAAAATTTAAAAAATCAGTTTTCTGACTTATCAACTTTAAATTCCTTACAAAATCATGCTCAATTTAAATGTTAATTAGTATTTATTTTTATATCTTTTATATCACCAGTCTCCAGGCAATATACAGAAACATAAGATCATAAAAGAAATCTATATGTCATAAAACCCACACTTCAATGCTGAATAAAATCCTGAGGAACATATAAAATAATAAACAAGGGTAGCACCAATGTCTGCTTGAAGAAAATCATTTTACAGCCTTGCAATATTGGAGTAATTTTCAAAAGCATCTACTCAGACTATTAATGCAATGGTTAACCTGCCTGGTGATCAGAACAAGGGCCAAATAAGTTCGCAATTGGTGCTAAGTTGCACAGAGGTTCCCTTGGCCATGCTCTCCACCTGTTGTTTGAGCAGGACCCAAAAATCTAGAAGAAACCCCTACCAAATTCCCTGTGTATTGTAATAAAACAAATTCTTGTTCATGTCCTCAGAATCTTTAGCTATATGACCATACAACAGCCAAATAAACAACAGGGTAGACTAAAAATAGTAATTTCTGGTATTATTGTCAAATAAGAGATAAAGTAAGTCAGATATATTTGAGTCCTGCTTTGAAATATACATTAAAGCATGTTTCAATGAAGAAAGGAGGGTTTTTGAATTTTGGCCACAGAGAAAAAAATTCTGAGTGCTTTTTCTTTCTGGGTGGGTGGCATCTATCATTCCTTCTCATCTTATACAGGTAGTCCTTGAGGTACGACCACAATTGAGATCTAAATTTATGTTACTAATTGAGACATTGTTAAGTGAGTTTTGCCCCATTTTATTACCTTTCTTGTCACAGTTGTTAAGTGAATCATTGCAGTTGTTAAGTTAGTTACACAGTTATTAATCTGACTTCCTATTGACTTTGTTTTTCAGAAGGTCGCAAAAGCTGGTCACATGAACCTGGGACATTACATCTGTCATAAATATGAACTACATGCCAAACAATCTGAATTTTGATCATGTGATCATGGGGATGCTACAACAGTTATAAGTGTGAAAAAAAGTCATAAGTCACTTTTTTCAGTTTTGTAACTTTCTATTACATATACCTAAATATCTTTTCAAAACAAAGATTTCAAGTCAAGTAGTGCATCCAATGGACTTTTTTCACTTTCTTCTGTCCATGAAACAGTTTTTCTCAGCTTTTTCTCTGACCCAAATATTCTGCAAAAAAAACTTGAAACAAATGCTCTTGATAATTAAATGGCTAGGTACTTATGCAGAAGTGAATAGAAGAAAATAATTATGCTTAGCCCTAAAGTCAAAAGTAAAGCTAGAACAGTTTATGCTACACAGATTCTAAGCAGATGTTCTTCTATTCTCTTTTACCATGGATCCTTCTGATAGTCTAAAGTGTTTCCTAAAATGAACTTCGGTAAAAAAGAATATCTGGAAAAAATGTAATATATATCAATAAAATGAAAAATACATCAATTTTTAAAATATTTCAAAATAATTAAGCTATCCATAATAATTCAATTCCATAATTCCAATTTTAGCAACTAGAAAACTCCTGCCCAACAGATTAAAACATGTATTATTCCCCTGATTTTGTTTCATTTTCAACCTAATCATAACTGGGTGTAGTGAATTTTAATAACATCTTTCAGATGTCTCCACTTCTAATCCTATGTCATCTAATGCTACTGAATTTATAAATGTATATTATTACCACATTTGTGGAACGGAACTTTCTAGATGCTAGGAAGAGCAAAGAGAGAGAGAGAGAGAGAGAGAAAATGAATATGTGTTTTTTAAATTAATATATCTACTGCAATATATGGCTTTAAATGCATCATATTAACTCCTCATAGGACAAGATGAGGTATGTATAAGATATTTTATACCTTACAAAATATAATAAAATCGTAAGAGCAAGAAGAGAAGTTATATCAGAAAACAATTCTTCTAAAAACTACTATTCAGTATGCAAATGAAAATAGCCAAATGGTGAAATGCCAGTCGATTCCTTAACTTTTACTTTTATACTTTATTTGATACTACAACTGCTAAAACAGTTAAAAAAATTAATATAGTGTCTGTGATAAATATCTGTGAGCAAAGTTTTATTTAAGTATAGTAGCATCAGTTGTTGCTTGTTTATGTCTCTAATCTAAAACACCAGCATTCTTGAACAGAAAACAGAAGAGACTAATGAGTAAGTATAGACTAAATTACTTTTGGGTGTTTTAGGTATTTCTAAGAGTGAACTTCTTTATTCTTTTTTGTTTTAAATATTTTATTAAGTTATAAGATAAAATACAACATACAAAAGTAAATAGGAAAACAGTGGAGGGAAGGAGGGGGGGAAGAGAAGTGAGGAAGAGTTGGGAAAAAGAAAAAAAGCATTGATTTCCAACTTCCTCTGTTGCAGTAAATAAGGCATTAACATCAAACCACAACATTTTGATTTTTCATAATAATATACAGTAAACTAGCCATTTCTATAAGCATCTATCAATCTAATTGGTAAAACCCAAAAGTTTCATTTTCCCCCTACCTCAAGCACGAAGTTCAGAAGTGGTCTCCATGTGGAAACAAAGGTACTTATATTCTTTCTTTAATCAAAATAGTAAATTTAGCCTTTTCTGCCAACTTACATTTTTGTGCATACAATAGTCTTGCTGCTGTCAACATACATAGGGTCAAAATTCCAAATGTTTTCTCTAAGTTTTTTTCCATTAAACCCAAAAGAAAAGTTTCTGGTTTCATCTTTACCTTCATTTTCAGAATTTTCTGCATTAAAATAGGAATCTTACTCCAAAATTTCTTTGCGAACTTCCTTATTCTTGAAGATACTTGTGAAGATAGGCAGCATAGTATCTATTGGCATCAATAAAATATATATATCTCCAAAACCATCTATTTATATTTGTGATCTTTAAAAATTAAAAATATACAAGTGTGATTTTTTTTTCAAAGAAAGGAAGTTCAACTATCCAGAAATCTTGGTCTCCAGAATGTTAACAAATACATTTATATTTTCAGTCCTACGTATTCAAAGCATACCATCAGTTCAAAATTTTCATGTCCTACCAATGGTTTCGTTCAGTTTTCTCCAAAAAGATTATATTAGCAAACATAGGCATCATTTTCTCCCTATACCTATACTTTTGTGGTCTACACAATATTAAGTAAAGCTTATTCTGAAGTATTTATGGGGAGATTTTTGAAAATTTTAACTACTGATTCTAGAGTTCCTGCTGAATTATCTGGAAGAAACAGACATACAGGTACTTCTCGACTTATGACCACAAGTGAGCCCAAAATTTATATTGCTAAGTGAGACAGTTGTTAAGTGAATTTCACCCCATTTTATAACCTTTCTTGCCACAATTGTTAAGTGAATCACTGCAGTTGATAAGTTAGTAACAGTTGTTAAGTGAATCTGGCTTCTCCATTGACTTTGCTGGTCAGAAGGTTGCAAAAGCTGGGACAGAAGCTGGAACTGTCATAAATATGAACCAGTTGCCAAACACCTGAATTTTGATCATGTGATCATGTGGATTCTACAATGGTCCTAAGTATGAAAAAAGGTCGTAAATCATTTTTTTCAGTGGTGTTGTAACTTCGAATGGTCTCTAAATGAACTGTTGTAAGTCAAGGACTGCTTATATAGTTTGATGACAATTTATCTTAATAAATTGCACATTCTATTACTTTAGTATAAAGTTATTCTATTAACTTTAGGTTAAGGATATGAATATAAGTGCATCGTTTCAGTCCATTCATCAGACAGCCTTGGACCATATTTCTGTGCTTTCTTCACAAGGAGTGTCTTGGCACAAATTATGCCAAGCAATTAGTATATTATAAAAGTAGTTTAATTGTCTTGTTTTACTATTACTGGCATCTAAGGCTACTGCACACGTGCGCGCGCACACCCACCCACACCCTTTGACCCACTCACCCACCCAGTGATTTTTGACTACTGAGAGCCATGTGTCTTTAACAGCTGCCTGCATTCTTGTGGGAAAGGGTTATGAAATTTTCTCCTTCCTTGCCCCATTTTGATTTCCACTCATGACAAGAGAAGGCTGTGATGAACTGGGTCATTTTTCTTTCTTTTCTTGCTATGGCATAGAGCAGAAGTAGGGAAGAAAGCAGCAAAATAAGTGGTGCAGAATATCCACTTTGGTTCCAGTCTCAAATTGGATCCATGACCAGTAACTGATAACAAATGTCCATGGATCATCTACTGGCCAAAAGAGGTATTGCCCATTGCTCATTTCATCTGGCCTCTCTATTCTGCCACAGTGCCAAAACAGAGAATGGATCCAAAATGATCAGCATCTTTGAGCCAGTATATTTTTGTACCAACTCATATAATAGCATTTTAATGTTGGGTGGAACAGCCTCAAATGGCTTCATTATGCTTAATTGCAAATTACAAAAGAAGTACTGGGGCTTTTGATCAAATCACATAAATCTTCACCTTAATCTGTTTTAGTGGTAAAATGAGGTAATATTCTATTCTATCATATCAAAGTTTCATGCTGAATGTTATCGTGAATTACTGCCAAAGTTAAAAACTCTTATTTTCACAGATCCCTGGTTAATAATACAGTAAAGTTGTAGAATTGTTGCCAACTGTAAAACAAACCATGAACACATTTATTTATCTGATTGAGTAAGCCGGGTTGCCCCAGTTTATAGTTCTCATATGTCTTTGAATATTGCCATATTATAATATTGATTACAGTGTTGCAAATGTGTCAATTTATTTCTATTGCTGTTCTTAGTTTTAGAAATCCTTCTACAGATTTGCAGTGGGATGCTACTAAGTAAAATTTAAAATTGATGCTGAGGCATTATGAAGAATAAAATATATTGTCATGGCTCTTTTGGTGTTATATCTGTTATGTTCTTTATCATTGCTTGAAAGAAGATAATACATATATAGTAGTAATAGTGTTTGATGTTTGTGAACATAATGATGATTAATTTCTATAGTTATTTCCCCAAAGGTACATGAGCATTGGAAAAAATGTTAGAGTTTCCAAACACTAAATATATACACAATGAAAATTATTTATATAGCAAGTTAGAATATACCCAATTTATCTTCCAGCAAATTACATTTCTAGATATTAGTTCTCTAGGAACATTTTAAATGATATTGCATGATCAGAAAATTCATTACTTAAAAAAAGATGTTGTCAGCCTAGTAGAAGGAGTAATTATGGCCTTAATTCTGGATATCCAGTGATTAGAATGGCAGTTGCTTTGTTTTGGAACAAGAAAAATTGAAATTAGCTCTAGACAGAGAGGGTAGTGTCATGGTAATCAGATTCTTAAATTACTAGTTGATAGTCCTTCTGTTGTGGGTGCTTAGCATAGCAACAGCAGAGTAGGGGCATTTAGGATGCCAGATGCATTGTTTGAAATGAAAAAGTAGAATTCAAAAAAGGACAGCAAGCTTACAGCAAGTAATCAGCAAGTAGTAAAAAAACTGGTAAAATAATTAATATTGGATGTTTTTATGTCATAGGCTTCATTATTTACAGGGAATTGGCTGTTAAGGGGATTAACAGTTCAAAGTGAAAATCCACAAAACATTTCTCTAATTCACAGGCTTGTTTTCTATATGTAAAATGCATAGCATGCTGCTACAAAACACTATAGCATCTATTTTAAATGCTTTTGGAACTCAAGTTAATACAAGCATATTTAGGAAATCTGTTTTATAGCAGAGTATAATTTTCTACATGTTTTCTGCATATCATGTATTTCAAATGAATCATTGTCTTAGTTTATATATATCAAAACTGCCCTGAGGATATTTACTAGTTGGGTGGCATAAAAATAAAATAAATTCCTGGAACAACATATTAAAATTTTAAAATATTTAGTTTGTCCAGGTGAATAAAACTGCAGCTTAATTTGCAAAATAAGAGTTTAAAGCACAAGGTTAATTTCCAGCATAAGATAACCAGGAGTTTTCTAGTCCTTTTCAGATACTGTCAGCTATAAGGAAAAGCTGGTCATACTGTGGGCCGATAAGAGACAGAAACTAACATCTAACCATTGCTTCATGGTATGGGTTTCTTGATTGTAACCGACTATGCTTTGCTTTGGGGGATGGATTTAAACATATTAAACTTCAACATGATGCAATATCACATTAATTAGTACTGTTTGTGTTTTGTTCTTGAAAACTGGAAATGGGAAAAGCTGAATATTTCAGTATATAATATTTATATGAACATATTGGATTAAGTCACAATAAGGTTTGTTTTTGGTTTAGCATGTTTTATGTATACAAAAATTGTAGAGCTAGAAATCAGATAGTTCTATGATTTTGTATGATTGGTAAACCCAGCTAATATTTCATTTTTAAGCAGTTGTAATAAATACCATCAAATTGACCTAAAAGCAGCATAGATTGAAAACAGATGTTTGTTCAGGTGGCAGAACATAGAAAATGTATTTAGATCCAATATACTATAACCGCTAAAGGATTGGCCATACAGGCAACATTTTTGTTGCTATTTATCATTTATTATGCTGGACTGCTGCTAGAAAATAGCTTTGAAGGGGTACAGTGCCCTCCTAACAAAATATGTTAATAAGTTAAAAACCATGGACATTAACACAAGACAGAAACAGATGTCTTAATAATCTTGTTAGCATTTTAATACAGTGTGCCATGATGATTGTACTTGGGTACATTTCATTACACTTGGATTCTTTTGAAGTTCAATGCTACACATACCTTCAGTTTTACACATGTAATGAAATGCAGCATAAAAATTAGCTGGCTTCTAGATTTTCAAAGAGAAAATAATATTTGATGATAGGGAGTTGCTAGTTTGGACTTCTGGTACATTAATTTTTGAGATGTCTTATTTATTTTTAATTTATTTATTATTAAATTTGCCTCCCATTGGGAGCACATTTTTTGATTCTATTGGCATGTTTCTTTAATACAGAATAAACAATTGTGCATATGATAATCATATAGGAATAACATTTATTATTACAGTTCAAGACCAGATCATAAAAATTAAAACAACTGAATACAACTTAAAATCCAATTAAGTTTTAAAATAAATCACCTGCTTCTGTGGTTGGAACTGACCACAGAGAAGGCTTATGGCTTGGGTACAGAATGTAGTTACAGGTAGTTCTCAGTTAACTATCACTTGTCCATGACTGGTTCTCAAAGTTCTGGTTGTCCCAGCATGGCTGCGGTCATGTGATCACAATCTGGGCACTTGGCAAACAGCTCACACTTACGATATTTGCAGCATCCCGCGGTCATGTAATTGCCAAACAAAGTCAATATGGAATCCAGCAGGAAAGGTCACAAGTTCCTTCAATAAATCACTCTCACCCCCTCTTTCCACCCAGCAACAGCTACTCTTGCGCTGCTCTGCTAACACCATGCCTCACTGGCCACTCCCACATGCTCTGCCTTTTGGCATCAGCTCTTACCTGCTTGCTGTTTGCTTGCAAGCCACCTGGGATTTATGATTTCTTGACAGCCTCTCCTTTGAATTTGTTTGTTGGAAGCCAGTAGGTTGTGAGGGAGTCCTTGCTTAACAACCGGTGATCCTCTTTTAATAGCAACGGGACTGCAAGGCTTCTTGTTGCTAACTAATGTCACATGATGACATGCTTTGTGACTACATTGCTCAGTGACAGAATTGCTGGTCCCAATTACTATCTTTAAGCAAGATATTATCTAGGTCAGTGATGGCTAACCTTTTTGCCATCATGTGCCAAAAGCAGGGGGAGCACGGGGGGGCCATGCACGCATGTGCCCACATCCATAATTCAAAGTCCCCCGTACCCCTGTGCATGTGCGCATGACCCTTCCCATACTGCCCCTGCTTTTGGCACGTGATAACTCGGGCCCAGTAGGTTCATTTTTCGCCCTCCCCAGGCTCCAGAAGCTTTCTAGGAACCCAGGGAGGATGAAAACGGCCTTCCCCAACACCCAGAGGGTCTCTGGAGGCTGGAAACAGCCTATTTCCCAACTTCCAGTGGGCCCAGAAGGGCCGAAAATCAGTTGGCTGGTGTGTGCATGTGTTCTGGAGCTGAGCTAGGGCAACGCTCACATGCCCACAGATATGGCTCTGTGTGCCATCTGTGGCACATGTGCCATAGGTTCGCCATCATGGATGTAGGTGATATCAGGGTGCTTATCATTAAGAATTGTAAATACCATTGGTTTGAACAACTAGGCAGTTTATCTATTAAGGGTTGACTTATTTGGGAAACCAATTCCTTGTACCCAAGGAAGACAAATTTCATTAGAGGCATAGAGGAATCTCTGAAAAGAGAGCCTGATTGTATCTACCATCCAGGATCCAGGATTGCAAAGGAGAGGCATTGAAACATGTCATAGAGAACTTTATAACATTTGGGATAGGATAATTGGTATAAGTATTGTGTGGGATGCAGTTTCTTTGTTTTAGGATATAATTGGTAGAGCTCTGAGGCAGCTGCACGTTATTCTGGAGATCTATATCTTCTTGTCTTTGTTTAATAGCTTGCTTTGCTTTATCAATCTCATCGTTTAAGGGAAATCAAAGACAGGAAGCAGCTTGGATTGGAAGATGTTCCACACTAAAAAGAACCAAGAGACTTAAAGGAAATAGATTGATTTTGAACTGTTAAGATATTATTCATTGACAAACTCTAGTTTTTATTCAGTATAGTCTGGTCACCAGGAATCATCTTGGCATATGAAAAGGCTATCAGAAAACATGACAATTGAAATGAAAGTGTATATTATTGTTTCACAACAAACAATTTACTAGCTGCAAGTATAAAATACCCACCTTGATTCTTAAAATGATTGTCATATTTTTCTGGGCCATAAAAATGTCATATTTGATGTGTTCCATTTGGTACTTAGAAGCATGAAAAATTATCCCTTAGATGCTTGAAACAGCTGACCTGTTCTATTGAATGCTTATCTCAGAACTAGTTGATTAATGTCACACATACTAAGAGATTCTTATTGGAAGCTAATTAAGCTTGTCTGATTTGGATGATATATTTCTTATACAATCATGCTTCTCTTTTATAGTTTAATTAGACTGGGTGGTTGGAAACTGTTAGTGTGACTCTCTAAACTACGAACTAAATTACAAATGTTACTATAAATAATCTAATAAATATGTATGTATGCTAAATTTATACATGTTATGTTTGAATACCATTAAAATTAGTATGTTATATGCATAGATTATGTAGGGGAGAGATGAATGATTTAGGTCTAAGTAAAGTTAATTGCCCAGTGATTATTTAGTGGGGAAGAACTTTATGATTCATGTCTTTTGTTCAATTGTTACATTAATCCTTTTATGTGACCAAAAGTCCTCATGAGAAATTTAAATTGTAATGATTCTTGTTCCTGTTCCTGGCTATAAATGTTGCCAGAAGATTAGGCAGAGTCAAAATATCATTGATGTATTCCACTTTTATCTATTGCCTTCTAAACTGGAAAGTCTCATCCCCAGGTGTTACTGTTTCATTTTACATGTGTGGTGGATATAAAGAATAGTGGGATTCTTTAGCTTTAGGATTTTCTCATTAAAAAATGTTTGAAAGAATCTCCTTGACAGTTTTTGCTGCATGGATTTGATTTTTGGGTTAATGAATTGTTGAGAGTTGGGTATACATGTTTAATAAATTATTATTATTAAGAAAGTTGCTGTAGTTGGACTGGCAAGTTTTTTTACCACTAGCAGAATGAAGATTTTGTAAAACACATCACTTTTAAGACAGTAAAATAAAAAACTAGAATTGGTTAAATTCTTAGTTATTAGAAGACTTCACTCAAGCTACTAAGATAACATGCTGCATCAGTTGTAGAACATTCTTAAATAATCAAAAATGACCAATAATCATCAATTATATGAGTTGATGGACACATTTTTAACATTTGTGGCTTGCCCCAACTAATTCTTGGTGTACTCACAGCCCTGTAAAATCATGACATCAAATTTACTTGATATATTTTATCTAACAAATGGCATTTGAAAATGTGCATTAAATTTCTGCTAAATACATCAATTTTTCTTGATAATTTTTCTTTTAGCTGCACTTTCTGTGATGTCACTGCGTTGATGTATACTCAAGACTGCAGTGCTAGATCATCAGGAAAAATGTTGCTATGTTTGCATTAGGAGTCCCAATGGTACTTTTTTTTCAAGAGGCAACTGAACTTTCTGGTTTTTCTTTGAAGACGTTTTGCTTCTCATCTAAAAATCTTCTTCAGCTCTGACTGGTTGGTGGGGAATGGAAGGATTTAAGGTATACTTCTTGCAGACAGCTGATCATTTGCATTCTTTTAGCAAGTAGTTGACGCCACCTGGAGGTTTATCTGTGTCATCAGGGTCCCTGAGTAGTGAATAGAATAGAATAGAATAGAATAGAATTTTTATTGGCCAAGTGTGATTGGACACACAAGGAATTTGTCTTGGTGCATATGCTCTCAGTGTACATAAACGAAAAGATACGTTCATCAAGGTACAACATTTACAACACAATTGATGGTCAGTTTATCAATATAAATCATAAGGATTGCCAGCAGTTTCAAGAAGGCTCATGGAGCCTTCTTGAAACTGCTGAAAGGACTGTGTTGTAGACTGGGGATAGATGATGTCTGCCCTCCTCCTCTGTTGAGAGAGGGCTGTTCAGTTTTGACATAGATGGCCTCTTTGACTCCTCTTTCAAACCAGGGGTTCTCTCTGTCCGAAATGTGGACTTTGCTGTCGTCAAAAGTATGCCCTTTGTCTTTTAAATGCAGATGGAATGTTGAATCTAGTCCTGATGGGTTCATTCTCCTATGTTGTGCCATACATTTATGAAGTGATCGTTTTGTTTCCCCAATGTACAAATCTGTACATAGCTCACTGCATTGCACTGCATATACCACGTTGCTTAGTTTGGGACAAACTTTGGGACAACCATGACTTAGATGACTGAGAATGTCCATAGATAACTTGCATTAGGAGGTTGGGTTTGACTTACTTGATTCACTGTAGGCTCTATCTAATTCTAAACTGAGGGCTTTTTTTTTTTTTAAATAGCCTACTTTTGTATAGTTGTGAGGATCACTTTGCATACTGCGTGTTTTCCTGCTGTGCTTTCTGAAATATAATTCATTCTATAAATGAAATGAAATGCATTCTCTAAAAAGGCCCTCAATTTTGGATGTGCAGGGTATATTAAATGCCGAAGAAAATTGAAGATTCCTTTCAGCCACCTTGATCAGAGAGTATATGAAGTTCAATATTCGTGTATCCTGCTAGAAATGAAATATTTGCAACAATAGTGGAATCCATAATCTCTAGGACAAACTAATGATCATATAAATGTATAGGAGAAACTAATAGCCATTCTATCTGATTTATAGTCCCCTCTTTTCTTACCTGAACTATATATTAGTTCAGTTCTTTTCTTTACCAAAATGAAAATAAGAAAATTGGTTCCTCTGAAGAAAATAATTTATGGATATTTTTATTGCCAGCACTTAATGTAATTATTCATAATGCTTCAGATGAATGCCTGAACTTATTTTCTTATCATTAAACTTAGCACCTGCAAGATTATTGTAAGTTCTGGAACCAGATACCTTGGATGATAATTTCAGCAATCTCAAAATTATTGGTCACTGAATAGCTGTGTAGGCCAGAGCAATTGGAAGACACAACTTCTGTATCTTTGTCCTATTGGATATAGCAAATATTATCCACATACTGCCTAGTTCCATCTGAAATCTTTTGATAGCCATGACAATCTGAGTCATTTAGAACAACAAGTGGAACCAAACCTTACTATACAGAGAAAAGAAAAAGAAAAAAGAAGCTGAATGTTTAAGGATTTTCTTTTTGTTTTACACTCATATATTTTTATTAAAAGTATTTTGATTTTTTTTCAAAACACTCTATTGTTCAGTCATCTGTCCATTTATAAACCATTTCACTCCAAAGACTCTAGATGGTGCACAAAATCAAATGTAATAAAATAAAAATGAAGTGACCCCTAACTGGAAGCAATAACAAACATAAACAGATCTTTCTTTAACTTTTGAATCACCAAAGGCCTTCTGGAAAAGTCAGAATTTAACTACAGGCCATAAGAATGGGGACCATTCTTACCTTGGGGGTAGGCTGTTCCATAAGCTTTATTATATTAAATGCCAAAATAATTTTTTTAACAAAATCAGAAATAATGGTTTGGGATTAAATTTATAAAATGAAATTGACATCTATATAACTGTTCTGAACAGTGTCTTATTTTATAATATAGTCTTAATTGCATATCATTGAGTAGCTGTGCAAGAATGTGTGATGTGGATAAGCAGAATATTTTTTAAAACCTGAGAAAAGAAAAGGTTATTTTTGAAACTATTTGTGCTTACTGCCATTGTAGCACAAAGTACTCAGCATATTTTGATATGTTGCATTGAGAGGGTTAACATACAGTTTTTGGCTTGATAAACAATATTATATCTTTTCATTTGATATCATTTTTATCCTTTTTGTTAGGTGATTTTATATTAAATAAGGGATCTATGCAATAGCTCAGCACTGTATGTTCTTAAACTAATGTTTTTAGAGAAGCTGCCTCAGGCTTTTAAGCTTTTAACAGTGGGTTATAAATGCAGCAATCAATAAATGATAGAAGATTTCCAAGAACTATATAATATTAATGGGATATTAGCTTCAAAGGCATATATATTGCATTATGGGAACCAGCTATTCAGAAAAATACGTTAAGATTACCATACCTTGTTGAACTAAATTAAGAATTGCTTAATCTGATAGTATTTTATTTTTTTAAATAAAAAATATAAAAACAATTTAAGTTTAGAAAATTTTAGTAACTAGGAATTTTTATATTTGACTAATATGTTACTCAAATATTAGAATTCTTAGATACTAAAATTATTTTTAGTATCTAGAAATCTTTGTTTTTAAAGCATGAAATACCCATAGTTTAAAGCCAAGAGGTCATTTTATGATTGTACAATAATTATATTTTTATATTAAAATGAAGCTGAAGATGTAATGTTATTGTTCTCCAAGTAAGTCTCCCCAAAATAAAATATCTGTGATTTTTGTAGTTGAATCCAAGTGAGATTCTGCTGACTAATCTGTTTACAGCCATGTTAGAAATTGTCATTAGAATGCAGGATGGATAAAAATCTATAACTTTTTTTTTAAAAAAATCAGGTTGTTTTGATTCAAATTTGATTTTTTTTATTTAAATCAGATTTTTTGATTTTTATCAGTTTTATTTTAATAAAATGCTTTTGGAGCAAAAATCTATCTAAAGATAGTTTTCTGTTTAAGATACATTAATAATTTAGTTTATTCACCATGAAATGGAGCTTAGTTATGTAGCATGAGGCTGTATTTTTTGCAATATTTACATTTTTGGTAAACTCATTCAATGAATCCAAGCTCTACCAGCTGAGATAACATGCACTGCACTGATGCATTCACACAATTTCACAATAACCATGAGATAAATCATAAAATGAAGTTCAAGAATATTCCTTTATCCCATTATTTTGCAAATCTATGTACACTACAAACTGTATCACTATTTGAAGAGAAATGCATCTGTACCACCAAGCTCTAAGTGTGAGGAGGAAGGGCAAGCAGTAAAAATGAAGCAGCTTATAAATATAATAGAGCACCTGTCATTTCAGATCTATCATATTAGTGTCTGTTAGCGGGCATCTACTCACCTGCTGCTCGCCACATCCCTCACCTTTTTGTGTCACTGCCGCATCACCAGCTGTCCCATTAAAGTGAATGGGACTGTCAGTGAATCAACAGCGGTTCAGAGGAGGAGTCGCTGCGGGATAGAGATGACAGCTGCACTTTAAAATTTTTGATTTAAATCAAATCCACCCTGTTAGAATGTATATATATATATATTGTATATAACCATATAATCAGTAAGAGTGGGGAGGCAGGAAATTTTGCGGGTCTCATCCCCGAGGCAGATACACCTGGTGGGACCCAGAAGAAGGGCCTTCTCCGTGGTGGCTCCCTCTGTCTGGAACATCATTCCCCCAGAGATTAGAATGCCCCCACTCTAATTCTCTCTGGAAGGTGCTGAAGACCTGGTTCTGCCAGTGGCCTGGGAAACCCAGAGCGGGATGGAGTCCATTAAATGGCTAGTGTGATCTGCTGTTGCCTGGGCGGGGGGTGGGAGATGGGTGATTTTGTTATATTGTACTATATTAATTTATTTGATTCTTTTTGTTAGTTTTTATTGTTTTAAATGTGATTTTATATTCTGAAAGCCGCCTTGAGTTGCCATGGGTGAATAGGCGGCAATATAAATTCAATCAATCAATCAATCAATCAATCAATCAGCTACATTCTTTCATTTTCATAAATGGATACATGGTTTCTTAAATAAATCTACAGGGGCGTGGCCATGACCGTGGTGGGGTAAGGACCTTTCCTTCACTTCACAGGGCTTATTAATGAAGATTTATGAGAATTTATGCCGTTTGGAATGCACTGTTATGGATGAAAGTTAATAAATCATGAACTGAAAGTGTTAACAGCCCAGCAGATTGAATTTAAAACTGGTAGGTCATCTGAAACGGCTTGAATTAAGGAGTTTCTACAGCGTGGGTTGACCGAGCCGGCAGACAAGATAAGTTGGAATAAATTGCTGTGTTTTGTTTTTCCAAAATTAACTATCTTGTTCTGTGTTAAAAAAAATTTTTCTATTGCTGAGGCTAAGGAGTGAATATTAAGGACTGAATTTGATAATGAGAAGAATTTTTTTTTTTTTTGAGCCTTCCGGAAGTTCAGCCAAGAAGAATTTAATTGAAGAGAAGAGAAACTGACTTTTTATTGGATTGTTTGGCAGTAAGAGGATTTTACTGAGCTAATTTTTTCTTTATTTTTTTTTTCTCTTGAGAGCAAATTAATAGCTTGTTTATATTACAGAAAAGAAAAAAAAGGATTTTGCTTCGTTTAAGTTGGTTTGTCTTCCTTTCTGCTTTGCTGACGTGGAGGAAAAATGGCGCTGATTAATGTTAGCTGTGAAGTTTTGTGTTTCTTTGTGGAGTATCCTTGAACTTGAGAGATAACAGTGCAAATAAGCCGCTTCGCTTCAATTAAAAGACAGTCGTCCTTTGATCTTCACTAAGACCCTCTGTAAAATTGGTTTGGAATCCTAGTTTGGGAAATTTTTTGGTTTTTTTCAAAATGACTCAACAACTTTCAGAAACGCAGCAACTTGCTGCAGCTTTAAATAAAATTGGGGAAAAAATAGCAGGACTATCAGAGCGTATAGATAATTTGACATTGAAACTGACATCTGAAATGCAGAATTTAAAGCAAGAGATGAATGAAAACTTTGCAAAACAAAAAGAGGAAATGATAATGATTAAAGATGAAATGGAGCAGATGCATGTGCATGAGGTAAAAGTAGATCGGCAAATTGGTAAAATATTTTATAAAATGAGCAGCAAGATAAGAGAATTTGTCTTTTGGAAGAAGAGATGAGGAAATATAATTTGTTATCAGAGGAATCTCAGAAGAAAAGGAGGATAAATTGAAACAGCGGGTTTTGAAATGGATTAATGATTTGGATACGCAACTTACGTTCACAATAGCAGACCTGGCAAGTGTTTTAGAATTGGATATAGAAGGCAAAATGGTTCTAACAGGAATGTGCTTGTCAGGTTCGCAAATCTTGGTGATAAGTTGGAAGTTATGGCCAAGGTGAGAGAGTTGGGAGATGCTTTGAAGTTTGAAGGGAAGACTATTCAAGTCTTCCCGGATATATCAAGAGAAGAAAGGGCATGGAGATTTTTTTTAAAACCAATTACAAAAGTTTTGAGAGATAATGGAATTAAATACAATTGGAGGCCACCACAACAATTGAAATTTTTTTATAAAGGAAGGATGCGTACAATCACCCCAGATATAGATGCATTATTATATTTACGGGAGCTTGGACTGATTGAGATGGAGGATTTAATGGAGATAAAAGATCAAATGCTTCAGATGGGTGGAACATACGTGGAAACACCAATCCCAGAAGAAGAAAAAGGGGCTATTGGAGGGCAAGACTCCAAAGGGTTAAAGAGGAAAGAAATATCACCTGTGTTGGTTGAACAGAAGAAGAGTCGTGAGGATACAGTAGGAGAAGAAGCAGATAAGAGTCTTGGAAAATATGAAGCTGAATGCGGTCATCGCTATCTTTTTTTGAGTGATGAATTTAAATAGACAGCCCGAAAGAAGTGGCCCGGCATTGGCACGTCCCTCTCCCCATTCTCTTTATAGAGGCGAAACCGATGAGGATGTGGGGAAGAAGATTGTTTGTACTTTATTGTTTGTTTGTTTTCCTGTTTTCTTATTGTTGTTTATATGTTAAATATGGTAGTTTAATGTCGGGTGGTGGGCACAGAAAGGAAGATGCGGGGATAGGATTAAAAAATTTATATTTTAAATGGGAGTTATAAAAATAATGTCATGGAATGTGAAGGGTACAGGGAATCAGATTAAAAGAAGAAGATTGGAGTTTAAGATTAAAAGGGATTTGCCAGACATTTTATTTTTACAAGAAACCCATCAGAAATCTGAAGATTCAAATAGAATGTATATAAAAGGTATGCAAATATATGAAAAAGCATTTGGAACTTCAAAAGCTAGAGGAGTTGCAACACTGATATCAGATAGGGTGTACTTTGAAAAACATAAGGTAATTTTGGATGAAGATGGAAGATATGTAATAATTGTTGGAAATCTTAATGAGGAAAAAGTGACACTTGTTAATTTATATTTACCGAATGAAAAACAAAGAGAATTTCTTGAAAAAATAACAATAATTTTGGAGAATGAAAGTGTAGGAAAGTAATTGTGGCTGGGGATTTTAATTTAATCAGAGATAAAATAGACAGTACTAATCCCACCCGCTGTGGAGGAGCAAATAAAATGGGGATTTTAAATATGTGGATGCTTCGAAACGGCATGGTCGATGTGTGGAGAGAGGTTAAAGGAATTGAGAGAGTATACACTTTTTTCTCTAAGATATATAATACATATTCTAGAATTGATTATATTTTTCTCTCTAAAGATTTGTTGAATAATGTGGATAAGGTAGATGTGGGAATTTAAAGATTCTGATCATGCAGAAGTTATGGTGGATTTAGATTTTAATTTTGAGAAAAAAAGAAGCTATTGGAGATATGACGAGAAATTGTATAAAAATGAAAAGGATAAAAAATGGATACTTAAAAAATTGGAGGAAAGTTGGAGATTAAATGATAACGGGAGGTTAAATTTGAAATTGTTTGGGATGCGATGAAAGCGGTGTTTAGAGGAGAGTATTAAATTATCAAGTAGGAAATATAAAAATTATAAAATTAAAATGGAAAGAGATAAAATCAGATTAAAGAATTGGAAAATCAATTTTGCTTACTAAAGAAAAAAATTCTTCAGGAGCTTAATATGTTAAGAAATAAAATGATAGAAGAAGATACAGAGTTAGTAAAAAGAAATTTGAGATTTTAAATAGGAATTTTTGAATTTAGTAATAGAAATTCTAAATTATTGGCAAAGATGGCGAAAGATAAAAGAGAAGAGAGAAATTGGAGTTTTGATAGATGATAGAGGTATAAGATGTTATAAAAAATTAGAGAAATGTGAAGTGGTTAGAAATTTTTTTCAGAATCTATATTCAAAGAAACCAATTAATCGGGGAAAATTGCAAAGCTATTTAGAAAAGTATGTGGTGAAAATTGATCAAATATATAAGGAATTGATGGAAGAAGATATAACACAAGATGAGATTAATGGAATAATACAAAAATTAAAATTAGGGAAAGCTCCAGGTGAGGATGGATTACCTGTTGAGTTTTATAAAGAATTTAAAGAATTAATAATACCAAGATTGCAAAAATTATTCAATGGTAAATTACATGGTGGGAAGTACCTTCGTCATGGAATAGAACGGTGATATCCCTAATTCCTAAACCAGATAAAGATTTAGAAAGGATTGAGTCCTATCGGCCCATTTCTTTAATTAATCAGGATGCAAAGATATTTACTGCTATTATAAGTAATAGATTAAATAGATTTATAGATAGATATATAAGTTATAATCAAGTAGGTTTTGTGAAGGGTAGATACATGAGTGATATTGTTAGAAGAGTATTAAATATTATAGATGTAGCTGAATATAATGGTGATAAAATTGGTATAGTATCATTGGATATTTTTAAAGCTTTTGATTCTGTACAATGGGAAACAATTAAAGTAATTGTGGAGGCTTTAGGCTTTGGTAATAAGTTTATACATGTTATTTCAAAATTGTACCAAAAGAGCAGTGCAAGAGTGAAGGTGAATGGAATATTAACTGAAGAGATAAAATTAGAAGCTGGTACGAGACAAGGATGTCCCCTGTCCCCAACATTATTTTTATTGGCTATGGAAATATTGACAAAAATGATAGAAAAAGATGAAGAATTAGAAGGATATAAGGGGTATAAGATAAATTTGTATGCATTTGGATGATACTTTAATTATTTTGAAAAATGTAGAGAAAGATCTGAAAAAGATATATAAGCATTTGATAGAATTTGAGGAAATGACAGGATTGAAAGTAAATTGGTCAAAGTCAGAATTATTGATGGATAGTAATGGTAATGAGTCTGAGAATATGCAAGAGCAATTTGGGATAAGGATTAGAAACACATTGAAATATTTGGGTATAGTGCTTTCACTTAAGGTTAAAGAATTGAAAAAACTTAATTATGATGTGGTGATTAACGAAATTGAGAAGAGGATAGATAAATATAAAATTTTAAAGTTGTCTTGGTTTGGTAGAACTGCAATGTGTAAGATGATGTTGCTGCCCAAGTTCAACTTTTTATTCGAGATGCTACCACTAAATTTGACAGAGAAAGATATTGAAGGATATCAGAAAAAACTGGATAAATTTTGCAACGGTGGCAAAAGACCTAGATTAGTGAAGAAAATGTGGTATCAAAATCAGAAATAATGGTTTGGGATTAAATTTATAAAATGAAATTGACATCTATATAACTGTTCTGAACAGTGTCTTATTTTATAATATAGTCTTAATTGCATATCATTGAGTAGCTGTGCAAGAATGTGTGATGTGGATAAGCAGAATATTTTTAAAGCTTTTGATTCTGTACAATGGGAAACAATTAAAGTAATTGTGGAGGCTTTAGGCTTTGGTAATAAGTTTATACATGTTATTTCAAAATTGTACCAAAAGAGCAGTGCAAGAGTGAAGGTGAATGGAATATTAACTGAAGAGATAAAATTAGAAGCTGGTACGAGACAAGGATGTCCCCTGTCCCCAACATTATTTTTATTGGCTATGGAAATATTGACAAAAATGATAGAAAAAGATGAAGAATTAGAAGGATATAAGGGTATAAGATAAATTTGTATGGATGATACTTTAATTATTTTGAAAAATGTAGAAAGATTTGAAAAGATATATAAGCATTTGATAGAATTTGAGAAATGACAGGATTGAAAGTAAATTGGTCAAAGTCAGAATTATTGATGGATAGTAATGGTAATGAGTCTGAGAATATGCAAGAGCAATTTGGGATAAGGATTAAAACACATTGAAATATTTGGATATAGTGCTTTCACTTAAGGTTAAAGAATTGAAAAAACTTAATTATGATGTGGTGATTAACGAAATTGAGAAGAAGATAGATAAATATAAAATTTTAAAGTTGTCTTGGTTTGGTAGAATTGCAATGTGTAAGATGATGTTGCTGGCCAAGTTCAACTTTTGATTCGAGATGCTACCACTAAATTTGACAGAGAAAGATATTGAAGGATATCAGAAAAACTGGATAAATTTTGCAATGGTGGCAAAAGACCTAGATTAGTGAAGAAAATGTGGTATCAAAATCAAAAGGAAGGTGGATTAGGAATCCCCAAATTATTTAATTATTACTGTGCGTATGGTATCCGGATAGTGGTAAAAATACTTAAAGGTGAAGATAACTATTGGAGAGATTTAGAGTTAAGGGATATAGAAATTTGGATCAAGGTGGTTTTAGATAAAGCAAATTTAAAATGTGTAAGTAGAAGTTATTGGTTAAAGGGATTAAGTAAAATGTGGAACAAATTTGTTAAAATTTTAATTCGGATATAATCTTTTGGGGAGACAACTGGAATTTGGCGATTAAAAATAATATAAAACGTAATGAAGTGATTAAAGAGGAAAATATAGAAATTATTAGAGATTGGATAAAAGTTATGGGAAATGAAAGGAGGAATAAAGAAATTATTGAAAAATTAGGGTTAAGTTGGTTTGAAAAATACAGATAGAAAAATGGACAAAAAACTAAAGGAAAATTATTCGATAAATAGATGTGAAACTGAATTTGAATATTTGACTAATATGTTACTCAAATATTAGAATTCTTAGATACTAAAATTATTTTCAATATCTAGAAATCTTTGTTTTAGGATATAATTGGTAGAGCTCTGAGGCAGCTGCACGTTATTCTGGAGATCTATATCTTCTTGTCTTTGTTTAATAGCTTACTTTGCTTTATCAATCTCATCGTTTAAGGGAAATCAAAGACAGGAAGCAGCTTGGATTGGAAGATGTTCCACACTAAAAAGAACCAAGAGACTTAAAGGAAATAGATTGATTTTGAACTGTTAAGATATTATTCATTGACAAACTCTAGTTTTTATTCAGTATAGTCTGGTCACCAGGAATCATCTTGGCATATGAAAAGGCTATCAGAAAACATGACAATTGAAATGAAAGTGTATATTATTGTTTCACAACAAACAATTTACTAGCTGCAAGTATAAAATACCCACCTTGATTCTTAAAATGATTGTCATATTTTTCTGGGCCATAAAAATGTCATATTTGATGTGTTCCATTTGGTACTTAGAAGCATGAAAAATTATCCCTTAGATGCTTGAAACAGCTGACCTGTTCTATTGAATGCTTATCTCAGAACTAGTTGATTAATGTCACACATACTAAGAGATTCTTATTGGAAGCTCATTAAGCTTGTCTGATTTGGATAATATATTTCTTATACAATCATGCTTCTCTTTTATAGTTTAATTAGACTGGGTGGTTGGAAACTGCTTAGTGTGACTCTCTAAACTACGAACTAAATTACAAATGTTACTATAAATAATCTAATAAATATGTATGTATGCTAAATTTATACATGTTATGTTTGAATACCATTAAAATTAGTATGTTATATGCATAGATTATGTAGGGGAGAGATGAATGATTTAGGTCTAAGTAAAGTTAATTGCCCAGTGATTATTTAGTGGGGAAGAACTTTATGATTCATGTCTTTTGTTCAATTGTTACATTAATCCTTTTATGTGACCAAAAGTCCTCATGAGAAATTTAAATTGTAATGATTCTTGTTCCTGTTCCTGGCTATAAATGTTGCCAGAAGATTAGGCAGAGTCAAAATATCATTGATGTATTCCACTTTTATCTATTGCCTTCTAAACTGGAAAGTCTCATCCCCAGGTGTTACTGTTTCATTTTACATGTGTGGTGGATATAAAGAATAGTGGGATTCTTTAGCTTTAGGATTTTCTCATTAAAAATGTTTGAAAGAATCTCCTTGACAGTTTTTGCTGCATGGATTTGATTTTTGGGCTAATGAATTGTTGAGAGTTGGGTATACATGTTTAATAAATTATTATTATTAAGAAAGTTGCTGTAGTTGGACTGGCAAGTTTTTTTTACCACTAGCAGAATGAAGATTTTGTAAAACACATCACTTTTAAGTAAAATAAAAAACTAGAATTGGTTAAATTATTAGTTATTAGAAGACTTCACTCAAGCTACTAAGATAACATGCTGCATCAGTTGTAGAACATTCTTAAATAATTAAAAATGACCAATAATCATCAATTATATGAGTTGATGGACACATTTTTAACATTTGTGGCTTGCCCCAACTAATTCTTGGTGTACTCACAGCCCTGTAAAATCATGACATCAAATTTACTTGATATATTTTATCTAACAAATGGCATTTGAAAATGTGCATTAAATTTCTGCTAAATACATCAATTTTTCTTGATAATTTTTCTTTTAGCTGCACTTTCTGTGATGTCACTGCGTTGATGTATACTCAAGACTGCAGTGCTAGATCATCAGGAAAAATGTTGCTATGTTTGCATTAGGAGTCCCAACGGTACTTTTTTTTCAAGAGGCAACTGAACTTTCTGGTTTTTCTTTGAAGACGTTTTGCTTCTCATCTAAAAATCTTCTTCAGCTCTGACTGGTTGGTGGAGAATGGAAGGATTTAAGGTATACTTCTTGCAGACAGCTGATCATTTGCATTCTTTTAGCAAGTAGTTGACGCCACCTGGAGGTTTATCTGTGTCATCAGGGTCCCTGAGTAGTGAATAGAATAGAATAGAATAGAATAGAATTTTTATTGGCCAAGTGTGATTGGACACACAAGGAATTTGTCTTGGTGCATATGCTCTCAGTGTACATAAACGAAAAGATACGTTCATCAAGGTACAACATTTACAACACAATTGATGGTCAGTATATCAATATAAATCATAAGGATTGCCAGCAGTTTCAAGAAGGCTCATGGAGCCTTCTTGAAACTGCTGAAAGGACTGTGTTGTAGACTGGGGATAGATGATGTCTGCCCTCCCCCTCTGTTGAGAGAGGGCTGTTCAGTTTTGACATAGATGGCCTCTTTGACTCCTCTTTCAAACCAGGGGTTCTCTCTGTCCGAAATGTGGACTTTGCTGTCGTCAAAAGTATGCCCTTTGTCTTTTAAATGCAGATGGAATGTTGAATCTAGTCCTGATGGGTTCATTCTCCTATGTTGTGCCATACATTTATGAAGTGATCGTTTTGTTTCCCCAATGTACAAATCTGCACATAGCTCACTGCATTGCACTGCATATACCACATTGCTTAGTTTGGGACAAACTTTGGGACAACCATGACTTAGATGACTGAGAATGTCCATAGATAACTTGCATTAGGAGGTTGGGTTTGACTTACTTGATTCACTGTAGGCTCTATCTAATTCTAAACTGAGGGCTTTTTTAAAAAAAAAATAGCCTACTTTTGTATAGTTGTGAGGATCACTTTGCATACTGCGTGTTTTCCTGCTGTGCTTTCTGAAATATAATTCATTCTATAAATGAAATGAAATGCATTCTCTAAAAAGGCCCTCAATTTTGGATGTGCAGGGTATATTAAATGCCGAAGAAAATTGAAGATTCCTTCCAGCCACCTTGATCAGAGAGTATATGAAGTTCAATATTCGTGTATCCTGCTAGAAATGAAATATTTGCAACAATAGTGGAATCCATAATCTCTAGGACAAACTAATGATCATATAAATGTATAGGAGAAACTAATAGCCATTCTATCTGATTTATAGTCCCCTCTTTTCTTACCTGAACTATATATTAGTTCAGTTCTTTTCTTTACCAAAATGAAAATAAGAAAATTGGTTCCTCTGAAGAAAATAATTTATGGATATTTTTATTGCCAGCACTTTTTTATAGAATAGAATAGAATTTTATTGGCCAAGTGTGATTGGACACACAAGGAATTTGTTTTGGTGCATATGCTCTCAGTGTACATAAAAGAAAAGATACGTTCATCAAGGTACAACATTTACAACACAATTGATGATCAATATATCAATATAAATCATAAGGATTATGATTTATATAATCATAAATCACTTAATGTAATTATTCATAATGCTTCAGATGAATGCCTGAACTTATTTTCTTATCATTAAACTTAGCACCTGCAAGATTATTGTAAGTTCTGGAACCAGATACCTTGGATGATAATTTCAGCAATCTCAAAATTATTGGTCACTGAATAGCTGTGTAGGCCAGAGCAATTGGAAGACACAACTTCTGTATCTTTGTCCTATTGGATATAGCAAATATTATCCACATACTGCCTAGTTCCATCTGAAATCTTTTGATAGCCATGACAATCTGAGTCATTTAGAACAACAAGTGGAACCAAACCTTACTATACAGAGAAAAGAAAAAGAAAAAAGAAGCTGAATGTTTAAGGATTTTCTTTTTGTTTTACACTCATATATTTTTATTAAAAGTATTTTGATTTTTTTTCAAAACACTCTATTGTTCAGTCATCTGTCCATTTATAAACCATTTCACTCCAAAGACTCTAGATGGTGCACAAAATCAAATGTAATAAAATAAAAATGAAGTGACCCCTAACTGGAAGCAATAACAAACATAAACAGATCTTTCTTTAACTTTTGAATCACCAAAGGCCTTCTGGAAAAGTCAGAATTTAACTACAGGCCATAAGAATGGGGACCATTCTTACCTTGGGGGTAGGCTGTTCCATAAGCTTTATTATATTAAATGCCAAAATAATTTTTTTAACAAAATCAGAAATAATGGTTTGGGATTAAATTTATAAAATGAAATTGACATCTATATAACTGTTCTGAACAGTGTCTTATTTTATAATATAGTCTTAATTGCATATCATTGAGTAGCTGTGCAAGAATGTGTGATGTGGATAAGCAGAATATTTTTTAAAACCTGAGAAAAGAAAAGGTTATTTTTGAAACTATTTGTGCTTACTGCCATTGTAGCACAAAGTACTCAGCATATTTTGATATGTTGCATTGAGAGGTTAACATACAGTTTTTGGCTTGATAAACAATATTATATCTTTTCATTTGATATCATTTTTATCCTTTTTGTTAGGTGATTTTATATTAAATAAGGGATCTATGCAATAGCTCAGCACTGTATGTTCTTAAACTAATGTTTTTAGAGAAGCTGCCTCAGGCTTTTAAGCTTTTAACAGTGGGTTATAAATGCAGCAATCAATAAATGATAGAAGATTTCCAAGAACTATATAATATTAATGGGATATTAGCTTCAAAGGCATATATATTGCATTATGGGAACCAGCTATTCAGAAAAATACGTTAAGATTACCATACCTTGTTGAACTAAATTAAGAATTGCTTAATCTGATAGTATTTTATTTTTTTAAATAAAAAATATAAAAACAATTTAAGTTTAGAAAATTTTAGTAACTAGGAATTTTTATATTTGACTAATATGTTACTCAAATATTAGAATTCTTAGATACTAAAATTATTTTCAGTATCTAGAAATCTTTGTTTTTAAAGCATGAAATACCCATAGTTTAAAGCCAAGAGGTCATTTTATGATTGTACAATAATTATATTTTTATATTAAAATGAAGCTGAAGATGTAATGTTATTGTTCTCCAAGTAAGTCTCCCCAAAATAAAATATCTGTGATTTTTGTAGTTGAATCCAAGTGAGATTCTGCTGACTAATCTGTTTACAGCCATGTTAGAAATTGTCATTAGAATGCAGGATGGATAAAAATCTATAACTTTTTTTTTAAAAAAATCAGGTTGTTTTGATTCAAATTGGATTTTTTTTTATTTAAATCAGATTTTTTGATTTTTATCAGTTTTATTTTAATAAAATGCTTTTGGAGCAAAAATCTATCTAAAGATAGTTTTCTGTTTAAGATACATTAATAATTTAGTTTATTCACCATGAAATGGAGCTTAGTTATGTAGCATGAGGCTGTATTTTTTGCAATATTTACATTTTTGGTAAACTCATTCAATGAATCCAAGCTCTACCAGCTGAGATAACATGCACTGCACTGATGCATTCACACAATTTCACAATAACCATGAGATAAATCATAAAATGAAGTTCAAGAATATTCCTTTATCCCATTATTTTGCAAATCTATGTACACTACAAACTGTATCACTATTTGAAGAGAAATGCATCTGTACCACCAAGCTCTAAGTGTGAGGAGGAAGGGCAAGCAGTAAAAATGAAGCAGCTTATAAATATAATAGAGCACCTGTCATTTCAGATCTATCATATTAGTGTCTGTTAGCGGGCATCTACTCACCTGCTGCTCGCCACATCCCTCACCTTTTTGTGTCACTGCCGCATCACCAGCTGTCCCATTAAAGTGAATGGGACTGTCAGTGAATCAACAGCGGTTCAGAGGAGGAGTCGCTGCGGGATAGAGATGACAGCTGCACTTTAAAATTTTTGATTTAAATCAAATCCACCCTGTTAGAATGTATATATATATATTGTATATAACCATATAATCAGTAAGAGTGGGGAGGCAGGAAATTTTGCGGGTCTCATCCCCGAGGCAGATACACCTGGTGGGACCCAGAAGAAGGGCCTTCTCCGTGGTGGCTCCCTCTGTCTGGAACATCATTCCCCCAGAGATTAGAATGCCCCCACTCTAATTCTCTCTGGAAGGTGCTGAAGACCTGGTTCTGCCAGTGGCCTGGGAAACCCAGAGCGGGATGGAGTCCATTAAATGGCTAGTGTGATCTGCTGTTGCCTGGGCGGGGGGTGGGAGATGGGTGATTTTGTTATATTGTACTATATTAATTTATTTGATTCTTTTTGTTAGTTTTTATTGTTTTAAATGTGATTTTATATTCTGAAAGCCGCCTTGAGTTGCCATGGGTGAATAGGCGGCAATATAAATTCAATCAATCAATCAATCAATCAATCAATCAATCAATCAGCTACATTCTTTCATTTTCATAAATGGATACATGGTTTCTTAAATAAATCTACAATAGCAAGAGGCTTAAGAAAGAAAAAATGGAAGCAATATATCACTCAGTGTCTAATTAAAATATAGGATCAATACACTTGTAACAAGATAATAGCAAGCTTTAGAAAAAACAGATTTGAGTGTCTGATTTATTATCATTATTCTTTATTCAGGATTTTTATTCAGGCAGCAAAAAAACATTATAGTAAAAAATCTGACAATTGTAGGAAAAAGAAATAGATGGAAATTAAAAAAAGAGGAGGCCAAAGAGCTAGTTAGATTGGGGAGAATGAGAAGAAGATAGGAAATAATCTGAATATTTTTTGTGTGTATATATTTTGGGGCTTGCTCTTTAAAGACAACTTATTGGAATTCTTTGGATATAGCTTCCTAATGTTTCTTCAGTAAAGGTTACTTATAAGGTGTTCTTGGCCTTTTGTTAACATGTTTAGTTAGTCGCAGTCACATCAGTTCAGACTCAGGGGAGACATGATAGCAGTCTTCTAATACTTGAAGGGCTGTCCCGGGAAAGAGGGAGTCAATTTATTCTCTGTAGCACCTGACAGCAGGACAAGAAGCAATGGGTGGAAGCTTATCAGAGTGAGATTCAACTTGGAAATAAGGAGGAATTTCCTGACAGTAAGAATGATTAATCAATAGAACAGCTTGCCTCCTGGGTGCTTCAGCTTGCTTCCTGGAGTTGGTCGGGGTTCTATTTCTGGAGCTTTTCAAGAAAAAAATCAACAACCTTTTGTTCAGGATGATACAAGGTCTCCTGCCTTGAGCAGGGGTTGGACTAAAGACCTCCAAGGTCCCTTCTCTCCTCATAATTTTATGATTCAGCCAGCTTCTGACAAGCAAAGCCAATGACTGAAGCCAGGTTCACTTAACAACTACACGATTCATTTAACAACCATAAAAAACCCATAAAAACCATCACTTAACAATCAACTTCTTGGTAACAGAATTCTGGATCCAACTATGGTAATAAATTGAGGACTACCTATATTGTTTTCCCAAAGGGGAACAAAATATTATTTTAATTTATTTGCATAATATGCAGTGCTCCATCATACCTTCCCATTTACTTGTATACAGTATTGATTATTGGATATTTTCGGCAACATCTTTTACATAAATTTGCCAGTCTTCCATGGCTTATCAAGGAAAAAGTTATTTTACAATAATATGAGAAATTACCATAAAGCAAATCCAGTCTGGATCACTCACCTAACATTTTAGACTGGAGTTTTATTCAGCCATACTTGGAGAAATTAAATCTGGATTCTCCTTCATGTGAAGCAGAGGTGCTACATTGATCTTCAACTGTTGTTTATATTTGGAAGAGCTGTGAGAATTTTATAGAATGTATTTTATAGTGGTAAGCGAATGTGGAAATCACATTTCACATTCAGACTAGTTTACAGTCTATTAAATTATCATACTATTAATCAATACTTTTTTTATCGGTGAACATAACATAATTTACATTACTAGAATTTTATAATATTCAAATATTAGGAAAACTGTATGTTTATGCTTAAAATTGACCTGAAAATTTTGGCTTGGTTGTGTATATAATAACAGCTGTCAGATAACCAGCTTACAACATATGGAAGATGGTGCAGTGATCTGCCTAAATAGATGGGCCTGACAATGAGAACCCGGTATATAGGTATGAGTCTTTTTTTTCATGAGTCTTTTTTTCTTTCTTTCATTATCTAGGATCTGAAAGTTTAGGTTGTCTAAATTCTGAAGGTTGAAATTTGAGAAAGCAGTTCTGTTTTTCTAACATTGCTTGATATGATTCATGGAATAGAAGATGAAAATAAATTCATTTTTAATCCAGATTATACAGAAAGATCAAGGAATTACAGTTTTGAGCGCTATTTTGGCAAGAAATAGAGCTTATATGTGTAATGAATAAATGAATACTTTTTCTGGCTTTCATCAATTATGTAATTGCTCTTAATCAAACTATAGCCTGCTTCTAAATTCTACTCTGAAGATAAGAGATTTGATTCTTTAGAATAGTATTCCTGTGAGAAAACATTAACTTTTCAGCATTAAAAAGGAAAATGTATCAGTTTTAAAGAAGTAGAAGAAGCTGCATCCATAAATAAGAGAAAATATGCCACCTTAATGCAATACATATATAACCAGAAAAAACACCTTTTCCTTACTACATTGCATTCCTACTACAATCGGCTTCATAGACACATTAGACTTTTCCATTAGATTTCCCTGTAAGAGATTGGATAACAAACACTGAGCTATTCTGTGGACCATTTCCCAAATGGGCATACTGCTGGGCCAACTTGCAAGACCAAAATAACTCTTTTTCTTCTTAGCTGCTTATTCATTACATTTATTTATTGGCCATTTTTACACCATTCTGATTGCCAGACTCTGGGCAATGTATAACAAAGAAGGGAAATCAAAATAATAGATAAACCTTAGCAAGCATATGTATTAAAAATGGAATGCTCATGGATTGGGGTCTAAAGCATGAATTAGGGTCTAAAGCATGGTAGAATAATTATTGATGGATTTTTGGCAGGATAACTTTCAAACATGTATACAGAGTAAAAGAAATCAGAATTAATTAAAAAAATCTGTATTAGGTTAATTATGATTTAGTTATGTTCCAACTTTTTGTGTGTGTGGAAATGTTACCTTCCAACTCAGTTACACCAAAAAGAGGAAAAAAAATTTTGGTGGGGAAGTTGGAAATTTCCATACACTTCCCTATGGGAAATGGTTTAAAAATTATTTCGATAAAGTGTGCATATTGGTCATTAAGAGTATGCATCTACATCTGAAAGACACAAAAGAAGGAATAGATTTTTTTTATCACTGATTGTAGAAGGACAAGGGGCTAACTTAATTTAAAAATAAACACCTGTAATTTATGGATTATAGAAGAATAAGATAATATTTGCAAACCCTTGTAAGCATCCATGGTATCAGTCTATTTTTCAATATCTGTTATAAGTTCTTTTACAACATATCTTTCAGACTTTCTTGAGCATCTAGTGACTGCTATAGAAACATATTTGGTCATATCTGAAAATAATAAGTCAGAACCATGAAAGACAAAGTACAGATGAATTATGAAGTGAAACCATTTCTAGCCACATACCAAATGAAATCTGTTACTGACTATGGTTATTACATTATCTGTCCTTCTGTCTGTTTTCATAATTTTCAGTTTAGAAGAGGAAGCAGGAAATGGTATACAAGTCACTGCAGTAAAACAGGACCAAGGATAGCTCCAAGTAAGAAAGGCCAGAATGTAGAGAAGGGGAAGAAAGAAATGAAAACTTGCTTCCAATCCTCAGTTTCTCCTCGCCAATTCCTTTATTTTCCCCATGGATTCTAGCAAGCTAATTAAGAAGGGACACAAAAATTGCTTTCAGCTTTGAAAACAAATCAAACTAAAAAAAGGAGAGGATAAAATTTAATGACGCTGTACATGCTTAAGTGAAAATATGTATGTTTTTATGAGGAAAAATAGAGACAGCAAGATATTCAAATTCTATCTTTTTACAGATAAAGATGAATCTTTATCTTTGAAAATAAAGATGATAATAGTGATAATCTTAAAATATTTTGGCATAGACTTACTCATTTGATGAATTGCAAAACATCTATGTACTACTATAATTGTATCCACCTGTTTGTTTGTACCCTTAAGTTAGCCCAAATGGTGCATTATATTGCAACAATTTTTGAATCAAGGTACCTAGAATCCATAACTTAAAAATGTACAAAAAGTCCCCTTCAGCTTTCTCAAAGAACTGTTTTAGTGAGTACGTCACTTCAGCACAGATGAAAACAACCAAATCTGTTTCCCACGGTTTCAGTATAATTAAAGAATTATACTCTTTAATATAATTATTGTCACATGTCACATTGTTAGGTATTTGGCAACTCCTCTTAACCTCTGGCCAGCACCTGTTGAGATGACCTTGATTCCCACAGGATGATCTATTGTCTAGTCTGACATTCCAGACCTCTCCTTCCTTCCATACTGAGTGGCAAGCTGAGAAATGGAAAGATGGCTGTGGCAGGCCTGAGCTGTTTCAAAGTTGACAAAAAGAGCTTTCTACTTCTTAGCATGAATGTTGCTATAGCAGTTTTAGGCTAAAAGATATCCATGGTTTCTAGTTAATCTGTCACTCCCAATTTTGTTCTTTAGCAACTTGGAGTTGGATTTCAGGTGGAACTAGTGGTAGAGAATGGAATCAGTATGCCCAGTAGCTCCCCCACTTTTCGTATTGTTTTTATATATTGAAACTAAATTCATGGAGCAACATTAAAAATTTTATTTTCAAAAAAGTGTCAGATGAAACATCAGTTAATTGCTTCTTGTCATTGCACCAGTTTTCAGTGTAACATTAAATTATTTTGTTATCCAGCAAATTTCAAATAGCACACTGAAACCATTTTTCTCCAGTATCAAAAATACTTGTGAAATTAAAAAAATAATCTTGCTTTTTTTACTTAGTTTTACTGCCAGACTCTGTAAACTCAAACTGAAAATAATCTATTTTCCAGGCACAAATAAGAGATTGAAGGGGATAGGATTATAAGAATTTCAGCTGCAAACCTATTTCCTGCTAGAAATATGAAAACTTAAGGTGGAACTTTCTGCAATTTCTTCTGTATATTTTTTTCTTGTAAATAGGTAAAGAGTCCATTTACTAACAAAGTATGTGAGATATCTGTTTACATAACCATTTTTTGAATCCTTATTAGTATGAACTGTCCTACAGACTTACTTTCATGAGTTCTACTAATGGATTGGCCATCTATAATTGTTATCTTACTACCCAGCTTTTTCATTTTGAAAGTCTAGATATGTTATATGAGATATAAAAATATTGAATTTTGTTAACATGCATACTTTGAAAGACATACCAGAGACTACAAATATATCTATGACATGTCAGCTGTGTGGCCAAGGATATGCTAACTTGCCCAAGAGAAACCACACCCAGTTATCGGTAGTCAGTGTCAGTGGCATCACCATCTCATCACCTTATGATATGATCATCAGGAGTCAGTTGCTCTACTCTGCAAAAATAGGTGTCAGCCCATTTGTTGTTCAAAATCTATAAAACACAAAACATATAATACTAAATGTTTTAATATATTAATATTTTAATATAAGTGTGGATTTTAACAAGTGTGTTAAATATTTATATAAATATTTAGAAAATAGACATGTCAAATTAAAATTTTAAATTCAAAATAAAGTTCTGTAGCATAAAAATATTTGTTTGCCTTTCATATAACTTTGGCCTATGCTAAGGAAATGAAAAAGTTGGATTGTTTCATAATAATACCCAACAATCCAATCTCAACTATCATGTTAAAAAATATTACAGCCCCCCCCATTGTTAGCAATAATCCAGTTTCATTTAAAGTTCTATGTCACACCAAGTATAGAAATGTCTTAGTTTTCAAATAGCTAGATGTATGTACCACTTGGATGGGAAGTTCAGTGCACCTCTATGTGTAGTCATTCTAGCCACATGACCTTGAAATGTCTTTGGCTAAGAAACAGAAATGATCATTGCCCCTAAAGTTGGAAACAACTGGAAAGGAGAAACCTTTACTTTTATTGCATTATGTTGTTGGAACACTACTGGTCATAGAAGATGGCAGCATGACTTACCTGACTTTGATTGATTTCAAAAGGCTAAAGGAAGCTTGCATCTGTTAATATTTGAATGAAAGACCAGCAAATAATGTAAGATAGTCTAGGAAACTGAAAAAGAAAAAAATTCTAAAGAACAGCAAATCATTGTCATATTCTTTCTAGTAAAAATTTTATTTATTTATTTATTTATTTATTTATTTATTTATTTATTTATTTATTTATTTATTTATTTATTTATTTATTTATACCGCCCTTCTCCCGAAGGACTCAGGGCGGTTTACAGCCAGATAAAACAATAACAATAATAAATACAAGATAAAACAATAATTAAAAAACTTATTAAATTTGGCCCGAATTAAAATATATTTAAAACAATAAAACCCTAAATAAAGTTAAAACCAAATAAAATGTCTAAAATCCTATGCCAGTCCTGCGCGAATAAATAAATATGTCTTCAGCTCACGGCGGAAGGTCCGAAGGTCAGGAAGTTGATGAAGTCCTGGGGGAAGTTCGTTCCACAGGGTGGGAGCCCCCACAGAGAAGGCCCTCCCCCTGGGGGCCACCAGTCGACATTGCTTAGCTGACGGTACCCTGAGGAGTCCCTCCCTGTGAGAGCGCACGGGTCAATGGGAGGCAAACAGTGGCAGTAGGCGGTCCCGTAAGTAAAAAAACTATATATATGACTTCAACCCAGTAGAGTCTGTCCTCATGGTTTTCTTAATTTAATATAGTCATGTCATTTCTCCTGTGTGCTGCTTGGTGAGTCCAAGCATGGGTTTCAATTCGTCTGATTGGCCAGAGACTGAGTTGGAAATTCTTTGGCCTAGAGAGACACATTTTGAGTTGATTAGCAACTATTTCTAATTAGAACAACTGGGCATTTTAAAAAAAAAATCTGTGATCGTATGACTGTCAGTAGCTGGAGCGCATGAGAGTGGAGGTTGCCTTTAGCACCGAGATCGATGCGGCGATTGTCACAGTCTCAATAGCTGCGTGGTCAGCTTCTTTGATCGCCGGTGGTGCAGGAGCAGCGGAAGTGGCTAGAAATGGTGCCAGACGATTGAGTCTTCGGTTGGTGAGCGTGGCTGGCTGTGGCATTCTGCTGTGGGAGCTTGTTGCTCAGCGCTGAGATCGGACCATAGATAGCAGCCATTTTGAGAGTGGCAGCTCTCATTGCTAACACACTTATTCTATAGAGCAGGGAGCTCCAAAGAGACTGCATTTGCATCCCTGATCCCTTTGATGGCCAGGAGCATGAAAGGCAACCAGAATGCACAAATAAACTGTGTTGCCGGTTTAGCGTGATAATTGGGGAGGTGCTTGTGACCATGTTACTGGTTTTCGCGCCTTTTACCCCTACAGCTATCTTTGCTGCCTACCTTGTGCTTACAAACTGTGTAGCTGGTTTGGTGCTCAAATTGCGGCCTGGACTCCAACTGTATTGATCTTTGATCAGACACTGCCTTTAGAGTTTTATCCTGCAGTTTGGAGGAATTTAAGGGGCAATTAACAATAGTGGTTGCAGCATAAAATGGTGGATTGCAGGGGCTCAAATGACAGTAATACAGCTGGATCTTTCCCCCAGAAATCAAATTGCTTAGGGTTCTGCCCCTAAAAAGGCAAGATCGATACCTACCGGGCCTTCTACTACACCTAAAGCTAAGCACTCCAAGTCAACCTCTTCAGCGTCTGACAAAGATGCTGTTGTGTCTCGCTCGCTCCCCCTGCTGCAGGCGGGCCCCTCTTATCTCCTGCCGGACGCTGATAGTTCGGAAGAATGTCCTGGCATGCCTCCAGGCCCCAGCCCTGGCACCATGCTCGGACAGGCCGAGCAAGACAAAGGGCCTGACGTGCCTTCAGCCCCCAGTCCTGGCACCATGCCCAGGCAAACGGAGCAACTAAACCCCTCCCCCACAGCATGTGAGCCTGAAGAATGTGAGGCCAGTCATGAGCTAGGATTGCCAACAGCTGGAGGCAGGAGAGATCCTTGCTTCCGGAGAGTTGAGAGGCGACGTCAGCAAAAGGAAGGGAGGGGCAGGCCTGGATAAGTGCTGAGTCATGGAGCCACACCCCATGGCCTATATAAAGGATCTGCTTTCTGGCATTCTCTGAGTCAGGCAAAGTCTAACTTGGATTGCTGAAGTCACTTCCTGGTCTCCTGCCTGCCTTGAGAACTCTGATAGGACTTTGGCAGAGCTGCAGAGGCACGCTTGATACGGACTTCCCCGACCCTACCATCAGCGGAGGAGTGGGACACGACAGATGCCAAGAGAAGGCAGAAGGCCCTGAAAAAGCATTTTGCAAGGGCCCAAAAGTGGCCGGAAGCAGCAAAAGCCCCAGGAGATTCTGGGACTTCTGGTGAGGCTTCTATCCCTTTAGGAATGGAATTTCCTCCTCAGCAATGGTTGGAGGACTAACTAAATTTGTCTCCTAATGTGACCAGGGAGTTACAGGAATTTTAGGCTATCCCCTATGAGGGAAGGGGTGATCCTGCTGAAAGTTTATCTACTTCAGGTTTGCTAGCTATGTCTGGCACAGAACTACCGCTCCATCTGCCACATTTACGCCCATAGTGGTGGGGCTCCACCCTCAGGAAGATTTAGACCAGGGATTGTCTGTGGAATTGCGTAACGTCATTGCACAGACCATAGCCCAGGGTATTGATGCAGCCCTCCTCCAAAGGGGATTAATGGAGCCATTGGCTCTGGGACCTTCCCTCTCAGGGGCACTGCAGTACTACCTGCCACCTGAGAGGGGCTATCTTACTGAACCCCATTCCCCACCTCCATCACTGCAAAGCCACAGCCACTTCCTTCTTTTCTAGAACATCACTCCTATGGCTGTGGCAAATGCAGGCCAGGGCTTCCCCAGAAGATGTAAGGCTACAGCAGGATTTTAGTAAATTAATAGCAGAAGCAGAATACTTGGCCGATGGAAATCTTAATGTGGCCAAGTTTGCCTCAAGGGCATTGGCGTTTAATGTTACCTCCAGATGCCTGTTATGGTTATGCCAGTGGCATGCAGATACAAAGCCCAAAGGGAGATTAGCATAAACTCCATTTATGGGAGGCCAGCTTTTTGGGGAAGTGTTAGATCCCATTCTAGTCAAGGGGAAGGACAAAATGAAGTCCCTCCCTCAACCTTACAAGCAAGGGGAGAGGAGGGCTAACCCCTTTCATAGGTGGCAGCCCTTTCATGGCTCTGAGGTGGGGTTTTCCACCCCATAATACCAGAGGCCATATTCCTATGTTTTTGACCAGATGCAGGACAGTTCATCCTTCTGAGATAGGGCTTGGCAACCACAAGCTAGGCGGCCCTTTTGGGGAGCCAGCAACCGTCCCTAGTGCTGCACGAAGTGACTCTCAGTCCCTCATCCCCATTGGCGGCAGGTTAAAAATATTTGCCAGTCAGTGGCAGGATACCACTACAGATGCTTGGGCAGTGCAGATAGTGAAGCTCGGGATCACTCTGGAATTTTGTTCCATTCCACCAAAACGGTTCATCCCTGGCTCCATTCCCAGGGATGCCATCAAAAGAGCTCTAATGGAAGCCGAGATCCAGCACCTGCTGGATATCAAGGCCATAGAGCCAGTACCATGGGAGCAGATGGGTCTCAGCTTTTATTCAATCCTTTTTCTAGTTCCAAAAGGCTTGGGGGCAGGGGCAGAGAGCCATTTTGAATTTGAAGGACCTTAATATAACATAAAGTACAGGAGGTTCAAGATGCAATCCTTACATATCATTCTGGGTTGCATCAGACAGGGAGATCTTTTGACATCCATAGATCTCATGGAGGCATACCTCCATGTACCAATCAGACTGTCTCACAGAAAGTTCCTTAGATTTGCTTATGTAGGCCACCATTGGCAATACAGGGCTCTCCCCTTTAGACTTTCCTCGGCTCCGAGGACCTTCACCAAATTACTTGATGTTGTAGTGGCTCATCTGTTGGGGAGACCTATATGACTACAATGCTATCTGAATGATGTCTTAATTTCCGTCATTGTCCATAACACAGGCGGAACAGGACCTTCAAATCACGATTCAAACCCTCCAAGATCATGGGTTTTCTCTGAACTGAGAGAGAAGCCACTTGACACCATTCACCAGCCTTGTCCATCTGGGGGCAGTGATCAACAGTATGACCTCTCAGGTGTTCGTCTCTCTGGGACTCTGAGACAGTATAAGAGACATGGTATAGCAGATCAAAACCTTAAATCTAGGTCCATTGCTCCTTCTCTCCAAATTGTTAGGGAAAATGATCTCATGCCTGGCCATAGTCCCTTGGGCTCGATTGCATGAAAGGGCCTTGCAATGGCTACTATTGCCCAGCCAGATGTCAGGCTGCAGCAATTCCCTTACCAAAGTCAAGGTTTCCAGACAGGTGCTTCGTTCCTTGGACTGGCAGCTTTGGAAAAAGGCTGTCTCTTCTGAGAACCTCACAGATTGGTTGTGACCTCGGATGCCAGCCTCTTCAGCTGGGGGTCCACTGGATTCCAAAGTGACTCAGCAGGAGCTTTGCCACGGCATCAATTGGCTGGAACTGAGAGCGGCACATTTAGCACTACACCATTTTCAACCCATGTTATCAGGTTAGCACGTGCTTCTGCTGATGGACAATGTAATAGCCAAGGTGAATGTGAACAGGCAGGAAGGCAGGCACCCATTCCAGGGTTCTGAAGCACAAGGCAAGGGACTTATGTTCTTGGGCGGAGAGTCACCTTTGGTCTCCGGAACATCCAACATTTAGGCGGACTGGTTGAGCAAAACAGCAAATGACCAGTCTGAATGACGACTCCACCAAGACCTCTTCCAACAAATAACAATGAAATTCAGCCTTCCGGCACTGGATTTATTTGCAAGCCCACAGAATACTCAACGTCCAAGATTTTTCCATTCGGCTGAGGAAATCAATGCCCTTTGTTGCCCATGGCCTGCTGAGCTGTTATACGCCTTTCCTCCAATCCCATTGATACCAAGGGTCATAAGGAAGATTTTGGAGGAGGCGGCGGAGGTGCTTTCTGGTGGTGCCAGGGGGCAGTGCAACACCCGAACCTTCAGTGGCTCCAGTTGGCCGTTTGCAACTTGAAAGGGAGATCTTCAGGAAGGGACAATTTTTAAGTAAAGTAATTTCTAGTATCTTGGCTTACCGACGGGAGCCAACAAACAAATTTATGAAGCCACATGGGCTTCCTTTTCTCATTGGTGCGTTAAGAAGAACTTGGTTCCTAAAGATGCGATAGTTCCAACTGTCTTGGACTTTCTGCAAGGGGGTCTTGATAAAAGCTTAGCCACAAACACCCTTCGCAGGCAGGTGATGGCTATGGCCACAATCATACCAGGTGAGGAAATGGTATACTCTCTCAGCACCCTAGGGTGCATAGTTTTTTGAAAGGGGTGTCCAACCTCTTGCCCCCAACAGTCCATAGATACCCAATTTGGGACCTGTCCCTCGTGTTGCAGGCACTAACTTCTTCACTGTTTGAACCCTTGCGGGCTGCCAGCATCAGACTACTTACCTTTAAGGTTGCCTTTCTTGTAGCGATTACGTCAGCACGCAGGATTTTGGAAATGGCGGCACTTTTGGTGCAGCAAGAATTGTTCATCTTTCACCCAGACAGGATCGTGCTCTGCTTAGACCGAACATTTGTGCCAAAAATTAACACCTGGTTTCACAGGGCACAAGAAGTTATCCTGCCCGATTTTTGCCCGAAACCTAGACATCCATGCAAAAAATGCTGGCATACTTTAGACGTACACAGAGCTCTTTGCAAGTACGTCAAGCAAACGGTCTCTTTCTGATGCACAGAAGCTTTGTTCGTTTCCTATCAGCCCAGATCTATGGGCAAGAAAGTGACCCTGTCCACCATCGGACAATGGCTGAAGGCCTGTATAGCGCTGGCCTATGAACATCAGGCCAGGCCCACTCCACAGCGTATCACCGCGCACTCAACCAGGAGTGCGGCTACCATGGCAGCCTGGGCTACGCAGGCCTCAATCCTTGAGATTTGCAGAGCAGCCACCTGGGCTTCCCCCTTGCCATTTGTATGGAATTACAAATTGGACATGTTTGCCTCGGTAGAGGTGGCATTAAGGTGTTACAGCAGGTTGTGTCGGCTGAGGGGACCTTGGACCAATCTGTCCCCCACTCTATATCAACTTAGCTTGGGTATAAACCATTGCTTGGACTCACCAAGCAGTGTACAGGAGAAGGAACGTTGTACTTATCTGAACTTTCTTTCTATGTGTGCTGTAGGTGAGTCCAATCTCACCCTGGTTCTGGTATGATATGGGATCCAGGAGTGGTTGGTTTTATCTGGATCTCTCCAGATCCGGGTATTTGTTGAAAAGACTGAGGCTCGGACGGACGGAGGAGGCATGGCCAAAGAATTTCCAACTCAGTCTCTGGCCAATCAGATGAATTGAAACCCATGCTTGGACTCACCTGCAATGCACATAGAAAGAACGTTCAGGTAAGTACAACATTCCATTAGTGTTAAATGTGTCTCTCTGTCCTTGTCCTTTATTATATGCTCAGTTTTAGCAACCTGATTTAGTAAATGTTTCTTTGAAATAAAGCCCAATATCCTGTGTCTATTTCACAATGAAAGCATTTGGAATTCTGAAATATTCGATGTTGCCCTGATGATGATGGCATGTCACTAACATTTTCTTATTAAGTAAAACAAACTGAGTAAAGAATGGATTTATCCAAGATAACATTTTTGGCTGTGAAATACCTTTTTATCAAAAACAATGTTTAAAAATGCTTCTGCGTAACCTTATTCCCAAATTCAGACAGATTAGAAATACTCTCAATTCTGTTGATTCTTCTCAGTGCATTCCACTTTTACTCATACTTTTGCATGAATAGAGCATGAATCATGAGAATCATGTACAAATTCTAAGCATTCTTTTTGTTTTAATTCTGTGTTTCTAACTGCTCAGAATCTACCACAAATTGATGCAGATTACAAAAAGAAGGGAATAGAAAGGAGTGACGCAGAGAGGGAAGGTAGGTAGAAAGGTTCCCTGTGGGAGAGGCAATTAAAAAGTAACTCAGACTGTTATCAACTGCTATCCAATTCAATATTCTTAAAGGATAAAAGCAGAAAAAGGAAAAAAGCACATTAAAAAACAAATTGTATAAATGTTAAGGTCTGGCTAAAAAGACTTCTCTATTAATTGACATTCTAAAGGCAAAGATTGTTGGCAGTCTAATGGAAACACTTCCCCCCCCCACATATTTCCACATCCTTGGAGCAGTGAAGAAAAAGATCTTAATCTGAAACTATATAAAATTACTAGCTTAATTTTAAAATACTGCTAATCCAGAACCCAAGATTGCCTGTCTAGGGAAGTATGCCTGCCTAGAGAATACTCATCTGTTTATTTGTGAAAGACAGTGTAATAACAATTTATATGCAAAATATTGTGATAATGATTTTTTTGTGATAACGGATGATTTAATTTGTTTAGATTGTGTTCATTAAAACAGTTGTAGAAAATTTATAAGTAAATAAATGAACTAATAGAAGCATAACTAAGTCCTTGAATGTATGAAGAATTTAAAGCATGTCCTATTTGAAGATAAGAATTTATGCCAGTAAGGTATTTAATAAATAAATGTCATCTACTTAAGTTTTTAATTTAAAATAAACACACAGGCTTGTAATTCATAAACACAGCAGGAAGATGCAGTTAACATATCTTTTTACTGATTCTTCCAAAGGTAAGGTATATTTGTTAAATATTCATAAAATGAAGGTATTTAATTAAATGTGTTTCCATTACAAATTTTTAAATATATAATTATAAATGATATATTAAATTTTGTATAATTGCACTTTCTCTCAGTCGGGGAAAACGGCCGTCAGGAATGGGTTAATCTCCTCGTCTGCTGATTGGACCGAGTCTTTAATTTGTTGCTTATAGTCCCCGCCTGCTCTTTCCCTCCAGCTTTTTCGACTCGGTTTTGCTACGGACCAGTCGTGTTGGCAATTACCTCAGGCTAGTTGTTAACTATTCATAAAATGAAGGTATTTAATTAAATGTGTTTCCATTACAAATTTTTAAATATATAATTATAAATGATATATTAAATTTTGTATAATTGCACTATTAAATTCACTGAGAGTTTGATTTTTTTAGCATATAAACACTAATTTTATTGTAGTCTTGAACATGAAATCTTTCAACATATATTAGAGAATGAGTAGATTTTTATTTTTTAGTAATCTTGTACCATTCCTAATCCCAAATCCTATTGCATTATTGAAGTTATTTGCCTTTTTTAAAATTTCAACCCTTTGTAAGATGCCCAAAATTGCATGGCAAGTGGGTGACATTATAGTAGTATTATTATTATTATTAGATGGAAAAGTCAAAGAATCAATGCAAAAAGAATACATCAGGAGGGTCCACAAAATACATTCACAGATTTTCTGGATAAACATTTAAACTGAACAGTGGGGACAGAGAATTAACTGATATAGTTTTTAAATTAGTTTTTAAATTAGTTTAATTAAAAAACTGGATTAGTTTTTAAATTCGTGGGTTTTAAGGGGTTTAAATGGGTTTTTAATGGGTTTTTAATGGGTTTTATTATTTGCTAAATTTTAATTGCGGCCAAATTGAATAAGTTTTTTAGTGGTATTTTAATAGTATTTATTTTGTAATAGTACTGTTTATTTTATCTGCCTGTAAACCGCCCTGAGTCCTTCGGGAGAAGGGCGGTATAAAAATTTAAATAATAAATAAATAAATAAATAAATAGAAAATTTCTGTCCCCAGCAATCGAAAACTGAAAGGGTTATCAGTGCATGTAACATACATGTCTGTATGGGTAAGACTACCAACCATGCTATCAAGCAAAACCAAGCATTTAACAGTGAGTGCCATACCATGTGCACTAAACCAACAGGTGGCAAGAAAGTAGGGGCAGTCAACACAGGTTATGTAGACAGTAAACACAAGATCAATCCAAATGGACTCAAATGTCTATACACCAATGCACAGAGTATGAGGAATAAACAGGGTGAATTAGAAATCCAAGTAAATGAGGGTAGATATGATATTGTTGCCATTACGGAAACTTGGTGGGATGAAACTGACAAATGGAACATACAGCTAGAGGGATATAAATTATTTAAAAGAAATAGACCAAATAAAAGAGGAGGTGGAGTTGCACTATATATAAGAAATAACTACATCTCTACAGAAATAGAGCACAACAATGATGAAAATCATCTTGAATGTATTTGGGTCAATATAAAAGGGGTGAAAAACGATATTGCCATAGGTCTATACTATAGGCCACCCAACCAAACAGAGGAAGTAGATGAACTTTTTGCTAGTCAGCTAACTAAGGTATGTAGGAAGCACATCACAGTAGTAATGGGGGATTTTAACTACCCTGACATCAACTGGGAAACAAACTCTGCACCAAGTGGAAGATCCAACAGGTTCCTAACAAACCTAGCAGACAACTTTGTTTCCCAAAAATAGAGAAGGCGACAAGGGGATCAGCCATATTGGACTTAATTCTCACTAACAGAGATGAAATGATAGAAGGTGTTGAAGCTACAGGAACCTTGGGGGCAAGTGACCACGCAATATTGGAATTCAACATTAAGCAAATACAAGTAGTAGAACAAAGTCAAACTAGAGTCTTGGACTTTAATGAAGTTAATTTCAATAAACTTAGAGAGATCTTGAGAAGGATTCAATGGATGAGAATCCTCAGGGGGAAAACAACTCAAGAAGCTTGGGAAATTTTGAAAAGTGAGATTATAAAAGCACAGTCTAACACAATACCAATGAAGAAGAAAAATAGTAGATCACAAAAGAAACCAGCATGGATGCATAAAGAACTATCTGACAAATTGAAAGACAAAAAGGACAAATATAAAAAGTGGAAAGAGGGGCAAATAACTAAGGCAGAATATCAGCAAATAGCCGAGCCTGTAAAGATGAAGTGAGGAAAGCTAAGGCTCACAATGAACAAAGGCTAGCGACAAAAGTAAAAATAATAAAAAAGCTTCTTCCAACATGTTAAAAACAAGAAAAAGTCAAGGAAACAATTGGCCCATTGCTGGGAGAAAGTGGCAAGAAGATGACAAGCAACAGGAGAAAGCAGATCTACTTAACTCATATTTTGCATCTGTCTTTACACAAAAGGAAAAACAATCCAACCTATCAAAAACAGCACTACAAAAAACAGATTAGAAACACAAGTTAAAATAGGGAAGAAAATGGTAAGTGAACACCTGTCTACCCTAGACGAGTTCAAATCACCAGGACCGGATGGATTACACCCCAAGGTTCTGAAGGAACTGGCAGGCGTGATCTCAGAACCACTGAACTATATCTTTCAAAGATCCTGGAGCACAGGGGAGCTGCCAGAGGACTGGAAAAGAGCTGATGTAGTTCCCATCTTCAAAAAAGGAAAAAAAAACAGATCCAGGAAACTACAGACCTATCAGTCTGACCTCAATACCGGGGAAGATTCTGGAAAAGATAATCAAGCAACGAATCACCGAACACCTAGAAGCAAACAAAGTAATAACCAAAAGCCAACATGGGTTTGTCAAAAACAGATCATGCCAGACTAATCTTATCGCATTCTTTGACAAAATGACAAAATTAGTAGACCAGAGGAATGCTGTTGATATAATTTACTTGGACTTCAGTAAAGCATTTGATAAAGTAGACCATAACCTACTACTAGATAAAGTAGAAAAATGTGGGTTAGACAGCACCACCACCAGATGGATTCGTAACTGGCTGACCAACCGCACTCAACGTGTAGTCCTCAACGGAACTACATCCACATGGAGGGAAGTATGCAGTGGAGTACCCCAAGGCTCTGTTTTAGGCCCAGTACTCTTCAACATCTTCATCAATGACTTGGACGAGGGATAGATGGGGAACTCATCAAATTTGCAGATGACACCAAGCTGGCAGGAATAGCCAACACTCCAGAAGATAGGCCCAAGTTACAGAAAGATCTTGACAGACTTGAACATTGGGCGCTATCTAACAAAATGAAATTCAACAGTGAAAAAAGTAAGGTTCTACATTTAGGCCAAAAAACAAAATGCACCAGTACCGTATATGTGGTACCTTGCTCAATAGTAGTACCTGTGAGAGGGATCTTGGAGTCCTAGTGGATAACCATCTAGATATGAGCCAGCAGTGTGCAGCAGCTGTTAAAAAGCCAACACAGTTCTGGGCTGCATAAACAGAGGATAGAATCAAGATCACGTGAAGTGCTAGTACCACTTTATAATGCCTTGGTAAGGCCACACTTGGAATATTGCATCCAGTTTTGGTCGCCACGATGGAAAAAAGATGTTGAGACTCTAGAAAGAGTGCAGAGAAGAGCAACAAAGATGATTAGGGACTGGAGGATAAAACATATGAAGAACGGTTGCAGGAACTGGGTATGTCTAGTTTAACAAAAGAAGGACTAGGGAGACATGATAGCAGTGTTCCAATATCTCAGGGGCTGCCACAGAGAAGTGGGAGTTGGGCTGTTCTCCAGAGCACCTGAGGGTAGAACAAGAAGCAATGGGTGGAAACTGATCAAGGAAAGAAGCAACTTAGAACTAAGGAGAAATTTCCTGACAGTTAGAACAATTAATAAGTGGAACGACTTGCCTTCAGAAGTTGTGAATGCTCCAACACTGGAAATTTTTAAGAAAATGTTGGATAACCATCTGACTGAGATGGTGTAGGGTTTCCTGCCTGGGCAGGGGGTTGGACTAGAAGGCCTCCAAGGTCCCTTCCAACTCTGATGTTATGTTATGTTATGTTAAATATTAAAATCAAAGCTGAATGCTGGAAACATAATTAAAACCATTAATACATGGGCAGTTCCAGAGATACACTAATCAGCTTGAATCATCAAGTGAACTTTGGCTGAACTGGAAAACTTGGACCGGAAAACGCAGAAACTTTTGAATATGTACCACGCTTTACATCCACAAAGTGACTTCAACAGGTTATACCTGCCAAGAAAAATAGGGGGCAGAAGACTATTCCAAATCCATCAAACTGTAGAAGAAGAAAAACGAAGTTTGAATGATTATGTGAAAATTGCTGCAGGCTGTGAAAACAGAGAACATTATAAAAGCAGCAGAAACAAAGGTAGAATATAAGGAAAAACAGTTGGATGACAGATTAAATAGATGGAAAACCAAAGCTTTGCATGGACAGCATTTGAAAAACATTGAAAGAAAATGTGATGACAACTTTACATGGGCATGGCTTAAGATGGGAACCATCAAGAAAGAAACAGAAGGTTTAATACTCGCTGCTCAAGAACAAGCACTACAAACTAATGCCATGAAAGCAAAGATACAAAAATCCACTGACAAGCCAAACTGTCGACATTGCAACAACAAAGTCGAAACTGTTTCACATTTAATATGTGAATGCAGCAAAATCGCACAAACTGATTACAAAGCTAGACATGACCGAGTTGCTAAATTAACCCACTGGTCATTATGTAAAAAATACAACTTACCTGTATCCAAAAAGTCATGGGAACATAAAGTGGAAAAAGTTATAGAAAACAGGAAGGTGAAGATCTTGTGGGATTTTCTAATACGGATGGATTGTCATTTGGAACACAATACACCAAATACCATAATTGTCGAAAACCAAAACGTACAATTTATTAACATTGCGGTACTATGAGATGCCAGAGTCGAAGAAAAAGAACTGGAAAAAAATCATGAACTATCGCGACCTGGCCATCGAAACTACACAGCTATGGATGAAACATGTAACAGTGATATCCATTGTCATTGGGGCACTTGGTACCATGTCCAAAAATTTTATAAAACACATCAAGAAATTTCATCTTCCTGCAATAACACCAGTGGAACTGCAAAAAAACGCTACTTGGAACATCATACATCTTAAGAAGGTATTTGGTTGATACCTAGGACGCTGGCAGCAATCCGTATCAACCATTAGCACCAGTCACTGGTATTTGTGATGCATTTTTGAATGTTCAGTTGACTGAGTTTCATGTTTAATGAATAAAGTATATAATAACAATAACAACAACAACAACAACAACAACAATAATAATAATAATAATAAATGCATTGTACATCTCTTTTCCTAAAGAAAAATGTAGAGATTATTATGTACTAAAAATGAAAGGCAGCATATCCTAAAAATTCCAGTGCTGCCCAATAGAAATTGAGATATGGAAACCAAAATATATTTATACTAAATGGCAGTGTGAGTATATAAGCTGGCCCTTTTTATAGATGGAACAATAGTAAGGAATGCTTTAACCATAGTTTAACCATGAGAAGCAAGTAATGATTTCATTCACAGAGAACAATACATACAAATCATATTTAGAAATAATTGCACCTTGTTTTATATCAAGCCAAATTCAACAAAGCACAGTATAGGCTAGCTGTAGTAGAGAGATGGCCTTGAAGAAGGTATTTGACAGCCATTAGATAAAAAAACAACTTAGCTTTGAGAGAGAGGTATGTTTTCATAGATAAATATAGAAAATATCACTTAGTGTATTCCTCCTGCACTCTTTGTGAAATAGTTGCTTTTAAAGTAATTTTAATTTCATAACAGATACATTTTTAGAACCAAATTATGTTTTGTTATAGCAGAATCCGTGCTATGATTCATATTGACTGCACTATTACAGTTCTGCTTAATGACATAACTGCACTTCTCTAAAACACTTTGCATCATTTTTGAGGCCTCGTCCAAGATGTTTACTGCTGTTCTGGCTACTGGATGTGCTGAAGAAGATCTCGTAAACAATGCTACCAAAGCAACTTTCGTTGCTTCTGAAAACAGAAGACAGTGATACTTTGAGATGCATCTTGGAATTATATTTTATTGAAGTATTGTCAGAGTGAAGTACCATTGACTATGAAATATTGCATAGTCATTGTTCCAAGTATTATTATTATTATTATTATTATTATTATTATTATTTATTCACATTTTTATACTGCCCTTCTCCGAAGACTCAGGGCGGTGTACAGCAAGTAAAACGACAATAATACAAAAAACCATTTTAAATACCATAACAAAATTAAAAATCTAATTAAACTGCTGTATACTTAAAACTATTAGGTAAAAATACAAAAGATAAAAACCCCTGTTAAAAACCCGCTAAAATCCCCAAATATTAAAATCAATCAATCAGGCCAGCCCCGCTTGGTGAAAAAAGAAAGTCTTGAGCTTGCGTTTAAAGGTCCGAAGATCAGGGAGAATACGGAGTCCCACCGGCAGCTCGTTCCATAGAGCCGGGGCCCCCACAGAGGATGCTCTTCCCCTGGGGGTCGCCAGCCAACATTGGTTGGCTGACGGCACCCTAAGGAGGCCCTCCCTGTGAGAGCGCACTGGACGCATTGGACAATGGGAGGGAACTGGCGGCAGCAGGCGGTCCTGTAAATATCCCGGTCCGATGCCATGGAGCACTTTAAAGGTGATAACCAACACCTTGAAGCGCACCCGGAAGACCACCGGCAACCACTGGCAACCGTGCAGGAGAGGTGTTACATGGGAGCTATGAGGAGCTCCCTCAATCCCTTGCGCGGCCGCATTCTGTACCAGTTGGAGCCTCTGGATGCTCTTCAAGGGGAGCCCCATGTAGAGAGCATTGCAGTAATCCAGGCGGGAAGTGACGAGGGCATGAGTGACTGTGCATAACGAGTCCCGGTCCAGGAAAGGGCACAATATAAAGTACCCTTTATATCAATAGAAATATTGGTTTGGTAGTTTCCAACTTATTCTTAATATTGTGTTGAACATGTTTGGTCCTTATTAGGCCATTTTGATGAATAGTCTCTTGGATTTAATTTTTAAAAATCAGATCAGTATAAGACTCTCCCACAAATCAGCTTAAAATCTCATAACAGTCATAACTTTGATAACTAGGCAAGCTCAATAAACAGAGCAAATCCTAAACAGAACAATTGCAGTTTCATTTATTTTAAAAAATACCATTCTGCAGTTGAATATTGGAATCTATTTTGTTTTTCTCAGTGACTTTGCTTGAATTGATTCCTATTTGCATATATAAATTATGTTAATTAGTTTCTAATGTCAGATTTTAACAATACTTGCCTCTATTTTAAATTTTCATATTTAGTTTCTATGTTGTTAATATTTTATTTGTGCACACCTAGAGTTCCTCTGTAAGGGAGATTGGCGGTTTCTAAATTATGATAAATAAAATTATGCTCTGGGCAATGGGTTTGGAAATAATTACAGATCATCACCTTTATATTTTTATTTTCCCATCTTTGTTTCTCTACATTGTTCTCTTAGGTTCCATAAAACATACTTAAACATGATTGACTTTCTCAGGTAAGTTAGAGCATGAAAACAGCTATGGATCTTTGATGTTTTTTCAATTATACCCTTGGGAAATGTAACCCATTTATAAAGCTTAAAAGGAAACCTACAATAATTGACACATCTTAAAAAATTATTTCAAATTCAAGAGAAAATAAATAAATAAAAAAAAACCTGCCTTCCATTGAGGACCTGTATACTGCACGAATCAAGAAGAGGGCCGTGAAAATATTTACAGACTCCTCGCATCCTGGACATAAACTGTTTCAACTCTTACCCTCAAAACGACGCTATAGAGCACTGCACACCAGAACAACTAGACACAAGAACAGTTTTTTCCCGAAGGCCATCCCTGTGCTAAACAAATAATTCCCTCAACACTGTCAAACTATTTACTGAATCTGCACTACTATTAATCTTCTCATAGTTCCCATCACCAATCTCTTTCCATTTATGACTGTATGACTATAACTTGTTGCTGGCAATCCTTATGATTTATATTGATATATTGACCATCAATTGTGTTGTAAATGTTGTACCTTGATGAAGGTATCTTTTCTTTTATGTACACTAAGAGCATATGCACCAAGACAAATTCCTTGTGTGTCCAATCACACTTGGCCAATAAAAAATTCTATTCTATTCTATTCTATTCTAAAATAAAAGGACTAATGCTTCAGAGCCTTTTTCCCCCCTCTGTCCAGTTTTAACCTAAAATGCCAATTGGGAATATGCATCAAATTTACTCCCAAATCTTTGTAAAGCTTCTGTCATTTGACCATCTGGCTTCTATAGCTTTGCAATAGATTAATTAATAACCAGTCAATGTGGAGGTGTTGCTCACTCAGAGTAATATTTTCTGGTTCTTTTCCAAACTAATGACTAGATTTTGGAAAGCTCTCCCTCTTTACTTCTTTCTGCTCTTATTGCTAAGGATATTTTGGCTATTGTGGAATATGGAGAGAGGAAGAAGGTGGAAGTGATTCATCCTTGTTCTTAGTATTACTGTGTAATGTTCAAAATGAAAAAAATCTCGTTTCAAAAACATGGAGCAGATAAACAGATATATTAGGAAATAAGTAAAATTACTTATAAGTAAAACTAATTACTATTAAATGCATCAGTTTCTTAAATGCTTTCTAAGTAAAAAATAGAAAATAGAAATATCTAGATATGCTACTTGTGAAAACCTAGAGTGTTCATAAAACAGTTGAAATATATTCAGCTAAAGAAAATGCATACTCTTTCATTACAGTGAAATGGACCTGGCTTTTTTTATATTTCAGTAATTCAGGGAGCAAGATATAAAGTACTCAGTCACACATTTCATAGATATGCAAACTACTTCGAATCTAATAGATTAAAACTGTGATGCCTATGGAAAATATGAAACACTTGCTTTTGGCTCAAAGATCTAACTACAGGCTAGCAAGCCAGCTGAATAACCTACAAGCAAATGAATGAATGAATGAATGAATGAATAATGTCTAGAACAGCGGTTCTCAACCTGTGGGTCACAACCCCGTTGAGGGTCAAATGATGATTTGCCAGGGGTCGCCTAAGACCATCGGAAATATGGGAATTATACTTGCGAGTCAAAGAATCGCACTCCAATGGTTGACTCCACAAGCCAGCTGCAGGCTCTTCAAATCGCTAGCCGAATTCAGCTTCCGGCACGATGAATTAAAAAAGAGAGAACTCTTTGCTCTGATATCTCCCTCTCAAGCCAGCGGCAATCACTCCCAATCGCTAGCCTAATCTGGCTTCAGGCACGATAAACTTAATAGGGGAGGAGTCTCTGCTTTAATGCCTCCGTCCTCAAGGCAATCGCAAGCAGTTCAGATTGCTAGCCAATAGGCGCGATAAATTAAAATTATGCTATGGGCAATGGGTTTGGAAATAATTACAGATCATCACCTTTATTTTTTTATTTTCCCATCTTTGTTTCTCTACATTGTTCTCTTAGGTTCCATAAAACATACTTAAACATGATTGACTTTCCCAGGTAAGTTAGAGCATGAAAACAGCTATGGATCTTTGATGTTTTTTCAATTATACCCTTGGGAAATGTAACCCATTTATAAAGCTTAAAAGGAAACCTACAATAATTGACACATCTTAAAAAATTATTTCAAATTCAAGAGAAAATAAATAAAAAAAAACAGTTTGCCGCTTTTCCCCCCCTTCTGCGGCTGCTGAAGCACACTGAGATCGGTTGGGGTCGCCACATCATGGGGAATTGTATTAAAGGGGTCACAGCACTATAAAGGTTGAGAACCACTGGTCTAGAAGAACAATTTTTGTGCAGAAAAGGAAAGGAAAAGGAACAGAGTTGGTAGCTATGGTATTATAAACTGCCTACTCAGAACATTTGTTGACTGGATTAATAGCGAATATGTTTAATAGGGGAATAAATGCAATTTTCCTAGTGGAATTGGAAATTTCAGGTGGAACAAAAGACCACTTCCAGATTCACAAATTTAAAAAAACTAAAATAAAAATGGATCTTTTTTATGGCCAGAAAAGGGATAAAAGGCATTTGACTTCCTTCCCCATTGCTGAATTTTCAAATATTTAGATGTTTTTAGAATAAACAGAAATATTAGATTTCTGGAGGTATAATGGCTTCATGAAAAATCAACATGGTGAAAAGGAAAGATTTGGGGGATGTAAAAATAAAACGAAGCATATTACTAGGAGATTCATCATCACCATTACTCTATGTATTGTTCATAATTCTACTGAAATATCCCAAATAAAAATATTAATATTAAGTTACAAAACAAAGCTATAAAATAAACCATTTGTTCTTTATAGATAATCTAAAAATGTACCAGTATGTTGAATTAAAAATTGAAATTGGATCTCTTGAAAAACTTGTCTAATTTATGTAGAAATATCAGCGTTTCCATTTTAATGTTACCAGGCATGATCCCACTAACTTTACAAAAGACTGTCGTATTTGGAACAACATGCATTTGACAAGGATACGTTCAGAACAGTTAAGATTCTTGTTTGGATCTTGGCTAGTATCCAAATCATTGGGAGTAAAAATTAGTCGATAAGATTGTAATATTCATTTGGACAAATAGAATAGTGAGTGTGGGTGTGTGTTTGTGGTATGTATACAAATCTGTATAATCACCCTGAATGAATAATCTGCAGGATGAATATCTCTTCAATGAATGCTATGAGCTTTAATCTATCATGCTGATTCAGTGCAGTTTGGTAGACATGTTTTCTTTTCATTTTCCTAGTCTAAGACTGAGAGAAAGTAACTAGTCCAAAGTCACCCAATTGGACTGTATGTATAAGGATAGAGTAGAACCTGGGCTTCCTCACTTCTAGTTCAGCATTTTCACAACTATACTATACTGACTCTTTGTGATATAGTTAGTGTTATAATTGGCTATAAACCTGCATTTGAGTTAGAATTATGCTAGAGAAAGTCCATCCTTGGTTACTTCTATCCGATAGTTCAAAATCTGGAATTTGAACATTAGTATATGGACTTGGTGACAGGATATCTTCTTGATTCTGACTTCAAAAGAGTTTGGTAAGCAGAAATAATAATTCTTCTATTAGGATTTCTAAAAAAATAAACAAAGTAGCAGTGTTAAAAATTGCCAATTAGAATACATTCAAATTGCTCAGTTAAGAAAACACAATAAATTTGATTAAATGGGTGAGATAACTTCTAGTGTACATTTAATGAGAGTGTGTTTGATACTCTCTTACTCTCTCATCTGTATATGAAGGGGGTGGAGGAGAGAATCTTTTAATAGCCTGCAAAGAATGGACATGGCTTACATTATTATTCTGCAGCTATTCCAAAGTTTGAGTGGATTTATCCTGGCTGTTTTATTTATTTATTTAAGGATGCTTGAGAAAGACAGAGGAAGGAGTAGAAGTAGGAAGGAATTCACAGTTTGTAAAATACAAAAGTAGAAAGGATTGAAAAGTGGATATTAATCATGAAAATCGTGTTCTTAAATAGGAGTTAAGATTCTGCTTAACATAGGCAAAAAACCTACATACTTTCATAAAAACCATCACCATCAGTGAATAAAGCTAATGTTATCAACAGTGACCCTGAAATCTTTTTGATGTTAATTTTCATCCACTGTCTCAGGCACGTCATATAGATCCTTAAGAAAGATTGTAGTGCTTAAGGCTGACAGCAGGGAAACTCAGGTTTCAGTCAATTGTCAACTACAGAACCTGATTAAGTGACCTTGTGCTAGTCATTCTTTCTTAGTTCAATGTACTTTACAGGGTTGTGGTTGTGTGGAAAAGGAGGGAAAAAGAGCACAGTGTAGACCCCCGTCTTAAAATAAAAAAACAGAATATAAATCTAATAAACAATACTAGATCACCCTCATTAAGATGGAACTGGAAGAAACATTGCCCGTTTATCTTAATCCTCGTATACATTCAATTTTTACAGTTAATATTTTGTTTTGTTGTTTTAATATATCCTATCATGTTCTTATTCAATATTACCACTTCAGCTCTTGAACAAAACAACTGTCAGACCCACCACCTTCAGCTTAACGCCTTGCTGGCATTTTGCCATAAATCGGGGAAGGGAGGGGGAACAAATGGGCAATAAAGCTGGGTGCCTTTATATGGAAAATTGGGGGGGGGGATTGACAGTTGAGCAAGGAAAAAGCATTTTGGAATTTGATTCGTGCTGATGCTCTGGCATCTTCAAGGCTGTTTACCCTGAGAGTGGAATTTCACCAGCCCAAACACCTCAGCGTTTTCCAGAATATCTTTGTGGTGCTGGATTGGCTACACACAGGAAGACCATGGGGGGAGGGGGAACCAAGGTTAGTTCTGTATTGGTGCATGGGAACTTTAGATCTGCTTGCCTTACTGCAATCAGCATTTCTTAATAAAATTCTTTTCACTTCAACCAAATGGAGTAGAGAGTTTTACTTCCCTAGGAGATCAGACTGGGGAGGTCTGACAACAACACCGTCGTTATTTAAAATTCCACCTTAGGATGTTTTTTTTAGTACAGAAGCACTGGCATCACAAAGTATTTTAATTCTAGAATTTTTAATAAGATTACCATGTTCAAAACTGAGCTAATATTCTATTATATGTGCTGTTTTCTATTCTATTATTTGTGCCCTTGGGGAACTAAGTCATAGGACTGTGTTAACTGTCAATTTAATTTAAGTGAAACTAAAAAGTGAGTAATACAGATAAATAAATATAAAAAACCAATTTTGATTGGAGCTCCCAGAATAATACCTAAGGAGTTCTTCAATATTTGGAAATATAGAATTAATCAGATCGGAAGACCCTAATTTTATAAAAAACAATCCTGCTTGGAATTGCCTATATCTTTAGATGCTATCTTAATAATTCTTAGGTCCTTGAATTATTGAATTATTACATTTCCATCAGTCTTAGATTGTAATTCTTGTAGATGTAGATTACCCACACATAATAAATAATAAAAAATGGCTATCTCTGCCCAGCTCAGCATTCTCAAGCATTCCTAAACTATCAGTAGCTTTCACAAAGCTGAACAAGCAATGGGGAAATATTGAAACAATGAATCCTAATCTACTTAGAGCTATAATGATCAATAGCTACAATTCTGGCTGGTACATAGATATTTTGGATATTAATTCTGAGCCAGGTTCTCTGTAAATATGGATTATCTACGATGTACTCAGAACTCTTTGTTTGTTTCATCTTTTTCATCTTCAGATCCAATGAGTATAAAGAGAGGGCTGCCAGATCACTTTCTGAAACTTTTGTTAAGAAAGATATTCTATTAGGGCCTGATTCCACCAATTAAAGTTTATAAATCAGAACTAGTTACCGTATATACTCGAGTATAAGCCGATCCGAATATAAGCCGAGGCACCTAATTTTACCACAAAAACTGGGAAAAACTATTGACTCGAGTATAAGCCGAGGGTGGGAAATGAGGCAGCTACTGGTCAATGTAAAAAATAAAGATAGAGCCAAGTAAAATAACATGAATATTTATTTGAACGAAAAACAATAAAAGTGCAAAAGGGGGAAGGAGGATTCCCAGCTTTAGAAAATTTAGAACTACGCCACCTTTGGTATGACCTGAGCATAGCTCATAAAATTATCTGCTACAATGTACTTCCTATCAATGACTACTTCAGCTTCAACCACAACAATACACGAGAACACAATAGATTCAAACTTAAAAGTGAACCTCTCCAATCTAGATTGCAGAAAATGTGACTTCAGTAACAGAGTTGTTAATGCCTGAATGTGCTACCTGACTCTGGTCTCTTCCCAAAATCCCCAAAGCCTTAACCAAAGACTATCTAGTATTGACCTCACCCCATTCCTAAGAGGTCTGTAAGGGGCGTGCATAAGAGCACCAGCGTGCCTACCGTCCCTGTCCTAATGTTCCCTTTAGTTGTATTCCTTTTATGTATTCAATTCATGCTTATATTTATATAATTATTTAATATGTATTTGACAAAATAAAATGAATGAATGAATGAATAGAATAGAATAGAATAGAATTTTTATTGGCTAAGTGTGATTGGACACACAAGGAATGAATGAATGAATGAATGAATGAGTGAGTGAGTTACTTCAACAACATTGTCTCACAGAAATTGACAATACAACTGCAAGCATGAAAATGAGTCCTCCTTTAGCTTCCAAGGGACCAGGGTGCCTCTGAAGGTCAGTGCTCTAAGCACTAAGAACCCAGCACAAATCTAAGCCTGTATGCACACCAATAGTGAAAATACCCTGCACAGTGTCTCTTGGCAGAGAAGGTTAATTTTCATAGACGTTGGGGTGGCTCTTTTTTTTTTTTTTTTGGCAGGGCAATAAGGATCTCTAATATCATTAAACCCAAGTGTGAGGAAAAAGACAGCAGCTAAAATGTTAAGGCCAGTTGTGTGACCTTCTCCAATACAGTTGGCCTGGCTGTTTGCCAAAACTTAAAACACCCTCCCATCCCCCCCTCCCTGCTAAAGCTTCTTTCTTAAAACAATTGTGGTCTTTGGCCTTCATGTCTCTCAACCTTTCACCTGCCAGGTTCCTAGCCCTTCACCCTTGACCCACTGCTGTGTTTGCTTAGCATTGTGCCAATCGACTTTAGAAGTCTGTGTGTGTGTGTGTGTGTGTGAGAGAGAGAGAGAGAGAGGAGGAGGAGGAGTGTAAAAGGGGGAAGGAGGATTCCCAGCTCTAAACAAAGGGAAATCCCGGAATGCCAGCGCGAAAGGCGGTGCTCGCGTTCCTCCTCCCTTGCTCAAAAGCCCCAATAACCTTCACCAGCAAGGCAGACCCCCACGGGAAGGAAGGGGACGGGCTGACTCACCGAGCATCTGGCTGAAGAGCAGCTGCTCCAGGTCGCCCAGCACGGTGGAGCACCGAGGAGAAGAAAGAATGAAAGAAGGGGAGGAACGGCCCCTCCTTTCTCTCTCTCTCTCTCTTCCAGCGCCACGGAACAGAAGGGGACTAGGGCGCGCACACACACGCCCAGCTTCTGAAGCACGGAGGGAGAAGAAAGAATGAAAGAAGGGGAGGAACGGCCCCTCCTTTCTCTCTCTCTCTCTCTCTTCCAACGGGAAAACGCTCTTTCGCTTGCGGGGGAGAGGAGGGAGGGAGGGAGGGAGGTTGGCTTGCCATCCAGCCCTTCCCAGGAGAAGGCGAGGAGTTTTGGGCGAGCGACCTTTTTGCTAGAAAGCGGCAGCTGCTGCCCCAACACCACCAGTTGGGGCGGGAGCCGGGTGAGCTGCAGTAACTCCCGCCAGGCTATGCATTGGCGCGGGGAAGCCCTGGCGGTGCAGTCCTTCTCGGCTGAGGGAGGGAGGGTTTTTCCCCCCTCTTCTCTCTCCCGTTGCGCCTGAACATCTGCCTAGCAACAATGACGACACGGGGAGAACCTTTTTTTCTACTGGTTGAGCTTGGCCAATCGCCGGCTTGCTCTGAGTTGCTGCATTGTTTGTTCACCCGGGGCGTCTCCAATTTACCAGAAAGCGGGCGAGTTTGAGGGTCGCTGGCGGGATGGCGCTGCGCTCTGCGCCGCGAAACCACCCAAAGGCCAGAAGAAAGGTCATTCCATCGGAGTAATGGGCGAAGGCTCCTTCCTCTCCGCCTTACCCATGCTGTGCGAGCCCGGCTGGGCTGCAACCCCGCCGCCGCTCCTTCCTCAGCCTCCCGGGGCTCGCGCTCTAGCAGCCGCCAAGCTCAGGCCGGACTCGGCAGCTCCCCATCAGCACTCGCCGCGGCGCGATTCGGGCAGGAGGTCGGGCTCGCTCCGTGGCGGTGGTGGCGGCGGCGGCAGCGGCGCCACCGCCCCGGAGCGAGCCCGCCTCCTCCTGCCCGAATCGCGCCGGGCGAGTGCTGATGGGGAGCTGCCGAGTCCGGCCTGAGCTTGGCGGCTGCTAGAGCGCGAGCCCCGGGAGGCTGAGGAAGGAGCGGCGGCGGGGTTGCAGCCCAGCCGGGCTCGCACAGCATGGGTAAGGCGGAGAGGAAGGAGCCGCTCCATTACTCGATGGAATGACCTTTCTTCTGGCCTTTGGGTGGCTCGCGGCGGCGAGCTCGCGGTCGGGAAACCCTCCTCCTCAGCCGAGAAGGCTGGCGGCTCCCCTGCCCAGCCCTCTCACTGCACCACCAGGGCTTCCCCGCGCCAATGCACAGTCCGCCAAGTTTGCGCCGTCCGCCCACCAGACACGGGAATGGGGGCCGGCCTGGGGGCGACAAATCCCGCGAGACCTTGGCGGGCCCGCTCCCCGTCCCTCCCATGGGAGTCCGTTCGGTACCCCCTCCTGTGCGGGGTTCCCGAAGACGTAGACTCGAGTATAAGCCGAGGGGACGTTTTTCAGCACAAAAAACGTGCTGAAAAACTCGGCTTATACTCGAGTATATACGGTATGTATTTATCTGTTTTATTTATAGATCTGCCCATCTCATGAGCCAGTGAGTCTGGGAGACATAAAAAACTAAATAAATACCTAAAATCATTATTAACAAATATTAAAAACATTAAAATTATTAGCAAAATAATAGATGGAGGGATGCTAATAGTAATAGCACCACCTCACTATTCATCCAAGCCCACTAACATAACAATCTTCAGAAGCTTAGAAGCAATGAGGCTTCTAAGACCACCATCTAAGACCACCAAATGTAGCTTCCTACATGACAGAACCATAGCATACCCTTTCTGTGAGATCTGGTAGGATGGACAGATGAAATTGGGGAAAGGTGGTCCTTCACACAACCTTGTCCCATGCTATATTTTCTATATTTTATTCATTTGAAGATTTAAACTCAGGATGAGATACGATATACTAGATCATTTTAGAACACTACAATCTGAATTTTTCTTCAGTAATATTTTTAAAAATTCAATGACTGAATATAGGTTTCAGAAGAACCTACAATATATGGGAGATGCAAGAAAGGTTGGATGTTACTAAGAGGACAGTGGAACTGAGACTGGAGATCACTTAAACAGTCTAAAAATAAACCACAGAGAATGATATAATAGTTATTCTGAGCAATGGAACTGAGATTCAGGATCAATCTGTAAAAGGGAAACTAGAAAATGATAGAATAGTTATTTTGAGTCATTGTTCAGCCTTCAGGTCAAGTAAAAGCTAATGTGGTTATCAAACTATAACTGTTATAAATGTGACAGTAAACATTGTATTAATAATGTGCAGATTGTTGGCAGAAATTTAATTTAGGTGATTAACTGTATGGTGTAATACAGCAACCCTCAATCTTTTTGGCTGCACAGACCAGTGGTGGGGGAGGGGAGGGGTTTGAATGCTCAACCTAATCCTGCAAATGCACAAATGAAGCTTTGTGAGCTCACCTGGCCCTTACACGGCCCACTTCCCAACGGACTGTGGACCCATACTACTCTGTGGACCCATACTACTCTGCAGCCCGGGAGTTGGGGACTCCTGGTGTAATACATAGTTAATATGATGAAAAATACTGCACACTTTGTGGAAGACCATATGGATAAACCAGAAGATTATTGGAAGAATATTCTGATGGATAAGAACAAAATAGAACTTTTCGGCTTGAAGGGTGAGGGCAAACCCTGCATTTCAGCATAAGAACCTTATCTCATCTGTGAAACATGGTAGTAGTAGTTATATGCTTTGCTTCCTCTGGACTGGGGTGATTTGGTATCATTGATGGAATTCTGAATTGTACCAACAAATTGTACATTAAAATGTTGGGCATCTGTTCATGAACTGATGCTCAAAAGAAAGTGGATCATGTAGCAAGAAAATGGCCGAAATATACAAGTTGTATGACCAAACAATGGTTAAAGAAGAAAAATGGTTAATGTTTTGGAATGGCAAAATGAAAATCTTGACCTTAAAGTCCTATTCATATCTTGAAAATTACTTGGGGGAAAGACTTAATTATGTTCATATGGAAGAACTCTCAAGTGAGCTTCTTCAACTTTTCTCAAAGAACAAGCATCCTTAAGTAAGCGCCAGTTTAGAGTATAGGTTAAGATGCTGGCCTATAAACCAGGAGACTGAATTCTAGTCCTAATTTAGTCATGAAAGCTGGCTGATCGGGCCAGTCACTGCTTCTTAGCCCAATCTATCTCACAGGCTTCTTGTGGGGAAAATAAGTAAAAAGGAGTATTAGATATGCTTGACATTATTTATAAAAATAATAATTGCAGTATAAAAAACTAATAAACAAAATCAATCTGGGGGTTGGAGGAAAACAAATCATTCTTCTTTCTGTGATTTGTGATATTCTGAACAGAAGATTCTCTTCCTGTTGTGACCATTTCCAGACTTTTGGTGATGTTGAATTTCTGCAACATATGTGCTTATAGGTCCAAAAATATTTCTCTTTACTGACAACAAAAAGATAGCTTTACCAGCATAGCAGACCAGAATCATATTTTATGCACTTACTCCATTCTTTTGAGATCTAGTTTTATAATAACTTTCCATTTTGAGAATTTATCATATTGTAGTAATTAAACCATCTATCATGTCTACAGAGTGCATGATGTTTCCTAGAATAGCAGTGTTTAGGATTAATAAATAATACATCTCATTAGATTGAAAGAATATGCTACCATTTAGAGAAATATGTAATTTTTTGAAGGATTATAATAAATATATAGGATGAAATAAATATTTGATGATAAAACATTCAATGTGTTGAAAACCTTAAAGTTCTGCCATGAGATTTTATTATACGTATTATATCTTTTCAATTCAATTGATTTGTATTTCTACCCTCTTCTTTTTAAAAATAGAAGTTTGTTTGCCTTTTAATTAGCCATCCTAATTAGCCAACCAAGGAAGAAGATTGGAGCTCTTCTTCCTTGGTTCAATTAGGGAAATGAAGAAAGAAACCATGCTAAGACTTTCATGGCACTGTCACTGGCATGCTAATGTAAAGTGTTTATTTTGACCATTTTTTGGTCATACATTAAAATGACCAAGCAGGGGATCATTTAGAATACAAATAAGTATATTCTTCATTATATAAAGTACAATTTCGCAAAATGAGGATGTACATGAATATTTATGCTGTTTTAAAATCTATTCTAAGTGAAACAGCATGCTTGATTATAAACTATTGTTTAATTTTAGAAAATGAATTGTAGTTGATTTTAAAGTCATTCTCAAGGATATTCTGTCAGCTTGGTTGTATTGTATTATTAACTATCTAATAGATTATTAATTTTGATGCTATTGTTGTTGATGAACTGTATTTATATAGCACACCTTTTTTATTTGTCATTACATCTAACTAAAATGTTATAAAAATTATATAGGTAGCCAGCAACTGCCCCCTGCTACTGATGCTACTAGCTTGGTAATGAAACAACATTAAAAGAAGGAAGTTCAGAACACACAGTTCAGCTCTGAGCTATATATTACATATTATTATTACATATTAGGACAGGTAGCTCTTGACTTATGACCACAATTGAACCCAGAATTTCTGTTGTTAAATGAAAATTTGTTAAGTGAGTTTTGCCCCATTTTACAACATTTCTCGCTGCAGTTAAGTGAATCACTGCAGCTGATAAGTTAGTAGCCTGGTTGTTAAGTGAATCTTGGTTCCCCATTATCAGAAGTGTGCAAAAAGTGACCACATGATTCCAGAACGCTGCAGTGGTCATAAGTATGAACCAGTTGCTAAGCATCTGAATTTTGATCACATGGTCATGGGGCTGTTGCAAAAGTTGTAACTGTGAAAAACCATCATAATTCACTTTTTTCAATGCTATTGTAACTTTGGATGGTCACTAAATGAACTGTTGTATGTCAAGGACTACCTACATAGTATGTTGCACTATTATTACACATTTATACTGCAGTTAAAAAAGATAATGCAGTAAAGTCTGAAAGTAAAATTTCAAGGACTATGTTGCCTTTCTGAAATCTAAATAACAACCATTTTCTTAAGCTGTGGACTGTACGGTCATTAGGAGAACCATCAGTCTAAACATCTGTTGTGCGACATACTTTTATTCTGATTTTTCAAATACTATGGATTGGAAGTGAATTGGCAGTTTCTTTGGTGAGAGTCACCCTGTTAGCATGGACATATAAGTTTCTGGTTTAATTCAGATTTTTTGTGGCTGACTTCCCTTGAAAGGGTCAGGGGATTTGTACAAATGGCCCACCTCAAACTTTCAATGGATTCTTAATTGCTACTGTCTTGAACATGAGCTTGTACCAGTTTTCAATCAAACTCATGTTTTCTTCAAGTAGCTCTGGGTATTGAAACAACAGAGTTTCCTTTGTTGCTTTCATCTCCTAAATTCCTCATTGATAAGGGGTCTGCAGTGGATCTATGAATAGGAAGATACTGCTCAAGTGCCCTGGATATCTCTTTATTACAGTGAGCAATCAGAGTCTCAACTGAGCTACCTATGAAACTTTCCACAATCCGTCTGAAAACTGATAAGAACTATTTTGGTGTAAATGTTATCCCGTTCCATACATATATTTTGAAAGTCACATTTCAAAATCACAAGGACCTTTTATCTTTAAAGTCAGAACATTTAAAGTCAGAAAAAATATAACATATATATGAAACAAGTTGAAAACTGAGCCATCTGCTGTGAGCAGATGTGAGGTTTTGTGTAAAAAAATTAACACTTCAAGAGACTGCTTCTTTGATTATGTAAGTAAACAAGAAATATCACCTGGAATGTCATTGCTAATGCTGTTTGGAATCTATTGTTTTATAATGATTTTGGTGCTTTTGTTCATAGAGCAAAACACTGTGCTGCAGAAGGTCAGAATTTAAAAACAAAACACCACAACAATTATGCTCTAAGCAAAAATAATTGATTAGGTAGATGGATGCTAGCATCCTGATGGTTTTTCCATGATGTTGTATATGTGGTTGCCCAAAGGCAAGTTGAGGATTAGACATTGATTTTCTATTTTCATTTCAAAACATTGTAAGGTAACATTACTTCTCCATGCCATTCCAGCTGATAAAAGGAACAGAGGAAAATAGTTGTAAGGATTAGATAAGTATGCAGTTTTAGCAAATGTAGTGTAGAAATTGGAGGAATGAAGATGTAATCCAAGAAATGACAGCATTGGAGCAGAAATAAAATACATTGGAACAGTGCAAGAAAGAATAATAATCAGGTTGTTGGCTTGCGGTTTAGGCTATGTCATTGTTGTGACCTGGAATTTAAAGGAAATGCCTTGATGAATCAGATCATGAATTCAACCCATCAATTATGTTCCTGTGAGTATACTTTTGTTTATTACAGCATTGCTTCAAAAGAAGGGAAAATATCAGAATTGGCTAATTCAGTTTTGACCTTTACCAGACCAGTTAACATGTAAGAGAGAGGAAAAATTATTTGAATGTTTTAAGCCCTTGGTGTGCACTCTATCTTGAAATTTATTTGAGATGATTTTCCTTCTATTGATGTATACATTTTAGCATTACCCATTATTAAGGTTGTGTAAAACCTGTCCTCATCACTATTCTTTTAGTACAGCAATATTTAACTGTCAGCATTTTATAGAATGGTACAAACCATTAGTGGGGAAATAGCCTCAAACTGGCAGGCATCTGAATGTTTGTGAGAAAACTATCTGCCTCAATTGTAGCACAGACTCCCTATACACATTAAAGAAGTGTTTCTCAAACTTGGCAAATTTGTATGCACTTCAACTTTTAGAATTACCCATTGAGCCATGTTGGCTGGATCATTCTGATAGTTGAAGTTCACAAATCTTAAAATTGCCACATTTGAGAAGCACTATGCTAAAAATCCACATAATGCAAAGATAAAAAATCATAATGAAATGACACATTTTTCAAGGCTTTAGGTCAGTATTAAATATATTTCTTAGAAGACATGCCGGTCATGCAGTCATCAAGCACAGAAAGGAAATAGAAATCTTCAGCTGTGCTAGGACTTCAGCATATGAACCTAGTTGCTTACAGTATTTAATTCCTTCCTTCCTTACCATTTATCAATATGTGCTACATTTTATTGATAGACATCTTCAAATTACTTCTTTCTTAATCACATCAACCAAGATAATAACATATAGCAACAGGCAGGGTTTATAAACTTGGAACAGACTGTCAGTTTTAGGGCATTCAACAAAAGTAACTAGAGAAAAAAATATTAGGTTACATTTGGTTTGGTTTCATAAAGCAAAGTTGTACAGTTCATACATTTTCACTTCCTACTGCACATTTAAGAGAAGAAATCATGCATCCTATTATAGAAAGTATTGGTAAGTTTTTAAAAGTGGGATAAAAGGAAGTGATATAAACAGAGTAAAAGGAGCAATCATTTTTAGAAAGAATGAATGATATACAAAACAAGAAGAAACTGAAATATTTTGTTGTATATGTTAAAATGTCTCTAGATGTATGAGATGCATTGCTGAGAAAATAATTGTATAGGAAAGTTATGCATGCAATGAATCAGATGTAATTTTACTGCTTTTTTGACTTTCATTACCACAATCAAATCTAAATAAAAGGTTGAGGCTAAGAACAGAAATTCTATAAAGGTAGGTTGATTTAAGTTGCTTATTTATTTTCAGTTATTTATTATATTTATATTCTACTTTTATTATTTTCATAAATAACACAAAGCAGCAAACATTCATAATACTCCTTTCTTCTCCTATTTTCTCTGCAACAACAACCCTGTTTGGCTGAGAGAGAGTGACTCCCCCAAGGTTACCGAGCTGGTTTTCATGAAGGCAGGACTTAAAGTTACACTCCTGGTTTCTAGGCTAGCATCTAACTTTTAAAAAAATCATAGGGAATAGAACTCTACTCCTTTTGCCCCAGTTATTGATTTTATTGGAAAAAATGAATTTCCAAGGTAATGTAATATAAAAAGTCATTATTTTTGTTCTCCATCAGCAGACAGGGTCATCATGATAAATATACTCTTGTGTTTCAGTCTAATAACTCCCAAAATATTTTTGTTAGTACATTTCTTTATATATTTAATCTATTTTTGATATATACAGGTTGTCCTCGACTTACAACAGTTCATTTAGTGATTGTTCAAAGTTACAATGGCATTGAAAAAAGTGACTTATGACCATTTTTCACACTTACGACCATTGTAGTATCCCTGATACTACAGGGATGTGATCAAATTTTGGATACCTGGCAACTGGTTTATATTTATGACGGTTGCCATATCCTGGGGTCTTGTGATCACCTTTTTCAACCTTTTGATAAGCAAGTCAATGAGGAAGTTAGATTCATTTAACAAGTGTGCCACTAACTTAACTACTGCAGTGATTCACTTAACAATTGGGGCAAAAAAGCTTATAAAGTCGGGCAAAATTCACTTAACAAATGACTCATTTAACAACAGAATTTTTGGGCTCGATTATGATCATGAGTTGAGACTACCTGTACTGACATCAGAAACATAGGATGGTGCTGGATTCTATTCATTGCTTTTTAAAAGCGTGCTTCATCATTATTGCCACCTTGTTGTGTAATTTTAGTATTTGCGGTATAAATAATGGTAAAGTGAATCTATCAAATATTTCTTCCATAGTTTTAAATTCCTGAACACTGTGTTCTTTAACTCAGCACCTTACAGAATTTTGCAAAGGAGTTTTGGGAAACAGAAAGAGGCATTTATCATTTAGTAATTTTAAAAAATCTACGTTCAATAGATTAAGAATTAGATAACATAATTTTTAATAGTAAAAAAGCTTGTGTTTTCACATAGCCTAAGGAAGAATGAAAGGAAAGGAAGAAAACATCCAGGCTGGAGTCTTAGTCCAACCAGACACAAAGTTCAAATTATGTTAATAGATGGTGCTGTTAAATTATTTACATACTGAACAGTTTTCTGATTTCACTATTTCAGATAGCTTTAACATAATATGCACTAGAATAAATTTCTTCTGAAGTGACATTATTTATTTATTTATAATTGCATTTGTATACCGTCCTTCTCCCGAAGGACTCAGGGCGGTTTCATTAAGCCTTCTGTTGTTTAATTTTGGTAACAGTGTATGAAATTTGTGAATCTTGCATTTCTCTCCACTGCATTTTGAATTTGAATTCATAATCCACACGTTTACATTGTTTTTTGGTATTTTTTTTAGATAGCCAGGGTATATCCAAGAGCTAGTAGAACTTTATTGTACTAAGCATATTATGTCATTTATTGGTGTTGCATGTTGTGGGTTTTGCTTGGCCGTGATTTTATTCTTCAACTTGTTTAAGAAGGAGTAGAAAGATGTGAATTAATAATTGAGGTGATGGTGAGAAGCACATTTTTATAATCAAAGCTAGTTGTTATATTTCTTCAGTTAGTCATTTGCGGCCACAATTACCCACACCTTGGTTAAATACCATCTTGCTTGCCTTTTGCTCTGTATTGGGCTAGCTGGAAAAGTGAATTGTAAGTTGCAGTTGGTGTAAAATGTAGCAGTTGGTCAGGTTTAACATATAGAAACTGAATGGAAAGATTAACTACTGAAAACTAGCTGGCAGTTGCTAGCTGGCAATTTAAGCTATTAACAATTAAAAGAGGCCAAATGATTTAGAATCATCTTTCATGATAAGAATCATCAAGATCTGCAAGAAAAGCCCTTCTTAACTGCAAATTGACACAAGGTTGCTTATCTGTCACAAGAGATGCAAATGCAAAAAAATAAAAAATAAAAATAAAAGAGAAATTTGCAATGTAGTGTTTGGTCCCAATATACTGGCAGTTGGAAAAACCTGTAAAAATGGACTTAATCTTGAACTGTTAATCTTAATATTAATTTTAATGTGTGGCTCACATTTTGTGCTTTTAGCCTTCTTGTGTATTAGTTCAAGTACAAAAATCAGTTGGTAAACAAAAGATGTCTATTCACTATCAGATCTTGGAGGGGGAAAAAGCAGTAAGGAGGAAGGGAAGGTACATATGTATATGTGTACATATCTTTCCATAAAATCTGTACACACCAAGTATGAGAAGTATGCAGAAGTGAGATGATAAAAAAATGTATGAATAAATTAGTTTAAAAATATTAATTGATTGAAAATATTGTCTTCTCTAATTTCAGGATTTAATTTCATTATATTCTTCATGCCTAAGCCTTCCAAAATAATGTTAATTAATTGGAATCATATTGCTAGAATACCAAAGCAATTGGGTTTTGCTAGTTTTCTTTCACCTCTTGTTGAGATCTAACTTTTATACATGTTTACTTCATATATAAAACAAGACAAATTGACTACAACAGCAAGTATTGTAGGTCCAATTGGCAAAAGAAAGCTCAGGATTGTATAGGTTGGAAACATGCGGAAACATGTGGAAGAGGTTTTCTTCCTGCAGTTAGCTATTATAGACAATGGCTAAAATGATGATGATGATTTCATATATGTGAAATGGAATTAATAGTATATTAGAATCCTAATAAATTTAGCATCAGTTTATATGTGAAGATATATTTATTTCTATAGATCCTGCTCCAGCTTTGAAATCAGAGTACATCTTTAGATGCCCAAGTATAGGAAAGTTGAATTTTCTTGCTTATTTTATAGTGAATTGCAAAGGAGGATATTTCTTGCTTGTACCATTTTAAATGAAGTAAAAGAAAGCCCTATAATAAAAACTTACTGAAGATTCAGAGTGTATGTTCCAATATTAGGCATTCTTCTCATATTTCGCACAAATGCATTCTGGCCTCCTGAGAGGATAAACAGTGCATTTGTCCTGGCTCATTCAAATTAAATGTTAGTAAGAGAAGCATCTGGTGCAGAGAACAGCCTCAACGTTAATTTTTTTAAAAAGAAAGGTTATGTTCTCAGCCTCATACCGTATCATTTATTGCATGTTTATTTGTTGTTCTGTGTGCATGTGAAAGGCATTCTTTAAAGAACTGTTGGCAAGCACAGGTCTGGACAAAATAAAGTCAAGTCTGTTTTACCAAGTTTTTATTTTTATTTTTTTTTTTTCAAATTTATATACCGCCCTATCTCCCTAAGGACTCAGGGCGGTTCACAGGCAGTTAAAATACATATAAATACAAATTAAAAAACAACAATTAAAAAACTTATTCTATTGCCTAATTTAAAAACAATATAAATAATAAAAAACCCCTTAAAACCAATAACTTTAAAATCTAATCCAGTCCGCAGATGAATAAGTGCGTTTAAGCTCATGACGAAAGGTTCGAGGTCCGGAAGTTGACGAAGTCCTGGGGAGTTCGTTCCAGAGGGTGAGCCCCACAGAAGGCCCTTCCTGGTGTCGCCAGACGGCACTGCCTAGCTGACGGCACCCTGAGGAGTCCCTCTCTGTGGGAGCGCACGGGTCGGTGAGAGGTATTTGGAAGCAGTAGGCGGTCCCGTAAATAGCCCGGCCCTATGCCATGGAGCGCTTTAAAGATTGTCACCAACACCTTGAAGCGCACCCGGAAGGCCACAGGTAGCCAGTGCAGTCTGCGCAGGATAGGTGTAACACGGGAGCCCTTGTTGAATATTGTATCATCTATTTGTGGTATTCTCTTTTAACACTCTCTTGTTCCAGCAGACATAGAAGATGCGAAGGCCCTGCAAAGACTGCAGTGGATTATTAGTTCTATTTTTTCATTAGTTTAGTACTAAAATAAATGAAAGGGACTTGTTTATCTTCTCTAAATTAACTTTGTTTTCATAATGAACCAATTTGAAAACGTATTTTTTTCTAAGTATACTTAGCATTAAGTTCAGCAGACAGTGGCTGTCACTGATCTTTTCCCCCCTACTATTGTATTTCATAGAATTCTTTCCTGAAGTGAATCAGGTGATTTTTTTGGGGTGGAATATCATCATTGCGCCTTTACTGGTTATTTCAGAGCACAGGAAACAATTGATGTTTTATTAATACTTTCAGGCATATCTGTTTTATAAATTTACTTGACTTTATTGTGTAACAAATTAATAGTTTATTTTGCAGTGACTATATGTTTGAGATATTATGAGGTCAGTAGGTTTTGCTTTTATATTTACATTCCTTTCCAGATGTGGCATTAAGTTCTCAGAAGCAAAGCAGGTTTTACCAGACCATAAGGATTTTTTGCTGTTTATATGATACAAATGGTCAAATTGGTTTTTTTTAATCTTGAATTAAAATATACATTAAATCATTTGACTAATATTTCACTTTAACTGGAAGCTTGGGCAATACCCAAGGTAAATAGTTTAGCAGTTATTATGTTTAAGGATCCTAAATTGTAATCAGATAGAGTTTCTGCAGTTCTAAATTATTATTATGGTTCATTGCACAGTAAGCCAGATGTTCAGACTGAATTTGGCATTTTTGTCTACCTATTGTGTCCTTTCCAAGGACCTGTGATAGGCAGATGTGGATGTTCGATGGTGTTACAGATATCGTTGCAGGATGTAAGCTGTTCCAAGTAAAGTTGCTTTTTGCAATTGACTGATGGTGAATTTGTCAATGCTGGTGGTGTTCAAGAGGTGCTCTAGTTGTTTTCGGATTGTACGCAAGGTTCCTATTACTATTGGTACTACTTTTACTTTCTTGCACCACAGTCATTCTATTTCTGTTTTCAGGTCTTTGTGTTTTATTATCTTCTCCAGTTCTTCTTCTATTCTGCTGTCTCTAGGTACTGTCATGTCAAGTACTGCCAGAATCCAGACTTTTTTTGTCTTTCTTATTAAATTTATTTGCTACCTATTTCACCATGGGCCTGCTCTAGGTGGCTAACAACAATAAAAAAATGAAGAAATAAAAAGGAAGTTTAAACAAAGCATAAGCAAAGTAATAGAACAATAAAATAAACAACAAAAAAGAAAACAAAGAAAATACTTTAATATGACTAATAAAAAAGATGGACAAGTGTTGAACAAAGAGTGGGGGGAAGGTAAAGTCTGCTGTTAATCTAGCAGCCATCTCCACAGTAGAAGACCCACATCGGGCCCTCAGGCCAATTGGCAGAGCCAAGTCTTTAGGCTCTTATGGAAGGACAGCCGGTTGGAAGCAGGATGGAGGGCAGGATGTTCCAAAGGCTGGATGCTGCAGCAGAGAAGACTCTTCTTTTGAATCCTGAAATCGTTTGACTGATGGGCCCTCTCTGCTGGCCCAAGTAGGATGGACTAGTCTTAGCAGGATGAGATGCTTCATCAGGTAGCTTGGAACGTGCTATTAGGGGCTTTAAAGGTCATAGCCAACACCTTTAATTGCACTTGGAAACAGATTGGTAGCCAGTATAGTTTGGGGAGCAGAGGTGTAGTATGAGCTATCCTAAGGGCTCCAAAGACTGCTATCATTGCTGCACTTTGCACCAGTTGAAGCTTCCAAATGGAAGTCTAAAGAAAAAAATAATTAGGGGTGACATGATAGCAGTATTCCAGTATTTGAGGGGCTGCCACTAAGAAGAGGGGGTCAAATTATTCTCCAAAGCACTAGATTACAGGACAAGAAACAATGATTGGAAACTAATCAAAGAGAGAAGCAGCCTGGAATTAAGTAGAAACTTCCTAACGGTGAGGACAATTAACCAGTGGAACAACTTGGCTCCAGAAATCATGGGCACTCCAACACTGTATGTTTTTAAGAAGAGTCTAGATAGTCACTTATCTAAAATGGTATAGGTTCTCCTGCTTGAGCAGGGTGATGGACTACAAGACCTCCAAGGTACCTACCAGCTCATTCTATTCTAAAATGGATTTTAAGAGTAGCCCCATGTAGAGCACACTGCTGTAGTCCAGATGAGATATGACCAGGGCTTGTGTAACTGAGTGCAGGGAGTCAAGATCCCAAATGGTCACAGCTGGTGCACAAACTGAAGCTGTACAAAAGCTCTCCTGCTCACATTTGTCACCTGCTCTTTGAGTCTAGGAGAAACCTCCAAGGAAAACCCCCAAGTTGGATCTGCATGGGGAAATTCATCTCTATCCAGAACCAGAGATGACAAAAATTCGGATCCTGAGGCTCCATGCACCCAAATTAAAGTTGAGTCAAAGTCCGTTGTCCCCCATTCAGCCTCCAGGTATTGTAAAAGGACAGAGATGGCATCACTCGGATCAGCAGGTGGAGAGCTCAGTATTATTGGCATATTGATGATATATCAAACCATGGTTAAGAATGGTGTCATCTGACAGTTTCATGTATCTGTTAAATAGGAGAGGAGAAAATACCGAGCCTGGTGGGATGCCACAAGTGAATGGTAAGGTATTAGATCTCTCACTCCTTATCAAGACCGATTAGGACTGACCTTGGAGAAAGTTGTAAAGACCTTGGAGAAAGAGCTGATCCAATTTAAAATTGTGCCACTTATCTCCAACTCATGAAGTCAATCTAAAAGGATACAATGGTATTGATGGTCACTGAGAGGTCAAGAAGAGCAAGAATGGTTGCATTACCTCCATCTTATTTCTCACCAGAGATTCTCCGTAAGTGCTTCCTGTGTCCCATAGCTGATTGAATACTGACTGAAAGGGGTCCAGAAAATTTATTTCATCCAGAATGCTTTGGACCTGCCAAGCAACCACCTTTTCTACTACCTTCTCTAAAAAGGGAAGCAGAGAAATTGGAACAATTTTGTCCAAGCAGATCAAGTAGTGTTTTTTTAAGGAAAGAACAAAGCAGAGCCTTCTTAAAAGTTCCCAGGAATGTCACCTCCCACAGTGAGGAATTTATCTCTGCATGAACTGTTGGTCACTGTCCTAGAGGTTTTCATCAACCAGAAGGGACAAGGATCTAATGACCAGCTAGTTGCATTGACAGTGCAAAGAGGACCCTGTCCACTTCCTTAGGACCAACAGGGTCAAACTGTTCTTCAATTAGTAGGCAAGATGTCTCCCTAGGCATCTCCTAAGGAGCCATAAATAAATGGGTGGCATAATGCATTTTTTAAGAAACACCTTCATTTGAAAAACTGAGTCGTTTGCAGGAGAAGCTATGAACTGAAGTTAGCTAGAATTCTCTGTTCTCAATAATCCCATTTAGGTATAATGTTCCTAATAAACTTTTGCCTTAATAACATTTAGTGTTCACTGATGTCAGCTTTCCTGCAGACGTTCCTCGTAGGAAAGAAACCACATTGATTTCTATAAGAGTCATGACTCTTTGTTATACGAAGCAATGGAAGGTAAAGAAAACCTTGTTATTCTTAATGGATAACCTCAGATAACTGCTCAATCATTCCCATTTAAGTGATAATACAGTAAAAGATAACGTTTTGATAGTGGTATATGAGATCTGACCATGGAACATAGATTCACTGTGTGGATTATTTCCACCAAGCTATTATGCACAGTGGTCATTCTTCAGAATTTGTTGTTTTGGCTTCCATTATTTTCTGAATTGTGCTCCACCTTTCTTCTAAAAACTGTGTTTATCTTCCAGAAAAATATTTAGGAAGACTCTATGCTATTGGATAGGATGATTTCAGGACTATTTTTCTACTGTTGCAGCGTTCCAATTGGTGTTATTATTAAAATAGAGGGTTTTTTTGGTGAGTGGTGTTAGCAGTGTAATTCCAGGGATTCTGTTAGAATACATTTTGGTAGCAGATTCTGTTCCCCCAATTATTGGTGTTTTAGGCATTTTAAAAAGAATTATAATTTGGTGTGCAGTTATGGCAGCCACTGTCCCAATGAGTAATTTGTTAAGGGTTACATAGTTGATGGCAGCAACCAGTGATAGATCCAGAACTAAGAGTATGTTTACATACAGCTCTTTTTAATCGTCTCCTTTTTTATTTTTTGGGTACCTCTCTGTATTCTTTGTCTCATTTTCTTTTTGATGCAATTCTTTCCCTCTTTTCCGAGCGGGAGGATTTAGTCACTGATGACAGAATTGGATTGGACTATCATGAGTTTGTATCATCTGATGTTCTGTAATGAATTCCAAGAATTAAAAAATGTGAAGTGTGATATTTTGGTTACTATATTCTCTTTTTTAGGTTTCATTATTTGCTATTGAGGTAGAGTATATAGGCTTTGATGCAAATAGTTCTTCATTTCAAAATTCCACACACACACACACACACACACACACACACACACACACACAAATATCTATATGTGTATGTGCTGCATTGGATTTTTAAAATGGCGATCACTCAGCTAAACGAACAAATTCTGCCTATATTCTTGTAATTTGAAATAATTAAAACTCACTCTTTCTGGTGAATAATATAATGATTATACTTACGAAAGTGTGTGACTTTCTATGCTTTCCATATAAATGGTCCTTTAAAGCTGTATTTTGTACTAAAACATGAATCCAAAGTTAAGTATTTATATTCAGCTTGAATAAGTTGTGTACCTGATATATAAAATTAATAACTTCTAGCACAACTTGATGGTTGAGAATGTTTTTGTAGAAATGGCCAAGAACAAAAAAACCAGGTTCCTATGGATTTCTTGTCTTGAAAAATCCCATTTTTAAATATTTATCTTGTATTTCCCGTCACTACTTTTCTATTTCTGTTGCTTAGGTGAGATCCCACTTCTGCTTATCTCAGCACATGTGGTTCACAGTAGGTTCCCTCATTTAAGACTTGATCACTTGTCAGTTTTCTAGATTTTAATTCTCATGTACTAGCTTATATCATCACTTACTGGTATATATTTCAATAAATCCGTTTTAGCCCCAGATTCATTCTTATAAACTAGGTTACTATTGATTCTCAAAAGGTGGGAGAAACTTTAAATGATTGACATGCATGATACTAGGGTATTTTGGCCAATGAATATGGGAAGGCTGTGGGAGATCACTGCAGTGATTTCTGTGGATCACTCTTTGGGATTTACTGGTCTAGCCATCTGTGAAGCTTTATCTTCTAAGGCAATGTTTCTGGTCCTAGGACCCATAGAATCCCCCAAGAGCTCAGGAGTTCTCAAAATTGAAATTATTTGCCAGCCTCTGTTGAAAAATAATGCAATGTTAAAATCCCATCAAACAATCTTGAGGAGTGGCAGGGAATGCATCAGTTTTAGATTTTAATATGGTAAATATCAATAAACACAACCCACATAAACAAAAGCTCTTTTGGGATCCTCCATAATTTTTAGAAGTGGAAAAGGGTTGTGAGAGAAAAAAGATTAAGAAATGTTGTTCTAAAATAATTTATTTTTCCTTTTAAACTGTAGCTGCCCCCTTTTTAAAGTTTTTTTATTTTTTTTAACTTAAACAAACAATACATCAGTGTGTCATCTGAGTACATATTTTGTGTCATCATATTCCTCCTTCATCATTTTCTTGCTATATTTCTATCTTACTTTTACATTTTCATTCAGTTTATTGCAACATTTTTTCCAAATTTCTTACATTTATGTTAATTCATCTTATTCCTCCTTTACCATCATTTTCCTACTGCATTTACTTTTACATCTTCATTTAGTTTATTACAACATTTTTTCCAAATTTCTTATATTTATATTAATTTTCATGCATATCTCTTCTCTATCCATTGATAAAATTGCCCCATATCCTAAAATACTCCGATTCTTCCTTTTCTTTAATTGTCAATGTTAATCTATTCATTTCTGCACATTCCAATATTTTCTTAATTACTTCTCCCGCTATAGGGATTTTTTCTGCTTTTCAATTTTGTGCTAATACAATCCTTGCTGTAGTTATAACATGTATAAACTGTAGCCCTTAAGTGGGTAAATAATTGTCCATGCAAATTAAAGCATAACAAAAGAAAGGAACAAGTAATAAGAGAGACAAATACAAAAATTAGGACAACATAACATTGAAATATTGTCTGTTTAGGCATTTCTGTTGTCTTCTTTACGTCTGTTGTTTTAATTGTTATGCATTTTAATAGCTTCCTTTAGGCTACAACTTCAAAACAGGTATGTATCTTAAATTTGAATTTCTTTTTGTTTCAATTAAAATTAAACTTTTATTACAGCCATAAGGGCAAAGTTGATGTTTTGGAATAATCTGATCTTGCCTGCAGAGTAGCATTACCAATTTTCTATATCTATTTAGTGTTATTGTAGAATTATATTATCATTTTCAACAAAAATAATCCCAAAACTATAATAACATTTATTTAAAAATTTCAGGAGTGAAACTAGATTTTATTTGGAAGCAAAAGTTCAGACAACATGGCACCAACCTCTAATAAACTTGACAGGAATTGAACAATATCAAGTGCCAGTATCAAGAATACTTCTTTCACTTTGCTTATCAGTGATTTCCTGGTATATGTAGCATTTTTGAAATGAGGAAATTACATTTGCTCTATAGATGTGACCATTCTTGCTTTCTCCACTTTGCCATGCAGATAAGAATAAAGAAATGTACTATTCTCCAGCGTGTGGGGGGAAGATCATCCATGTATGGGTAATATTCTGCTTCTCTGATTGGAGACCGAGTCAAACTTTGTTAGCCACGCCTACTCCTGCCCGGGCGCTCCCCAGTTCAACTCGGTCTTCCGATGAGTTGAGACTGAGAAATGAGACTCCCATTCTTGGATTTTTTACTTCATACCGTAAGATACCATAAGTAGTATATTTATTTATATTATTCTGAGCGAGGCTTGGCTATCGCTGATGAGTGATCTGGAGGGTTACCAGACCCTGGTAACTTTTCCTTCCGGCAAATATCTTCTTTTCAGCCGAGGCCCCTGCCGTTTTTCCATGCTTAGCGAAGGGGGCGTTGCATGCTAACAGGCAGCCCCTGGCATAGTCTGCCTCTGCAGAGAGGGGCTTGGTCCTTGCCTAGATTTATCTAGGCTGGTTGCGGCAGCGCTTAGGACATCACTTAAGTCACGGCAGGAGTGCTCATATGAGCCAGGTTGACCAACCCGCAGTATAGCGGCTGGTGTGTTAGGCGCCATTTTAGCCGCGGCAGGAAGGGCCAGCCTGCCCGATTCACGTTGAAGTGGCCGGTGCTGAAATGCCCTTTAGCCGCAACGGATACGCTCATTAAGAGCCTGGCCATCCGTTTTACGGAAGAGCGGCTAGCGCGACAGGTGCTATCATGGCCACGGCAGGAGTGCTCATGGCGAGCCAGTCTGCCTGGACTGCGGGGGAAGAGTCTTGAGCGCAAGGCGCCTTACAGCCGCAGCAGGAGCGCTCTTAAGAACAAGGCTGTCTGAATATGGTAAAGTGGCCGGCGCCTGAGATGCCCTTTAGCCGCAGCAAAAGACGCTCCTTCAGAGCTTGGCTATCCGAATTGCGGAAAAGCGGCTAACACGATTTCCTTTTATGGCCACAGCAGGAGTGTTCATGGCAAGTCTGGTTGCCCGGAATACGGAGGAAGTGACTTGAACGCAAGGCGCCTTACAGCCGCAACGGGGTAGTTCATTAAGAGCCAGGCTTCCCTACCTCTGAAGAGAGCGACGGACGCACTAGGCTCCGTTTCTCCCACAGCAGGAACAGCTCATTACGAGCCAGGCTGTCTGCCCTGCTCGAGAAAATAAGGGAGAGTTTTAGCGCCGTTTACAGCCGCAGCGGCAGAGCTCTTACAGAGCCTTATTCCCTATACTGCACTCTATACGTGGAGCGGCTAGCACGATCGGCACTGTTTTTAGACTCGGCAGGAGAGCTCATGTTTCCCAGGCTGCCTGGTTAAACTTAATGACTGGCGCGCTTGGCGCCATGTGGCTGTGTTAGGAGCGGTTTTTATGAGCTGGTCCACATGATCTACAAGTAAAGTGCAGGATTTGCATAGAGCAATCCAGACAAGTTCGCGTTATTCAAAGTTGAGGCAGAAAAGCTCTTGAGGAGCCAGGCTGCCGGGGGATGATGGCTGTGACTGCTCGAATCGTCTTCCCCTCCCCCCGTTTACACCAGGGGAGTTTTGGTCTGACCGGTTGGCCCATCAGAAGGTAAGGAGCGGGAAAGTTTGGCGGTAATGCAATAGTGGCGGGAAAATCCTCGCTTCAGACCGCTCCAAATAACGGGCAAAGGATAGGAAAATAGACGCCCGGGAAGGACCCCTGCAGTCAATCTGGTTGTATATACATTGACGGTCATACCAGAGTGCTCCTTAGACCTATGTAACTACAAGGCGCATGTGCCACATTGGCAGTGTTAGAGATTCCCACCTTCCCGCCCTTTTTTAACGGCGGGAAATTTGCTGCTTTTGCATCAGCTCCAATTAGAACTGGACGGCTAGCATGCCATATATTTATTCCCATGGTTCTCTGGCTCTAATTCATTCAGCAATCCTTCCAATCAATGCTCTACTAATTCTGTTTTTTTGACGTTTGCTCTCTGAGCAGCTTCAAGCTTTTTAATAATGATAATAATATAATAATTATAATTATTATAATTTTAATAATAATGAAGAGGATGATATTAAGAATATTTATAATCTTATTCAGGCCTAGTCTCACAGGAACGGCAGGCTCATCCTTCACACGGATTCCATATGTTCTTCCCAGGTCTGGAGGCTCTCACATATTATTTAATTCCTTTTAATTTAATAAATTTAAATTAATGAATTTAATAAATTTGATAAATTTTTCATCTAATAAATTTAAATACAATTTAAATGTATCCCAGGTCTGATAGTTTCTTGCTGGAGGATTTCACGTATTAATGGCAATTCATTGGCATTTATTTCCTCTGAGAGGTTTACCCGTTCATACCCCCTCCATCCCTTCAGGTTAAAGGGTGCTAAGTAGAAACTGCTGTTCCACAGGTTTGAAATATCCCTGATATTTATACTAACGGTGACTCCTTAGAGGTCCTTATCCCTCGTTCTTCATAATGCTCCTGCTAAGGGGTGGAGTCCACTTGGGGGTTGCTGGGTCAGATCTTCCGACCTTCTCCTATTGTTAATGATCAGGTTATTTCTGTGGCTCTTCTTCTGACCTACAACCTACCCCTCTCTTGGGGGATCTTGTGCAAGACCTAGGACTTCACTGACAGCAGTGTTTTGGGATTTCACTTCCACCCTCGCTATGGGGCAGTGATAATGTAGAGCCTCCACTGGTATATAGATATAGAGATATAGAGATAGAGATAGAGATAGATATAGATATACATTTAGATATAGATATAAAATAAAATAAATAAAATAATAAAATAAAATAAATTAAAATAAAATAAAATAAAATAAATAAATAAATAAATAAATTTTTTAAAAAAAGAACATCATCTAGATATCTTTGGTGTCAGTAGGTCCTTGGTTCAGCGGTTCAGGATTAACGAGCCTGTTCTGGACCCGGCTCTCTCCTCGAGAGTCTCCTCTACCCCACCCAGGGGACGAGGACTGCTATCCATGGTAGTAAACCCCACCACAGAGCTATGTTAGCGGAGTTGCTCTTTAGTTCCTGGTACCAGCGCAGGTCCTGGGGATTCTCCATGGCCTTGGACGATTATCCAGAAGTTTCTTACCGTTGCCCTCCCTGAGGACAGCTAATGGTTTAGAGGTTAATATAATTGCTGTTTCTTTCAGTACGTCACTACAGATCCAGATTGCTTCTCCTATGACTCACATGCTCCATGTGGTTGTTTCAGGTACAGGCCCTATCATTTGGGCGGCAAAGGTAATTCCCTTTTCCCTTCACAGATTCCTTCCTGGAAAGCACTTGGAACCTTCCAGAGGGGGTCTCTTACTTCTTCTGGTGGATTTATCTATTCGCAGATTTGTAGCTATTTTGGGTCGCATTCCATCTGGATTCCTTCCCTGTACAGAGTGGTTCCTGGACGATTCCCTGGGTAGGGCATTCTATGACTGCCCACGTATCCTTCTGGTCCTGACCACCGGGGAGTGTTCCTTGGAGAATGTCGTTCACGTTTGTGTAGTAGCTGGTTTAGTGAAATCACATCCCAGGTGGTGCAAGGCAACGGTCTAGATCACATCTTATTCCTTGCCTGTCCTTTTTCTCCATCTTGGAATCCAAGCAGGTGTCAGTGCCAGTTCACTAGCGAAGGACCATTGTCTGTCTGAGGATATCCAGGGTTCGATTGGAGGCAGGATCTCCACAGGCCTCACTAGGAGGCTTGTATAGACGGCTCGGTGGCTGAGGCATGGTGCTGGTTGATCGGTAAGACTGGTGTCTTGGAGGATTCCTCTTTCTTGTATAGGTTTCCTACGTGAGTTGCAACAAGAATAGGACAGGAGTCACAGCCTTCGGTCTTCAGAGACGACTAACCTATAAAATAAAAGACCAGGTCTGTTGTTTTCGATCCCAACTTTTGGTGCTATCACATGTGGTTGCGTTGGTTCCCAGAAGGGTTTTCCCCTTTCAGTTTTCCCTATCAACTAGGGATCCATTCAGTCAATTGGTAGTTGGTCATGGATTGACTTCCTTCAGGGTTCTAATTTCGGTAACCTCCAGCTTAGGTTCCGCTTCAATTGTCATCCCAGATATCGGAGGGTTATGATCCATCCGGGTCCCATAGGAGTTGGGGGACATATGGTTTTGGCCTTTCAGGCTGGAGGGTTGACAGCTCTGAACCTAAGACTGGGGACATTGCAGTATTCAGGTCTTGGGAGCTTCTGACAGACTGCTATGTTCAATCAGAGTTTCTGAGTTACTTCCTGAGGTATTCCACTTCAGGTTTTCCTGCTGGTTTCCTTTGATTAACATGACACCAGGGCTCCTTAGGCTGGCATGAGGATCTTATGACCTAGGTCCAAGTAGGTATAGTAACCCAGTCCATGGGAAACCATACCTGTTCAAAAGCTGGGACTTGTCCCTTCCCCAGCGTCATTTCATCCAAGATAACGCAGGAATCCATTCACGAATCCTTCCTCGTCTCTCAGATCTTCGGCCTCTTGGGTGGCCTGCTACAGGTCTTCCAGACAAACGCCAGAAGCCGCAACCTCCAAAGAGATTTACAAAATGGTTTAGGATGCAGAGACGCAGCTACTTGTAGCTTCTGACAAGACCTCAGAGGATGGTGCTGTTCTGTTTTGTGCTTTGTGGGAGGGGCCACTCATCTCTTGGTCCTGTTCCCAAGTTGTCCTTCCTGTTTGAGTTGCTCGTGCATTCTGACATCTTTCCTTCTGGATGCACCTGGACCAGGTTCCTCCGGTTCCTCTGCCTCAGGGCACCGGTTTTCTGGAGATTTTGTTGTCCGTACTTGGCTTCTCAAGGGCCCTGGTCTCGTCTCAGCCTCATCACTGTCCTAATCCGTTGCTGGTTCCGTAGGCTGCTGGGGGAACCCCGCAGCGAGATCTGGATTTTTTTTGGTCCCGAGGGCTTCACACAGCAAGGAATTTCCAGGTTGGTTCAGGTCTGCCTTGACTGACTAGGTAAGGTGTTATCCTACCTTCCTGAGGACTCTTTTCTGGTTGTTCTTCAGGAATCTTCCTTTGTTCCCAGTTGGTTATTTATCTCAGGTTTGTTTCTTTTACCCATAGACCAAGGACTCGGAACTCCTGTTCCAACCTCTTTGGGAACAGATAGGTCAGGACCCTTTGGATCATACAATGTCTTCAGGCCCTCGGGAAGACCGAAGGGGCTATGGTAGTAGTGACTCGACGGTTGGTGGTTTTAAGTCGACCGGCAGATTTTGTCGTAGCTGACGGCTCTTCGGGGGGCTAGTCCGAGGATTCTATATCACATAGAGGTGTCTGGTTTTTTCCCTTTTTTTCCAATGGGCTATGTCTCAAGTTAGTGTCCTTCGGTGTCTTTGGTCAAGGTACGTTTATTTCTCCTTCTTATCCGACATTTCATCTGATTGGTCCTGGACGTATCAGATTTTCCCTATACTGTTTGACCATCCTTTCCCTGTGGAAAGGACGGAGTTCTTCTCTTTTCGGATTCCTTTTGGAAGCACCTCAGGGTCCTTTCTCCAGGGGAGTTTGGTCTCTGAGTGGTCCTTCAATCGCTGGAAGGATTACTGTTTCCAGGTGATCCGGGATTCCGGAAATTCTTCTGAGGCGCAACCATGCGGCGGCGTAACGATACCTGGTCTGGCAAGTAGGCCGGCAAAATGGTTTGGTTGCCCTTTTTTCCTGCTTCTCGCATTTGCGGGTGGGAGGACTGCATTTCATCTGCGGCGACAGACGGGTGAAGAAATTCGGACCAGACGGCTTCCCTCCCTTATGGCTACCATGCTTTGGTATGTGCCTGAATTTATACCCTCTGTTCGGCCCCACTTTTAATGCAGCTTCCCACATTGATTTTACTTGTCAGAAGATAACTGGGAAGGTACATACGACCATGGGGATACTGTGATGGGCTTAGGACCAAGGACTGGTTGTCAGTCACTTTTTCAGTCTTGTTGGACTGAAGGATGCTTATTAAGGATGCTTAATATTAGAAAATAAAATGCCCTATTCAGAATATCACAGCTGAAAAAGAAATATATGTGCATGGTATCAAAACAGAGCCAGAGATCAGGAGAAAACAAATTTCTAACTTTTGTATATAAATAAATAAATAAAAATAGCTAACAAATATAAAGCATCTGTACGGTTTTATAAGAAATTATCGCACGTATCCTTTTGAACTAGATTAACATATAGTAATCATTTATGCAAGAAATTAACATAACCATTTTATATTTATCTTTTAAAATAATAAAAAAGTATTAAAAATAGATTTGGAAACATTATTCATACAGAGAATTGAAACTGACAGCACTATGTATTCAAAACTGTCCTTGAATCTTTTAATTTACGCATAGACAACTATCTAAGCCTCATCTAAAGAATAAAATTAGAAGGAAATGATGATATTGCTGTAAAAACAACAATTAATCATTGTGTTCTATTCCATTTCCCAAGGACTTGGTGACAGATTAAATTTCAGATTATGATAATGGATAACGGGTGGGCAACAATTACTTTAGTGAAGCAGCAAAGGTGACAGAGATAGAAAATGATACAGAACATTGAATCATAAAAGGGGTTCCTTTAGAGATCAGATGTGATTAAATGTGTCAAGGCAACATATTCACAACACAAATATAATGCTCTGCTCTAATTTTACCTTTTTCATGAATGTGATTGTTTAACCTGGTTTGCTGCCAATCCCATAGTGGCTATAGTAGTCACATGCTATGATTACAAGATTGAGAAATACAATGGGTTTCAATTTCTTAGATAGGTAATATAATTAGTATTTATACTTTAACATTATTGAAAGAGTATAGACAACGGCCTTGGAAGGAGACAGATGATCCATGCAATGATCAGAAAAACAAGACTGTAGCCCAGACCAAGAGATTGGTATATGATAATCACTTAGACAGCTATCCCGTACCAATCCACATGAAAATAAAAGAAGGGAATCCAAGTCAGACTTGCAAGATTCTGTTACTATAGTGTTAAGTCTACACAGTATCTGTTTCTTGTTCTGGTTTATCTTATACAAGTAGTCCTCAATTTACAAACATAATGCAACCTATCACAGTTGTAAATTGTGACTGTCATAAAATGAATGCTGCAGTCATTAAGTGAACCAATGGTTTGCTATTGGTGCAGTTTTTCTGAAAACTAGAAGTAACTTAGTTTTAGGCAAAAGTGTTGTAAAACATGGGATGTTGCAAATGGCTGTAAATGCAGCTTGGTTGCTGAGTGCCCAAAATTTAGTCATGTGACTATGAGGGAGGCATAACCAGAATCAAATCCAGGTCATATAATGTAGGTCCATTATAATTTCAGTCGCTAAGCAACCAGTCGCAAGTCAAGAACTACTTGTAAGCTGACAAAGTTAGCTGAGTTCCACTTAAATTTGTATAAAATAAGTTATACTTCTAATTATTATTGATGAAACATTATATATAGCTTTTAAGTAAACTCAAAATTGACAATTCTGCTTTCACACAAATATTAACAATAACTTTATTAACTGGATAGTTCCTGTTTCAGTTCCTGTTTTATTTACCATCTACTTAATGTGGATTGTGCTGTTAAACTAAATTCAGTAAATATATTCATAGATATTCAGTGAAGTGTGAATAATGAAATAAAAGGATGGAAAAGGAAATCCAACTAAATCCAATGTCATTCACTATACTTTCCTGTATATTTTTATCCTTGTTTTCACTCCATCTGTATCCCACTTCATATATTGCTTTTTGTTCCTTATGGTTCTTACCTTTCTCTTTTCAGGATCTCATATTTTCCATGAAAACATGATCTTCCCCTTCCTGTCAGCCTCTTTACTGTTCTTCTGTATTTGTTCTGCATTTTAATCTCAGTCATTCTCTCATCATGATTAAATCATCTCAACAATATTTATTTCTTACTGCTACTCAGTACATTGATTTTGGATCTTCTCTGCCTGTGTTTTATTGCATATACTTCTTAAATTACCTGTTTTGATTACGTTCAACTTACGTTTATGTTTTTCTTGACATGCTCATCTCTCAGTTTCATATAACAAAGTTATGTGACAGAAAGACATTTTTCCTGAATTTGACAAACATTCCTTTATTTGTCCTTTATCATTTTCGTATCTTAAAATTTTGCTCACAATTTTCCCATTCAGTATTGTACCAATTGGATGCAATGCAAATTCATTACATGCTTTCATTCTTCATGATATAAAATTTTTCAGTGAATGGAGGATAATTTATCTTTAATGCACTATTTTTCAGATTCATACTCCCTGTTATATCAGACACAAAAGTTCCAAGCCAAAATCACAAAAATTCCAAGCCAAAAGCACAACATTAGCAGCATAAAAAAGCATAGATTCACATCCCCAAACAATACTTCCCAACAATGCAGGCTTTATATCTATCATATAGTGTTATTGCTGTATTTTATACTTAATTTTCATGTTTGTACAAACATTCCAGAATACCGTTCTGTTTCAGGACTTCTTAAATTTGGCTCATTGTGAGTCTTGTATTCTAGCTGCCAGACCTGCCCCAAAACAATCATTTAGGAAAGCAGATTCTCAAGTCCAAATGATTGAAGTGAAAATAACTTTTACTAAAGATGTTGGTTACAGGAAGGTGAGGTGGAACCTGAAGTTCCTGCTCACTGATACAAAGAACCAAACCCATCATTTCCCATTCCTCCCCCCAGTGCCTGGTCTGTTGCCACCGAATCCACCAAAATGTGGGAAACTCTGGATTGTTTAGGCTGCTGGAATTTCAGGACAGGCAGCTTTGAAGATACCTAGCGTAACCAGTAAAGATAGCTCTGGTCGTCTTCACATGTCAGCTCCCCCTTCCCAGTTCCCATCATTAGATACACAGGTGTGGGTGGCCCCAAATGCCTTCCCCCTTCCCTTCCCCTTTGATGGCAGGATGCCAGCAATCAAAAAAGTTCCCTTCCCAAACTTTGGTCACTAGCCACAGTCATCCCAGTCTTCAAAAAAGGAGATCCCAGCCTAGTTGAAAATTACAGACCAATCTCTCTATGTTGCATCACCTGCAAAGTCATGGAATCTATCATCAACCAATCCATTACCCTCCACCTAGAAACAAACAACCTACTCTCTAATAAAGAATTTGGTTTCAGAAAAAAATTATCATGTAATTTACAACTTCTACACTGCAAAAACATATGGACTACAAATCTTGATCAAGGCAAAACAATAGATGCAATTTACATAGACTTCTGTAAAGCTTTTGACTCAGTAGTACACGATAAACGTCTTCTAAAACTAAAATCCTACAGCATCTCAGGACCCCTCCACAATTGGATAACAGCTTTCCTGTCAAACAGACAACAAGTGGTCAAAATTGGTAATGCTCTATCAAATCCTGTTCCTGTCAAAAGTGGCGTTCCACAAGGCAGCATTCTTGGACCAGCACTCTTCCATATTATACATTAATGATCTCTGTGACCATATTACAAGTAATTGTGTTCTCTTTGCTGACGATGTCAAACTATTTAACACCACCAACAATACAGCTACCCTTCAAAAAGACCTTGACTTTGTATCTGAATGGTCTAAAACTTAGCAACTCCAAATCTCAACCAGCAAATGCTCAGTCTTACATATTGGAAAAAAGAACCTAAACACTAAGTACAAGCTTGATGGACATTACCTTACAGATGACCCCCACCCTGTTAAAGACCTTGGAGTTTTCATATCAAATGATCTAAGTGCCAAAGCCCACTGCAACTACATCGCAAAAAAGGCTTTAAGAGTTGTAAACCTAATCTTGCGTAGCTTCTTCTCCAAAAATACTACACTACTTACCAGAGCATATAAAACATTTGCTAGACCAATTCTTGAATACAGCTCACCTGTCTGGAACCCATACCACATTTCTGACATCAATACAATTGAACGTGTCCAGAAATAATTTACAAGAAGAGTTCTCCACTCCTCTGAATACAACAAAATACCTTATACCATCAGACTTGAAATCCTGGGTTTAGAAAATTTAGAACTCCGCCGCCTTCGACATGACCTGAGCTTAACTCATAGAACAATCAATTACAATGTCCTTCCTGTTGAAGACTACTTCAGCTTCAATTGCAAGAATACACGAGCACACAATAGATTTAAGGTTAATGTGAACCGCTCCAATCTTGATTGCAGAAAATATGACTTCAGTAACAGAGTTGTTAATACTTGGAATATACTACCTGACTCTGTGGTCTCTTCCCAAAATCCCCAAAGCTTCACTCAAAAACTGTCTACTATTGACCTCACCCCATTTCTGAGAGGTCTGTAAGGGGCGTGCATAAGAGCACAAGCGTGCCTACCGTTCCTGTCCTATTGTTTCCTTTCATTATATCCAATTAATATAGTTATTACATACTCATGCTTATATATATGCTCATATATAGTATAGTAATTTCATGCTGATGCTTATATATACTGTGTGACAAAATAAATAAATAAATAAAAATCCAGGTACTCTGAACAAACTAATTCTTCTTTGTCAAATTCACTGACAAGAGCCAAAAACAATTTTCAAACACTCAACTTGGCACCACTTTTAGGTTTTCACTCAGCCAAAGACTCTAAGATGCATGGAATTGCAAGACAGGAATCTTTATTACTAATTAAAATAGAGACACTCAGAAGAATTGATTTTTCCCTGTCAACATTAAGGTGCAACTTCTCCTTAAGCCCAGCTGCAGTTTAATTGTGGTACTGTTTCTCAACCTACCATGGCATTGTGTGCTTGCCAAATAGAATTTTTTTATATTTCTTCTCTTCTGACAGATTAGGCACCAAATGACACTAATTTAATCAAACCAACAAGAGTTATTGTTTTTATTAAATTTATTTGCCACACATCTCGGTGCTCGAGGTGACTCTGGGTGGCTAATCACAGATCTGTGAGTGGAAGTAATCACAGTTCTGTAAAAAGTTAAAGCAATTGCACTGAAACATTCCATATCACAAGAAGGAAATGTGATCAGATATTCTTAACAATAAAATGGCACAAAAAGAACTGAGGGGCTCCAGTTGTAGCAATATGTCAGAGGTAGAACCTCAATAGAATAGAAGAGAATAGCAGGCCCTTGGTCAGGACTCAGAGGAGCAATATCTGGTAAGTTAAGTCTGACTGCACAAAGATTGGGAAGTCTAGTTTTACTAGTTTAGCATAACCCTCTATGTTGACTCCAAGATGGCACTGCTGAAGGCTGACTCAGTGAAAGGCTCTCTAATGGTTTCTTTATTTCTAATTATTCTCTGTGACTCACTACAGATTTCTTACTCAAGAGACCATCTGCTAAAAATTAAGCAACGTTTCTTTAAGGATCAGCTCTCTGGGATCTTAACCCCCACCTTACAAATGCGGAGGAGATTCTAACACAAGAAGAAGCAATTTCCCTGGAGCCATGGATTACCAATATAACCAAATGGAAGAAGCGAAAAAAGAGAGGTAAACGGGCTGGGATTTTAAACAGATTAAGGAATAGAAGAAATAAAACTCTTCTGCCTTCAATTTTCCTAACCAATGTACATTCACTTGCTAATAAGATGGATGAAATACTCCTCTTAAACAGATACCCTTCTGATTTTCACAATTCAGCAGTCCTATGTTTCTCTGAAACCTTGTTAAATGAATCAATTGAAGATAGCAGCCTGCATATCCCAGGGTTTCAGATTGAACAATCAGACAGAATTACAGAAGCATCTGGTAAAAAGAAGGGAGGAGGGTTATGCTTATATATTAACAACAGCTGGTCTCAGGATATAACTATAATATACAAATTCTGTGATGAAAACTTAAAGACATTAATTATCAACTGCAAACCATACTATTCACCTTGTGAATTTTCCTCATTTCTTCTAATTGCTATTTTTGTCCCACCACAAGTCTGTGTAAACAAGGCATTATGAACTCTAGCTGACCAAATTATGGAGGCTGAAGTCGAATACCCCGATTCATTGGCCATTATTTTGGGAGATCTAAACAAGGCAAACTTAAGGAAAGAGCTACCAAAATACTTTTAGCATGTCAATTGTCCCACTAGAGGCAAGAATACTTTAGACCATTGCTACACAACACTAAAAGATGCTTATCGGTCTTTACCACGAGCAGCTGTAGGACACTCTGATCATTGCATGATTCACCTTGTACCTGCTTACAGGAAAAGACTTAAAACCACAAAACCAACAATTAAATCAATGAAGACCTGGACTGAAGAGGCAAAATTTAACCTACAGGCTTGCTTTGATTGCACTGATTGGAATATTTTTGAAAATACCTCTGCAGACCTGGATGAATTCACAGATACTGTAACATCATGTCAGCTTTTGTGAAGACCTATGTGTACCAACAAGGAACTTGCGAATATACAGCAAAAACAAACCTTGGTTCACAGCTAAACTTAAGCAGCTTCGTCGTTCCAAAGAGGAAGCCTACAGAAAAGGTGATAAAATGCTGTACAATCAGGCCAGAAATGTATTAACAAGGTAGATCAGAGCAGCAAAAAGAGGTTACTCTGAAAAGCTAAAGAATCATTTCTCAACAAATAAACTAGCAAACGTGGAAAACTCTTAAAAATATCACCGGCTATGGCAAACCTCCTTTCCAGGCTGAAGGAAATCAACAACTGGCAGATGACGTGAACGAGTTTTACTGCAGGTTTGAAAGGAAACTACAGCTACCTATCTCCACAACTCCCATCTCAGACACCAACAACAACAGCTAAGCCTCCTACAACTGACCCTACCCTTTTGGTTCACAACCCTTAGTGATCACAGAAAAGGAAGTGCAAGATCTATTTCACAGACAAAAGCCAGGAAAAGCTCCAGGCCCAGACAAGATAACTCCTTCTTGCTTAAAAGTCTGTGCTGACCAATTGGCCCCCATCTTCACCCGTATCTTCAATAAATCACTAGAGATGTGCTATGTTCCTTCTTGCTTCAAATGCTCTACTATCATCCCAGTGCCGAAGAATCCCACCATCAAGGAACTGAATGACTACAGACCAGTTGCTCTAACTTCTGTAGTCATGAAAACCTTTGAAAGGCTAGTGCTGTCCCACTTGAAAACCATCACGGATCCACTGTTAGACCCCTTGCAATTTGCATACCGAGCAAATAGATCAACAGATGATGCTGTTAATATGGCTCTGCACTACATCCTACTACATCTTGAATCTCCAAAGACCTATGCAAGGGTCCTCTTCGTAGACTTTAGTTCAGCATTTAATACCATCATTCCAGACATTCTTCTAACTAAGCTAAACCAGCTACAGGTACCTGAACAGACTTGTAAGTGGATCACAAGCTTCCTAACAAACAGGAAGCAGCAGGTGAAGCTAAGCAGAATCAGATCAAATATCTGTACAATTAGCACAGGGCCCCCCAAGGCTGTGAGCTCTCCCCACTTCTCTTCTCTCCGTATACCAATGACTGTATCTTCAATGATCCATCTGTCAAACTACTGAAGTTCGCAGATGACTCAACAGTGATCGGTCTCATTCGAGACAATGATGAATCTGCATACAGACCGGAGGTTTAACCCACTAGCCTCATGGTGCGACTAGAACAATCTGGAACTGAACACACTCAGAACTGTAGAAATGGTGGTAGACTTTAAGAGAAACCCTTCCATACTTCCACCTCTCACAATACTAGACAACACAGTATCAACAGTAGAAACCTTCGAATTTCTAGGTTCTATCATATCGCAAGATCTAAAATGGACAGCTAACATCAAAAACATCATCAAAAAAGGACAACAAAGAATGTTCTTTCTGTGCCAATTCAGGAAGCTCAAACTGCCCAAGGAGCTGCTGATTCAGTTCTAAAGAGGAATTATTGAGTCTGTCATCTGCACCTCTATAACTGTCTGGTTTGGTTCTACAACCCAACAAGACAGAGACAGACTTCAGAGGATAATTAGAACTGCAGAAAAAACAGCCTGCCTTCCATTGAGGACCTGTATACCGCATGAATCAAAAAGAGGGATGTGAAAATATTTACAGATGCCTCCCATCCTGGACATAAATTGTTTCAACTCCTATCCTCAAAACGACGCTATAGAACACTGCACACCAGAACAACTAGATACAAGAACAGTTTTTTTAGCCATCACTCTGCTAAACAAATAATTCCCTCAACACTGTCAAACTATTTACTAAATCGGCACTACTATTAAACTTCCCATCGTTCCTATCACCCATCTCCTTCCACTTATGACTGTAACTTTGTTGCTGGTATCCTTACGATTTATACTGATATTGTTTCCTGATTGCTTATTTGTAGCCTATGACTATCATTAAGTGTTGTATCATTAAGTGTTAAATTTGTACCCTATGACTATCATTAAGTGTTGTAAGTGCTGTACTTTGATGAAGGTATCTTTTCTTTTATGTACATTGAGAGCATACACGCCAAGACAAATTCCTTATGTGTCCAATCACACTTGGCCAATAAAATATTCTATTTTGGAATATTCAATCTCAAACAGACCTTCCTACTGAAGTTTCTTCAGAATTGCATGTAGAAAAAACTAATTTCACTTCAAAGGATATTTTTTTTGATTGGCCTGAACACCCAGAGTTTTACCAAAAGTGATAATGCCCTTGTTGAACACTTTGAAGATTATTTGTTTATATTTATCTGAAAGATATACTCATTATAATGACTTTTATATTGAAAGCCATGAGTAGCCCCTGCTTGGCACTTCAATGTTACCTATAGTATAGTTTCATTGTAAATTTTGCCAAGAATATGAATATGCTCTTGAAACAGATCCTGTGCCTGGGAGTTACCAAAGTTACAGAAGAAAGGATTTTTTTCCCTATCTCAAGAAACAAACCTTCAAGCTTCAAGATACAGTGAATGATAGCTTAGCATTCAGGAGGCTAGCCCTCATGATACTAGCAAGATTACATGGGATCTTTATCATATTTCAGCCTGACCTAACTACATCTGAATATTCAGCTCCTTGTTCTGGGATTGGTTTATTTGGCAAATGTTGATGCTTTATTGCACACAAAATGAAGCGATCTATTTATTGGGATGTATTGCAACTGAATCATGTACTCCATGTCTTTAATTTCAATGCTTTTTTCTTTCACCTTTCTGAATTAACAAGTCTTTTTGTTGCTTTTTAGAGTGTGATTGGTGGCATATAAATGTAATAAACAAATTATTTTTGCCTTCTCCTTCTGACTTATAAAAGGCACCTGAGACTTGTTGCCAAAACAATCTGAGAACTTTTTAAAAAAATTTCATCAAGCATGTATTAGGTAACAGATATAGGTATAAACATGATTATAAATACATGAAATGGATACGAATAAAAGGGAACATTAGGACAGGGACCGTAGGCCCGCTGGTGCGCTTATTCACATCCCTTACAGACTGCTTAGGAATGGGGTGAGGTCGACAGTAGACAGTCTAAGGTTAAAGTTTTGGGGGTTTGGGGAAGAAACCACAGAGTCAGGTAGTGTATTCCAGGCATTGACCACTCTGTTACTGAAGTCATATTTTCTGCAGTCAGGCTTGGAGCAGTTTACTTAAGTTTGTATCTATTGTGTGCTCGTGTATTGTTATAATTGAAGCTGAAGTGGTCATTGGCAGATAGGACATTGTAGCAGATAATTTTATGTACTGTCTTAGGTTGGTGAAAGCGGCAAAGTTCTAAGTTGTCTAAGCCCAAAATTTCAAATCTGGTGGCATAAGGTATTCTGTTGCGAGCAGAGGAGTGGAGGACTCTTCTTGTGAAATATCTCTGGACTCGTTCAATTGTATTAATGTCCAATATTCAGTGCGGGTTCCAGACAGATGACCTGTATTCAAGAATTGGTCTAGCAACAGTTTTGTATGCCCTAGTTTGCAGTACAATATTACTGAAGAGGAAGCTACAAAAGATTAGGTTAACAACTCTTAATGCCTTTTTGGCAATGCTGTTACAGTGAGCTCTGGCACTTAGATCATTAGAAATGAGTACTCCAAGGTCCTTGACAGAGTGGGGGTCATCTATGAGGTCGTATCCGCCCAGCTTGAATTTTGTGTTCTGATTATTTTTTTTTGCCAATGTGTAAGACAGAGAATTTGTTGGTTGAGATTTGGAGTTGCCAAATGTTTGACTATTCTGACACATAGTCAAGATCTCTTTATAGGGTAGCAGCATTGTCGGTGGTGTTGAATAATTTTACATCATCAGCGAAAAGAAAGCAGTTGCTTATAATATGATCGCAAAGGTCATTTATGTAAAGTATAAAGAGTGTGGGTCCTAAAACACTGCCTTGGAGAACACTGCTGTTAACAGATGCAGGGTTTGATAGGGCGTTCCCTATTTTGACTACTTGTTTCCTATTCAGTAGGAACCCAGCTATCTACTTAATGCAGGGATCCGGAAATGCCATAAGATTTTAGTTTTAGAAATAGTTTGTCATGTACCACTGAATCAAAGGCTTTACAGAAGTCCATGTAAATTGCTTTACCCTGGTCAAGTTGTGAAGTCCAAATGTTTTCTGAAGCCAAATTGCTTGTTAGAGAGTATGTTGTTTATCTATAAGTAGAGGGTAATGGACTGTTTTGTGATTGATTCCATGACTTTGCAGGTAATGCAACATAATGAGATCGGTTTGTAATTTTCAATTAGGCTGGGGTCATTCTTTTTGAAGATAGGGATGACTGTGGCTATTGACCATAGGTTAGGCAAGGACCTGGTTCTGAAAGATATTTCGTAGATTATACTTAGCAGTTCTGCTATTGTAGTTGAGAGCTTTTTTAAGAAGTAGACACATAATCCATCAGGGCCAATAGATAGAGATGGTTTAAGGTTGTGTAGTGCCTTTTCAATGGTATCTTCTGTAAAATTGACATGTAAGTAGATCATTGTAATTAGTTGTGGTACAATTGGGAAATGTGGGGCATGAGCTGTTGCTGTTTACAAAGACTGAACCGAAGAACGTGTTGAAGAGGTTGGCCTTAACGGTTTCATCATTACAGTCTTTTCCGCTTGGCCCTTTTAGTGGTGGGATGGATCTTGAGTCTTTAAGTTTGTTGTTTACAAAATTATAGAAGGCACGGGTGGATTTCGTGCGTAGTAGATTTTCCTCTTGTTTGCTATGGTAACTGATGCATTCAGGCTTTATCAGTCTGCATTAGGTTTTGTAGTGACTTTTGAAATTAGTTACCATGTTTCCCCAAAAATAAGACCCTGTATTATGTTTTTTTGAACCCTGAAATAAGCGCTTGGCCTTATTTTCGGGGCGGTCTTATTATTTTGGGGTGTGTGGAGCAAGACGGGGCTCCTCTTGTCATTTTACCTGATTTCCAGCTCTGTCTCCCTAATCCTAACCAGAGGAAATGGCGGGGACTGGCTGCGCATGGATTTCAATATTTTTGAGGAGGGTTTATTTGGGGGGGGTGTTATTTTTTTGGGGGGGCTTATTTTAGCACATGTGCTCAAAAGCCTGATTGGGCTTATTATCTGGAGAGGTCTTATTTTCAGGGAACCTAGAGAAAAAACCTGGCAGAAGCTTAGACAATGATCTTAAAGTTTCAGATACTTCAATATTCTTTAGAGATCTAGACAGCTGGTAGCCTTTTTATTTCTTATAAAAAAAGAAACATGGAGAAATACATTATACAATACACAGACAGCAAATAGTAAAAATACAATGTTTTGCCACATTTAACAAGCACAAAACAGCTCTACTTCAGTATCACAACCCATTTGGTCAGAATGGCATCTATAATTATATATTTTTTAATATATAACGTAATTTTAATATAAGGGTATTGCACCCTATTAAACTAGAGGTTCCCTGAAAATATGTACCAGTTGACTAAAATCAAAGCTTTATTCATTTTATTAAGCAAAACTATTTCCTGGCATTCACACATATGGGCAGTCTTACTTAAATTCATACCACCAGGCTGGCCAAGCATTGGTGAAGGGTGATGGGAGCCGTTTGATACACATACGGAAGTAATGTATCTTCTTGGTCTCTGCTGGTGTTGTGACCCAGAACCAAGTAGGTAGCAACAAACTCAGTCCGTGATAAAATAAACTTTATTTGAACAGCTGCAAATTATTATTATTATTATTATTATTTATCAAACTTCTATACCGCCCTTCTCCCGAAGGACTCAGGGCGGTGTACAGCCTTCATTTAAAACAATTAATATACATATTAAAATAACCATTAAAAAACTTATTCAATAAAAGGCCAAATTAAAACCGTCGATTGACCATAAAAATACCCAATAAAATTACCATTAAAAGTTTAAAATTTAAATTTAGAATTTAAAAAGTCAGGCCAGTCCTGCTTGTATAAATAAATAAGTTTTCAGTTCCCGGCGGAAGGTCCGAGGGTCAGGCAATTGGCGTAAACCGGGGGGAAGTTCGTTCCAGAGAGTAGGTGCTCCCACAGAAGGACCTTCCCTGGGGCCGCCAGCCGACACTGCTTGGCGGACGGCACCCTGAAGACCCTCTCTGTGAGGCGTGCGGGTCGGTGGGAGGCATGTGGAAACAGCAGGCGGTCCCGTAAGTACCGGGCCCTAAGCCATGGGCGCTTTGAAGGTGGTAACCAAAACCTTGAAGCGCACCGGAAGACCACAGGTAGCCAGTGCAGACTGCGCGGGAGTGGTGTTACCGGGAGCAGCGGTGCTCCCTCAATCACCAGCGCAGCTGCATTCTGGACTAACTGCAGTCTCCGGTACACTTCAAAGGTAGCCCCATGTAGAGAGCATTGCAATAATCCAGTCGAGAAGTGACGAGAGCATGAGTGACCGTGCATAAGGCATCCCGGTCAAGAAAGGGGCGCAACTGGCGGACCAGGCGGACCTGGTAAAAAGCTCTCCTGGAGACGGCCGTCAAGTGATCTTCAAACGACAGCCGTTCATCCAGGAGAACGCCCAAGTTGCGCACCCTTTCCGTTGGGGCCAGTGACTCGCCCCCAACAGTCAGCCGCGGTTGCAGCTGACTGTACCGGGATGCCAGCATCCACAGCCACTCCGTCTTGGATGGATTGAGTCTGAGTCTGTTTCTCCCCATCCAGACCATATCCAAATAATAATGAAATTATTTCATTCCCAGCATCGTTCAACTCAAAGGAAAACGAAGGCCTCTCAAACACAAATTCTTCAGTTATCACAAACCTGAGTGTCAGTTTTGGAAGGTAGTTTTCTTTTTGTTTCTTAACTGCCACATATTTTAGCTGGGGAAGTTGAGAGCGGGTTGTTGGAGCGGTAGAAAGTTAGTCATAACAACATACCGTATTCAAGGACTTTTGCCTGCGTCTGATGTAGACTGCCTGAAGACTGTATCCAATTGCGTGTGAAGAGTTGATTGGAGAACGTGATGAACTTGTGGGTGTGGGGCAGAGCTGTGAACTGTCAACTGGGTGTGGAAAACCTGGAAGCCTTCAGTTTCGGGTTTTCCCAGCTGTGCCAACATGACATCTCTAATAAATTGGAACTTTGAGGAACCTCAAGTCTCAGAGCTTTATTTCGTTGGGGGTGTTCCTTGGAACTCTGACATTAACCCGAAACTGACACTGAGTCCAATTAGGCAAACTGCCAAAGGCCCTTCCTGATAAATGTCCAGAAGTCACCAAAACACGAAGCAGAGGACACAGCTACTACGTTGTTTTCCGGCAAGCTGAAACACCGGTGCTGGTCTGTTATTAAGCCTTATGGGAGGGGCCAATAATCTCTTGGCCCTACTCCCGAGTTGTCCTTTCTGCTTGAGCTGCTCTTGCCTTTTGGCAGCTCTCCTCATGCATGCATTAGGAACAGGCTTCTCCAGTTCCTCTTCCTCACTATTATCAGGCTCTGGAGGTTCTGGAGTCCGCACCTCACTTCCCGATGGCCCTGGCCTCACCTCAGCCTCATTGCTGTCTGACTCCTTTGCCAGTACCGTAGGCTGCTGACGGACCACAACAGCTGAGTAACTTGTTGTTACATAAATTAAAAGTTACTTCACAGTTTATGAGAATTAACACCATCCATCTCATACTCTGTTGTTATAATGAGGCCCTTGAGTTGTTGCATACACTTTCTTTTTGGTTTCCTGCCTGTCCCCTGCTTCCTCCCGGTACATGTTGGCTCTGCTTTGAGCTTATGGCTAACAGAAAAATAACAGAAAAATGGCTCTGTTTTTGCTTTGTAACAAAGGTCACACTGATAGATTTATTGTATGTTACCTTTTTCCTATATGCAGAAGCGCATTCCAGAGACAATGTCTGCTACTGCTTATTGCTTCAAGGTGAAAATCTTAGTTTTGCTTCTTTTAATATCATTAAAAGTTCTGTTTTAAGTAAACCAGAAGTGCATTTAGTTTGGAAGTACATATAAATTTCTACAGTTGTACAAAGAAAAATCAAATATGGAAACAGATGACGTTTCATTTAAACTCACTTAACTCAGTACAGTATTGCTGCACAGCATTTACTCTGAAGAACCTAATTTATGTGAGATCCTGCAATTTTTGCTTCTAATTGCTATTGATTTCTTTGATCTCTAATTCTGATTATATAATTGAATCTTTAAGCTGGATAGATAAATATGTCTTACTTGGTTCTGTTTTGGATTAATTTGTATGTTTCTCATGAAACCAATTATTTTGATTAATCTTATTAAAAATAAAATCAATCTCATGAAATTTCCATTCTACTAATATGTATTCTGTTCTTGGTTGCAATAGTGGATAAGTTGTCTAAAGAGTATCTTCAGGGCTATCCAACTTTAAATTATTTTGGTTGGGTCCTGAGACAATGTGAACTGTACTGTATGCAGTTCAGGTAGTTCTTCACACACAAGATTGTTTGGCTTGTGCCAGACTTGATGTCACTCTGGAAAACGCCACACTTACATGTTTTATTGTTCCAGCACTGCTGTCATCTATCTGAATCAATTGTGTTGCTTATCCCCTGACAAACACTATTTGTACATTATAGCTCTTTCTGGGTTGATTTATAATGGACTCTGTGTCTTCCAAAGATCATTTAGCTCTCTAATACTTCTGATTTTCAAGAGGAATTATCTTTAAGGTAATAAAGCCTTTATTTAAAAAACAATTAGTGGATCCAATCAGTATTAATAATTTCAATCAGAATAGAACTGGAAGGGACCTTGGAGATCTTCTAGTCCAGGCCCTTGCTCAGGCAGGAGACCCTATTCCATTTCAGACAAGTTACTGTCTAGTCTCTTCTTAAAAACATCCAGTGAAGAAGCACCCACAACCTCTGAAGGCAAGCTGTTCCTGTGGTTAATTGTCCTCACTGTTAAGAAGTTTCTCCTTAATTCCAGGTTGCTTCTCTCCTTTCCATTCATTGTTTCTTGTCCTGCTCTCTGATGCTTTTAAAAATAAATTGACCCACAGCTCTTTGTGGCAGCCTCTCAAATACTGGAATACTGCTATCATGTCCCCCTAGTCCTTCTTTTCTCTAGACTAACCAAACCCCAATCCTGCAACCGTTCTTCATATGTTTTAGTCTTCAGGCCTTTAATCATCTTAGTTGCTCTTCTTTGCACTTTTTCCAAAGTCTCAACATCTTTTTTGTAATGCGGGGACCAAAACTGGAAACAGTATTCCAGGTTTACTAAAGCTTTATAAAGTGGTACTAACAGTTCACATACTGTTAATTTTATGCCTCTGTTTATACAACCAAGGATTGTACTAGCTTTTTTGGCTACTGTTGCATACTGCTGACTCACTTTTAAGTGATTGTCCACTAGGACTCCAAGGTCCCTTTCGCAGTTACTGTTTTTGAGCCAGGTTTTGCCTAATCTGTACTTGTACCTTTGGTTTTTCATGCCCAGGTGTAAAACCTTGCTTTTCTTCACATTAAATTTCATTTTGTTGAATAGAGTCCATAGTTCAAGTCTGTCAAGATTTTTTTGGATCCTGAGCTTGTCTTCTTGAGTGTTGACTATTCCTGCCAGCTTAGTGTCATATGCAAATCTGATGAGTTCCCCCTCTATTCCCTCTTCTAAGTCATTTATGAAGTTACTGAAGGGCACACTCTAAACCAAGAATACACTAAAGCAGAAGCTTGTCCATCCCAAGGATAAAACCCCCAGACACAAACTGAGCAACATGATATATGCAGTACAATGCAGTGAGACAAGTGCAGATATGTACCATGGGGAAAAAAACAACCACTTCATAAATGCATGGCACAACATAGCAGAACAACCCATCAGGACAAGATTCAGCAGTCCATCTGCATTTAAAAGACAAAGGCCACTTTTTTGAAGTCCACCTTTTGGACAGAGAGGACAATTGGTTTGAAAGAAGGTCAAAGATGCCATCTATGTCAAAATTGAACCACCCTCTCTCAACAGAGGGAAAAGGATACAACATCATCTATCTCCAGTCTACAACACAGTCCTTTCAGCAGTTCCAAGAAGGCTCCACATCCTTTTGCACTACTCAGGAACCCTGATGATACAGATAAATCTCCAGGTGGCCTCAACAACTTGCTAAAATAATGCAAATGACCAACTGTCTGCCAGGAATGTAAATCCTTCCATTCCCCACCATCATGTCAGAACTGAAGAAGCTTCTTGGATTAGAAGTGAAACGTCTTCAAAGAAAAATCAGAAAGTCCAGTTGCCTCTTGAAAAAAGCAGTTTTGGTACATATTGAAGAGTACTGGGCCTAAGACTTAACCTTTTAGTATCCCATTGCTTACTTCCCTCCATGTAGATGTAGTACCGTTAATGACTGCTCATTGTGTATGGTTTGTCAGCCAGTTACAAATCCATCTAGTGGTGATACTGTCTACCCCATATTTTTCTAGCTTACCAAAAAGTAGGTTGTGGTCTACTTGTCAAATGCCTTACTAAAATCTAAGTTTACTATGTCCACAGCATTTCACTATTCTACTAATTTAGTCACTTTGGCAAAGTATAAAATAAGAATGATCTGTTTTTAAGAAACCTGTGCTGGCTACTAGTTATAACTTTATTTGCTTCTAGATGTTTACAAATCTGTTTCTTGATTATTTTTTTCCAGTATCTAGTTTCCTGGTTCTGGTTTTTTCCCCCTTTTTTGAAGATGGGAACCATATCTGCTCTTTTCCAATCCTCTGGTAGTTCCCTGGTGCTGTAAGATTTTTAAAGATATGATACAATGGTTCTGAGATAACATCTGCCAGCTCCTTCAGAACTCTGGGATATAATCCATCAGGTCCCAATGATTTATCTTCATCAAGGTCAGACAGGTGTTCCCTAACCATTTTCTTGTTTATTTTTATTTTATTATAGATGAGCCAGTCATTTTCTGAATATATTGTTTTCAGTTCTTGTGAGGTGCAGTCCATCCCTTGCCAGTATCCCTTCATCTAGGTAATGCAACACCATGGTCTAGGAAGCAGAAGTTCTGTGAGGGAGCTCAACCAATCTCATTGTACATATGTTGTGCACTGACAATAAAGATTTTAATTTTCTCAACACCAGCATTTTTTAAGCCAGTGGTTCATTTCTAAAATCCTTTGCTTCCTCATTGGATGTTGGCCTTTTTGGAAGTATAGATGAAAACACAATTTTTGCTCCTGATTCTTTAACTTTCTTCCTTAGCTGTTCGTAATCTCTTGTTATTATTTTCAAATTCATTGTTGTGTCATTGGTCCCCACATGAAGGAGAAGAAAGGGGTAATTATCCATAGGGTTGATTATTTTAGTAAGGTACTCAGTTACATCTTTGATTTTTGCTCCAGAGAGACAGTATACTTCCCTATATTGACTACCTAGACTGCAGACTAGTTTTTGTTCCCCTAAGAATTATCATTATTCCCCCTTTTTTCCATAGGGAAGTCTGGAATACTTTTCTTTCTGTCGCAGGCTGGGTTGTGCCTCTTATTTTAGAAACTTTTAATGAATGCTCTTTTGTGACTGTCTGTATGTTTTTTTCCAGGGGGAGGCTATGAAAGCAATTGTTCAGTTCCAGAGGGGTTTCATTGGAGTGGGCTAAAGCATCATTTTGGAATGGTTCCAACCCTACCTGTCTGGTATTGCCAGAAAATGACATTGGAAAGTTATGCTTCACTTGCGTCTATGATGACTTGATGCCGCTATCTCAATGCAGCCAGCTGGGGGCAACCTTCTTGCCACCATCAAGTCCCCACTGCCAATTTGCTGCCGCCGTCTTTTCAGGACATCTGAACACCATAAATACGTTGCAGGGACAACTCGCTGTGGGTGCTGGATGGAGAGCTGGGCGGGTGGGCAAGCAAACAGGCTATCAGAGGTAGATGACGATGGGCGGGCTGTGCTGGAGCAGCAAATATTCTTTACCTAGATATACTAGTGGACATTGGAGTGATGTAATAGTGGTGAATATCACATTGGAGTAAGTCATAGTTAATATAATAGTCACAACCGGGGTAATAACTTAGGGGTTATTTTCAGGAATATTTGTCTTCTTTTACCAAGTTTTAGAAAGTGAGTTAAAATACATGACACATTGATTATATTTTATTGCTTTTTTTTACTTAGGATGTGTTGGCATTTTTATTTCATTTTTATATGTGCAGTAACTTTCCTAAAAGGGATGCAGTAGCTTAGTGGGTAAGACGCTGAGCTTGTCGATCAAAAGATTGGCAGTTCAGCAGTTCGAATCCCTAGTGCCACGTAACAGGGTGAGTTCCCATTACTTGTCCCAGCTTCTGTCAACCTAGCAGTTCAAAAGCACATAAAAATGCAAGTAGAAAAATAGGGACCACCTTTGGTGGGAAGGTAACAGCGTTCCGTACGCCTTTGGAGTTGAATCATGCTGGCCACATGACCATGGAGACGTCTTCGGATAGCGCTGGCTCTTTGGCTTTGAAACGGAGATGAGCACCACCCCCTAGAGTCGGGAACGACTAGCACATATGTGCGAGGGGAACCTTTACCTTTTTAATTTTCCTAAAGATGGTGTCTCAAGATGTGTTGGGATTACAATTCCCAAATTTTTCTATTCATCATGAGCATTGTTCATGCTTGCTGAATTCTGGAAATTACAGGTTGGGGATATATAACCTTACAAATCATTAGTGACACTTCTACCCTTCTTCTTGTATGTTTTTATTAGCTCTGTGTCTGTATGGGGTCCATAAAGTTGTCATCTCTCAGAAATAAATGTGCACTTTCTGACTACTTATTTGACTTATTGAAACTCAGAATGGGAAGCATAATTCCAAATCTGGCTATTTTCAAAACAGTGCTTTTTTGTCTTATACTTTTCTTATGTGGAAATGATTTGGAAACAGATTAATACTCAATAATTATGTGCTTTACTTCTCTGATGTAAAGTGGATGACGTGATTTGTATGTAATATGACAATACCCAGTGCACAATCAAAGATGATTATATAGTAAATGGTTTTGTCTTCCATTTCCTGTCTGCTGAATTGCAATTGCATTTACGCAATTCAGGACAGAGAAAAGTGGAAAGAGTTCAAAAAAATCATTCATAGTTGCTTGAAATTGCTGACTACAAAAATACAGAAATGGTCAATAATAACAACAACAACAACAACAACAACAACAACAACAACAGAGTTGGAAGGGACCTTGGAGGTCTTCTAGTCCAACCCCCTGCCCAGGCAGGAAACCCTACACCATTTCAGACAAATGGTTATCCAACATTTTCTTAAAAATTTCCAGTGTTGGAGCATTTACAACTTCTGCAGGCAAGTTGTTCCACTGATTAATTGTTCTAACTGTCAGGAAATTTCTCCTTAGTTCTAAGTTGCTTCTCTCCTTGATTAGTTTCCACCCATTGCTTTTTGTTCTACCCTCAGGTGCTTTGGAGAATAGCTTGACTCCCTCTTCTTTGTGGCAACCGCTGAGATATTGGAACACTGCTATCAGGTCTCCCCTAGTCCTTCTTTTCATTAAACTAGGCATACCGAGTTCTTGCAACCATTCTTCATATATTTTAGCCTCCAGTCCCCTAATCATCTTTGTTGCTCTTCTCTGCACTCTTTCTAGAGTCTCAACATCTTTTTTACATCGTGGCGACCAAAACTGAATGCAATATTCCAAGTGTGGCCTTACCAAGGCATTATAAAGTGGTATTAACACTTCACATGATCTTGATTTTATCCCTCTGTTTATGCAGCCCAGAACTGTGTTGGTTTTTTTGGCAGCTGCTGCACACTGCTGGCTCATATCTAAATGGTTGTCCACTAGGACTCCAAGATTCCTCTCACAGGTACTACTATTGAGCTAGGTACCACATATATGCATATAATACTATAATGAAGGGAACAATAGGACAGGAACGGTAGGCACTTTTGTGCTCTTATGCACACCCCTTATAGTCCTCTTAGGAATGGGGTGAGGTCAATAGTAGACAGTTTTTGGTTGAAGATTTTGGGTTTTGAGTAGAGACTATAGAATCAGGTAGTGAGTTCCAAGCGTTAACAACTCTGTTACAAAAGTCATATTTTCTGCAATCAAGTTTTATGGTAAAATATGGTAAAATATGGTAAAAAGTTTTATGGTAAAATATGGTACCTGTGCATTTTGGTTTTTTTTGCCTAAATGTAGAACCTTACTTTTTTCACTGTTGAATTTCATTTTGTTAGATAGCGCCCAATGTTCAAGTCTGTGAAGATCCTTCTGTAACTTGAGCCTATCTTCTGGAGTTTTGGCTATTCCTGCCAGCTTGGTATCATCTGCAAATTTGATGAGTTCCCCATCTATCCCCTCGCCAAGTCATTGATGATGTTGAAGAGTACTGGGCCTAAAACAGAGCCTTGTGGTACTCCACTGCATACTTCCCTCCATGTGGATGTAGTTCCATTGAGGACTACACACATTGAGTGCGGTTGGTCAGCCAGTTACGAATCCATCTGGTGGTAGTGCTGTCTAACCCACATTTTTCTACTTTATCTAGTAGTAGGTTATGGTCTACTTTATCAAATGCTTTACTGAAGTCCAAGTAAATTATATCAACAGCATTCCTCTGGTCTACTAATTTTGTCACTTTGTCAAAGAATGCAATAAGATTAGTCTGGCATGATCTGTTTTTGACAAACCCATGTTGGCTTTTGGTTATTACTTTGTTTGCTTCTAGGTGTTCGGTGATTCGTTGCTTAATTATCTTTTGCAGAATCTTCCTCAGTATTGAGGTCAGGCTGATAGGTCTGTAGTTTCCTGGATCTGTTTTTTTTTTCTTTTTTGAAGATGGGAACTACATCAGCTCTTTTCCAATTCTCTGGCAGCTCCCCTGTGCTCCAGGATCTTTGAAAGACATAGTTCAGTGGTTCTGAGATTTCATCTGCCAGTTCCTTCAAAACCCTTGGGTGTAATCCATCCGGTCCTGGTGATTTGAACTCGTCTAGGGTAGACAGATGTTCACTTACCATTTTTTTCCCTATTTTAACTTGTGTTCCTAATTGAATCTCTTAAATTATCTCCATCTTATACCTCTTATTTATGAATGGCACATATGAAATTTAGCTGTTTTTGAGGTACGTAGTATTAATTTCTAAACAGTGAATTTCTCTTATCCAGTCCATGCTACCCAAAAATAGTAATAATTTTAGGAATTAGCTCTATTTTTCAGATTATTAGATAACTTGCTGCTATTTTTAAATGTTGAACAAAATGTCTAATATTTTTATTGTAGTGACAAAATAGTAAGTTCAGATATGCATTAATATGGCAGTATTCAGTGAAATTTCTGTTTACAAAATAAAACTTACTTTTTAAGTGGAAAGTTTTCAGATTAATCTTTACAACGTCACATATTCCATACTGACTCAAAAGATAGTTTGAGGCTAATAAGTTCATGGCATTAGATTTCTAGATAGTCAGAGAATTGGGTTGTGCAGAGATTCGGAATTGAAAGCAAAATGTAATTTGGAATGGGTATGGATACACATAGCACCTGTTGGAGACATCTGAAAGCAGCTCCAGATTTCTAGGGCTCCTACAGTTGTCCACTCCAGGCAATGCATTATTCTGGAAAAATATGCTTTTAAGCTGTTCCTGATAGATATTGTGTGTGTAGTCATGCGTGCTGCAAATCAGATTTTGTCCTCCAAAACTAGATATCTGCATAAACCATGTAGACTACAGTCCATCTTGTAGACTATAGTCCATCTTGTAGACTATAGTCCATCTTGTAGACTATAGTCCATCTTGTAGACTATAGTCCATCTTGTAGACTATAGTCCATCTTGTAGACTATAGTCCATCTTGTAGACTATAGTCCATCTTGTAGACTATAGTCCATCTTGTAGACTATAGTCCATCTTGTAGACTATAGTCCATCTTGTAGACTATAGTCCATCTTGTAGACTATAGTCCATCTTGTAGACTATAGTCCATCTTGTAGACTATAGTCCATCTTGTAGACTATAGTCCATCTTGTAGACTACAGTCCATCTTGTAGACTATAGTCCATCTTGATTTTACAAACTAAATTGTATTTTAAATTAGCGTGGATTCTTTTGCATTATCTTCAAATTGACAATTTGTTCTAAGCAGGCAAGCAGTGCTTTGCAGCTATGAACAATAATTTTCTGTAAAAGTATCCTCTCTGTTTTGTTGAGGAAGATCTAGAGCCGAGGAGGCCACTGTTCCTCAGATTGCGGCTGTGAATCCTCTATGTGCGGTGGGGCCATAGGAGCCAGTTGGGCTTGTTGGTCGCGCACCTGGCTCCTTGCTTGCGTGACCACAGCCCTGCCAGAGCTGTTGGAGGTGTTGCCGCTGTGGCTTGAGACCCCAGACTTATTGTTATGGGGACTTCAACCTGCCGTCAGTTGGCTTGTCATCAACGGCAGCTCGGGAGTTTGAGGCTTCCATGACGGCCTTAGACCTGACTCGAATAAATGATGGCCCCACGACATGGGGAGGCACGCTGGACTTGATTTATATCTCTGGTCAGTGGTTAAATGATCTGGTACTAGATGATTTAGTAACAGAACCAATGTCATGGTCCGATCATTTTCCTTCGCTTGACTTCCGAACCGCCATTCACCATCGCAGGGAGACGGAACCTATACGTTGGTTCCGGCCCCAGGCGCCTGATGGACCCTGAGAGGTTCCTGACGGAGCTTGGGCCTTTCCTGAGGATCTGGCCCACGGCACGACTGAGGAACTGCCGCTGCCTGGGAACAGGCCGCGCGGGGCCTTGGACCGTGTCGTGCCTTTGCGGCCTCTGACCCGGCGAGGTCTCGCCTGGCCCCTTGGTTCTCCGAGGGCTGAGGGAGATGAAACGCCGCGAAGACGCCTAGAGAGCACTTGGAGGTCCAGTCGCCCGGTTGATCGACACTCAGTTAGGTCCTATACTAGGACCTACCTAGTGGCAATGGGGAGGCGAGGCGATTCACGCCCACCCTCATTGGCCGGCAGATAACCGCCGCCGCCCAGCTGGTGACCCGCCTCCTTCATCAGGAGGTGCGGATGACCTTTGCAGGACGCCGAGGAGTTTAGTGGTTATCTATATAAAATCGCCAGCCCGGGACGATCTGGACCGAATTTGGGATGATCCAAGCGGGAGAGGAGGCACGCCTTGTTGAGTCTGTTTGGGATCAGTTTGATCCTGTGGCTCCCGAGGACGGACAGGTTATTGGGGAGGCTCCATGCCACGACATGTTTACTGGACCCGTGCCCTTCCTGGCTGGTACTGGCTACTCAGGAAGTGACACGAGGCTGGCTCAGAGGATTATCAATGCTTCTTTGTTGGAGGAGTTTTCCCGCCGCCTTGAAAGAGGCGGTGGTGAGACCCTCCTAAGAAGCCTTCTGGACCCAGCTATTTTAAGTAACTATCGTCCGATTCCAATCTTCGCTTTGTTGCGAAGGTTGTAGAGAGTGCTGTGGCTCGACAGCTACCCCAGTACCTGGATGAAGATGTCTATCTGGACCTGCTCCAGTCCGTTTCCGACCGGATACAGCACAGAGACGGCTTTGGTCGCATTGGTGGATGATCTCTGGAGGGCCAGGGACAGGGGTTATTCCTCTGCTCTGGTCCTGTTAGACCTCTCAGCGGCTTTTGATACCATCGACCATGGTATCCTGCTGCGCCCGGTTGAGGGATTGGGAGTGGGAGGCACCGATATCGGTGGTTCTCCTCCCATCTCTCGACCGTCGCAGACGGTGTTGACGGGGGCAGAGGTCACCGCGAGGGCCTCACTTGGGGTCCCGCAGGGGTCGATCCTCTCGCCTGCTGTTCAACATCTATAAAGCCGCTGGGTGAGATCATCAGTGGCTTTGGGGTGAGATACCAGCAGTACGCTGACGACACCCAGTTGTACTTTTCCACCCCGGCCACCCCAATGAAGCTGTTGAAGTGCTGTCCCGGTGTTTGGAGGCCGACGGGTCTGGATGGGAGAAACAGGCTCAAGCTTAATCCTCCAAGACGGAGTGGCTGTGGATGCGGCATCCCGATTCAGCCAGCTGCAACCGCTGCTGGCTGTTGGGGCGAGTTATTGGCCCCAAAGGATAGGGTGCGCAACTTGGGTGTCCTCCTGATGACCGGCTGTCGCTTGAAGATCATTTGACGGCCGCTCCAGGAGGGCCTTCCACCAGGTTCGCCTGGTTCGCAGTTGCGCCTTCCTTGATCGGGATGCCTTATGCACGGTCACTCATGCGCGCCGCTACCTCTCGCTGATTATTGTAATGCCTCTACATGGGGCTCCCTTGAAGTGCGTCCGAGGCTTCAGTTAGTCCAGAACGCAGCTGCTGGTGATAGAGGAGCTGCACGCAGCTCCCATGTAACACCTCTCCTGCGCAGGCTGCACTGGCTACCTGTGGCCTCGGTGCACTTTAAGGTGTTAGTCACGACCTTTAAGGCGCCCATGGCTTAGGACCTGGGTACTTACGGGACCGCCTACTGCTACCACATGCCTCCCACCGACCCGCAGACGCCTCACAGAGAGGGACTCAGGGTGCCATCCGCCAAACAATGTCGGCCCCAGGACGGGCCTTCTGTGGGGCCCTACACTCTGGAACGAACTCCCCGGCTTACGCCAGATATCTGACCTTCGGACATTCCGCGAACTGAAAACATATCTTTTATTCGCGGGCTGGCTTGAATGAAATTTTAAACTTAATTTTAGCAATTTTAATGGGGTTATTGGTTTTATGGTAAATTTCTTAAATTTTCAGGCTCATTTAATAAGTTTTAACTGATTTTAATTTTGTATATATATATTGTTTTTGTTGGTTTTATTCTGCCTGTACACACCTGAGTCCTTCGGGAGAAGGCATTATAAATCAAATAAATAAAATATAAAATATATAATTTTAGGATCCAGAATGATTCTGGTGAAGCAGTTGAACCAGTACCAGCTCACTTGAAGTGATTCTGTAATTAATTTTTGTTAGAACTGGCTGTCCTTGGAAGAATATCACCTGTATATGAATTTGGATGAATTATATTCTAGTTATAGATTTTGATGGGAATGAATGAAAGAAGAACTTTCATATACTTTATTGCACCAATATCAGGATACAAGAAGATTGATTGTAAACATCAGATTGTATGATTCTTTCATATTTGGTGGCAAAGTTATGAAGGTCAGTAATTCTGGAAGGTGATTTATTATAGGATCAGACAAATATAAAATGTGGAATTGTCTTTTCCACCAGTTGTTTTCTGTTAAACATCATTACTCAGAAACTTACAACTATACATTCTCTTTGCTACATACACGCAAACAAGCACGCATGCAAAAAGGTTTTTTTTAAATTAATGATTATGACTGTTAATATTTGATAAACATGCTCTACCACGCTCATTTTTTTCAGTACTTTTCAGAATAAAGGAGGTTCTTTTTTCGTTTGTAGATATTTTCCTCACTTCCAGACAAGATTAATGAATGACAGCTGAATTATCTGAAAATAGAAATCAATAATGCTGTTTATTCCTAAGTATTATAGGATATTATTTGCTTGAAAGTATGTATGTGCACCGAAGTATATAATTTTTCTTACATATTTTTCTCTAATTGCTTAGTTTGGAAAATAGTTCATAATCATTTGTGTGGTGCAAGATAAAATTTGAAATTATGAAAAATATTAATTAATAGCAGAGGTGGGTAGCAAATATTAGTATCATAGATTCCTATAGTATTCTTATAGAAATAACTTGAACTCTAAATTTTAGTGAAATCGATTATTTAAGAACTAAAACGGTCCACAGTTGACGCAACCAAATATTTTTAGTAGAGTAGTAATCCCAAATGATCTAATTAAATCAGTGAAAGATCTTTTTTTTACTGGTTGAAATGTTTAATTATTCAATCATATTTTGACATTTGGTTATATAGTTATGCTCTGTTCTGTCAGGCTCAGCAAAAACATATATGCAGTGGATAAAAAAGTAAAATCTCACATGAATAAATTTTGAGTTCAGTTGACACATCCATGGACACATCCACACTGTTTTCTTGACAACAGTATAGAAGTTATTTATACTGCCTTTTGCCAATTCTTTTTCTCCCCACATTCAATCTAATTCTGAACTCTGGGATTTCCTGTCATTTTTACCAGTCATGTTTTAACCTTACTTAGCTTTCTTAACAGACATCAAGTCTAGAAGAAGAATAAAAAAAAGTTGAAATGCATAAGTCCACTTGACTGCCAATAGGAAAACTTTCTCTTGAAAATGTTCAGTGATAATATGAAGATAAATACACATGTCCCAGAATAATGTTGCAAGATCCAATCTGGGTTGGTCACAGGGACCAAAGATTTCTGTAAACCGCTTATAGAGGGCTGTAAAGCACTGTGAAGTGGTATATAAGTCTAAGTACTATTGCTATTGCTATTCTTCCAAGCTTTTGGACTTTGCTGGAACCCATCATCAGGAAACTTCTGCTTCTGGAATATGTCTAACTTGTTATAGATGGGTATGGGCAAGAATTTCACGAATCCAAAGAAATATAATAGGCTTTCCAAGCAGAGGGAAGACCTGCAGAAGTGCAAGGCCAGGTACTGGTACCTGGAGGCTCAGCGGGCTGAAATGATCAGCCAGTTCTAGACCATGATGCAGTCCCACTGGAACAAGGCCCTCTGGCTCTTCACCACCAGTGGCACTTCCCTCCAGCCTTCGCCCAAAGCCCCGCACCAGGCTGCCAAAGCAGACCCAAGTCAGAATTTCTGCTCCCCTCCAACCCACACAAAAAGACCCCAAAAGGGGAGATTTTCTTCAGCAACACAACCATTCATTGCATGTATCTGGCCCAGGGACCGTATTTTGAGGACCCCTGATTTAGTGCAATATAAAAAATGCAAATAATTTTTCTGTGGACCATCAAAATTTTCTTGCAGACCACCAGTGGTCCACGGACCACCAGTTGTTGACCGCTGATTTAAAACACTGAATTGACCTTTCCCTTTTTTTGAAACCCCCTTATCCTGTATCCCGAAAAGTAGTTGTTTCCATGTATGTGGCTTGCAGTTTTGAGAAAAAAAGGAGCTTTATTTGCAAGGATGTCTTTCTTATTTGCAACAAATTTTCACTGTATTTATTCCAAAGGACACTTTTCTTCTGATTAAAATTAGAGGAACAATCTTCCAGAAATATTATCTTTGGAAATTTTCCTCATGGAGGAATTGAGAAGGAAGATGGAGCTATTAATGGTTTATTAAATATTTATTAAAGTGCATGTGAAGGGTTGCAGTTTCTCTCCTGAGCAGCTGGAGTATTTCAGATGATCTTATTGGAATAATGATAACATCACAGGTCAGAGTTGAAGGGCAGTTAAGGTTTCTCTGCAATTTTAAGTGTGAGAATGGGGAAAGAATTCATCTATTCTGTTTTTACATTTTTTACTGTTCTCTCTCTTTAGAGCTCAAAATCCCAAATCAGCTATTGTTCAGATTTGGGGATATTGATAAATGTATGAGTTGAAGCCTATATGTTGTCCATATTACCTTTTGTTGTCTGTCTTTACTACAAAAAATAAAAAAGACAAGAAGCAACTCTGTTTCAGACCTTTGAGACAAGAACAGTAAATATTCTGCCTCTCCTGTAAGATTTTTGATCTCCTGTAAGATTTTTTCAGTTTTCACATACAGCAGCAATTGCATTATCGAACCATTTCATACTGACACCGTTCCATAATTTTAGGATCCAGAATGATTCTGGTGAAGCAGTTGAACCAGTACCAGCTCACTTGAAGTGATTCTGTAATTAATTTTTGTTAGAATAGAATAGAATTTTTATTGGCCAAGTGTGATTGGACACACAAGGAATTTGTCTTGGTGCATATGCTCTCAGTGTACATAAAAGAAAAGATACGTTCATCAAGGTACAACATTTACAACACAATTGATGATCAATATATCAATATAAATCATAAGGATTGCCAGCAACAAGTTATAGTCATACAGTCATAAGTGGAAAGAGATTGGCAATGGGAACTATGAAACGATTAATAGTAGTGCAGATTCAGTAAATAGTCTGACAGTGTTGAGGGAATTATTTGTTTAGCAGAGTGATGGCCTTTGGGAAAAAACTGTTCTTGTGTCTAGTTGTTCTGGTGTGCAGTGCTCTATAGCGTCGTTTTGAGGGTAGGAGTTGAAACAGTTTATGTCCAGGATCGAGGATCTGCAAATATTTTCCTGACCCCTCTTCTTGATTCTGCAGTATACAGGTCCTCAATGGAAGGCAAGTTGGTAGCAATTATTTTTCTGCAGTTCTAATTATCCTCTGAAGTCTGTGTTTTCTTGTTGGGTTGCAGAACCAGACAGACAGTTATAGAGGTGCAAATGACAGACTCAATAATTCCTCTGTAGAATTGGATCAGCAGCTCCTTGGGCAGTTTGAGCTTACTGAGTTGGCGCAAAAGAACATTCTTTGTTATCCTTTTTAATGATGTTTTGATGTTAGCTGTCCATTTGAGATCTTGCGATATGATAGAACCCAGAAATTTGAAGGTTTCTACTGTTGATACTGTGTTGTCAAGTATTGTGAGAGGTGGAAATATGGAAGGGTTTTTCCTAAAGTCTACCACCATTTCTACGGTTTTAGTGTGTTCAGTTCCAGATTGTTTTGGTTGCACCACAAGGCTAGTCGTTCGACCTCTCTCTATGGGATTCGTCATTGTCTCGAATGAGACCAATCACTGTTGTGTCATCTGCAAACTTCAGTAGCTTAACAGATGGATCGTTGGAGATGCAGTCAGTGGTATACAGAGAAGAGAAGTGGGAGAGCACACAGCCTTGGGGGCCTGTTATAATTGTACAGGTATTTGATGTGATCTTGCTTAGCTTCACCTGCTGCTTCCTGTTTGTTAGGAAGCTTGTGATCCACTTACAAGTCTGTTCCGGTACCTGTAGCTGGTTTAGCTTAGTTAGAAGAATGTCTGGAATGATGGTATTGAATGCTGAACTAAAGTCTACAGAAGAAATGAGGAAAATTCACGAGGCGAATAGTAAGGTTTGCAATTGATAATTAGAGTCTCTAAATTGTTGTCACAGAATTTGTAAATTATGTTAAAATCTTGACACCAGGTTGAATTAATATATAGGCATAAGCCTCCTCCTTTCTTTTTACCAGATGTTTCTGGAATCCTGTCTGATCGTTCAATTTTAAATCCTGGTATGTTCAGGCTGCTATTTTCAATTGATTCATTTAACCAGGTTTCAGAGAAGCATAGGACTGCTGAATTGCGAAAATCAGAATAGTATTTGTTTAAGAGGAGTATTTCATCCATCTTATTTGCAAGTGAGCGTATATTTGTTAGGAAAATTGAAGGCAGAGGAGTTTTAGTGCGAGTTCTTAGCTTGATTAAGATCCCAGATCGTTTACCTCGTTTCCTTCGTTTCCGTCGTTTGGTTTTTTTAGTAATCCATGGCTCCGTGGGAATTGCCTCCTCCTGTGTTAGAATCTCCTCCGTGTTTGTAAAGACAGGCGGGGGTGAGATTAAAGAAAGCTGCTCCTTAAAGAAATGTTCCTTAATTTTTAGCAGATGGTCTCGTGAGTAGAAAATCCGTAGTGAGTCACAGAGAACAATTAGAAATAACAATTAGAACTGGCTGTCCTTGGAAGAATATCACCTGTATATGAATTTGGATGAATTATATTCTAGTTATAGATTTTGATGGGAATGAATGAAAGAAGAACTTTCATATACTTTATTGCACCAATATCAGGATACAAGAAGATTGATTGTAAACATCAGATTGTATGATTCTTTCATATTTGGTGGCAAAGTTATGAAGGTCAGTAATTCTGGAAGGTGATTTATTATAGGATGAGACAAATATAAAATGTGGAATTGTCTTTTCCACCAGTTGTTTTCTGTTAAACATCATTAAACCATATGTTCCTGCAAAGTACTATATATGGAATTGGCTGTGTAGATGATAACAGCTGCCAGGATACTTTTTGTCTTTTACTGTAAATCATATATAATCCCATTTATAGAATAGTGTCAAATTTAACTATGGATATGAATCAATGTCAAAAAAATAGCTGCATATTTGAAAAATAAGTTGGATACATAATTTAATGCAACTTGAAAATAATTTGTGGATTATAATTGTACATTTGGACTTGTACTGCATTTCTCATAACATAAAAGTTTTAATACCACCTCTTTCCTGACTTGTTAAATAAGAACAGAAGGTTTTTTTAGATCATATACAAACTCTTTTTAATTGTTTATTCTGACTTAGGAATCAATGGTTATTATTGTGACTTAATTTTATTAATAGGTTTGATCACTTTTATAAGCAGCATTAATAGGATATTTCTTCAAATTTTTTATTCAATTTTAGTTTGTAAATCTCTTTTCCATCTTTTGGGGGCTTATTATGAATTGTGATTTTAAAGATCTATTATATTGCAAAGAGGGAAAATTATTGCAGCGTTGATAAAATAGTAGGAAAACAGTGCACAGATATTGTAGCAGATTTCATACATGGTTGGCAAGATGGGCTTTAAAAACCTTTATATAATTGGACAAAAATGCACCTGTCACATTCACTGGCAATGATGAATAAATTACTGCCAGTTTAATTCAAAGTTTTCACTGTGAACCTTAGTAAGATCAGATTGGTAGCTATTAGAGCAGGATATTATCTCTGACAGTGGCCAAGCTGATATCATTGGGAAATTATCAAAATACAGGTACTCCTCAACTTGAAATGAACTTAGTGACCGTTCAAAGTTACAATGGCACTGAAAAAAGTTATGGACTTATAACCATTATTCACATTTAAAGCTATTGCAGCATCCCATGGTCACAAGATCAAAATTCAGACATGTGACAACTGACTCATGTTTATGAAGGTTACAGTATTGCAGGAACATGTGATCAGAGTTTGCAACCTTTTGACAAGCAAAGTCAATGGTGAAGCCAGATTCATTGTGTTACTTACTTAACAACAAATTCACTTAATAATTGTGGCAAGAAAGATCATAAAATGGGGCAAAATTCACTTAACAAATGTTTCACTTAGCAACAGGAATTTTGGCTCAATTGTGGTCTTACGCTGAGGACTACCTGTACATGTAAAAACAGCCACTTCCATTTTTCCTTCGAATAGAATAGAATAGGATAGAATAGGATAGAATTAATCAGCTTCCATTTGATAAGATTTACCTCTGTATTTTTTTTGTCGCAGTAATTATAACAGCAAAATACCATAATTATATTTAAAAAACAACAACAAAAGTTTGGATTTTGTATTCTATTACAGGCACTAATACAATAATTGGCAGACATTTGTGGCTAAATATAAAATATCCTGTCATAAAACCAATTTACAATATATATTGTACATTTGTTCATAAAATATTCATAACCTGAACCAATGTATCTTGATATTTGTTATTGAAAAATAGTTAATAGCTGCATACACTTTTGATCCCCTCCACTTGCTACATTAATCACAGTTATTTGCAGTGCAACATGAATTATTAATTTCCCCCCAACAATTTAAATAAAATAAGTGCTTTGGAAGAATAAGCAAGTCTTTATGGAAGTCAAGAAGTCTTCTAAATTTGACAGTATTGTGAACAGAGTGTTAGATGTTAGGGTTTCAACAAAGGGAGTTAGATGTCAAAATGGTAGGCATTTTTGTCCATTGGAGGAATTTTACCAATTTCTAGAAAATACAGTAATATTTTTCTGCATTTTTGTGATATTAAATATATGACCTCAGCCTTCTAGGACTAATGAGGTCTACTGGCTTATTGTCGCACTCCAGCACTGCATAAATAAGAAAGAAAGAAGGAAGAAGGTGATCCCAGTTCCCTCCTACAGCATTGCTATTCTTTCTTCCAAAATAGCTGATTCAGCAAGTAAAAAAAATCTATATGTAATTATATGAGAAACTTGACTGTACTTTACATCAAAATCATACAATGAGTATCTCTGTCACTTGCTAAACTAAGAAATAATTTTTAAGAAATTATTTCACTCTTATTTTGATAGTTCATATTATTCAGTATATAAAATCAGAATCTATTATTACAATTACAGGATAGAAAAATACACATGTAGTACTTGCCAAAACATTGATTTCTACAGAATAACCTTGTTGTAATTTGTAAATTTATTAAAAATCAGAAAACCTTTGTCTTATGTATTTATAAGTCAATTTCATATTATTATTACTATAATCTGAGCCTTTATATTAATCATCAGTAGCTTTTTTTCAGTTTCAGCTCAGTTACCATATTTTCTTCTCACCATCTCATACATGGGGGGTTTCTTCCATTTATTCTACTAAAGCAATCCTCTCACAAAGAGAAGCAGTTAACAATAGTGTACATAGGAAATCAACAAGACCAGGTTTCCAAACATATAAATTTAAATATTCCAAGCTATAAATCTGCTCTGTTACTTATAAACAAATAAACAACTTTGTACATTTACATTCTGATGATAGTGGGTTTGTTCCAGATCTTTAAGTAGATACTCTGGAATTCTAGACTAGCTATTAATTTTTCAATTATTTATACTACTGCATTATTGATGCTGGCTTTGGCTGCAACTCTTAAGATTTTGAAGAAGAATTCAGTAGAAAATAGAAGATATAGCTTGATCTTGACTGAGAAGGTTTCCTGATAGAATTTTGGACAAGGAAATTGGGCCCAATTTATAGTATATACTGTAAGCATGTTTGATAATTAAAGGATTTTCATTTAGAATAAATGTTAGCATGTTTCTACTACAAATTAATATTGTATCATGGAAAATCTTCATTGTTCTTTGTTTTAATTTAAAGAAAATGAGCCCAGATTCCACACTGAGTTTCGAATAACAGGAAGGAGCCCTGAGTTTATAATAATAATAACAACAGAGTTGGAAGGGAAGACCTTGGAGGCCTTCTAGTCCAATCCCCTGCCCAGGCAGGAAACCCTACACCATCTCAGACAGATGGTTATGCAACATTTTCTTAAAAATTTCCAGTGTTGGAGCATTTACAACTTCTGTAGGCAAGTTGTTCCACTTATTAATTGTTCTAACTGTCAGGAAATTTCTCCTTAGTTCTAAGTTGCTTCTTTCCTTGATTAGTTTCCACCCATTGCTTCTTGTCCTACCCTCAGGTGCTTTGGAGAACAGCCCGACTCCCTCTTCTTTGTGGCAACCCCTGAGATATTGGAACACTGCTATCATGTCTCCCCTAGTCCTTCTTTTTATTAAACTAGACATACCCAGTTCCTGCAACTGTTCTTCATATGTGTTCTGTTTCCCTTCCCCCAATACTCCCAGCAAAGAGTCCGTCAGAGGCCTTCCTTTTTTTTTCCTTTTATTTACATAGATACATGTCCTGGCCACGTCTACCCACGGGCCTGCCAAGTTTCTGGAGATAACGAGGAAATTATAGATAAGGCCAGAATTACTCACGAATATATTCTTCCCTCCATGAAATAGTTAGCTCGCGCCAAATTCATTGCTTTGTCCAAGACAAAAAACCAGGAAGTCCCGCCTCCTATTTATAGTCTCTGCAGATGTCACTGCATGACAATTATGACTTGGCTTTGTCCCAACTCTTCCGCTGCTGCGCGCGATCAAGCCTTCGTAATCTTGCATCCCTCCAAAACTGTTCTTGGGCGTTGCCAAATCAGAAGGAGGCTCCATGGAATCAGGCTGTGCCGGCCTCCTCCTCCCTTTGAGTGGGTGCCAGGAGGAAAGGGCTCAAGAGAAGCAGGGCTGCCAGGTCTTCTCCTCACTTTCTGAATCATCCGAGTCCAGGAGTCTGGGTCCAGGAACCTGGGTCACAACACTATCCTCACCGCAGGGCCCTTCCCCGGGCTGACGATCGGGATGCGGTCGGGCTGGGTTCTGCTCATGGAAGGCCTGCACCAGGTCAGGGCATGAACGCCGGAGGCATCTACCCAGGAGAAATCAGTCCCGTATCCCTTCCACGCGATCAAATATTGGAAACGACCCTTCAGCCAGCGGAGTCTCGTCGCTGTGGACTTCAGATTCCTCCGATCCGTCCTCGGCGACAGTGACGGGTGCTGTTGGGCACCGAAGGGGACTCGGTGTGGCCTCAGGAACCAGAAGGGACCGTGAAAACGGGTGGATCCGCATGGATCGTGGCAGGGTCAGTCGGTAGGCTACCGGGTTGATGACTGCCTCGACAGGGAACGGGCCGATGAATCGGTGGTCCAACTTCTTTACCGGGCGGTCGGACGGGAGGTGTTTGGTGGAGAGCCACACCGGTCTCCAACTGCCAGCGGGGCGTTGCCCGTCGGGAGCGGTCGGCGGACCGTTTGTAGTCCTCCTTTGCCCGATTCAGCTGCTGGCGTACCAACTGTTGGACCGCATGCAATTCCGTCAGGAAGGTCTGCGTTCGGGAACAGGAGAGTCCGGTGGTGCCAGAGGAAGAGCCGCGGATGGTACCCCACATTGGCAAAGAACGGGTCATCTGAGTAGAGGTGTGCTGAGAGTTGTTAAAAGCAAACTCCGCCAGAGACAGGTAGTCGGCCCAGTTGTCCTGTTGCTGGTTGATGAAGCAACGGAGATACTGTTCCAGTATACCGATGACCTTCTCTGTACCCCCGTCGGTCTCCGGATGGTGCGATGACGACAGACATACCTGCACCTCCAACGCGGCCATCAGGCTCTTCCAGAAGCGGGCTGTGAACTGAACTCCCCGGGCCGAAACCACCCTGTCCGGTAGACCATGGAGGCGGAAGATGTGCTGCAGAAAGAGACGGGCCGTTTTTGCGGCTGTGGGCAGTCCGCGGCATGGGATGAAGTGTGCCATCTTGGTGAGCATGTCCACCACCACCAGCACCGTGGTGAACCCAGAGGACGGCGGCAGGTCTGTCAGGAAGTCCATAGAGATCGCCCCCCAGGGTCTGTCGGGTGTCGGCAAGGGCTGGAGGAGCCGGGAGGGGCCCCGTGGCGGTCTTGGCTTGCCGGCACGGTACGCAGGATGTCACGTAGGCATGTATATCATGCCGCACTGGGCCACCAAAGGTCCGTGTCACCAGGTGGAGGGTCTTGAAGAACCCAAAATGTCCTGCTGCAGGGTTGTCGTGGCACTGGGTCATGACGAGGGCTCGGAGTGGTCCTGTGGGCACATATAATCGCCCGAAACTTGAGTAAGTCCTCCTCCAAGGTCCAAGGAGACGTGGGGCCCACCTCCGCTCTCCTTTGCTGCGACCAGGCGTCCTGGCGCTGCGCCTCGCACCTGGGCCCGCAAGTCCACTGGCTCCGTGCTGCGGCCAAGGCTTCTGCCGCAGCACTGTCCGTGGAGGAAGGGGTCCTTGGCGCAGAGGTACTCTGGCTTGGACAGGGCATCCGCCCTCCGGTTGTGACCGCTGGGAATGTAGGTCACGCGGAAGTTGAACCGGCAAAACAACGACCACGGATCTGCCGCTGGTTCAACTTCCGAGCTGTGGTGAGGTGCTCGAGATTCCGATGGTCCGTTCGGACCTCCACCTGATGTCGGGCCCCCTCCACATGGTGTCGCCCAGCCCCGAATGCAGGCTTGCTAGCCAGCAACTCTTTTCCCAGATAGTGTAGTTGCGCTCGGAAGGATTGAGTTTCCGGAGTAGTAAGCGCAGGGAAAAGTGTGCCACCATTCGTCGGAGCCTGTAGCAGCACCGCTCCCAGAGCCACATTGACGCGTCCGTTCCCCCCACAAAAGGCCGGAGCGGGTCGGGATGCCTCAGGACGGGTTCCGTGACGAAGGCTCTTTTGAGGGCTGTGAATGCTTCTTGCTGCGGGGGACCCCACCGGAACGCAACCTTCTTCCTGAGGAGCTGAGTAAGTGGAGCTGTCAGTGTGGCGAAGCCGGGATGAAGGTCCGGTAGTAGTTGGCGAAGCCCAGCAGGCGCTGAACATCCTTCACCCGACGAGGGCTTCCCAGCTACACAAAGCTTCTACTTTACATGGGTCCATGGCTATGCCTCGGGCGAGATGATATGCCGAGGAATTCTATGGAAGTCCGGAAGAAGACGCATTTCTCCAGCTTCGCATTGAGTTGTTGCTCCGCAGCGTTGCAGAACCAGACTGGCGTGTCGAAGGTGGCTTTCCTGGACCGGGAGTAAATCAGGATGTCGTCGAGGTAGATAACCACGAACCGATCCAACATGTCTCGAACACGTCGTTCATGAAGTGCTGAAAACGGCGGAGCATTGGTCAACCCAAATGGCATGACAGTGTATTCGTAGTGTCCGTATCGGTGCCGAATGCCGTCTTCCATTCGTCTCCTTCTCGTATCCGCACCAGGTTGTAGGCCCCGGAGATCGAGCTTGGTGAAGATCGTGGCCTCCGCAACCTTTCCAGTAGCTCCGGGATGAGCGGCAGGGGTAGCGATTCCGCACCGTAATGGTGTTTAGCCAGCGGTAATCACAGCACAGGCGCAAGTCCCCTGTCTTCTTCTTCACGAAGAGGACCGGGGCCGAGAGAGGGGACTTTGAAGGCCGGATGAACCCTCGGGCCAGATTTTTGTCCAGGAAGTCCCTGAGGGGGGCCAACTCAGGCTCCGACATGGAATACAGGCGTCCCACAGGCAGTGGTGCGTTGGGCAGAAGGTCCATGGGGCAATCGAACGTCGGCGAAGTCCGTCAGCTCAGGAGGCAAGGTGATGGCAGCGGTGGGGACGTTCTGGCCGGCACAGGTGTGGCGGATGTGATCGACGCACTGCAGACTCGGGAAAGAGATGGCGTTCCGTGACCAGGCCACCTGAGGATCGTGGGTCCGCCAGGCCAACCAAGGACCAAGGGAAAATGAAGGTCCGCCGTGACATAAAACTGGATCGCCTCCTCATGGTCCCCAATAGCCAGGCGCAAAGGCTGGGTGGCGAATTTAATGGGGCCGGACACCAGTTCTCGCCCATCAATTGTCTCTACCGCATCGGAGGGTCCACCGGAACCACGGGACCGCAAACTGGGTCACAAAGGCCTGGTCCATAAAGTTTGTTGTGGCCCTGAGTCCACCAGCGCATGCGCCTGGAGCCCGTCCGACTGGTTCCCCAACCATATCCGTGTGTCCAGAATCAGATGCCGAGGGGCCCAGAGTCTACTTCCATAGCGTCCAGTGGGGGCTTAATGCGTGCCCGACCTAGGGTTTCCCGGTCGGGCCTGCTCCGCTTCCGATTGGTCACGCTGTGATTCGGGACGGCGTCGTGCCCGCCGCTTTCTGGGGCAAGAAGCGGCGGTGGCGGGCTCCCCACAGTACAGGCACAATCCCCCTTGGCGCCTCCGGTTCCGCTCCTGGGCTGTTAGGCGAGGTCTGGCCGCTCCCAACTCCATGGGCTCTTCCGCAGCGGTTACAAAACGTGGGGCGACCCTGGGTGCTGGTGGTGCAGGAAGTGGGGGTGCAGATGTCGACGGAGGGTCCCGGGGGGTGCGACGGGACGGTCGCCGTTGCAGACGGGCATCGAGGCGGAGACAAAGGGGCACCAAGTTGTCGAGGGTCCGCGGCGCCTCCACGCGGGCCAGCTCGTCTTGCAATTCCTCTGAGAGTCCCTCCTGAGAGGCCACCAGCGCTGCACCATCCCAGCCAGAGCCCTGGCACAAAAGACGAAATCCGGCGATGTACTCCTGCAGGGGGCGTTTCCCTTGACGGAGTTCCTTAAGGCGCCTGGTTGCCGTCAGCATTCGAACGGGGTCCTCATACATGGTGCGTAGGTGCTGCCAAAAACGCTGTTGGTCCGCCAGCAGGGGGCTGTCCTGGAGCAAGAGGGGCGTGGCCCATCGAGCAGCCGAGCCGGAAAGAAGGTTAATCACGAAGGCCACCTTAGCCCGGTCGTCTGGGAAATCCTCTGGCCTCATAGCCATGTAGAGCTGGCACTGTCCCAAGAAGGTCGGGAACATCTCAGGCTGCCCAGAAAACTTATCGGGCACTTGCGACGAGGAGGAGGAGTGGGAGGAGGGGGGGGGGCTGCAGGCACATTCCTGGCAGCAAGTTGGCCTGCCAAGTGAGCCACTTGCTGCTGGAGCTGTTGATTAGCCGCTTGTAGCTGCTCTAACTGCTGCTGTACCTGCTGCTGATCCATCTTTGGTGGAAGATGTTTTAGTCAGGTCTTGGACAAAATGTTCTGTTTCCCTTCCCCCAATACTCCCAGCAAAGAGTCCGTCAGAGGCCTTCCTTTTTTTCCTTTTATTTACATAGATACATGTCCTGGCCACGTCTACCCACGGGCCTGCCAAGTTTCTGGAGATAACGAGGAAATTATAGATAAGGCCAGAATTACTCACGAATATATTCTTCCCTCCATTGAAATAGTTAGCTCGCCAATTCATTAGCTGGCCAACTCATTACTTTGTCCAAGACAAAAACCAGGAAGTCCCGCCTCCTATTTATAGTCTCTGCAGATGTCACTGCATGACAATTATGACTTGGCTTTGTCCCAACTCTTCCGCTGCTGCGCGGCGCGATTCGTCGTGACCTTGCATCGCTCCAAAACTGTTCTTGGGCGTTGCCAAATCAGAAGGAGGCTCCATGGAATCAGGCTGTGCGGCCTCCCCATCCCTTTGAGTGGGTGCCAGGGAGGGAAAGGGCTCAAGAGAAGCAGGGCTGGCCAGGTCTTCTCCCTCACTTTCTGAATCATCCGAGTCCAGGAGTCCGGGTCCAGGAACCTGGGTCACAACAATATGTTTTAGCCTCCAGTCCCCTAATCATCTTTGTTGCTCTTCTCTGCACTCTTTCTAGAGTCTCAGCATCTTTCTTATATCGTGGCGACTAAAACTAAATGCAGTATTCCAAGTGTGGCCTTACTAAGGCATTATAAAGTGGTATTAACACTTCATGTGATCTTGATTCTATCCCTCTGTTTATGCAGCCCAGAACTGTGTTGGCTTTTTTAGCAGCTGCTGCACACTGCTGGCTCATATCTAAATGGTTGTCCACTAGGACTCCAAGATCCCTCTCACAGGTACTATTATTGAGCAAGGTGCCACATATACGGTACCTGTGCATTTTGGGGTTTTTTTGCCTAAATGTAGAACCTTACTTTTTTCACTGTTGAATTTCATTTTGTTAGATAGTGCCCAATGTTCAAGTCTGTCAAGATCCTTCTGTAACTTGAGCCTATCTTCTGGAGTGTTGGCTATTCCTGCCAGCTTGGTGTCATCTGCAAATTTGATGAGTTCCCCATCTATCCCCTTGTCCAAGTCATTGATGAAGATGTTGAAGAGTACTGGGCCTAAAACAGAGCCTTGTGGTCCTCCCGCATACTTCCCTCCATGTGGATGTAGTTCTGTTGAGGACTACACATTGAGTGCGGTTGGTCAGCCAGTTATGAATCCATCTGGTGGTGGTGCTGTCTAACCCACATTTTTCTACTTTATCTAGTAGTAGGTTATGGTCTACTTTATCAAATGCTTTACTGAAGTCCAAGTAAATTATATCGACAGCATTCCTCTGGTCTACTAATTTTGTCACTTTGTCAAAGAATGCAATAAGATTAGTCTGGCATGATCTGTTTTTGACAAACCCATGTTGGCTTTTGGTTATTACTTTGTTTGCTTCTAGGTGTTCGGTGATTCGTTGTTTGATTATCTTTTCCAGAATCTTCCCCGGTATTGAGGTCAGGCTGATAGGTCTGTAGTTTCCTGGGTCTGTTTTTTTTCCTTTTTTGAAGATGGGAAGTACATCAGCTCTTTTCCAATTCTCTGGCAGCTCCCCTGTGCTCCAGGATCTTTGAAAGATATAGTTCAGTGGTTCTGTGATTTTGTCTGCCAGTTTCTTCAGAACCTTGGGGTGTAATCCATCCGGTCCTGGTGATTTGAACTCGTCTAGGGTAGACAGGTGTTCACTTACCATTTTCTTCCCTACTTTAACTTGTGTTCCTAATCTGTTTTTTGTGGTGCTGTTTTTGATATGTTGGATTGTTTTTTCCTTTTGTGTAAAGACAGATGCAAAATATGAATTAAGTAGATCTTCTTTCTCCCTGTTGCTTGTCACCTTCTTGCCACTTCCTCCCAGCAATGGGCCAATTGTTTCCTTGACTTTTTTCTTGTTTTTAATATGCTGGAAGAAGCTTTTTTTGTTATTTTTTACTTTTGTCGCTGGCCTTTGTTCATTGTGAGCCTTAGCTTTCCTCACTTCATCTTTACAGGCTCGGGCTATTTGCTGATATTCTGTCTTAGTTATTTGCCCCTCTTTCCACTTTTTATACTTGTCCTTTTTGTCTTTCAATTAACTGTGCATTAACTGTGACTCTCGACGACATGGACAGGTTGTTGGGTAGGCTGAATCCCACCACATGTTTATTGGACCCGTGTCCCTCCTGGTTGGTACTGGCCACACGGGAGGTTACACAAGGCTGGCTCCTGGGAGTTACCAACGCTTCTTTGTTGGGGGGCATTTTCCCCATTGCCTTAAAAGAGGCGGTGGTGAGGCCCCTCCTCAAGAAGCCTTCCCTGGACCCAGTTGTATTGGCGAACTATCATCCAGTCTCCAACCTTCGCTTTTTGGCGAAGGTTGTTGAGAGTGTGGTGGCATATCAGCTTCCCCAATACCTGGAGGAAACTATCTATCTAGACCCATTCCAGTCCGGCTTCAGACCTGGATACAACATGGAGACGGCTTTGGTCGCGTTGGTGGATGATCTCTGGAGGGCTCGGGACAGGGGATGCTCCTCTGTCCTTTTAGATCTCTCAGCGGCTTTTGATACCATCGACCATGGTATCCTGCTGCGGCGGTTGGAGGGATTGGTGGGGGGCACCGTTTATCGGTGGTTCTCCTCCTATCTCTCGGACCGTTCACAGACGGTGTTGGCAGGGGGGCTGAGATCGACCTCGAGGTGCCTCACTTGTGGGGTGCTACAGGGGTCAGTTCTCTCGCCTCTCCTTTTCAACATCTACATGAAGCTGCTGGGTGAGGTCATCCGTGGTTTCGGGGTGAAATACCATCTGTACGCTGATGATACTTAGCTGTACATCTCCACTCCGAACCACCCCAACGAAGCCGTCAAGGTGATGGCCCGGTGTCTTGAAGCCGTGCAGGTCTGGATGGGGAGGAACAAGCTCCAGCTCAACCCCTCCAAGACAGAGTGGCTGTGGGTTCCGGCGTCCCGGTACAGTCAGCTTACGCCATCGCTGACTGTTGGGGGTGAAGTACTGGCCCCCAGGGGTAGGGTGCGCAACTTGGGCGTTCTCCTGGACGATCAGCTGTCCTTAGAGGAACATCTGATGGCCATCACCAGGGGAGCATTTTATCAGGTTCCCCTGATTCGCCAGTTGTGCCCCTTCCTAGACCGGGACTCCTTACGCACGGTCACTCACACCCTCATTACTTCCCGCCTGGACTATTGCAATGCTCTCTACATGGGACTCCCCTTGAAGAGCACCAGGGGGCTCCAGCTAGTCCAGAATGCGGCTGCACGGGTGATAGAGGGAGCATCTCGTTGCTCCCATATAACACCTATCCTGCGCGGCCTGCACTGGCTGCCGGTAGCCTTCCGGGTGCAATTCAAGGTACTGGTCATACCTTTAAAGCGCTCCATGGCTTAGGACCGGGCTATTTACGAGACCGCCTTCTGCCACCGATAGCCTCCCAACGACCTGTGCGCTCCCACAGGGTGGGCCTTCTCAGGGTGCCATCAACCAAACAGTGTCGATTGGCGGCCCCCAGGGGGAGAGCCTTCTCTGTGGTGGCACCGGCCCTTTGGAATGAGCTGCCTCCAGGGTTGCGCCAATTCCCCGACCTCCGGACCGTCAAACGTGAACTTAAGACTTTATTATTTCATCGTGCGGGACTGGCCTAAGCGTAATTTTAAATCGAAATTTTTAAATGGGTTTTATGTCTGTCTATGACCGTTTTAGTTTGATTCGACCTATTAAATATTTGGTTTTAATTCTGTTTTAAATTTACTGTTTGTATTCTGTGTTTTTAAATATGGCTGTAAACCGCCCTGAGTCCTTTGGGAGAAGGGCGGTATAGAAATTAAATTATAAATAAATAAATAAATAAATAAATAAAAAAGTAAGTTTACACTTACTTAAATGTGCTTTATTGTTCCTTCAAAATATTCTTTCTCTCAAGAAGTACTTTGGAAAGATGTTTTTAGAAGTGGGGAATATATGCATGCTAGAGAGCATCTAGTATTATTACACACAGTATGTGTGGAAACCACTTTATCTTTCTACAAATATTAAAGTATTCTAATATTGCTTATGGAAACCAAAGTGCACTGATTTACAAGAACTTTTGCAACTCATGTTGATTTCATAAACTTAATTACCGCAGCATTTTTATGAAGGATTTGGGCAAAGCCTCCCAAAAAGTGTGTATTGTTGTTCTGCAGACTCCTATAATTTATAGCCATGCCTGACAGTTCATTTTTTTTCTGCTGTAACCGCATAAAAGTTCAATTTTTTGGATTTCCATCATAGTTTTTAGAAATTGTGCTATGTGTGTAGTATAGTCTTCTAGAAAATTAAGTAAATGGAGTAGCAGTATGAATGGAATGTATATTTATTATTTCCTGTCTGCTCTGTGCACTTACTGCAACTTTCCATATTGATTCTGCTTTGAGTGACACAATCTGTATAGACATCTGAGACATTAAATGTTATGATGGCAGTATTAGAATTATCATTTTTTTTACTCTTTTTAAAGAATTATTCATCTGCATCACTATAGAATGTTTATAGTTGAACGATTTGTTTAAGAAATCAAATTTAAAATAGAAATTTTAGTTTAATGTAATTTTATTTAAATTAAATATCAATTATATCAAAAATATATCATAACATTAGAATTCATTGGAAAGCCAAGTCTTGACCCATGGGTATGTGGTCTTTCTCATTCAGATGTGAATTTGTTATTTAAATTCTCCATATCACCACATATATTCTCACATTTACCCACTCATCCAGATGCATACAAATGTAGATTTACAAATGTAGACTTTGTCCAACCATTTTTTAAAGTTTCCTTCTGTAGCAGCATAGACAAAGTTTCTCTGGAATAATAGATGAGAAAGTGAATTTATTCCATCTCTGTTTTTCTGTTTGCATTTTGTATTTCATGAAATGAAATTCATTTTTTTCCTTTATAGAAATAATTGCATGCTTTTTAAACAACTGTCACAAACTTTATTGAATAATAAATAATACAGAAAGAAACATTGACATTATTTATTATCTACTATTTTGGTGCTATATTCTTAGCTGTATTAAAATAATCATCTGACTAAAATATTGTCGTTAGATAGGTGTACTAAAGTGAAATAATGGTTAAATTAAATATAAATAAAATAAAATATAAAGCCATGGGCTTTCTCTGTATCGTATAAACAGCCTACTGCAAATTCAAGTTGTTCAAGACAACAGGGTTACTTGCTTAAAGAAACAAAAATTCTGTTATTGGAAAATAGAAATCATGTAACAAAAAAAATATATGTACTTAATATAGAGATCTGTTTATAGAGAAGGATGAAAATGTAATTATGCTATGTTGCACTTCATTTTCTTTTCTGTAAGTCTGTTACAATACACATTCTAATTTATATTCAAACTGAGATGTTTTGTAGTCAATATATTGATTCCTGCTTGTATTTTGCATAATTTATGTAGTTTTGCATAATTATCTTTCATAATTTATGTTCTACTACTATTTTCACATTAGCTTCTGATTTGCAAATACAATGAAGTTCCAGTGAGAAACCCCTGAAAAGTCTCCTGTGTTGAAACTGAAAAAAAGAAAACAATAAAATTCCTATCCCTCTTTCTCCCAAGAGAGAAAGATCTGAGATTTGCCTATGAACCAAACCTCTGTGGAGAGATAATGCTTTGACACTTTAATTAGCCTGCTCAAATTGCTTCTTAGTTAGGGTTAGAGTTGCCTTGCATGTATATTAAGGGAACAATAGTTGTTTATAAGAAAACCCTAAACTATTTTTGGAAACAATGTAAGGGTTTGTGATATAACAATTCACCCCAACTTGGCACTCACCAATTATTTTGGACTATACCCATAGTTGCTAGAAATGTAGGTATCCAGAAGGAGCCAAATTGAGAAATGCAGGTGTGCATGATGAAATATTTAAAAGATCACAGAAAAATATTGTAACATTAAGTAAACTAATAATGTTTGCTGCTTATGTACAAGAAAACTCAGTTTAACAGACTGTTTTGGTGAAAAGGTGTGTCTGACTCTGAACACAAAAATGTATTATTGCAAAAATGTATTATTGCCTATTGAACACAAAAATGTATTATTGCAAATGACATCAATATTATTTGCCTTAATGTATGACATAATGTATTGTATGTATTATTTTACAGATTTTATCATGTAATGTAATTTTATACAGTACATAAAATGCATATCTGTAATGTATTAACATTACATAAATAACATTGCTGTGGACTTCATAACATAAAATGCTTTGTCTGTAATACTTCAGATGCAATGCAATTTGTGATTTTGGACAATCTAGAAGTCTGATCTGTTGCATCTAAAATTTGTTAAATTTGTTAAATGGGAATCCACTAAAGCCGTGGATTTACCACAGATCTCCTGTGGATCACCACAGATCCCCTTAAATACTTTTTGTGGCCATGAACCATGGCAACGGATCCCCAAGACTTAACTCAACATTTAACTCATACTTTTTTTAAAAAAAATAACAGAACAACCAATTGAAAATAAGCCAGAAAATTTTTTATCAGGAATTCTTACAAGAACATACACCAAAGAAATAAAATATTTGATTTTACACATTATAACAGCTGCACAAATAACATAGGCACAAAATTGGAAACAGGAAAAGACACCAACAGATGAAGAAGTGATAGGGAAAGCTTTAGAATGTGCCAAAATGGACAATTTAAGAAAAGAAATTAAAGAGAATGAAGAGGCATTATTATACAATCTGGAACAAATGGTATGAATGGTTTAAGATTAGAAATAAAGGAACAAAAAAAAGGGGAGAAATTAGAATTCTACAATATGTAAATAATAAATATATAAGAATGTAGAAAAGTAAAGCTATTAGTATTAGATAATTTAATGTAAATAAAGAAAATGGGATAAGAAAAAAATAATAATAAATGAGAAATGGGGGGAAAGGTATAAAAGCAAAAGAAGACCACTAAGAAACATTGTTTAAAAATAGGAGATATTTATATGTTGTATGTTGTGTGTTTGTCAGATTGTGTATCACAATAAAATAATTTTTTAAAAAAGATTTAAATCATACTATCTCTTCAAGTCTTCGTAGACCCCCTGTGACGACATTGAGGTCCCCTAAGGATCCAAAGGTTGAGAACCACTTCATTAAAGTGAAGTTTCATAGGAGACATCTTGGACAGTTTATTATATATATATATATATATATATATATATATATATACTTCTCAGTTTTAAATCAGAAGTACTTAATATTCACTAGTAATATAAAGTGGTGATGCACTTATTAAGTGCAGTTGTTTTGTTTAATCAAAATTACTAAAGAAGAACAGTGCCAGTTCTGAAACCCTGTATTATTCTTTTTCTCAGAATTTATTGGAAAATCCTTTTTTATTCGTATTAACCTTTTCTTTATTATCATGTGCCACCTTATTTATTTTCTACCATATCTTGGTTGAGAAGGGATTTTTCATGTTAATGTCCAGTTATTTAGGACCTTCTACTTTCACTTTCTTCACATCCTACATTATTTTAATCCCAGAAAATGAACAAAAGAAACCTAGTCACAACTTTGTATGGTAAATCATTCAGTTTGGTAACAGTCAAATGATTGTCTGTTGAAATATAGTTGAAAGCTATATTTCAACTTGACATTTGAGTCATCAAAAGTTACCCTACTTTTCTTTTCTTTTAAAGGGAAATAGAATGGACTAATTAAAATTATTACTCCATATGGTGCATCATTCAAAGCTTCTTTCTTCAGGTAGATAATAGGGCAATTACTACAGTGGTTATATGTCACCTAGTAATTCCCTTCTCCCTGTCCTCCATGTATTTATTCATGTCTCAATATGACTTTCCATAAAAAAGTAAGTATCAACAGACTACCTCTTAAGTAACATGTGATTTAATGGCATTTATAAAAAGAGTGCCATAGCTCTATAAGTAATATTCCATTTTGACTAAAAGTTAAAGAGTGCTTTGTTTTCTGATCAATGAACTACATAATTGAAGCTTTACTCAGGAAAATTCTACAACTAGTCATTCAATTAGATTTAAATTTAGTGATTTAAATCCTGGCTTTTATTATTCTTACTGGTATATAGTATTTGCAGTACCATATAAAAGTTTTAATTCTTGAAGTTTTTTGATAAAAAGCTTGATCAAATGATGTAAGTAGATAAAGATTTATATTTGAGAACAGCAATTCAGACTTAGTACAAATTATTCCCATTTATAGACTTTCTTACACTGGTATCATTAAAGTGACCAACTTTTTTACAATGAGAAGGAGAACACAAATAAATTGAAGAAAATAAAAGAAACATTTTATTCATTGCAACAATAATACAGAATACAATGTGATAAATGCATAATGAATTCATAAAATGTGAATTATTGTGCTCACCTGTGTATGATTGAATATTCACTAAAAAAGAAGTGAGTTTAATGTGCGCGTGTGTGCCGTGTTGTGTTTCGGTAAGAAGTAAACAAAGCCACTTGCGCGCGGTGCTCTTTTTTGTGCAGCGCACTCTCTCAAAACAATTCTCCTGTGCGGAGTGCATGCGTCTCATAACCAAGTCTCGCCGCACTGTACCGAGTCTTGATGAATCATCATGTCAAATACAAATACATCACATCACACTCAACGGATTGTCTCGGCATTGATTGAATACGGAGATTTACAGATTAGTCTTCAAATATTGAAAAGGAGGACATGTAGGAGGACACTTTTTGAGAGAGGACAGAACTTATAAAAGAAGGATTGTCCTCCCTAAAGGAGGACGATTTATCACTTTAGTATCATAGTCAACAAGCCAGCTCAAGAAAAAGAAAAGCCATCTATGCCTCCATGGGATAAGAAATTCCATTCCTTCTTCCTCACCCTCCCCACAGTAGCCAAAGGGACCTTTCATTGGTCCTTTCCAAAAGCCATGCAGTCTAATTATCAAAGTCATCTTCTTTAGTTTCTTGTTTGGTTGATATTGTCATTTTTCACACCATTTTTCCTGTCGGACATAACTACTTTGATCCTTATTATGTTAATTTTTAGAACCATTCTCCTCAGTATATCATATTAAATTATTTGTACATTTATCTGCAAACCAACACACCTTTAATGTCACCAAAACCATTCTTATTCATTTATCCATTACTTTATTGTACCTATATTACTGCCTCTTTACTAAAGAACAATTTATAAATATTCCATTTATTCTCACAAATGCTTCACTTTCATTTCATACCAGTTTTACCTGATTCTACCATCAACTTCAAACTCCATATCCATCCAATATATTTCATACTTCAAATCTCTATCACTTGTTTCGAAATACATTTTAGCCAGATCTCCTTCATTCATATTATTACATTTATTCTCTTTTTCTTAAGCAGACATGCAGCCTCCCTCCCTCCCTCCCTCCTTCCTAATAATATTCTTTACCATTTATACTTTCATATAATATATTTTTTATTAAAATTAGTAAAAATTATGCTAGGTTACCAGGCTTAGTCATATTGGTGTTTTCTGACAATAAAGACAGTGTATTTCAATTTTAATACCTGTTAACCAATACAATCAGATTTGCTGGTATTGGAAAGCTGTAAAAATGTAATTATGATTTAAAGATGTAAACGTTGAATAAAAACAATGTTTTAAAAAAATCGGATTTGCAATCTGGAATCTCTAATCTGTATACTATTTTGCAAGCCAACATACTGCTGGCTACTATGGGTTATATTCAATATATTGACATACTTAGAAAAAGGAACACAATTAAAATAAAAATAAGAAACTCCCTGGAAGTATTTGTTGTCATATTTCTGTCAATTATTTGTTAGTTAAAGTTAACTAATATTAGGCAAATGAAAGTAAGAATTTAAAAAAAAAATTCAGAAGGGAGAAGTTGGCATAGAAAGGCTATAGGTAAAAAGCCAATCATTTTTATTTTCAAAAGCAAATATTCTTTTTAAACTGAGGAAAGAATATTGTTCAAAAGATTTATTTTTTTCTTGTGGACAGGAAAGGAATTAAGGACCTTTCCTTCCCACATTATTCTAAATTTTTCTTTTCCAAAACTGCAGTACTGGCTGTATCTGTATAATTGCCTTTAGTATGCAATTAGTATCACACAGATCTTGTGTTTAAAGACCAGAGAATTTGTTTTGTTCCTTGTTATGTCATATTCTTTGTATATAGAGCAGTAATAACAGCATCCAGTTTCCAAATGACTTTTTAGTTTTAAATCAGGCATAAATCATCATAAGATATTTGGATTAAAAAAGTAAATAATTGTATCCCCAATAGTATATTAAATAATTTTTTCATGGGGGGGGGTAGGTTTTTAATTTAATACTTGTCCATTAGCCTTGAAATCCAAATAAGTTCCATTAACTCAACATGAAAAGGATTATATTGTGAATATCTTTGACTAATGTACTTGGAGCTTTTGATATTTTCAGCAGAATTGTTGTATATTAATATTTTCTTCTCAACCTTATATGATCCCTGTGTTCACTCTTTTGACTTTGACAAAATATTAAAGGAACTATGAACTTAGGTGTGTGTGGGTGTGGGTGTGTGAGTGAGAGAGAGAGAAAATTTTTATATGAAAGTATCTATGGTTGATGCTTATTGAAAAATTTTAATATAGTACTAAAAGTAAATGTAAAGTAAATGTAAAAAATAGAAGGAAAGAATAAAAATGGAAGGAAAGAAAAAGAAAAGAAGTATTTAAATATGTTACTTCCACACTTCATTACAAGTACAAACAAACTTAGTAACTCTTTACCCCTGTAAGATTACAAATATCTCTTCATAACCTATTGGTTATCTACAGTATATGTAAATTCATTAATCACCTCTTCAGTCTTGGTATCGGCAAAAAGCTCATAAAGGGTTTTATAGAAACATGTCTTTGTAACTTGAGTGAAACAAGCCAACTTTCTTTTACTTCTAACAATCTTAATCTTTAATTCATTTAGATGTCATTATAGGATTTGAGTTTTCTTCAGTTTTTCTTTATCTCATCCCAAAGGCTTCTTCAAGACGTTAGCGAACCTCTTTTGTAAATCCAGTAAAAAAACCATTGTCCAGGTCATTATCTTTATTTATCATTTATATTCCCACTTTAATTTTCAAATCTTTAACCTTCTTTTGTGCATCTATTAGAAAACCCTTATCCCAGTCATTCTCTTAGCTTTTATTTTCACCTTAGTTGTCTTCTCTGTTTATAATCCACACTTTTTTTATTTTCCAGTATTTCTGGTTTTTAATATTTTTACATCAGAAAAAAGTTGCTTCACCTCTTTATCCTGTAAATTTCTTAAAATATTCTCTTCCACATCTGTCATTCCTTCTTTATAATTTTTTGGCCATAACCTATCCATAGAAACAGATATCATTGCTAACACAGTAACTGTTAGTTTCTGACCCCTTTCTTCTAACCTCCTAGAGTGTTTCTAATGTCATCATGTTTTATATCATTTTGTAAATTTCAGAACCAAAAACCAAAAACAAAAGCCAAGCTTTTACTTTTTTCTTTTTTTCCTAGAATTTCTAGTCCCCTCTAATGTTCAATTTCTAAAATCATAGTGTCAGATTTCTGTTATGACTTAGGATAGACAAAATCATTTAGCATCCACTAAAGACTATGTAATTATTTCCAAAATCTTATAATAAAAGTCCTAATATTCTCTATCCTAAGATTAGTCATATTTAACTTTTTGCCATTTATTCGCAGTTTTTTAAATTCTTAAGCTAAGTGTAAATTTTCCATTTATTCAAGAATGAGTGTAAATATTAGGGCTGCCTCTATCCAATTCCTAGGAAAGAAAACCCTTGGCTCCATAGAATTAAAGAAAAAGTAGTTTTACTAGATTACAGCTAAGTCAGGCAAGATCTGGAGCAAAACCATACAAAGCTTCAAATTGAAACAAATCCTACAGCCCACTCCCCTAGTAGCTAGCAACCAAAATTCAATCAATGGCCAGAAGATGTTTTGGGAAAAGGAACGTTGTATTTACCTGAACATTCTTTCTATGTGCGCTGCGTGAGAGTCCAAGCAGTGGGTTTAATCTCATCTGATTGGCCAGAGACTGGGTTAAAATTTGCACAAACATGCCTCCTTCTTCCTGCGAGCTCCAGTTTGTTAACGAGATCTGGATCTGGAGAGGATGAAACCTGCAACGAGAAAAAACACACACTCTCCCAAATCCTGGACCCTCATGAAAAATGGGAGGGTTTGGACTCTCACACAATGCAGATAGAAAGAATGTTCAAGTAAGTACAACATTTCTTCTCCTGTGCGCTGTTTAGAGAGTCCAAGCAGTGGGATATACCCATCCCTAGGGTGGAAAATGAAACGTCCAGGGTCCTTTCGGTTGGAAGAACCTGATGCAGGACTTGCTGCCCAAAGGATGCCTCAGCCAAGGCAAACCTGACAATCTTGTAATTGCAGATGAAGGGTGAAGGCGAAGTCCAGGTAGCCGCCTGACAAATCTCGAGGATCAAAGCCTGAGTGGCCCAGGCTGCTGACATGGTTATGCTTCTCATCGAGTGAGCTGTGATGTGAGACAGCTGAGGCCTGGCCTTCTGATCGTAGGCCAGGGAGATACAACCCTTGAGCCAATGGCTGATGGTAGAGCACGACACCTCCATGCCCAAGGAGCTAGGTTGGAAGGAGACAAATAATGATTCCGTACATTGAAAAGAGGCCATCCGGTCAATGTACTTGCACAGAGCTCTGTGTACATCCAGGGAGTGCCACCATCATACCTTGGGATGTCTGGGTCATGGACAAAAGTCAGGTAGAATGACCTCCTAGGCCCTGTGGAACCAGAAGTTTATTTTTAGAAGAAATAGGGGGTCCAGATGGAGGACAACTCTGTTGGGATAAAATGTACACAAGTCCATGCCAACAGATAGGCCCGCCAATTCCGAAACTCTTCTAGCAGATGTTAGAGCTATGAGAAAGGTGACCTTAAAGGTCAGAAGCTTGAGGCTGGCAGTCCCCAAAGGCTCGAACGGAGAGGCGGTAAGAGCCTGTAACACAAAAGAAAGATCCCAGGAAGTTTATCTGTGTACTGGGGGAGGTCATAGATTGGATGCACCTTTCAGGAAGCTACGAACCCTTGGATGATGGGAGAGGGATTCCACTCCGGCCACAGGGAGAACAGTTGCCAGAGCAACGATTTGTCTGCGGAACATGTTGACAGACAAACTGGCACCTAGCCCCTCCTGAAAGAAATCCAGGATATGCGAAATGTCTGCCAATGTCAGGGCAAGACTTTTCTGGAGACACCAACAGCAGAAAGAAGCCCATGTGGCGTTGTAGATGTGGGATGTCGATGGTCGACGAGACACCAAAATGGTGGCGATTACACTTTCAGAGAAATGGTCCTTGCATAGGGTCTCCCTTTCAAGTGCCAGACAGCCAATTGGAGCCACTGCGCCTCTGGATGTACAATGGCCCACTGGCACAGGGATATCCTGTTTGGAAGAATCCTCCATGGCAAAGAGATTGAGAAATCCACGAATCAAGAACAATGGGGCCAATGAGGCACCACGAGAAGGACTTCTGCACCCACTTCCAGGACCTTCCTGATGACCCTTGGTATGAGAGTGGTTGGGGGAAAGGCATATAACAGGTCCTGTGGCCACGGACATCTGAGGGCGTTGGTGCCTTTGCTCCTGGTGTCTGGAATTGGGTGTAGAACCATGGAAGATGGGCATTGGATGGGCTTGCAAAAAGATCCATTATGGGAATACCAAATTTGTCCACTATTTGACAAAAGAGGTGTGGGTGAAGTTGCCATTCTATGTGATTGATGGTTGTTCTGCTCAACCAATCCACTTGGGTGTTGGAAACACCAGAGATGTGACTCGCTTGTAGCAATAGGAGGTGCTTCTCTGCCCACAGACCTAGCGCCTCTGCCTCCTTCATCAGAACTCTGGAACACGTTCCCCCCTGGTGGTTCATGTGCGCCTTGGAGGTGACGTCCGTCAACAACAGCACATGGTGACCTGACAGTTGGTGTTTGAAATGATGCAATGCCAATTGCGTGGCTCTCAGTTCCAACTAATTGATGTCATTGAGGAGGTCAGTTGATGACCAATGACCTTGGGTCACCTGAGAGTGCAAATGGGCACCCCAACCAAACAGGCTGGCATCCATGGTCAGGATGAGATGGGAGGGTTCCCGGAAGGAACGCCCCTTTTCCATGGCTGCTGATGTCCACCATTCCAAGGATTTGCACACCTTTGGAGGAACTGGAATTCATGTATTGGCATTGCTGAGGCTGGCTTTCTGACTGGGTAAAAGAAGCCACTGAAGAAGGTGGGAGTGAAGCCTTGCCCAAGGCACAATTGCTAGGCAGGAGATATTTTGCCTAACCCATTGGTGGGCCCTGACTTGTCTTACGGTGGCATGGATGCTGGATAGGTGCTCCTTGGAAAGGAAGATGAAGCAGGTCTGAGTATTGATTCATGCTCCCAGATGGATCAGGGAGGTGGAGGGAGTCAGGTGACTTTTCTCCCAATTCACAGTGAACCCATTGTCTTGAAAGGTTTGAATTGTGACCTTGAGGTCCAGGTGTGCTTGCTGATGGGAGGACAACATAACCATTATGTCATCTAGATAACACAATAGGTGGATGGGCTGTGCCTGCAGGTGGGCGACCACCATATCGAGAAATTTTGTGAATGTACTGGGGGTGGAGGAGAGCCCAAAAGGCAGCATCTAGTATTGAAAGTGGGCTCCCGCATAGCAGAACCTGAGGAATCTCCTGTGAGATGGTCTGATGGGAACGCGGAGGTAAGCCTCTCCTAAATCGTTCAATGTTAAGAGATCTCCCTGTCGTATGCAGCCCAGACTGGTGTGCAGGGAGTGCATCTTGAAGTGCTTGTACAGGATGGCCCTGCTGCCCCCACAATTTCTTTTGTACCAGAAAAAGAATCGAATAGAAGCCGAACCCCTGATGTTGAAGAGGCACCGGTTCTATGGCTTGAATAGCTAACAGGTGCCGGATTTCGGCTTCCATCAGAGACCTTTTGGTAGCGTCTCTGGACACTGAGCACTGTATGAACCTCTGAGGAGGTTCAGAAGTGAACTCTAAGGTAAGGCTGAGAAAAAAAAGTTTGTAAGGCATCGGTAGTTGTTCTTCACCAGGTGGTGGCAAACTGGTGAAGGTGACCGCCAATGGGGCCTCTGTCAGGGCAGTCACTTCGTCCGGTGGTAGGGTCAGTGGCCAGCTCCCCGAAAGGGACATCTGGCCTGTGATTGACAAAAGCAATCTCAAAAGGGCTGTCTCTCCAGCAATCTATCCGCGGGCTGAGGAAAGCACCTTTGATAACCCGGGTTCGGAAACCCCTGGGCAGGAATCCAAAAGGACTGCCTGCAGAAAAGGAATGTGAACCGTTTATCAGTCTGCCGGTATGCATGTGGAAGCACTTTCTTTTTATCCTTACGTTCAACTAGGACAGGACCTAAGGCCTCTCCAAAGAGAGAACCTCCTTTGAATGGTGCCACTGCCAGTTGCCATTTGGATTTCATGTCCGCTTGCCAATGCCTCATCCATAAAAGGTGTCGGGAAGTGACATTGGACGCTAAGGCCTTGGAGGCAATTTGGCAGAAGTAAGGATTGCATCCACGGAATATTTGGCGGCTGCAATCAACTTATTTATGCCTTGATTTAAACGGATGTTGTCCAGAGATGCATGGGATTGCATTTGGTGAAGCCAAATGAAGGATGTCCTGGTGAAAAAGGACGCCGCTGTGGTGGATCAGATGGCCCAGGCAGCTGCTTGGTGGGTCTTACGGGCTGTGAGTTCAGCCCTGAGATCCTCAGCTTTTAAACTTTCAGTAGAATCTGAAGGGAGGACATTAGGTGAAGCCAAGCTGGCCATTGGAGCATCCATGGTGGGCAATTTCAGAAGCTCCTCAAACTCTTGCTCCACTGTATACATCTTCTGATCCATGTGACTGGGAGCAGCGACAGATCCCAGCTGGCTCCATTGGCATTGGATAATGTCAATGAAAAGCCTTGGTGATGGAGTGGCTTCCTGTTCCGTGACTAGCTTGGTGAAAAGAAGAGCAGTGGGGTCTAGAGGGTCTGAAGATCTCTCTCGTTGCCCAATAAGTGCCTCCATGTTGGCTGTAGTCTGGGCCTTGTACAATAAAGAGTGAAAAGGGTCATGACGGAACAGACCCGTGGTAGACAGTTTGTTTCATCGTCTGAGAGATTGTAGTCAGTCATCTCTTTCTCGCAGATATATGACATATCGGAATGTTGTGAAGGTGAAGGAGAATGAGGCTCCAACATGCCCTCTCTGCCTACATGACCCATGAGTGGAAGGGGTCGTAAAGGGTGCTCAGCCACTGGTAACGGGCCTAAAATGCCCCATTAAATGAAGGCAGCATCAATGCTTTTGGGGATGGTTTGGGCTATCATGTCAAACATTTCCTGTGACAGAGAGGGACCCATGCCTTCCTCCGGTTGGAGCCCCGCCACAGTAGGCATAAATGTGGCCGAAGCACGGGAAGACCTGCGGGGATGGAGAGATCCCGATTCTGGTAAGTGTGATCCCAGGTAAGATCCAGGTTCAATTCCTGCCGATCCTGCATGTCAGCAGATGCATTAGGAGACCAGCCAAGCTGCTCCGGTTGTGTGTCCTGGACCAAATGTCCTTTGTCCAAGGAGTCAATTGATTTCCTGCTGTACTCAGGAATTGCAGAACACTCGGCTTGTTCTGCCCTCTTTTGGGCTTTTTCAAATTGCTTCTCCAAGGTGCTTTGGCGCCTTTGAGCATCCTTCACAGAGGCAGCAGAGGAAGAGGCTGACACAGATGGTTGAATGGCAGCCCTGCTGATTAGATTGAAGGTGGCTGGAGAGCCCAATACGCAGAAGTCTACACTATGGCCCCAAAGTGTAATCGAAGGGCAAGCGCTGTTAAATCTGTGGAGTGCAAACAAAATGGCGGGAAGCTGACACAGCAGTTCCAAGCACCCAATTCGCCACAGTTAGGTCAGGGAACTAGGAATCCGACACCATGGACCCTGCCCCGAATACAAATTGTGCAGAGCCAGCACCACGGCTCTTCATGCGCCAAGCCGCTGCTGGCCAGAATATCACTCCTGACGGGGAATAAATGCTAAGCTGACACCACGGCTTGTTGTGCACTAAATCTTCTTATGCCAAAACTTGAAACCCCTGAGGTGGAGAAAGAAGTGCTAAGCCGACACCACAACTCCACATGCGCCAAATGCAGCTGCCAGAATTATTGCCAGTGAAAGTAAAGGGCATAGAGCTGACACCACGGCTCTTAAAACACCAGGCCTGCAATATTCCACTCCGTCACAACCGCACAGGGCCAATACCAAGGCCCTTCGCATGCCAGAAACCTGCTGTGAAGTGTTACTGTTTTTTTGGCACAAGTTTTTATTGATTTTTTAATTTCCCCCCCTACACACACACACAATTCATAAACAGAGTATTGGCCATATCATATCTTATACAATTCAATATATTTAAATATATTTTACTTAGTTACAGTTTTTGCCAAAATATTCTTTGTTCATAGTTTTTTATTCATTTCCTAATATTTCCTTGCTCATTTTATTAAATCACATCTTCTTTTGCCTTCAAGTTCTACTTTCTCCATTTTTATTCATATTCATTCCCTTTCATTCTTTTTTTTAACTATTTCAATTTTTATCCTAATATATTCAAATATATTCAGGGTTGTCTTTCCTCCATTTCCTTTTCACAGCAGTCCTTTCTTCTCCTTTCACTCCTTTCCCTCCCTCCTTTCTTCGTACCTACTTTCTTCTCTCCTACTCCTCTACCTCGCTTTCCTTTCTCCTCCTCCACCCTACTTTCTCCCTATCTAACCTTCTCTCCTACTCTTATTTCCCCTATCTTACCTCCTTTCCTCTTCTCTTTCTTCTTTCTCTCTCCCTCCTTCTCCCTTTCCATCTCTCTCCTTCTTCTTATCTCTCTCCATTGCTGTATTTATTTTCAATATTTCTAGTGTCCAGACAACCCTGATTTTCATTTATTAAACATATTTTTCAAACCTCCCCTCCTATATTTTAAACATTAACATTGTCTGCTGTGAAGTGTATTGAGGCAGAAATAAGCAGCGCTCAGCCGATGCTAAGGCTCTCTGCACACTAAAGCTCAGGAAACAGATTGCAAGAGATCACCGATGGAATAAAATGATCACGGAGCTGACACCAATCTTAGCACACCAATCTGGCTGCAAAAACTCATGAAGGGAGAATCCAAACGTCCTGCAGGTCGTTGGCTATGAAGAGCCGCCGCTTGAATTCCCGTGGCTCAGTTAATCGGCACAAGACTGGGAGAGCGCCCCAAAGCCGCAGTCTCTCCACAAACCAATGGTTGTGAAGAATCCAAACTCTCAAATGCAGTTGAAAAGTCCAAGCAGTGGAGTTAAGAAAAGAATAAGTCTCTCTTGGCCGGCTGAGGAGGCGTGTTTACGTAAATTTTTACTCAGTCTCTGGCCAATCAGACGAGATTAAACCCACTGCTTGGACTTTCTAAGCAGCGCACAGGAGAATCTATAATTCAGGCATATCGTCTCTCCATTCTGCATTCGGAAGCCAAAAGAAAAGATCCTGAAGAGATAAGCAAAGACCATGCTAGCTGTTGCAAAGCTTCATGAAAAATGTCTGCCATCTCCTCCTGCATGCTTCTCCACTGCACCCCTCTCCATTTCCATGGCAGCAGGCAGGAAACTGGCTGACAGTAAAATTACCGTGGCCTTTCAAATTTCTCATTTTGAAGATCTCTGTTAACGTTAAGATAGTTAAATATATAATTTTTTTAAAAAAGTTAGCAAATTTAATGTCCTTTAAAAGGTCCACCATGATTGAGAGCATAGTGGCTTTACATCATCTCTTGGTGCTCAAACCCATGGAAAACTGCTGTCTCCTTGTGAGGAGCAGCTGTCCAGAACATACAAGGGTAATCTCACATCCCTTTCTTATGCAGAGAGATCCTGTAGAACTAATTTATTTGCCAGATCTTTGGTCTTGCTTATTTGAAGACATGCTAATAAACCATTCCTCCCCCAGAAGCCCTCCCCACCAAGCTTAATTATTGTTTCAAGGAAAACTATATGAATATGAGGATACTGGTCATAAGACTCTATGCTTGGATACCTAGCCAAGAATTCTGCCACAAAATCTGTACAAAATCTACAAACCAGTTACTTGTGTTTGCTATTAATATGGGACCCTTTCTGTTAATTATTCCACAGTATCCTCAGAAACAAACTGAGTTTTTTTTCCCCATTGCCATGGCATCCAAAGCATTCAGTATTGAAACCAAATTGTTCCAGTGACAGAATTTCATTCAAGGGGACAGAGTTAATAGTTCTCTATTGCACTCTGTAATGACTACCTTTCTACCATCAAGCACACTCCCTAAATCACTGCCATATGCATTTTCAATGGAAATCAATCTTTTGTTCCTTAGGACAGATCTAAGCTCTGGGGGATAAACTAAATCCACTAAAATGTGAGGCAGTATAAAATACAGCAGTTTACACCCTGCTGTGCTGCGCTGAACTGAACATTGGAATTTCTGTCATGCTGTTTGTTTTTATTTCTTTACAAAGTAAGTGGGGTGTCTGTGTTTAAAACCATCTGTGTTTGAAATACTATTTTAGAATGTGATACTAAGCAAAAAGAAAAACTTTTGAAAAAGTTTAATTTTATTCAGCTATATTATAGTTTTCAGCTAATTACTTATTTCTCCTTCGGTGCTTATACTCTTGTAATAGTATTGAACATTTCATTTTCAAACATAGTTTTGAAAGGCTGAATCACCCAGTGATTGTTATTTCTATTTGAACAGTGAAATTAAAATGATTGAAGTTTTGAATTTTTTTAGTGTATGATGGATTTTTTTTTGCTGCTTAGTAATCATAAATAATTTTTGTTCCTTTGAACATTATGGATCTTATTTTTATATAAAAGTGCATAACAACATGTCATTAATTTTATGTGGCTTAGCAAAGATGTGAGTTTTAGGTTTAGAAATTACAAATTCTTGGATGTTCTGCTTTGCGATAATGGCTAAACTGCTGGAAGTAATCTGGGCTTTCCAAAGAAGTGATTGCTAATAGAAAAGTATATGTTACTTTAACCCAAGGTGCTAGAGTACACAGTCTTAGTGAAAAGAGCTCTAGGGTCTTTAAACCAATATAATGATAATGTAAGCAGCTATTTAAGCTGCTGCATTCTGGATAGCTGTAGCTTCCAGGTAGTCTTTAAGGGTAGCAAAAAATGGAAAAAGTATCCCTGTAATCAAATCAAGAAGTGATAAAGACTGTGAAAAGGGTATGCTAATACCTTCTTGGCATAATTGCCTTTTATTCTTTGGATAGGAGATGTAAGCTAACTGAAGTTACTCTACTACAGTATAATGCAATGCACACTAGCTAATACTGATATCTTTTATCAGTGATGGCTAACCTTTTCCGGACCAAGTGCCCAAAGCACATGTGTGAGTGCATGTGCACGTGCCCGAACCCCCAAAATGCAATGCGGCTTGGCCCCCACACATGTCCCCCCCGCATACACATGTGGGCCCCTCTCCACACACCTCTTCCCCATGCACGTGTGCACCCCCTGCATGTGCCCCACCCCCCCACCCCCACACATGCACCTGCACCACCCACACGTGCCTTGCATGCATGCATGTTCCCCGCATGCCCCCCGCCCCCCATGTATGCATGCATGGGGCCCCCTGCACGTACCTTGCCCCCACGCATGCACGGCAGGGACCTTAGGCTGGCCGGCGGGAGGTGCGCACACATGCGCGGCAGAGCTGAACTGGGGCGATGGCTCACGTGCCATCAGAGAATGCTCTATGTGCCACCTCTGGCACGCGTGCCATAAGTTTGCCATCACAGCCTTATATTGTATTGCTAGGCTATTTATTATTAAATAAAATTAGAATGGGAATGGGAATGGGAATGGGAATGGGAATGAGCTGGAAGGGACCTTGGAGGTCTTCTAGTCCAGCAGGAGAACCTGTACCATTTCAGATAAATGATTGTCTAGACCAGGGCTGTCAAACTCTCAGCCCATGGGCCAGATGTATTATACGCGCTGGCCACGCCCACCTCCGGTTTAACGAAGTGGGGAAAAGTCCTGATACATCGTATGATGCTGCTGTGATGGCATGAGTTTGATACCCCTGGACTAGACTCTTCTTAAAAACTTCCAGTGATGGAGCGCCCACAATTTCTGGAATCAAGCTGTTCTAGTGGTTAATTGTCCTCACTGTTAGGAACTTTTTTCTTAATTCCAGGTTGCTTTTTTCTTTTATTAGTTTCCAACCATTGTTTCTTGTCCTGCTGTCTGGTGCTTTGGAAAATAATTTTATCCCTTCTTCTTTGTGGCAGCCCCTCAAATACTGGAATACTGTCATGTCACATCTAATTCTTCTTTTCTTTAGACTAGCCAAACCCAAATCCTGCAGCCATTCTTCATATATTTTATTCTCCAGGCCTTTGATCATCTTAGTTGCTCTTCTCTGAACTTTTTCCAAAGTCTGAACATCTTTTTTGTAGTATGGTGACCAAAATTGGTTGCATTTTTCCAGGTGCAATTTTACTAGGGGTTTTTTTGTTTTTTTTTTACATTTATATCCTGCCCTTCTCCGAAGACTCAGGGCGGCTTACATTGTGTAAGGATTTTATAAAGCAGTACTAATACGTCACATGATCTTGATTCTATGTTTCATGTGATCTTGATTCTATGCCTGGGTTTATGCAATCCAGGACTGTATTAGCTTTTTTGGCGGCTGCTGCACACTGCTGGCTCATATTCAAATGATCATCCACTAGGACTCCAAGGTCCCTCTCATGGTTACTGTTTTTGAGCCAGGTCTCGCCTAATCTGTACTTATACCTTTGATTTTTCCTGCCTAAATGTAAAATTGCTTTTCTCCACATTAAAATTCATTTTGTTGGATAGGGCCCATTGTTCAAGTTTTCAAAATCTTTTTGGATTCTGAGCTTGTCTTCAGAGGTGTTGGCTATTCCTGCCAGTTTAGTGTTATCTGCAGATTTGATGAGTTCCCCTTATATTCCCTCATCTAAGTCATTTATGAAGATATTGAAGAGTCCTGGGCCTAAGATGGAACCTTGTGGTACCCCACTAGTTATTCTCTCCATGTGGATGTAGTACCATTAAGGACTACTCATTGTGTATGGTTTGTCAGCCAGCTAGAAATCCATCTGGTGGTGATGTTTTCTATTCCACATTTTTCTAGCTTACCAAGAAGTAGGTTGCGGTCTACTTTGTCAAATACCTTGCTGCAGTCTAAGTATATTATGTCCATATCATTTCACTGGTTTACTAATTTAGTGACTATCAAAGAGCGAAATAATGGCATGATCTGTTTTTAAGAAACCTGTGCTGGCTACTAGTTATAACTTTATTTGCTTCTAGTTGTTTGCAGATCTGTTTTTTGGTTATCTTTTCCAAAATCTTCCCAAATATTGATGTTAGACCAGGGATGAAATGCTCCCAGTTCGGACCAGATCGCCCGGTCTAGTAGCAATGGTGATGGATAGTTCGGAGAACCGGTAGCAAAAATCCCTCCCTCCCCATGCGCAACTGAGCTGTGCGATCATCAGAAGTTTTTTTTTTACTTTTAAAAGCATTTTTTCCTCGGCCGAAAAAATGCTTTTAAAAGTAAAAAAAAAGCCTCTCACGATCAGGCAACTCAGCTGGGATCATCAGAGCCTTTTAAAAGCATTTTTTCTACAACCTCTTCGGCCAAAGAGGTTGCAAAAAATGTTTTTAAAAGGCTGTGGTGATCCCAGCTGAGTTGCCTGATAGTCAGAGGCTTTTATTTTTCTTTTAAAGGCAAAAAAAATGCTTTTAAAAGAAAAGAAAAGCCTCTGACGATCAGGGAACTCAGCTGGGATTGTCAGAGCCTTTTTTTTACAACTTCTTCAGCTGAAGAGGGAGAAAATGATGCGTATATTTGCTAATGTAATCTTTTTGGAGAAAACTGAACAAAGCCATTGGTAGGAAATGAAAATTTTGGACTGATTCAGAGGTTTCAGCAGATTCTGACCAGTTCTGGAGAACCGGTAGTGGAAATTTTGAGTAGTTTGGAGAATCGGTAGTAAAAATTCTGACTGGCCCCACCCTCATCTATTTTCTGCCTCCCGAGTCCCAGCTGATTGGGAGGAAATGGGGATTTTGCAGTAATCTTTCCATTGGAGTGGGGTGGGAATGGAGATTTTACCGTATCCTTCCCCTGCCACGCCCACCAAGCCACGCCCACCAAGCCATGCCACGCCCACCAAGCCACGCCCACAGAACCGGTAGTAAAAAAATTTGGAACCCACCACTGGACTGATGGTACGCTTTGAATACATAGGACTGAAAATATAAATTTATTTGTTACCATTCTGGAGACCAAGATTTCTGGATAGCTGAACTTCCTTTCTTTGAGAAGAAAAATCACACTTGTATATTTTTATTTTTAAAGATCACAAATATAAAAAGAGTGTTTTGGAGATATAGATGAGGTTTAGTTATTTTATTGATGCCAATAGATATCATGCTGCCTATCTTCACAAGTATCTTCAAGGATAAGGAAGTTCACTCTTAGAAATATCTAAAACACCCAAAAGTAATTTAGTCTATTTTTACAGGAACAAATCATTAGTCTGTTGTCTGTTTTCTGTTTCAAGAAAGCTGGTGTTTTAGATTAGAGGCATAAACAAGCAACAACTGATGCTACTATATTTAAATAAAACTTTGCACATAGATATTGATCACAGACACTATATTAATTTTTAAATGGTTTCAGCAGTTGTAGTATCAAATAAAGTATAAAAGTAAAAATTAAGAAATTGGGCTGGTGCATTTGACCATTTGGCTATTTTCATTTGCATACTGTTTAGAAGAATTGTTTTGTGATATAAATTCTTGCTGTTATGATTTTTATTATATTTTATAAGGTAAAGGACATCTTGTCCTATGAGGAGTTAATATGATGCAGTTAAAAGCCATATATTGCAGTAGATATGTTAATTGAAGAAACACAAGTTCATTTTTTCATTTTTGTTTGCTCTTCCTAACATCTGGAAAGTTCTGTTACATAAATGTGGTGATTATATTCATTTATAAATTCAGTAGCATTAAATAACATAGGATTAGAAGTTGACACATCTGAAAGAGGTTATTAAATGAACCACACCAAGTTATGATTAAGTTGAGTAGATTGGAAATGAAACAAAATCAGGGGAATAATAGATGTTTTAATCTGTTGTGCAGTTGTTTTTAAGTGCTAAAATTGGAATTATGGAAATTTTTTAAATATAATTTTATTTTTATTTTTTTAAACATCCATAGGTGCTTGGTGGACAAAGTATTGTCTGGGTTGATATATTTTACATGCAGTAATAATAATAGTAATATTTTTTAGATATACCTAATCATAATCTTTCAACTTCTAACATTTGTGATTATCTAGTAGTTATAATGTATTCTATTCTATATCAGTATACATAATACTATTTTCCCGATTTCTAACTTCTACCTCTTTTTTCTAACGCTTAATAAAATAGCCACCCTCATTAAGAAGTATTCTATATCTAGCCATCATCTCTTGCCCTTTTTAGAATTTCAACTCCTATTGACTTTTTGGTAAATCTTTCATGTTCCTCCCTTGGGATCTTGTAGCTTCTTACATCATATTTATTTAATCTTAGTATTTCATCTTCCACAACACCTATCTCTTGTTGTTGGATCTCTAGAGTACCCATCTGTAATTTTTTCATCATTTTTAGGAGAACTTTCTCTTTATTATCTTCTATATTTGAACTCTTAGAGCGTAATCTGTCTGTTCTGTTTTAAGAATTATAACTATATCTTTCTCCACTTGTGTCATTTTTGGATTTATCTCCTCTATTCTTTAATCAGTTCCTTCTGGTTTCTCCTCTATTTTCTGAATTTTTTGTTCTATCTTTTATTATCATTTACTGATGGTTTTCTAGTCTCACATCTTTATTTTGCATCAATTCCATCATCTCAAAGGGATTCCTTGCCATATCTTCCTGAATGCTATAATATTTCTTTATAAACCATATTTGTTTTCCCCTGTTGAAACATCTTATACTCATTTAATGAGTTAATAGTAATTCAATATTCCACCAAGATTCCATAATCCCAATTGCCCAGAAACACCAAAAATGCCAATGTTAATAGAATTTACACAGTCCCGCAACTGTTTCTCAAAATCCCCTAAATTTATAGTCCTTAGAATTTTCCAATTTAAACCCTCTAAATTTCCCAAATTTTTAAGTCTTGTTTAATTTTTCTTCTTTCTTCTTTCTTTTTCACCTCGTAAAGTGTTCTATCAAATAGTCTTAATAATCCAGATTGGCCCACCAAATTCTCCAAATGAATTATGGAATTGAACTATTATGGATAGCTTAATTATTTTGAAATACCTTAAAAATAGATGTATTTTTCATTTTTATTGATCTAAATCATATTCTCTCCAGATATTCTTTTTTATTGAAATTCATCTTAGAAAGGACTTTAAACTATCAGAAGAAGTATCCATGGTAAAAGAAAATAGAAGAGCAGCTGCTTAGAATTTGTGTAGCATAAATTGTTCTAGCTTTACTTTTGACTGTAGGGCTAGGTATAATTATTTTCTTCTATTCACTTCTGCATAAGTACTTAGCTATTTAATTACCAAAAGCATTTGTTTCACTTTTTTAAAAAAAGAATATTTGGGTCAGAGAAAAAGCCAAGAAAAACTGTTTTGGGGACAGAAGAGAGTGAAAAAAATCTCATTCCATTGGATGCACTGCTTGACTTGAAATCTTTGCTTTGAAAAGATATTTAGGTATATGTAGTAGAAAAGAATATGTGAACATGACAGAGATGTCATGTTCTGTTTAAATATTTTGTTAAAAACATATTTAAAAACCTGACCTGAATGCCATACAATGTAGACATAGTGAAACAGACATTTTCAGATCTATTACTATCTAACGAGAAAGGTATTTACTTAGAAATAAAGGTGCTATAAACTATGAGAAGAATGGTGTATGTGATGAAATGTGAAAAAGGAGAGAGAAAACCTTGCTCATGTAATGGCATGTGGGAATGACCTTGGGATACAGAAGGGACAACTGTAGACTGGATAACCTGTCTGTAAAAAGTACCTCAGCCCACAAAAGGAGAAAGGGTTTGGGAAACATTTTAGAAAGCAACCTTACCTAGTTTTTCACAGAGAAAAAAGGAAAAGGGAGAGAAATATTTTCAGTCTTGCAGGATTATGTTAATGTAACCTTACAATAAAGATAGAACTAGTATTCCTAGTTGTATGTCTTGTCTAGACTATGTCACATGCCTAAATGTGTGATCACACACACACACACACACACATATATATATATATGTTTTCTGAGGTTTTCACGGGTGTTTGTATGTAGCTCTTTGGTTGTTCGGGTTTTCTCCCATGTAAAATTGGAAGTGTCTTGGCGACGTTTCGACGAAGTCTCATTCGTCATCTTCAGGCTTCAGCTTCGTGCTTCTGGGAGCAATGTGTGATCGCAGCTGTTTCTTCCTTTTAACTGCTAGTGGGGGTTTGAACTGATTGGGTGGGAGTTTGGCTGTGCTCTGATTGGATGGGGTTTTTTTGTGCTCTGATTGGATGGGGGTGTGTCCTGTTTGGGTGGGGGCTTGGTTGTGCTCAGTTTAGTCTGTTGCAGAGGGATTTGAGCTGGTGAGCTGCATAGCTGTTGTTTGGCTTTGTGGTCGTGCTACATCTTCATAGTGGGTGTCAGTCTGCTGCATGTATGGATTGGAGGGGTTTGAAATGGCTAATGTTGCAGCTGCGGTCTGGCTTCTGGTAGCACGGCCAAGGACCAGAAGCCAGACCGCAGCTGCAACAAAACTTTCTTCCTACACACTTAAGGTTTTTTTAGGTTCAGTCTCTTACATGTTTGTTCAAGTATAAATTGTTTCTGTCATAGTCTAAGTTTCAAACAACTGTAGATGATCAGAGATGAAGTAGAAAAAGTCTGCTTTATAATCCATATAAACCTGGCAAAAGGGGTGCCTTGATCATGATCCTGAATCTAAGGAGAGAATCAGTCTGATTGAGATACAATATACATTTATTGTATATAATGTACATCTTATATACACCTTTCTATGAGAAGCCAGGAATTTCATCAACTCCAGGATATGCTGATTGAAGCACAATAGCATGAAGCCACAGGAAAGGATATGTATTCCCCATCAGGCTATAGAGTAAAACATTCAAAGCTGGAGGAAGTTTAGGAAAACTTTAAACAAACTATATTAGAGAATAAAAGCAGGAAATCTCTTAATATGTCTCAATATGGGGAGGGAGGGGTAATCTAGGCCAAATTTATTTATTTATTTATTATTTAAATTTTTATACCGCCCTTCTCTAAGGACTTAGTATAAATAAAACATAGATATCGAAAGATTTTAAAATACAATATTCAATTAAAAATCTAATTCCATAATGCTGTGTACAGTCTTAAAATAGTCTTTTATTGCCATACCCAGTGTGGATATTTATTTTAGGAGCGAACTATCATTCCTGTACAACTGCAAACAGTTGCTAAGTAAGGAAAAGAAAATAATGTGGAAGCTAAAGATAAAAGTAGAAGTGGAGATATTACAGAAAAGGATAAGAAACATTGATCTTCTGGTATATTGTTTAGTATGTTATTATCTTCCTATGGATGATAATGCTACCTTGAATGTGTATCTGTTCAAAACAGAGGACTGGACATTCATGTTATATAGTGCATTGACATGCATAATTAGTAACAAGTAAATTTTTATACGTGGCAATTTCTATTCACAGTGGCTTGAATAGATTAGCTCTGTTTCTGTGTGGGTGAAGTTTTTATATAATTAAAAGATAAATAAAAACAAATGTATATAGAAAAGTAGAAAAAAATAAAAGATTTTTAAAAAGTGCTAGAAAAGATAAAGAGGGAAAAGGGAAAAAGAAAAATTAAAGAAGTAGCTTCAGATCTTCTTTATAGCAGTTCCAAACTTTTATCATTTAATTAATTTTAACATTTCTTTTTTTTTCAGGTGATCTTGCACGCATCTATTTTATATTAGCAGTGAAGTTTACTTATTCTTAAATATATTTTAAAATCTTTTACTAGTGAGTCAATAGTAGTGATACCTTTATTTAAAAGGAAATGGGTACATGGATTGTATACATGGAAATAATGTGATGATTTTTAACCAAATTTTTATTCTTCAGATAGTGGTAGAAATAACTATGGTAATACTTAGAAAGCTTAAAACACTGAATAAGACACAGAGAATGTATCTTATTCAGTGGAAAGATATTAAGAAAGAAACTTCCAAATTTTCATTCTGTATCTCTTCAAATTAAATTAAGGGCTATTTTTCAAAATATGGCTACCACATAGTAATGCTTCACATGTTCCCTGTGCGTTGAAAGGATATAAGGGTATGCCTACTTGTTTTTCTCCCTATAATAATGAGTGCAGTTATCATGTATGATCAACTTCTGAAGCAATTCTCTATGTGCCTGAAGCGATCATGCAAGCAGGATTTGTCGTAGATTCCTCCTGATCCAAGACATCAACCATTCAAAATATGGTAGCAATGATGTGAATCTCTGAAGTAGTTAGAAGTTAGGAAAGTGAATTTAATTTTTAAACAGTAAGGACACTTCCTTCAATAGTTGTGATGAGGGTTCTATAAATAATCGTATCTTATTTGTAATCAGTCTCTATCACCTATTCGTTCTAGAAAATATTTGTTGAAGAAGGAAGAAATAGTTGTGCCATACCTTTTGGTTAGAAATGGTAACATTGCCTGGAATCATCTTAAATCAGACATTTAAAATTGAGGGATCTGATGGAGTGGAGCAAATGTATTTATAGCTTAACATATTGTAGTATGATAAATTTGGTTTGTCAGCTGAGGCTGTGTAGTTACACACAACCTAATACTGGATTAAACGGTTGATATTATATTCTAATGAATTACCTTTTTTAGCCACAGGACCAAGTCTTCAGGCTGGCCTCCTCCTTCAGGAACCTGGACCTTGAACCAGGGATCTTCCTATGGTTGGGAAATGATGGCAAACAGAGATGGGAGAGACTACTACATCAAGTAAGGTTACCACCAATTTGATGAATTTTATGCAGAAACTGCTGCAGAGGGCTGAAGCCCCAACATGAATATATACTTATCTTCCATTTGCTCCCCAATCAAGTTATCCCACCAAAGGTAGCATATGCATTTGTTTGATATTTAGACAGGGAAGTACATATTTAATATCAACACCAAGTATGTATTGAAGTAATATTAATATAAACAAAAAAATTAGTTTTTACCCCTGTCTATAATATAGCAAATGAAATTTGCATTCCAGAGTTATTTTTCATTTGCCATAATAACAATAAAACAATTGGTTTTTTGTTTGCAGATTATTTCTCCCCTAAGGCTGCCTCTTTTAAAAAAAGAATTAACAAATGCCTTCTGGGCATTTTCTAAGTATTCAGAAATAACTTTAACAAGATGGTGGAGATCTTGTTGCATTCGAATATAAAATAATAGATTTAATTGGTGTGTGTGTGTTGCTGCTGCTTATTTCCAAATAAATATTCCCGATTTGAAGAACTAGGGTTTAAAAGTTATTGTCTGAAATTGAGTGAACTGCCAAGGTTCTTTAATTCCGCACTTCAATATAAAACAAATCTCTATTGAAGCACATAGATAAAAGCAGTAGAGAAAATGAGTGAGATGATATTCAGGATAGAACAAAAGGGAAAATACATGTTACATCACCTCATTTTTAAGACTTCTGTTCTAGAAAGCTGCCTATGTGATATGTGTTCCTTTGGTTTTTTTGTCTTCTGGGATTCATCAAAAGCCAAAATATGCTGGTAGATAATCTCAAAAGTCAAACTCTTTTTTCCCCTAAGACTCATGTTCCTGTTCTACAAGAGCAAGTTCTTAGTTCTTGGACAAAATGAGACATAACTAGATCTAATTATTGAGTATCTAAACACAAAGCATAAGAACACTCGAACATGTACAGTAGGCTTTATTCCCACTTTTTCTTTCATTAATATTTTTGAAACAATAAGTGGCCCATGTAATCCAAATGTGTGGGGGACTCACAATTCCTTAATCAGCAGTCAACAAGGTTGGGAAAAACTGATTTAAAGCATTTTTGTTCATTATCATAATGGCTTGAAGTTATTAATGAAATGAATGGAATTTCCTCATGAAATCTAAGGACATGGAGAAGGAGAAGGCAATTTCTAAGTAGTCACAACTTCCTCTTGAAGTCATCAAAAGATCTACAGAATATGAAATCTTTCGGGATGATACTGGAAGTCCTCCATAGAGGTCTGTAAAACAGTTGCATTGATTTTGAAGTGCCTTATTCTAATCTTATCACAAGCACTCTGATGTTGTTTGAATATTCTGCAAGTGTGCCAAGCACAGAGCAATTCAGCTTGGAATTCAGTACAGGTACTTTGAGCTTGAAAATGGGTCATTTCACTCTCTGAAATAATTTGAATGGTTGGAGCAGTTTCAGAAAAGTTTCCAGTACCTTTTGAATTTAGATCATTTTGAACTTGAAAGGAGCATGTCAAGCATATATTAGAAATGTTTTCCATACTATTACTTAATATCTCTACAAATCAATCTTTACTTGAATGGGAAATTTGATATTTGATATGAGCCAGTGGATGATTAAAGACTAATTTTTAAAAAGATATTTGTGGAGGTTATAAGGGTTCTAAAAATTGGACAGTTACTTTGTTCTTTTTGAAAATTTGCTGAAAATAGAACAGAAAAGAATACCAGAGTTGGAAAGGACCTTGGAGGTCTTCTAGTCCAGCCCCCTGCTCATCCTATACCATTTCAGACAATCCTATACATTTCAGACAAATGGTTGTCCAATCTATTCTTAAAAACTTCCAGTGTTGGAGCATTTACAACTTCTGGAGGCAAGTTGTTCCACTGGATTAATTGTTCTAACTGTCAGGAAATTTCTTCTTAGTTCTAGATTGTGTCTCTCCTTGATTAGTTTCCATCCATTGCGTCTTGTCTTGCCTTCAGGTGCTTTGGAGAATAGGTTAACTCCCTCTTCTTTGTGGCAACCCTTAGATATTGGAACACTGCTATCATGTCACCCATACTTCTTCTTTCATTAAGTTGGCATTAGGGTTAGGCTTAACTTCTTTGGCAGCTGTAGCACATTGCTGGCTCATATTTAAGTGATTGTCTAATAGGACTCCAAGATCCCTCTCACAGTTACTATTATTAAGAGAGTACATTTGGTTTTTCTTGCCTAAATGTAGAACCTTACTTTTTTCACCATTGAATTTCATTTTATTAGATAATGCCCAATATTCAACTTTGTCAAGATCCTTCTGTATTTTAAGTCTGTCTTCTGGAATTTTGGCTATTCCTGCCAGCTTTGTGTTGTCTGCAAATTTGATGAGTTCCCCTTCTATCCCCCCATCCAAATAATTGATGAAGAGCATTGGGCCTAAAACAGAGCCTTGGGGTACCTCAATGCATTCTTCCCTCCATGTAGATGCAGTTCCATTGAGGACTACACCTTGAGTGTGGTTGGTCAGCTGTTACGAATCCATTTCATTTTGTGAGATAGTGCCAAATGTTCAAATCTGTCAAGATTCTTCTGTTAATGGTAAAGGATTGTATGATAAAATGGGCACAGAATATTCAGGAACCAATAATGTTGGAAACATGGGAGAAAATCTGGGTTAGAAATGTTAAGTTTACACAAGCACAGAATTTAAGGGAAAATTTTTATAAGATGTTTTATAGATGGCATTTAGATCCCAAAAAATTATCATGTATGTATCCTAATATCCAAGCGAAATGTTGGAGGTGTGATTGTGATGATGCTACATATTTTCATATTTGGTGGACTTGCAAGAAAATTAAGGTCTTTTGGATAAGAATTTGGTGGATTATTCAAAATGTACTGAAGAAGAAGATAAAGTTCCTGCCACAATTTTTCCTTTTGGGAATTATAATGGATTGTACAGGGATTGAGACTAAATTGATTTTGAACTTAATAACAGCAGCAAGACTGTTGATTGGACAATACTGGAAGAAGAAGAGATCCCTACAATAGAAGAATGGATATTGAAAGTTATTAATTTGGCTGAGATGGCTAAAATCTCAGCGTTTTTAAAAGACAATACGCAGGAAAGATATTTAATTGAATGGAAAAAATGGATTGATTATCTACAAAACAGATATCAGATTAAGATATATCAGATTGCCTTTGAATAATTAGAAAGTTATTTTATGTAATGGGGAGGGGGTTGGGAGACGAAAAGCTTTGGATGTGGTTATTTGGATTGGACTTTACCTTGTGATTGACCCGGGAAGCCGGGGGGTGGGGGAGGGAGGGGGGTGTTTTGTTTTGTTTTTGGGAGGGAGGGGGAAAAAAGTTTTTGTTTTTTTAAAACTCTTTCAATAAAAAAAAAAAAAAAAAGATTCTTCTGTTAAGTTTATTGGTCAGCCAATAGAGGAGTAATGCTTCTTTTAAAGAATAAGAATCCTTTCAGGTTACATCAGGATATTTATAGGGCTTTCACTATGATAGTTTTTTTTAACGTATTCAAGTAGATCCCTTTTTAAAAGATCAGGAACAAGAAAATAGCTCAGTTTCAGATTATCCAACAGTTTATATTGTACAGAATTAATATAGAAAATATATTATTTTGATTGATATTAACATTTTTCAAAACTTGTTTGAAAAGGAAACTCTTCCTCTTCTCAGCTGCCAAAGATCAGGAAGAGTCACTATTTTTGATTCCTTTGATTATTGATTTGGCAAAATACCATGAGGCTTCAAGAGAATATGAAGCACTGCAAAGCAAGCTCATTCAGTTTGTTGCTTTAAAGAGTTCCTCTCTTTGATTCACAAATCTGCTTTGATTGGGTAATTCAAAGTTTTGTCAATTGAAGCAATTCTTAAAAGCTTTGCATATCCCACTGTTCCATTACAAGGCATTTCTGCTAGATCAGGTTCTTCACATTCATAGAAACCTACTTGACAGAAATCAATCAAATCAAGTGCATACAGTGTTTTGTATCTCTATGGTTCATGTGAATCTGGATGTTGGGTTAGTTTTCTAGTCTTGCATAAAGAAGTGCATAAAAGATGTCTATATAACACTTCACTGCACTGAGATCCATGATTGCATTATTTTCCAGCGACTGATTTATAATAAAGTAATCCAATCATTTAGCTTCTTTTTTTGTTTCTGTATTTTGAGAAAACCATGCAACTATCCTAGTCTCATCTCAGTGAATTTTGTTTTTGTTTTAGTTTCTTGCATATGCAACTCTCACAGATCTGAGAAAGCAAGCATATCACTTATATTATTAATGACATGTCACAAATAGTTGCTGTTCCTTATAGCTACTAACACCAATAGTATATTACAAACATTGGAGCTCACAAACACTCATCAATTTTTGTTTCAAATCAATAATGAACAAATCAGAAAGCTAAAATATTTGCCTCTCATTTATTTACAGTTCCCATCATTCTATATTTCCTATTTTCTATAGCAACACTATTAACACTAAGTTAATAGTGTTAACTTACTATTAACCTTGTATTTTAAAGTGTTTTTGCTGCCTCTGACTATTTTTGGATTTGTTTAGGTAATCAGATATTTTTTCACACTAATTAAGAACTGTGATCCCAAATGGACATTTTCTATGAGCTTTGCTAATATAGATGGGGAACATGAGCTTTTTGGAAGAAGGAATGTTACAGGTTGTCCTTAACTGTGATAATTGGGGTTGGCAGTTCCATAGCTAAATCATTATGTGTGACATCATGTGACCACACCAACTAAAGAGCTGTGGTGGCACAGTGGTTAGAATGCAGTATTGCAGGCTAATTCTGCGGACTGCCAGGAGTTTGATTCTGACCAGCTCAAGGTTGACTCACCCTTCTATCCTTTTGAGGTCAGTAAAATGAGATTTTTGGGGGCAATACGCTGACTCTGTAAACTGCTTAGAGAGGGCTATAAAACAATATGAAGTGTTATATAAGCCTAAGTGCTATTGCTAATGACAGCAGCTTCAGTTGCAGTTAGATGAATCCTACAGGTTGCAGCTTCTCCTAATCACAATGACCATGACTTCTGAATATATGCCTACTTCCCCATTGATTTTGTTTGTCAGAAACTGGCAATGAAGGTCACAAATGGCAACTATATGACTGCAGGATGCTGCAGCCATCATAATTGTGAGCTAGTTGTCAAGTATCCAAATCACAATCATATGACCTTTGGAACACTGCAACAGCTGTAACTTTGAGAAACAGGGATAAGTTTCCTTATTCAGCACCATTGTAACCTGAAATTAACTTGGTAGAATAAAAGCAAAGGCTTTTTTGTTTAAAAAAGCTGTTTTTTAAGAAAATATCTGCAGGCTGTCCATAACAAGTCAGATTTTTCATACCACCTAGTAATATTTAGAGTGATGCCAATTTATACATAAGCTTTGAATCATTATAGATATAGATATATAGACAGTATAGATATGTGATGTGAGGAACTTTTTTGAATAATAAATATAAATACCCTGTTTAGAACTATGCACTCAATTGTGTAAAGAAAAGTAGATATAAGGAATTATAACTCTTACCTGACATTAAAGGAACAGGTATATAACATGCAAAACAAGAGCATGCAAATTTCTGTTAAAGAGCAATGCCACCTGAAATTGCAGATTTCATTGTTTGTGGATTCTTCTTAGTTTGGTAGCTTAAATGGCTGAGGGGGATTTGTATTATTATGAAATCATTGTGGGCAGCTATGACATCTGCTGAACAAATGCTACCTCTGCTAAAGATACCATAGGCCAGTATTGCAGTTCTTCATCAAGTTTTGATTAATTTACTTGCAGAGTCAAAGCAAAAGCAGTTTGCTGTCAGACTGCATTATGACAAGTCACACTGAATCACTTAAGCATCTAAGTGTGCTTTTCAAAAAGCTGAGTTCATGCTAGTGAAATCATTCTTTATCTGAAGGTTTAAGGAGAAAGGTATAGTACTAAGAAGTTGAATTTTAAAAATGAGTTATATATAGAACCTCCCAGAAGAGTAAAAAGCTATCAATCTGCCACTGATATTTTTTATCACCTTGGGAGCCTTCATAATTCATTTATATTGTATTGAAGGCCTAAAAACTGGGAAGCAGATTCTGTGCATTTATAAAAACTGAGAGGAAGGATGATGCCTCTGTCCTAATGGCATTTATACAAACAACAACAATAATAATTGGAAGGAAAATATGAGATTGCTGCATTAATGGCACCAGCTTCTGTTTACAGATAGTCCTTGACTTACAACCAAAATTGAGCCCAAAACATATATTGCTAAACAAGACATTTGTTAAGTGAGTTTTGCTCCATTTATGACTTTTCTTGCCACAGTTGTTGAGTGAATCACTGCAATTATTTGGAATGGAATGGAATGGAATTCTTTATTGGCCAAGTGTGATGGGACACACAAGGAATTTGTCTTAAGATGTATATGCTCTCAGTGTACATAAGAGAGAATAAAATACATTCATCAAGAATAAAACGATACAACACTTAGTAATAGTCAAGGTTACTAATAAGCTATCAAATCGTACTAGGAAACGAATAAAAACAGTATAATTGAAAGATACAAGCAACATGGTTATAGTAATAAGTGGGAAGAGATAGATACTAGTAAGGAAGAGAAAAATAATAGTAATACAGTTTTTGTAAATTATTTGACAGTGTTGTGGGAATTAGTTGTTAAGCAGTGATGCATTCAGGGAAAAAACTGTCCTTGTGTCTAATTGTTTTGGTGTGTAGTGCCCTATAGCGTCTTTTCGAGGGTAGAAGTTGAAACCATTTATATCCAGGATGAAGGGTCTGTAGATATTTTCACAGCCTCTTTTTGACTCGTACAGCATACAGATCCTCAATGGAAGGAATGGAACAGTAACATGGTTATTAAATGAATCTCACTTCCCCATTGATTTTGATTGTCAGAAGGTTGCAAAAGGTGATCACCTGGTGAGCCCAGGACACTGTAACCCTCATAAATATGAGTCAGTTGCCAAACATCTGAATTTTTATCACGTGACCTGCATGCTGCAATGGTGGTAAGTGTGAAAAATGGTCATAAGTCATTTATTTCAGGGCCATTGTAACTTTGAATGGTCACTAAATGAACTGTTGTAATTCGAGAACTATCTATACTGAGTTAAAAAAAATAGAAGGGTGAAGTGATCACTCAAATAATTTTGAGATAGATGGGTACCAGGAAGAAATTCAATATTTTTGAGAAGTAACGTATCATGACTAAAAGAAAAGTACCCCTTGTGGAAGCTCAAATACAAGAGTACAACACTCATTTCTTCTCCTTTTTTTTGTAACTTTTTAATTGGTTTATCAAAATATAAAATTCAGAGAGAAATGCAAAAAAGTAGTAGAAAACCAGAAGGAAAGGGAAGGGAAAAATATGCAAAGAGGAAAAAGAAAAGAAGAAAAGAAAAGAAAAGAAAAGAAAAGAAAAGAAAAAGGCACCAACATCTGACTCTCTTTAGCACAGTAGAAGATAACTTTACAATAGCAACTTTTTACTTTTACACAATAGTATGTACAAGCCATTTCTATAACAATAAACATATCTAATTAGCAAAAACAAAATCAAACTTTCATTTTTTTCTTTGCAAGCACAAAATCAAAATCAGAAGCAGTTTTAAAATAGAAACAAGGTTAGCTATATTCTCTTCTTTGGATAAAAAAATCAGTTTGACCATCTCTGCTTTTCTTTGCTGTGGGGAATAATATATGCTTCTGTTAACTCATTAATCTTTACCATGATTCATATTAAGAGAACCCTCTATATTATTTCAAATTTTTTAACCCTAAAGGGAGAAAACACTTTTTCTAGCTTTGATATTTTACTAACTTTAAAAAATACTCAAGTATTATACTGGTATATAAAGGGGAAAAACCATTTATTTTAAACCCAGAACCCAAAATACAATGCTACATTAGAGGTTTCATTCAATTATATATTTCACACCAAAATAAGTCAGATTAACTCCAGTTAGCTCATTAAATTCAAATCTCTCCCTCAAGTTTATCCTAACCGAGTAGATCTTTTTCTTCTCTTATTTTCAAATTTAATCAATAGTATTTTACAAACTTTGGGAATTATTCAGCATTATATAAAAAGACAGAAGACATGCATATACAAACTCATTTTATACATACAAAAATACCTTAAAGCTTTCTTTCAATATATATATATCAAACTTATAAAAATCCATTCTAACTAATTAAGTCATTAAATTTAAGCTTATCTTCATAAAATGAGATCTTTTTCTTCTCATGAGTGTCTATCAAGTCTCTTTTCTTCAAGAAATTCTCAGCCTTATTTTATAACCATGGGGAAAAAAAGGTCTCAAAGTTGTTCTATTAGACGTTGTAGATTAACCTGGAGTTGTAGATTAGTCCTCAGAGAATAAAGTTTCCTTCTCTAAGATGTCTATCATATCATTTTTTCTCAAAGAATTCTCAACCTTGTTAGTATCCATGAAGAAAAAGTCCCAAACGTGATTTCCGGTTTGGTGTTGTGGCGAGACAATCAAGAATAGCGGGGCTTCATGAATCCCGGCTAATCCTTCTTCATGAGGAGGCTTAAGGGACTACAGTCACCCTGACTTTAGCCCCCTGACAAAGAAAGGAGGGACATCTTGTCGATTGCAGGAGAATGGCAGCTCTCCCGCTGAATTGGAGGCACCCTCCGAATCAATGAAGAAGAGAGACGGCCATTATGGCCGAAACGAAGCTGGGACAACTGAAGAAGAAATACTAACGAGCTGTTCAGGAGTATTGGAACTAGGTGATACGATTTTCAGCTTCTACTTTAGCAACCTATCCCCAAATAAAAGAATTTTTGAAAGCTTCTCCAGAATTAATATGTGGAGATAAACTACAGACCTAAAAGAGAAATGAAACTTTAATGGAGACTATAAAGTTTTAGAACACAGAAGGATTGTACTGGAATTTACAGTATTGTGAAAAGTGATTTGTGAATTTGCTTGGCATTCTTGTTTCACTCTTGCACTGGGAGGATTATTTTCAAACCATCGTAATAAAAGTTGGTGTCAGATTTATATTCCAAAGGTACAGTTAAGTTATTTGCATTGTCCAACATATGTAGAGTTGACACAGTGGGTTGATAAATTTTCTACACCTAATTGTGTCTCTTGTTCTTTTTTAATATCCTCTGTATAATTAGTATCTTTGGACCCTAACTGATTTATGGTAAAATGATTTTCTATATGAACTTTTCAAAAATTTCCTTGACGACAAATATCCAGCTCAGTGTTAAACATCTTCTTAGCTTCCTCTAGTGGACAAAGAATGTTATTTCTTTATTTTTTTTCCCTTTTTCTAGCCAATCAGACTTCATGAAAATTGGAAAATTTCAACCACCACAACAAAACGATACAGGACTACAGATTATTTTAAAAGTAGAAAATTAAAATCACAACTTTTATCCTTATATTTCAAATCAAAGTCAAAACCTTTATTGCAGGGGTGAAATCTAAAAATTTTTCCTACTGGTTCTGTGGGCATGGCTTAATTGGTGGGTGTGGCTTGGTGGTCAGGTGACCGGGTGACCTTGGCCAATAACAATAAATAATAAAAATAATAAACAAAGTACAGAAAACAATAAGAGGTACCAAAAACCAACTTTCACACTTTACACACACACAACACAACACAACACAACACAACTGACTCACACACAATGTAAAAGCAGCTGCACTTCACCCAAAATGGCCCCTGCAACAAGCAGGAATCTCACACAGCCACAAAAAGCTCAAAAACCAACTTTCACACTATACACACACAACACAACTGACACACACACACACACACACACACACACAAAATGCCACATACAGCCATTGTGAGAGTTTGTGTGTTTGTGTAGTTAGAGTGAAACACTACAGAAACACACCAAATCTCAGAAAGCTGCACAAATATTTTATTTTATTTTATTATATTATTTTCTTTATATTTTTAGATAAAAGCAGCTAAATTTAAAACTTCCTTAACTTTAAATTGCTATGTCTAAAAAAAAACTCCTTAAAAAAATTAACTATTTTTTAAAGCTCCCCCCCCCCCCCCGTTACTTACCAAATTGCAGGCACAAGGCAGGCAGATTGAGTTGCTCATCAATGAGAAGGATTGCAAACAGGCAGATTGAGATGCTAGCTGATGCAATTGATTGCAGCAGCCAAAGCAAGGCAGAAATAGTGAACGAGCCCGAAAGAAGCAGCAAGCTGCCAAATAGGCAAGTGGGGACTGGGCAGTTGGGTGGGCATGGGCAGGGGGGCCAGGGATTTTTCCTACCGGTTCTCCAAGCTACTCGCCCCCATTGTTACCGGATCGCCCGATCCAGTCTGAACCGGGAGCATTTCACCCCTGCTTTATTGTCATTGTACATCATGTATACAACGAAATTGGTTTAGCCTCTACTGATGCAGTTCTTACAAGACAACGTGAATAATATAAAGTATAATCTTTATATAAGTAGTTAGGGAAAAAACTAGTCATACGTTTCCATTTGTACAACATATTCTGTGCAACATGTATATTATAGGTGAATGACCTTATATTATGGCATATAACTATTACACACTACACTGGCATCAGTGAAATTTGTGGGGCTATATTGTGTTTAGGAGTCTGACAGCCCATGGGCTGAAGCTGTTTTTAAACCTGTTTGTGAAATTGAACAAGAATAATTATGAGATGTTATGGCAAAAAGTTCAGAAGTAGTTTTGTAAGAAAGCACCAGAAGGAGAAAGTTGCATTAATACATTGTGGGAGATCTAGTGAGGGGAAAATATAGGTATATCATAATCTTGAACTTTGGATGCTACAGCAAGAACAGCATTTTGGAGGTTATCATTTGGTGGATGGAATCTCAATATCTGCGTTTAGATGTGCGCCTGCCATCCTGGCCAGGAGTGAGCTGCATTGAAATCGCTATTAGCAACATCTGAATGGCTAGAGGCTGATCTCCTGAAATGAAATTTGTCAGAGATTTAGAGCTGAAGATACCTTTTCTTTTTAGAGTAACTAAGATTCTTATTTACTATAGAAGGCCTTTGTTGTATAAAAAACTATTAGAATTTAAACATTGGCAGAATAGCTTTACAATAGATAGAATTTTCCATGAGCATTTTTTGCTATTCTAGACCCTGAAATGAATAATTTGTTTGTCGAACAATATATCTCTATGAACATTCCTTTGCAAGGAAAATTATTTGAATATAGAATAATTACAAAGTACACTTGAAGGAATGCATTTGTGCAGTATGATACTTACAACAGTGCAAGCTTTGAAAAATTGCTTTGGTATCAGACACACTATAAATAGGAATTGCTAAATGCACAGTGTTGTACCATGATAGATGACTGCTTTGCCAAAAGGCCATTTTATCACCATTGGAAGGTAGTTGCAGAAATGCCATTTCTCATTTATTTATGGGAAGAAATTATCAAGTAAAAACTTTAACATTCTCTTTTATTAAAAAAATGTGCACACAACTGCAATCTTATTAAGCTAAAAGCAGCAAAGAGCTATAAATGTATGAGCCAAAAGTTCCATGTCAGCAATATTTTACTGGCATTTGAAAAATTTACACAATTACAGAAATAACAGATTAGTTAGGTTACCCAGCCTTGCACATTGGCCTCTTCAACCTGTATCCAGACAAAATATATGCTGACCTATGGATTCTGACCAATATCTTTCAGAGTCAGGTTAAGTAAAATTTTTATGACAGTTATAAACCTGCATAAGGTACAATGAAGAAAAATTAAGGCATTTGAATAATAGCCTGCTTGTGTGAGGTACAAGATAACTAAAAACTAGTATGTAAAAAGGTAAAGATTCCCCTCGTACATATGTGCTAGTCATTTCCAACTCTAGGGGGCAGTGCTCATCTCCCTTTCAAAGCCGAAGAGCCAGCGCTGTCTGAAGACTCCACTCAGTGGCTAGCCAGTAAAGGCCTTAAAGATGAAAGAATAATGACATGCCCCCTTCCTCACCTGACCTAAACCCTATTGAGAACTTCTGAACCCTTCTTAAATGGGAGATTTACAGTGAAGGAAAACAATACACTTCTTTGAACAGTGTCTGGGAGGCTGTGGTTGCTGCTGCACAAAAAGTTGATCGTCAACAGATCAAGGAATGGACACTCCATGAATGGAAGGCTTATGACTATTATTGAAAAGAAGGCTGGCTATATTGGTAACTGATTTTTTTAAAATGTTAGAAATGTTTATTTGTAAATTTTGAGTTGTTTGTTTATTATTCTCACTTTAACAGATATAAATAAACACATGAGATAGGCAGATTTTCATTTTTCATCTAGTTGCACAATAATTCTGCACACTAATATTTGCCCAATAATTGTGCACACATAGATATTCTCCTAAGAAAGCCATAACCTGACTTTTACTTTCTTAAATATTCAGGTTTGAGGTTTATTAACATTTTGGATTGATCAAGAGGGCTGTAATTTATGTTTAACTCATAGAATCATCTGTTGCAATGTCCTTCCTGTTGAAGACTACTTCAGCTTCAATCACAACAATACAAGAGCAAACAATAGATTTAAACTTAATGTTAACCGCTCCAATATTGATTGCAGAAAATATGACTTCAGTAACAGAGTTGTTGATGCTTGGAATACACTACCTGATTCTGTGGTCTCTTCTCAAAGTCCCCAAAGCTTCAACCAAAAACTGTCTACTATTGACCTCACCCCTTTCTTAAGAGGTCTATAAGGGGCATGCATAAGGGCACAAACGAGCCTACCGTTCCTGTCCTACTGTTGCTTCATGCTTATGCTTATGTATGCTGTTGTGACAAATAAAATAAAAATAAAATAAAATAAAATAAAAATATTCAAGAATAAAATTAATCTTCCAAAATACAGTTGGCCCAATAATTGTGCACACAATGTATGTAGTCGTCTACTACGTCTAGTTCTTCTCCAAATATAATTTTTTTCCTTGTTTTAGTGAATTTATTAAATATAACCTGACTCTTTTTCATATTTATTTTTAAGCTAAGTGGTTCTCCTGATTTATGTCTTTGTAGCTCTTCTGGGTCTTGTGTCAAGAGAACATCATCTGCAAAGTGATGTTCACTATTTAAGTGATTTAAATAGGCTTATTTAATTCCATCTTTTATTCCATCTTTTGCTCAGCCTAGTTTGTGAAATACGTCTTCAAGGCAGGCTGAGAAAAGGATAAGTGATATTGTATCACCATGTCGTACACCTCGTTCTATGTTTATGTCCACTTTAAGTTCATTAAGGCAAATTGTTGCCATTGTTTTTTGATATATTGATTATAATAAATTTATGTAAGCAGTGTCTACACCTTAGTTGAGCAATGCATTAATTATTGTTTGCTGAAATACTGAAACAAATGCCTTTTCGTAGTTTATGAAAGCCATGCACAGAGGCATGGTGTACCCATTGTGCCTTTTAATTTTTATTTATTTATTTATTTATTGCATTTGTATACCACCCTTCTCCCGAAGGACTCAGGGCAGTTAACAACCAATTTAAAAGATACAATAAATATACAATAAAAACAAAATTAAAATTTATATAAATAGTGGCCAAAATTAAAAACTAAGTAATATAAAAACTAAAACCCCATTTAAAATTACTTAATTAGGCTAGCCCAGCTTGAATAGAATAGAATAGAATAGAATTTTATTGGCCAAGTGTGATTGGACACACAAGGAATTTGTCTTGGTGCATATGCTCTCAGTGTACATAAAAGAAAAGATACGTTCATCAAGGTACAACATTTACAACACAATTGATGATCAATATATCAATATAAATCATAAGGATTGCCAGCAACAAGTTATAGTCATACAGTCATAAGTGGAAAGAGATTGGTGATGGGAACTATGAAACGATTAATAGTAGTGCAGATTCAGTAAATAGTCTGACAGTGTTGAGGGAATTATTTGTTTAGCAGAGTGATGGCCTTCGGGAAAAAACTGTTTTTGTGTCTAGTTGTTCTGGTGTGCAGTGCTCTATAGCGTCGTTTTGAGGGTAGGAGTTGAAACAGTTTATGTCCAGGATGCGAGGGATCTGCAAATATTTTCACGGCCCTCTTCTTGATTCGTGCAGTATACAGGTCCTCAATGGAAGGCAAGTTGGTAGCAATTATTTTTTCTGCAGTTCTAATTATCCTCTGAAGTCTGTGTTTTTCTTGTTGGGTTGCAGAACCGAACCAGACAGTTATAGAGGTGCAAATGACAGACTCAATAATTCCTCTGTAGAACTGGATCAGCAGCTCCTTGGGCAGTTTGAGCTTACTGAGTTGGCGCAGAAAGAACATTCTTTGTTGTCCTTTTTTAATGATGTTTTTGATGTTAGCTGTCCATTTGAGATCTTGCGATATGATAGAACCCAGAAATTTGAAGGTTTCTACTGTTGATACTGTGTTGTCAAGTATTGTGAGAGGTGGGAGATTGACGGAATAAAAGAGTCTTCAGTTCACGGCGGAAAGTCCGAAGGTCGGGGAGTTGGCGAAGCCCCGGAGGCAGCTCATTCCAGAGGGCAGGAGCCCCCACAGAGAAGGCCCTACCCCTGGGGGTCGCCAGACGACATTGTTGCACCGACAGTACCCCAAGTAGGCCCTCGCTGTGGGAGCGCACAGGTCGGTGGGAGGCTGTTTGTGGCAGTAGGCGGTCCCGTAAATAGCCCGGTCCTAAGCCATGGAGAGCTTTGAAGATGGTAATCAACACCTTGAATTGCACCCGAAAGACCACCGGGAGCCAGTGCAGCCCGCGCAGGATAGGTGTTATATGAGAGCCACGAGGTGCTCCCTCTATCACCCACGCGGCCGCATTCTGGACCAGTTGGAGCTTCCGGGTGCTCTTCAAGGGGAGCCCCATGTAGAGACCATTGCAATAATCCAGGCGAGATGTGATGAGGGCATGGGTGACTGTGCGCAGTGCAACCCGGTCCAGAAAGGGACGCAATTGGTGGATCAGGCGGACCTGATAAAAAGCCCCCCTGGCGACGGCCGTCAGATGATCTTCAAAAGACAGCCGTGCATCCAGGAGGACGCTTAAGTTGCGTACCCTCTCCGTGGGGGCCAACGACTCGCCCCCAACAGTCAGCAATGGAGTAAGCTGGCTGTACCGGGAAGCCGGTATCCACAGCCACTCGGTCTTTGAGGGATTGAGCTGAAGTCTGTTCCTCCCCATCCAGACCCGTACGGCTTTCAGACACCGGGACATGACGTCAACGGCCTCGTTGGGGTGGCCTGGGGTGGATATGTACAGCTGGGTGTCGTCAGCGTACAGATGACATCGCACCCCAAAGCCACGGATGATCTCATCCAGCGGCTTCATATAGATGTTGAACAGAAGAGGCGAGAGGACCGACCCCTGTGGCACCCCACATAGGAGGCGCCTCGGAGTCGACCTCTGCCCTCATGCCAACACCGTCTGCGACCGGTCGGAGAGATAGGAGGAGAACCACCGATAAACGGTGCCTCCCACTCCCAGCCCCCGAGCCGTCACAGCAGGATACCATGGTCGATGGTATCAAAAGCCGCCGAGAGATCTAATAGGACTAGGACAGAGGAACAACCCCTGTCCCGAGCCCTCCAGAGATCATCAACCAACGCGACCAAGGCTGTCTCTGTACTGTAATGACTTGTTGAACAACCTGGATGTGATCCATTATGCTGTAGCCACTTCTGAACCCTGCTTGTTCCTTTGGCTGTGCATCATTTCAAGTTCTCAATGTTAATTTTGCTATTATCTTGGTAAAAACCTTCTAGATGATTGAAAGAAGCCTTATTGGGCAATAGTTCTTTATATCATTTTGGGCCCCTTTCTTGTGTATAAAAATCAATCACTTCAGCATTTTTCCATGCATCGGGTATTTTTCCTTCTCTAATGCATCTCGAGTATAATTTGGCTAGTATCTTGTGTAAACTATGACCACCAGCTTTTAGCATTTCAACCATATCCCAGTCATTTCCTGAAGCTTTGCCATTTTTCATTGATTTTTATGGCATTTGATGCTTCCTCCACTAGGATATCTAGCATTTCCTCTGTTGCTGTTGTTGGGTGTTGTTACTTTTGAGTGATCTTGATCTTTGTATAGCTCTGAATAAAATTTTCCAATTATTTCTAACATTTTGTCTTGTTCTACACACAGAGTCATCTTCACTTTTTAAATCAAAAATTTTCTTTCTTATATTTATAAGCTTGCATTTTGTTCTGTTAATCCCTTCGTTTTCTTCAATTGCTTTTTTCACAAGCTTCAAGTTCAACTGACACATTTCTTCTTGGATACTTTTTCTTATGGTCTTGCAAAGTTCAATATACTCCAGTTTATTAGTGAAACTTCTGGTATTCTTCATTGTCCATCATTTTTTCATTAAATCATTAATTTCATCAGAAATTTTTTACTATAGCAAGTGGTTTTCTGGTGGTGCTATAGATGTAGCAAATTTAAGGATGTTTTTGACTATTTGTTCATTTTGGTTCATCTCTTCCAAATCTTGCACTAGAGCAAAATGAGTTGACAGATTAATATCAAAAACACTGCTCTCCTCTAACATTTTTGTTTTTCGGGAGATCTTTATCATTTTCATATGCTCTTTTTGACAGTCTATCTTCACTTTAGCTTGTATCGTTCTATGATCATTTCCAATGTTAAAACAATTGCTGACAGTACAATTGCAAAATATGGTTTTATCACTTGACATGATCTAGTTAATTTCACTTGTGTACCCAGATTGTCCATTTCTGCTAGCTTTTTTCTTGTAAAATGAATTCATGATATAAAGTTCCTGTCCTTCAGCAAAATCTACTAGTCTGTTGCCTCTATTATCTCATTCACCACTTCCATACTGGCCAATCGCTTTTTCTCCAGGTATTGTTCTTCCTATTCTTGCATTAAAGTCACACATTAGTATTTTGTATTGGCATTTTTCTTTGTCTTGAAGGTAAGCCACATCATAAAACTCTTTGACCTCATCATCACTAGAGCTTATTATTGGCATGTAAGCTTGGATAGTTTGAAGCTTGTATTGCTTGTTCAGTTGAATGATGCATTGGGCTATTGCGTCTAATATAGAAATTTTACTACAGAATCTTTCAGCTTTTGGTTGATGAGAAAACCAACTCCACCACTTCATCCATCTTCGGTACCTCTAGTATAGAGTAAATACCCAGTCCTATCAAGTTCAACTAAATTTTTATCTTTTCATCATGTTTCATTGGTATCCCAATGCATACTATTGAATTCAATCAGCAGTTCTTCTAGTTGAGCATCCATTTTCATTGTTCGAATGTTGACTGTCCCTGTGCCTTAGCATCATCTGCCTTTGGGCATAGTTTACTTAAAATGATGAACTTTGAATTCTAACTTCCAATCAGACATAACAAAGTAAAATTGATCACCCAAGGTCAGAAGTGGTTCACCTTGGCCAAAACTAGACACGCCTATTGAGAATGACTTTCTCTCAGAACAGCAGAACAATCTATATTAAACTAATACCAAAAATCATAGCACTCTGGAAAATATGAGGTTCTGCCAACAAATGAAGTACAAACAATTGGCTAAGAAATCAAAAATAAAGGAGAATGAATGCTAAGAGTATCAAATTATTGTTCAGTGGAATGTTAAAATAACTTAAAAAGAATTGCGTTCAGCATCCTTAACAGGTGACATCTTAAAATAGGTTGCTTGCTTAGATTTAAATTTTAAATCTTAAAGATAGTGCTGCCTGTCATGATTTCAATTATAAACAATGAAATCTAAAAAATTGAGCCATAAATACAATCACAAATCCTTTCATTGGATGTTATTTCTTTTATCTCTTTTATAAAGGAATATATTCATTTTATTGTTAAAACAATGTAAGATGGATAGTGCTTTGCTGTTAGTATTCCAAATTATTTACTTTAAACAGATAGTAGAGTCATATAGTTCAACTATAACCTGCTTTCTCCTTTATATACAAAAGAATGGAGATGAATGGCTAATTTTACTGCAGAGAACTGCCTGCTATGAATCATAAATGCTCCTTTAACTTTGTGCTTCAAACAGTCTGATCAAAACATTGCTGCAACTCTCTTATACTGACAGAAAGGATTAATTGTTCTTCCTTTTGCTTTTCTTTTTGCCTTGCTCATCTGAGCCCCAGGCAGGGGGCAGAAGCATTTGCATCATGATTTAAAAAGCAAATGAAGTATGTTCAGCAGGGCTGGCACAACTCTTGTTTTACTGAGAATTACATTGGCATTGTTGAAATGGCCTGAAGGATTAGGGAAAAAAGAGTTTGGAAGATAAACAGAACAGAAACACCTTGGGAGCACCAACTGAGTGTACATAGCATTCCAGTTCCCTGTAGCATATTCAGGTGACCAGGAAAAACATGTATATTTTAGATGTGTTTGAATTTCATAAGGCACTCCTGATTTTGATGTTATCTGAATTCACTTGTCTGAGTCATAGATCTGTAAACATAAAGTGATAGCATGATGACCCATTTCCAAGTAAAATACCACAGTGCTACATTTTGTATTTCTTGTTCATCTGTACAGCTTGCAAAATACATAAATTTTGTTTAAAATAAAAAATGAGGTGACAAGGCCCTAAATATGAATGTGAACGTGCATCAATTAGATTTGGATATGTATCATGAAACCAGTGGACATTAACATCTACACCTTGCTAATATGTGATTGGTCTGCTAATGTGTATAATATGTGGCAATTTAGACTGCAGTGAGACATAAATTTAAGAAAAAAAGAAGGAAAATGACAGAACAGAAATTCATCTAAGCCAATGACATGTTAATCTAACTTGCTCCATTTATTTCTTCGGATCTTTTCTAGGTATGATTCAGACTAGACCCAATTCAGTAAATTAAAATGATTGCCCTAATAAATTATAATTATATGAATAATAAATTATATAGTTGAAATTCTAAAAACCAGCTTTGGCCCTAAGATTTTCATGATATTTTTGTAATATCTATGTAGCCATTTATGTAAAGTCCAACAAGCTTTTTTTTCATGCATGGCTATGTTCATTTGCATATATTTTTTATTCTTCGTGAAGATATAAAACTGAAGGTCAGATATAACCTTCACAGTCATTTAATATTCTCTATATAAACAAAAAAGGAGGACTACATCTCTACCCCATTATTTAACTTCTGCATACTTTGTAGGATAGAAATATAGATTTTTACCTTCTGAGGCCAAAAGAGAAATTGAGTGATTTTTCACACTTCCTGGAATAGGACATCTCATACCTCCTCTATTATTCCAGGTATTCAAAGGACTGCATTGGCCACCCTTAAATTCTTGCAAATAAAGGAAAATGGTGGCATAGCTATTGCCTTCAAATAATTCAAAACAAATGTATTAGCACAGAAGGTGCACAGCTGGATTCACTTTGGCCATAGAATGAATCCAATCCAATTTTTTAAAAGATGAATTGTACATATATATTTTTTTTGTTGAATTTATAGCCATCTTTTTCCAGAAAATTCTGAGTGGTTTTACAAAATTAAAATAGCAAAAGACAATAAATACCCAGTCTACTCATGGAGTAACACTCCGCCCCCCACACACACATCTGTCAAACTCCTGAAGCCCATCTGACCATCAAACCCAAGGCCTCTTACTGGTAGTGGGGAGCTAAGGTATAAAGATTATGAGGTCATGCAGATCTCAACAGAGGATATTGTTCATAATTTCTCTTACATTTAAACAAATTTTAGCTAACTGCAATTTATGCCCATCATTTCTGATCCTAGTTTTGGGGGTAGTAGAAAATAATTTCTGAACATTTGAGTATCCTTTTGTACACCTAATCAATAATATCATGTCTTCTCTTAGTCTTTTTTAGTTTCTGATTGAATAGCCCAACTTCCATTGGCTATCCTATTAGAGTATCCCCTCATGTCCCTTGTATCATCTACATTACCCTCTTTTGAGCCTTTTTTAACCTATCAATATTCTGTAATATTTTCTTTTATAATGCAGCCCAGAATAGTACTAGTCCTTTTAGCAGCTGTCTCATACTGCTGGCTCACTGGCAACTTGTAGTCAGTAACCTCACCCAAGTCCTTCTCAAAGTGCAGCTTTCAAACCATGATTTCTCCATCTGGTAATTGTGTTCTAGATATTTTCCTTCTCTTCCCCTTACATTTTCCTTGGTTAAGGGCATGTTGTTCTTTTCAGCCTATTCTTCTAAGCCTTTGTAATCTTTTTGTGTCATGCTAAGCATTGGCCAGAGGCAAATTTGATAAACAGCTCATTAATTTCCTGACAATTAGAACAATTAATCAGTGGAAAAACTTACTTCCAGAAGTTATGGATATTCCAACACTAGAGGTTTTTAAGAAGAGGTTGGACAACCATTTGTCTGAAATAATATACGGTTTCCTGCTTGAGCAGGGGCTTGGGCTAGAAGACTCCGAAGATCCCTTCCAACTCTTCTTTTTTCTGTTATTATATTATTTCCTAACTAAGTTTCTGACTAGTATTGCTTTTCTAAATTGTGATCTTACCCATCAATTAATATTAACTTTATTTTTATATTAATTTTTATGTTTAACTTATTAGCCACTGAGTGATGGTATACAAATTTAATAAATAAATAAATATATTTAATACTTAATCTTTTTCTATTTTTGTCTTTAAATTAATTTTTAATACTATTAGACATGAAGGATAGTAGTTCTAATTGTTAATTATACAGGTTTATGTTGACTTCTGCTGGTTTATGTCCATAATTAATCATTTTTATTTATTATGTAGCCATATAATAATTAGCCTTTGCCTTTCTTTTTTACCTGAATAACAGTCTCTTTCTGTGTCATGCCACAAGCCGGAAGCTCTGATTTCACAATGGTAAGAACATAAAAACTGCCTAGGAAAAATATAAAACAAACAATAGTCTATACATTTCAATTCCTCTTCCATCAATAGAAATTGGTTGTATAGAAGCATAATCCAAAATTTGCTTACCCTTTAATAATATGTTTCTTTTCTGCACAGTAGAATACTGGCTTATCTAGCGAAAGTTGCTTGAGTGCATTATTACAGAAATATAGTTGCTTGTATGCTTCCCAAACTTCAGTGACACAGAAACATACTGCTTCATCTTCTCTTTTTTAGAATATAAAATCCTGGATTCAATCCTTTATATCAGGAGTTTGTTTCCAGTTATTTGAAATATCATGTGAAACCCTTAACTATAATATCTATTCCCCAAAATTCATTAATACAGCATCTTGAAACCAAAATAAAATTACAGCTGAACAAAACCGTATTATATGAGTTAAAGAACTGTCAAATTTCTTACAAATAAAAACCTGATGTTTGTCCTTTTGTAAATATTCATTAAAGGGTCTACTGTGTTTCAGTTTCAACAGGGTTTACTGATGGATATTTGTAAGATTGAAAAATGCAGTCTCAGTTTAGTTATTTTTATAGCACACGTTTATTGATAATATGACAAATACATTACACACACACATGTAATAATGCAGAAGAAGTAAATCACTATAGTATATGTGATCAAGTACAAATAGTAGAGTTGCAGCAGAAGGATATTTGAGAATAAATTATTTGCAGAATTTCTAATACTGTTCCGCATTCCCAATTATACTTTTTGTCAAAATGAAAATGAATAGTTGAACTTCAATTTAAATGAATAATTTGCAAAGCATTTAATGAAAACATTTGCTCATTTGATAATCTATTTATGATAAACAGATAATATGTATAAGAAGGAGCAATTCAGAGACAATTTTATTTAGTTTTATTGATTTACAAACTGTTATGACTGTCCCCTGAAGAACAATTGTATAGTTAGTCAAGGTTATACACTAAAATTTTTCAAAATTAAACTTGAAATCTCTGGTAGATCTTATTTATTTATTTATTTATTATTTAAATTTGTATACCGCCCTTCTCCCGAAGGACTCAGGGCGGTTCACAGCCAAGTAAAAAATGAATACATTGTAGATACAATTAAAATACTAATAAAAAACTTATTTGAATTGGCCACAATTAAAATTAAAGATAAAACCCATTAAAAACCCATAACTTAAGAAAACTAACCCAGTCCAGCGCAGATAAATAGTAAGTTTTGAGCTCGCGGCGAAAGGTTCGGAGGTCCGGAAGTTGACGAAGTCCTGGGGGGAGTTCGTTCCAGAGGGCGGGAGCCCCCACAGAGAAGGCCCTTCCCCTGGGTGTCGCCAGACGACACTGTCGCGCCGACGGCACCCTGAGGAGTCCCTCTCTGTGAGAGCGCACGGGTCGGTGAGAGGTATTCGGTAGCAGCAGGCGGTCCCGTAAGTAACCCGGCCCTATGCCATGGGCGCTTTAAAGGCGTTCACCAACACCTTGAAGCGCACCGGAAGGCCACAGGTAGCCAGTGCAGCCTGCGCAGGATAGGTGTCACTCGGGAGCCACGAGGGCTCCCTCTATCACCAGCAGCTGCATTCTGGACCAACTGCAGCCTCCGGATGCCCTTCAAGGGAGCCCCATGTGAGAGCATTGCAGTAGTCAGGCGAGGCGTCACAAGGCGTGAGTGACTGTGCACAAGGCATCCCGGTCTAGAAAGGGGCGCAACTGGCGCACCAGGCGAACCTGGTAAAAAGCTCTCCTGGAGACGGCCGTCAAATGATCTTCAAAAGACAGCCGTTCATCCAGGAGAACACCCAAATTGCGCACCCTCTCCATCGGGGCCAATGACTCGCTCCCGACAGTCAGCCGCGGACTCAGCTGACTGTACCGGGATGCCGGCATCCACAGCCACTCCGTCTTGGAGGGGTTGAGCTTGGGCCTGTTTCTCCCCATCCAGACCCGTACGGCTTCCAAACACCGGGACAGCACTTCGATAGCTTCATTGGGGTGGCCCGGTGTGGAAAAGTACAGCTGGGTGTCATCAGCGTACAGCTGGTACCTCACACCGAAGCCACTGATGATCTCACCCAGCGGCTTCATATAGATGTTGAACAGAAGGGGCGAGAGAATCGACCCCTGCGGCACCCCACAAGTGAGGCGCCGCGGGGTCGACCTCTGCCCCCCCGTCAACACCGTCTGCGACCGGTCGGAGAGATAGGAGGAGAACCACCGATAAACGGTGCCTCCCATTCCCAGTCCCTCCAACCGGCGCAGCAGGATACCATGGTCGATGGTATCAAAAGCCGCTGAGAGGTCTAATAGGACCAGGGCAGAGGAATAACCCCTATCCCTGGCCCTCCAGAGATCATCCACCAACGCGATCAAAGCCATCTCAGTGCTGTAACCGGGTCGGAAGCCGGACTGGAACGGGTCTAGATAGACAGTTTCCTCCAGGTGCAGGGGAAACTGAAATGCCACCATACTCTCTACAACCTTCGCCGCGAAGCGAAGGTTGGAGACCGGACGATCTCCAAATTCTATTCAATTTTTGTTTAAGAAAAGAATTAGTGTTATAATTCAGATAGTGTGGATGCCCTCTCTCTCTTTTTCTCTCTCTGAATTAAAATTACATAGGCTTTAATTCTAAGTATTATTATCCCCCCACCCCAATATTACAAATTATAAGCAGTACTTATGTGCTTATAGTTGTAGATTTGTTTCTATTTTCCTGTTCCTTTGTATGTGGATTTATAGATGTCATATAGCCTTTGGCATGTTTGTGCATGATAATCTTTTTTTTTTAATTACACTTGTGCCATATGTTCATCCAGATGGCTCTTACTTATATGGTACTATAAAATGATGTTATTTTAGAGGATTTAAGTATTGATGGAGAACTTGCAGACAAATAGAATTTATATTTAGTTGTAAAATAAGCCATAATTACACACACACACACACACACAAATACACACCTTTGTGAGGAAAGGGTTCTCTTTCCTTGATGTGACCAAAGAAGAGAGCCCAGATCTATCTGTTTATACTGATTTTTCCATATTGCTGATCTCCACCTATGAATTGTTTGTTTGACTGATTTGTATCCTGTCTCTTGTTCAGAAGCTCAGGGTGGTGCCTTCTCTCCTTTTGTTTCCCAGCCACTTTGTGTGAACTGCAGAAAGTCCTCACCCACCCCTCTCCTAGAAGAATGAAATATTTTGAGGAATCCTTTTTTTAAAAAAGGCAGAATATTATATTTCCCTAAATGAGAAATGGAGAAACATGTTTTTTAGAGGCAGGAAGCAGACTCAGTCTTTCATAATAGCCCTCTGCAGATGTCAGTGCTTAAGAGATAAAGAGCTTATTGAAAGAAGCCAAGTATCTAGGTAGCTCTGTTCATAGGCAAAGCAAATGCTTCAGGCAGAAATCCATTCAAGACAGGATATTTTGAAATTCCTTGCAGCAGTCTGAACAAAGGCAGAGATATAGGATTAGCCCTCACTCACTATCAAACACAGGAAAAAGCCATTAAGCCACAATAGGAATAATTCCATCACCCTCAGAGCAGTTCAAACTTCAATCTAACTTAGCTCAGATAAACACCTAGAATTTGCACTTTGCCTATAGAGTCAGCTATGACTTCTACATAACCCTTACATGGCCCCATGGGAGTCTGACAACAGCAAATAGAATACATGTTCTTGCACAGGAATAGGAAGCTCAAGTGCAAAGCCCAAGAGAAGGTATAACACACACCCCACTCTCAACTCCATGTGGTCAGCTGCACCAGAACCACAAACGTGGTTCTGTTCATCGTTAAACCTTCTTTCCAATCAGCCTCCATGTTTCCAGTGTCTTTCTCCCAGTTTGGAACTGAACTAGATGGATATTTCTTTCCACAATAGGTTGGATTAAGACCAAGTTCTTCCAGTACCAGTTTAACACCTTAACCAACATTTTATGGGGACCAATGTTTATACATCTAGAGAATGCTAGCATGGAGAAATCTGTATTTGAATATCCATAATAAGAATTAACTACAGAATCAAAGATAGGATCAGGAGGCACATAATCCTGAACCTTGTTAATGTGTAGCTTATCTATTGCTTGTTTAGGAGACCGAGATTTCCAGATACTGCCTAGAGTTATGTTATATTTTATTGTAAATGTTAACAAAGAAAAAATAGACAATAAAAGTACTGAGTTCTTGGTGAAAACGAATATAAATGTAAGCTAAAAGTGCAAAATTTCTGTACCTTAATTTTAGAAATGAATGTCATTTTAAATTATTAGAATTTAAAAAGTGCAGTTCATTTATTGAAAAAAAATCATTTAAATATATTGATTGACCTTTATTGTTTTCCTTTATATCAAGAATGCTTTTCCTTACTGTACAAGTTCAAAGATTCTAAAATGTACTCATTTTACGGCTGGCTACCATTTTATCATGGTGTAGTTTAATTTTACTGCAATAAAGACAATAAATGGATTTCTCAAGTACTTTATTTTATCAGCTTGGTTGTAATCTTTTTTTAGTTAATTTTGAAAAGATATTGATATTTTTTTAACAGTAATAATGTATTTTTATGAGTAAAACTATAATCCCCAGCAAACTTAATAGGATATAAAATAGATTAAATTTAGTGACACTTTTGAGAAAATACAGATATGAGATGCAAATCCACTAAGACACATATTTATTTCATTGGAATTGGTATGAAAGAACTTCATTATGGATTGTGTTCAAAATTCTATAGGTTTTTAAAAAGATTAATCAGTGTCTATGGGAGAGATGTACTTTAGATACAGTGGACAAATATTCTATTTTTTTTTAAGTTTTGCAAAATTCAATATATGTATACATATATGAATACGGTGTATAATTTTATCATCAGTAATTTTAATTATGTCATATTACATTTCAGTGATAAATGACAAACTTTCTTCAGTTAAAATATATCTTGATTCCCAAATCTTAAGGATTACATGGCAGTTGTATAAAAAGAGAGGCACACATTTCTTGATAGTATACAAAGTTGCCTCATTATAAACCAGCCTGACCAAAATCAACCCCGATGACGCTAACAAAATCAGACTCGAAATCACCAACATCCTCTGCAGCAGCAAGCCACCCAAAAGCAACTTACCCAAAGAGGAACAGACAGCACTACTTAACCTGAAAAAAGACACCAGCATAATAATCCTACCAGCAGACAAGGGCAACGCCACGGTGGTTATGAGCACATCTGACTACCAAACCAAATTAACCAACCTACTCCAAGACCCTGCATACAAGCCCCTAAAAACAGACCCCACCACCTACCTAGAAAAAACCACTAGATCCAAAATAAAAGCCTCCCCATCCGCGAAGGAATCCAACACAGAATCATTCCCAAGGAGAAATCATCCAGATGCCCTAAGCTCTGGCCTCCCAAGATACACAAAGAAGGAACCCCGACTCAGACCCATAGTCAGCTCCATAGGCTCACCTCTACAAAACCTAGCCAAATTTCTCGCCAAACAACTACAGCCCTATGCAGAATCCATCGCCTCACACGTAAAAAACTCATTCCAGTTCATAGAGATCATAAAGAAACAAAACTTACAGCCCAGCGACCTACTCGTGAGCTTTGATGTCATATCCCTCTTCACCCAAGTGCCAATCAAAGAAGCCTTGACAGCTATCCAAAACAAATATAACCCCCCCAAGCACATCCTAGATCTGACCAACCACTGCCTATCCAACACATACTTCATCTATAATGGACAAAAATACAAACAAATAGAAGGAGCACCCATGGGATCACCCCTCTCACCTGTCATTGCCAACCTCTACATGGAACACTTTGAAACCCAAGCACTAGAAAAATCTGATCACAAACCCAAACTCTGGCTCAGATACGTAGACGACACCTTCATAATCTGGCCACACGGGAAAGAAAAACTTGACAACTTCCTCACACACCTCAATAGCCTACACCCCAAAATACAGTTCACCATGGAAACAGAAGTTAACAACCAACTTCCCTTCCTAGATGTCTTAGTCTACAAGAAACCCAATGGCTCCCTAGGACACACCATCTACCAGAAGAAAACACACACAAACCGCTATCTGCATGCACTCTCACACCACCACCCAGCACAGATCAACTCCGTAGCCAAGACACTCATCTCTAGAACAAAATGCTTAGCTGATGAACAACACCTAAAAACCGAACTACACACTCTCACAAACGTACTAACATCCAATGGATTCCAGAGAAATAAGATTACCAAACTAATCCAAAAAGAACCCCCCACTAAAATCCAAGACAGAGAACAAGAAAACGGCACAGCCCTCCTCCCATATATAAAAGGCACCACAGACAGAATCAGCAAGATCCTCCACAAACATAACATCAAGACAGCATTCTGCACAAACCAAAAAATATCCACCATCCTAAGAAACCCCAAAGACAAAATTGAGTTAGAAAATCAAGGAGTATATGAAATCCCATGCACCGCCTGCCCACCACATACATCGGACAAACCAACAGAAGAATAAGTGCACGCATTGAAGAACACAAGAACTCAGTCAAAAAAGAGGAACCAACTTCTTCCCTGGTCCAACACCTTAAAGCCACAGGACACGATATTGACTTTAAAAAGACCAGAACTATCGCCAAAACTGAACACTTTAATAACAGAATAATCAGAGAAGCCATTGAGATAGAAAAACGCCCACACAGCATGAACAAACGAGATGATACCTCCCGCCTACCAGCCATTTGGAAACCCGCCTGTCGTGTCCCACTCCTCCGCTGACGGCCGGGTCAGGGAAATCCGAATCAGGCTTGCCTCTGCAGCTCTGCCCAAAGTCCTAGCAAAGTCCTCAGAGCAGGCAGGAGACCAGAAAGTGACTTCAGCAAGATAAGTTCGACTTTGCCTGACTCAGAGACTGCCAGAAAGCAGATCCTTTATATAGGCCATGGGGTGTGGCTCCATGACTCAGCACTCATTAAGGCCTGCCCCTCCCTTCCTTCTGTTGCCTCCGCCTATCCAATCTTCTGATGCGAGGGTCACTCCAATCAGCTGTGGTTGGAAGTAAACTTTCCTCAGGCTCACATGCTGTGGAGGAGGGGGAGGGGTCTAGCTGCTCCGTTTGCCTGGGCATGGAGCCAGGGCTGGGACAGGAGGTGCCCCTCCTCTGCAGCCTGCTTGGGCATGGAGCCAGGGCTGGGACCGGGAGGTGCCCCCTCCTCTGCAGCTTGTCTGGGCATGGAGCCAGAACTGGGGCCGGGAGGCATACATTCCTCCGTGTTCGGGAGCAGATAAGCAGACCCCGGCTGCGGTGAGAGTGGACAAGACACAACACCACCCTTATTGACAAACGAGTCCCTAACACAAGGAATGACACCAGACCCACACTCACGAGGTCCACACAGGATGTCACCACCACACATCCACCCAGAAAGCAGACCCAAACCCACACTGATCATGAAGCACGACCAAGGACCAGAAGCCAAACCGCAACTGCAACATTAGCTATTTCAAACCCCTCCAATCCATACATACAGCAGACAGACACCCACTATGAAGATGTAGCACGACCACAAACACGAAGCCAAACAACAGCAATGCAGCTCACCAGCTCAAATCCCCCTGCAACTCAGACTAATCTGAGCACAACCAAGCCCCCACCCAAACAGGACACACCCCAGCCAATCAGAGCACAAAAAAAAACACCATCCAATCAAAGCACAGCCAAGCTCCCACCCAATCAGTTCAAACCCCCACTAGCAGTTAAAAAGGAAGAAACAGCTGCAATCACACATTGCTCCCAGAAGCTTAGGGCCTGGGTACTTATGGGACCGCCTGCTGTTACCACATGCCTCCCACCGACCCGTACGCTCTCACAGAGAGGGACTTCTCAGGGTGCCGTCCGCCAAGCAATGTCGGCTGGCGGCCCCCAGGGGAAGGTCCTTCTCTGTGGGGGCTCCCACCCTCTGGAACGAACTTCCCCCGGGTTTACGCCAAATACCTGACCTTCGGACATTCCGTCGCGAACTGAAGACACATCTTTTTATTCGCGAGGCTGGCGTGAATTGATTTTAACAAAATTTTAAATTCTTAGAAATTAATTTTAAATGGGGTTTTTTAGCTTATTATATATTTTACTTCTCAGGCCAATTTTAAAATAAGTTTTTTAACTGCATTTTAAATTTGTATATTGTACCGTCTGTTTTATTCTTGCCTGTACACTGCCCTGAGTCCTTCGGGAGAAGGGCGGTATAGAAATCAAATAAATAAATAATAAATAAATAAATAAAGCACGAAGCTGAAGCCTGAAGATGACGAATGAGACTTCGTCGAAACGTCGCCAAGACACTTCCAATTTTACGCGAGAGAAAACCCGAATAACCAAAGACCTACATACAAACACCTGCGAAAACCTCAGAAAACATATATATATATATATATATATATATATAGCACACTTGACCCAAAACAGGCAATCCTTGAGTTATGACCACAATTGAGCCTAAAATTCATGTTGCTAAGTGAGACATTTGTTAAACGAATTTTATGATTTTCTTGCTAGCTGATAAGTGAATCATTGCAGTTGTTAAATTAGTAACATGCTTCTTAAGTGAATCTGGTTTCCCCACTGACTTTCCTTGTAGAGGTCGTAAAAGGGATCACATGACCCCAGGATATGCAACCAGCATAAATATGAACCAGTGGCCAAGCATCCAAATTTTAATCACAAGACAGTGTGGATGTGGCAATGGCCATAAATGTGAAAAACAGTCATGTCACTTTTTTCAGTGTAACTTTGAACAGTCATTAAATGAACTGTTGTAAATTGAGGACTACCTGTATTGCAATGAACCATGTATAGGTGAATCAGCAGTTTGAAAGAGATGGTGCAAAGCTTCTCCAGCACAAAGCAATCTTCATATGTTGACCTGAATAATAAGAGCAGCAGGCATATTTGTGATTACTTCTGCCATTCATAGATTCTCTTAGCCAACTTGGATTTTATTCAACAACATTACATCAAGTTCCCATGTGGCACTGGGAAGGGGAGGGATCAGTACTGTACCATCCAGGAGCAGCTGCTAGGTGGTGAGCAAGGAAGCGGCCTGGTGGGAGAGAACACAGCAGCTCTTTTCCTGAGTTGAAACTATAGTGGATTGGACTTGGCTGCTTTAGTCCTGCAACCTGGGAAGGGATGGCATTCCATCTTTTTCCTCTTCCAGCCAAGTTAATATCTCTACTGCACTGCTTCCTGTCCCCCTTTCTGGAACTGATTGCTTTTTGATGCACTAATAGCTGTGGAGCAGAAGTGATGCTTGCCTCACCTTGTTGGTCATGCTGTTCCTTCTATTCTGGCCAGAGTGTGGAAGAAAGATAGAGCAAAATGTACAGATGATGTCTCAGCAAAATGAGAGAGGCTGGACTAGGTGGACTAAACAAGGCAGGTTCATGAATGATATATCTCTTAGTCATTGATTAAATTCTGCTAGTAATCTAGTGATCCTATGTGCTTGCACAGGCTGAACCTGATTGGCTAGGCAAAGCAGAAGTAAATGCAAACCCAATTTGATACCTGGGAGCTGCAATCTAAGTTTGACAACTTGTGCTTGAATTTATTCAACCACCAACCAAAGTATGATTTATGACATGAAATTTAATCTTATTTTTACTAACACTTGATGAATCCAGTTATATGTTATGTCAAATAGAAATGTCTAGCTACCTTTAATTACAGAAGAACTTTATAACACCAACTATACAGCCATACCTTGGAAGCACATTGAATAGGCCTTTCTATACAGTATATGAATACCAGATTACAGGATGAATTTAACTCAGTAATTTCATGCTGCTTTAGTAAAAAGACCTAAGTATTTTATAAAATATATATTTTTCTTCCTTCTTGAAGATTCTTTTTTAAAAACAATATACATTTTTATGTTTATTATACGCCCATATTTATATACATACACACTGAATGTTGCAAAACTTAATTCAAAAAGACAGAATGCTTGTCCCTTCTATCTATACTATTGTCTTACACACAGACACTTATTAATCCTTTTAAAAATTTATAGAATTTTGAGTTTGATCCTTTATGAAGTTCTTTTGTACCATTTCTAATGAAATACGGGTAGTCTTCAATTTACAACAATTAATTTAGTGACTGTTCAAAGTTACAACGGCACTGAAAAAGTGACTTATGACCATTTTTCACACTTACGTTGCAGCATCCCCATGGTCACATGATCAAAATTCAGATGCTTGGCAACTGAATTGATTATATGAATCATTATATATGAATAATGATATATGATTCATATAATCATATGAATCATATATCATTATTCATATATAATGATTCATATTTATGATGGTTGCACTGTCCCAGGGTCATGTGATCACCCTTTGCCACCTTCCTACAAGCAAAACAATGTCGGCTGGCGGCCCCCAGGGGACGGGCCTTCTCTGTGGGGGCTCCCACACTCTGGAACGAACTCCCCCCGGGCTTACGCCAGATATCTGACCTTCGGACATTCCGTCGCGAACTGAAAACATATCTCTTTATTCGCGCGGGGCTGGCTTGAATGGAATTTTAAACTCAAATTTTTAGCAATTTTAATGGGGTTTTTGGTTTTATGGTAAATTTCTTAAATTTTTCAGGCTCATTTAATAAGTTTTTAATTGATATTTTAACTTTGTATATTGTATATTGTTCTTTGTTGGTTTTATTCTGCCTGTACACCGCCCTGAGTCCTTCGGGAGAAGGGCGGTATAAAAATCAAATAAATAATAATAATAATAATAATAATAATAAAGTTAATGGGAAGGCCAGATTCACTCAATAGCCATGTTACTAACTTAACAACTGCAGTGGTTCACTTAACAAATGTCGCAAGAAAAGTCCTAAAATTGGGCAAAACTCACTTAACAAATATTTCACTTATAAATCAATTTTCAATCATAAATTTTAGGCTCAATTGTAGTCGTAACTCGAGGACTACCTGTAAATGTGTCTTAGTGGATTTGCAACTGCATACAAGTAATCCTCGACTCATGATCATAATTGAGCCCAAAATTTCCATAACTAAGCAAGACTCTTGTTATGAGTTTTGCCTCACTTTACAACTTTTCATGCCATAGTTGTTAAATGAATCATTGCAGTTGTTCAGTTAGAAACACAGTTAAGTGAATATGGCTTCCCCATTGACTTTGCTTGTCAGAAGATTGCAAAAAGTGGTCACATGATCCTGGGACTCTGGAACCATCATAAACACATGCCAGTTGTCAAGCATCCAATTTTTGATCACATAATCATAAGAATGCTGCAATAGTCATAAGTGCGAAAAATGGTCACAAGTCGCTTTTTTCCAGTTGCTGTTGTAACTCTGAACAATCACTAAATGAATGGTTGTACGTTGAGAACTTTATTTCCATGTTTACTCAAATTAACGGATTAATGTTTTTATCGTACTATGTTAACTGTAGTTTTAATTATAAAAATTCATTCTTACTGTTTAAATAGTATTGATATCCTTTTCAAATTCAACTAGAAACCTGTGTTTGTAGCTTACCAAGATTTAAAAATGTCTGTCTTCTTTTCCCTTAGTCACATGATTCAGACTGCTCCTTTTGATGATCCCCGAATAGACAGTTGCCAAATTATACCTCCAGCACCTCGGAAAGTAGAAATGAAAAGAGACCCAATTTTGGGATTTGGTTTTGTGGCTGGCAGTGAAAAACCTGTTGTTGTGCGCTCAGTAACACCAGGTATGATTTCTGCATTTGGCTAACATTAATCTAATTAATGGGGGCCGTGGTGGCTCAGGCTGTAAGATAGCCTGTTATAAAAACACAGCAGCCTGCAATTACTGCAGGCTCGAGTCCCACCAGGCCCAAGGTTGACTCAGCCTTCCATCCTTTATAAGGTAGGTAAAATGAGGACCCAGATTGTTGGGGGGGCAATAAGTTGACTATTTAAAATATACAAATAGAATGAGACTATTGCCTTACACACTGTAAGCCGCCCTGAGTCTTCAGAGAAGGGCGGGATATAAATGTAAATTTAAAAAAATTGTTTTATTGGTTCCTATTATCACAGCTCTTCTGCTGATAGGTTTCCATTAATTAGTGTGTTCCAGCCTTGTATTCTCTAGATGAAGTGGGACTAGAATTCCCAAAATTCCCCAAAGCTTATGACAACAGTGCCTGAAAACTCTATCCAAATACATTTAGAAGACATTGTACTAGAGAAGGTTGACATTCATTATTCTATACTATTTTGAATAGTATAGAATAATTCTATTCAACAGAGGCAACTCTATAAGACAGCCTCTGTAGTCAAAACTCTTTGGTTTGTGTCATACCTTTAGCTTAGTAAGCTATAGTACTAACAGTGAAGAAGAATGCAAGCAAGCAAACTACTTCTTCCAGAACCTTTCCACAAGGGCCTGGAGTTTGCTGGACTCCAACTAGTTTTTTCTTGCTTTGTTACATTGAGGGCCTCTTTGACCACTTATCCATATATTCCAATGAATAGTTCTAAAGACTGAAGAGCAAAACCACAACTAAAGCTACAGCCAATGTTGGTTCAATTTGATTTTTTAATTTGCTATTGCAGAAAAATGCATTTCACATTTATGTGTCAGTATGGGAAAATATCCCTAGCATTTTCAGCATTACCACATCTGTGTAACAAATAAATTATACAATAAAATATAATCTGTGCTTTTATTTCCAGGTGGTCCTTCGGAAGGAAAACTTATACCAGGAGACCAAATCATAATGATTAATGATGAGCCAGTAAACACTGCCCCAAGAGAGAGAGTCATTGACCTTGTCAGGTAGTGGTTGCCTTTTTCTTATTTTATTTTAAGTCATTGCCTTTTAAGTCATTGCCTGAATCCAATATAAAATTGGAAGACTGATTATTATATAGTGGTGGTGTTATTTAGGGCTGGTTAAAAAGAAATGTGCTTCGGAGCATTTTTAGGCAAGCTAAAATGCCAAAAATGTTTTTGTAACAACAGTGAATGGAAAGGAAGCAAGAAATATTGTTATCCATACTTTAAATATATAATTCTTCTTTTCCCTATAACCACTGTGGCAAGTACATATTTTATATAGGTTCGTAGATTATGGATGATTCTGGCAGATGTCAGTTTGAACAAATTACTGCTAAGAAATCTGACAGGTGAAACTGAGAGCTGGTTATGTAGGCTCCTGTATCAGGATTATCTTTGAAAAGACTGTAAGAATAAGGGCATCATAGCAATTGAGAGTAAATAGAATGAGTGTATATCCTTGTAAAGTACATGTCTTTAAGGAAATGGAAATAAAAAAATTTGGTAGATCATGGGATTCTTCATTCCATTATAACTTTTTCACTTTCATCTGCATCTATAATTAGAAACATGCAATTTATTAAATAAAAATAAAGTATTCTCAGGAATCAGAATTCTTTCCTATACCAGGTTCTTCTTTTACTACAGTGAAATACAGTATGTATTAATTTATAGCTTGATCTTTGATATGGTGAGTCACGATATCATTGCAACTTGCTCAAGAAACTCCATTTGCTTAGACTCTTTAATCAGATGTAAATTTTCAAGATTAATTCTTCTTGTATTTCTCTGGTACCAATTTAGCCAGGCAATTGTAAGTGGATCCTGTAAGTGATGCCAAATTCTTAGGAGAACATTCAGTACTAGTCTAAACTTTTAATTTCTTAATAATTAAAACAAATCCAATACTTACAGCATGCTAAAGCATGATAAAAATAATTCACTCTGCCATTATGGCAAATTAATCCTCCCTGTCTGACTGACTGACTGTTTTTGTCACTCTGTCTGGTCTTTATATGCTCGCACTTAGAAATCAAGCTTATTTATCATGCATAAAATCCACCCTTTTCTAAAGATTTCTGTTTCAATTTTGAAATTTCAGGATTTAGGTTTCCTGTACAAAATCATTAAACTAACAGTGAAAGAGAAATATGTTAGTTCTTTTCTAATTCTTCATGCCATACATATCCACTGAATAAATAATTCATAACTTTTAAAATAATAAGTGAAATAAATATAAACATTGGCATCTGTTCATTGAGCATGCATATGCACAAGGTTGCGAAGGAGAAAAGAGTAACCTTTCTCAGTATCTCATCTCCGCACCCTGGCCTGATTTTTTCCAGATTTACCTTCATAGGCAGTAATTTCTTTGTGAGTGCTATATTTAGAGTTGTGGATAACTCTGGGGGAAAATAACTTGCTAGGAGTCCTGCCAATAAAATTTCATTGTTAAATTATACATTTCTATATGTACAAGAGATATTATAGCACTATGATAATAGCCTCTGTTTCACCCACAATTGTTAACTGTTCTGAAAAGTAAAACCATATATTAAACATTTCAAGTTACATTAGATTAGCAAATAAATGCCATTTATGGAATATAAATATTAAACATTGACTACAGAGCTTCAAGGGTTATCTTTCTTATCTAACGTAAGAATGGAGAAGACATATTCAGATCACAGGAAGGAAAAAACAAATGGAAACTAAAATGCCGAAGACAATTTTGTCTTTGAGTGTGATATCTGTTTTATTTATTGATTACTACCATCAAGTTAATGTCGACTCTTAATAACCACATTCTCCTGGACTTAAAGGATAGCACCAACAGTGGAGATAATTCTCTTGGGGCATGCAGGTGCAAGGAATCCCAGGATCAGTCTTGTTGCAAAGATTCCATGGTGTGCCATGGTTTCAGTTTTAAAAAAAATAAGTTGAGGCCACAAAAGGAACATAGCAGACAAATGAGAGAGGAAATACAATATTATGCAGGAGGAGCCACCACCATTACAGCTGTTACAGCACCTTCTGCTGTTCTCAATTCAGCTGTCATCTCAATCATCAGTATCATCAGCATCACTGTCTCCTTCTTCTTCCCATCTGGAAACAATGCTTGAGGTGGCTAAGGAAATTATAGGGATCTTGCATTCTGTGTTGGTAATGGAAAGGGACAATCACGGGACTGTCCTCCTTTTCTCTTTCTCTCACCTGTTATCAACTAGCACAGCCTGGTAGAGGAAGATAGAGCTCCTTACTCTTTATAAGACAAGTTGGAAAACTTTACCTGAATGGCTGCCTTGGGATTCAAATACTAATTACTTTGAGTTATAATAAGAGTATTAATTGTATTTCAGGGGAGTTGATAATCATAACCATTTGCAACTTCGTAATCCCAAAGGTGCAACTGGACTTTCCTGTTTTTCTTCAAAGACATTTTGCTTCTCATCCAAGAAGCTTTTTCAGCTCTGACTAGATGGTGGGGAACGGAAGAATTTATACTCCTTGCAAAGAGCTGGTCATTTGCATTCTTTTAGCAAGTCATTAAGGCACTTGTGGGTTTATCTGTATCCTCAAGGTCATCAGAGTATGCAAATGAGTGTGGAGCCTTCTTGGAACTGTTGAAAGGACTATGTTATAGACTGGAGATAGATGATACCATATCCCTCCCCCTTTTGACATAGATGGCTTCTTTAACCCCTCTTTCAAACCAGCGGTCCTCTCTGTCCAAAATGTGCTGTCTTCAAAAGAGTGGCCTTTGTCTTTTAAATGCAGATGGACTGCTGAATCTTGTCCTGATGGGTTTGTTCTCCTATGTTGTTCTGTGTGTTTATGAAGTGATTGTTTTGTTTCTCCAATGTACATATCTGCACTTGTCTCATGCATTGTACTGCATATACCACAGTGCTCAGTTTGTGTCTGGGTATTTTATCCTTGGGGTGGACAAGCTTCTGACTTAATGTATTCTTGGATTTAAAGTGTGCACATATTTTGTGTTGGCTGAAGATCCTCCTGAAGCTTCTTGGATGAGAAGTGAAACATTTTCAAAGAAAAACAAGAAACTCCAATTGCCTCTTGAAAAAGCACCTTTGGAACAACCATGACCTGAATGACTGAGAATCTCCATAAACATATCACTTTGTAATTTTAATGCTTTGCAACCCATATTTATAATTCTAATCTTTATTTTCATTTCTATTTTTTCTCCTATACTATCTATAAACTATAATTCAGAGTGAGTCTTAAAATCTAGCCTACATATTTCCAGACACACAGTATAATCTGTGCTTTCCAAGTTAAAATGTGGATGTAACATTCCATTGTGTTTAGAGAAAAACATATGCCTGAAACATTGTGAGGGCAGAGGCGGATGGGTTTTTGCCTTAACTACTTCCTCTTATTCTTCCCCTCCCAACTGGTGGAGAAAAGTTTGAGATAGAAAAGAGTGGGGCAAAAGAATGCTAAGTTAGTGGTTCATACCTTGCTCTGTAACTGGTGCAGATTTGAACTTAAACTGGTGAATCTGTAATCATCATATTCATTTTTAATTCAGAAGATGATATAAACACTGGTAAAATAAACAAAAATTAGATGGTGATCACTGTAATTATTTTTTTGTCTGTGTCTTTAATATTCCACCTGTTCTATGGTCACAACATTTCATGCACTATAGATCTCCCTTTCATGCAAGACACATAAATCAAGTTCTACACAAAACAGAACTTAAAATAAAGCTGGCTAATGGTAAATGGCCAGGGAACAATTTATCAATTTATGCTGCTCCAATGATTTTGTAAGTAACATTATTTTCAAACAATCAAAACTATAAATGGATGTCATCAAATGGAGTATATAGAAATCAAATTGATTCTATAATTGCTAAACAGAGCTGAAAGACCTTACCTGGACATGGCCAGGTGCTGATTATGGAATTGATCACAAATTGCTTATGTGAAACCTTCAAATTAAGCTAAAGAATTAAGATTACAGACATCATCTTGAACATATACTGTAATAGAATGTGTGTGTGTCTTTGAGGAACAAAGGGAAGAGATGCTGCTTAAAAAACAATCAGAAAAGAGAAGTAGGAATCTCCAGTGGGCTAAATAAACTTAGGAAGGACCCATCCTAATGGGGTGTAAGAAAGTAGTTAAAAGTGGTGGTGGTAAGATTGTACTTTTACACTTGTAAGATTCTGTTAATATAGTCTTACAATGAAGTAGAATTTGTTCATCTTGTTGTGTTTCATGTCTAGTTCATCTGGCAAGATGACATACAGTATGTACCATTTTCAAGGAAAAAAATGAGGAATCTGTTTGAAGAGAACTAGAGGAATTATAGAATGAACTTAAATAATTTATTAAGGATGAATATAAAAAGAAAATGACTGCCAAAAATGAAGGATGATAAGTGAAACATTTTCAAAGAAAAACAAGAAACTCCAATTGCCTCTTGAAAAAGCACCTTTGGAACAACCATGACCTGAATGACTGAGAATCTCCATAAACATATCACTTTGTAATGTTTCTCATAATTTTAATGCTTTGCAACCCATATTTATAATTCTAATCTTTATTTTCATTTCTATTTTTTCTCCTATACTATCTATAAACTATAATTCAGAGTGAGTCTTAAAATCTAGCCTACATATTTCCAGACACACAGTATAATCTGTGCTTTCCAAGTTAAAATGTGGATGTAACATTCCATTGTGTTTAGAGAAAAACATATGCCTGAAACATTGTGAGGGCAGGGGCGGATGGGGTTTTGCCTTAACTACTTCCTCTTATTCCTCCCCTCCCAACTGGTGGAGAAAAGTTTGAGATAGAAAAGAGTGGGGCAAAGGAATGCTAAGTTAGTGGTTCATACCTTGCTCTGTAACTGGTGCAGATTTGAACTTAAACTGGTGAATCTGTAATCATCATATTCATTTTTAATTCAGAAGATGATATAAACACTGGTAAAATAAACAAAAATTAGATGGTGATCACTGTAATTATTTTTTTGTCTGTGTCTTTAATATTCCACCTGTTCTATGGTCACAACATTTCATGCACTATAGATTTCCCTTTCATGCAAGACACATAAATCAAGTTCTACACAAAACAGAACTTAAAATAAAGCTGGCTAATGGTAAATGGCCAGGGAACAATTTATCAATTTATGCTGCTCCAATGATTTTGTAAGTAACATTATTTTCAAACAATCAAAACTATAAATGGATATCATCAAATGGAGTATATAGAAATCAAATTGACTCTATAATTGCTAAACAGAGCTGAAAGACCTTACCTGGACATGGCCAGGTGCTGATTATGGAATTGATCACAAATTGCTTATGTGAAACCTTCAAATTAAGCTAAAGAATTAAGATTACAGACATCATCTTGAACATATATTGTAATAGAATGTGTGTGTGTCTTTGAGGAACAAAGGGAAGAGATGCTGCTTAAAAAACAATCAGAAAAGAGAAGTAGGAATCTCCAGTGGGCTAAATAAACTTAGGAAGGACCCATCCTAATGGGGTGTAAGAAAGTAGTTAAAAGTGGTGGTGTAAGACCACTTTTACACTTGTAAGATTCTGTTAATATAGTCTTACAATGAAGTAGAATTTGTTCATCTTGTTGTGTTTCATGTCTAGTTCATCTGGCAAGATGACATACAGTATGTACCATTTTCAAGGAAAAAAATGAGGAATCTGTTTGAAGAGAACTAGAGGAATTATAGAATGAACTTAAAGAAGTTATTAAGGATGAATATGAAAAATGACTGCCAAAAATGAAGGAAGAGAAGACAGCAAAAACTGGATGAAAGAAAGCCAAAAAGTGTGGTGGAATGTAATGCTGAAGTATGGGAAGAGAAACATTAGCCTTGAACCATTGCTATACAGCAAGCAGGACAGAAAGAATTTATTTATTTATTTAATTTAGGACATTTATATTGCCACCTATTTGCACATAGCGACTCAAGACGGCTTATAACAATATAAAAACCTCATATAAAAACCAATAAACTAATAAAAGAGAGAATCATACAATAAAATAAAATAACCCACACACCCTGCCCTGGCAACAATACATCACACGAGCCATTTATGGGCTCCATCCCGCTCTGCGTTCCCCAGACTCACTGGTAGAACCAGGTCTTCAGTGCCTTCCGGAAGAGTTTTAGAGTGGGAACCATTCTAATCTCTGGGGGAATGATGTGCCAGACAGAGGGAGCCACCACGGAGAAGGCCCTTTTTCTGGATCCCACCAGGCATATCTCCCTAGAGGATGGGACCCACAACATTCCTTGCCTTTCCACTCTGGTGGGTCGGGTAGATGTGACCGGTAACCTGGTCCCAAGCCATGAAGGTCTTTAAAGGTAACAACCAGCACCTTGAATTGCACCCAGAAACAAATCGGCAACCAAAGCAGCTTCCGCAGGAGACTTGATACATGTGCACACCAAGGTCTGCACAAAACCATGCCGGACACTGCATTTTGCACCAACTGGACCTTCCAGATGCTCTTCAAGGGCAGCCCCACGTAGAGCACATTGCAATAGGATGTTTCTTATTTTTTTAATAATAATTAAACTTCTCAAAGTATAAAATACTCAAGAGGCAGCTGGACTTTCTGGTTTTTCTTTGAAGATGCTTCGTTTCTCATCCAAGAAGCAGAGCTGAAGAAGCTTCTTAGATGAGAAGCAAAACATCTTCAAAGAAAAGCCAGAAGGTCAAACTGCCTCTTGGGGTTGGGGGGGGAAGCATCTTTGGGATGTCCTGGATGACTGAGAATCTCCATATACAAATGAAAATGTTCTTTTTTCTCCTGGGATCCTCCCTAATTCTTCACAGCATTTATCAAATAGTTATACAAAGTGTGCTTTAGTTTTTCCTTTTAAATGAAAGAATATTGCTGTCAGCCTTCACTCCAATCCTCACATCCTTTTGTACACTTTATATTCAGTAGTTAGATTGCAGTGGGGCTTTATGTGTAATGTACATAGCTCATGGATTCAGGTTAAGTAGAGAGGGCCCTTTAAGAGTGTCGTCTGACATGAGATCAAGGGGAGGGGAGATTGATGGTTTGAATTCAGCAGGAATGTTAGGCTTTCAATGGACATTGCATTCCTGAGATAATTTACAGCCAGAGACCTGCGGAAAAAGACTACCACAGGGGGGCGAGAAGGAGCTGCCATTGGACCAGACCTGGCTGACCTCTTGTGGGAGGAGAGACTAACGATGGGATATGGAATGTTAGCCATATTTTGTCTCAGATCCAACTTTATACTGCTGAAGTCAAGATGTATTTAGTAAAAGTACTTTTCTTCATTGCCAAATGAGGTCAAGGTGTTTTCTTTCCTAAATATAATCAGAGACAGCCTGACATTAAGTTGGATCTGACAGCATGTCGACCAACGAGGATTTTAACCAAAATACCGAGGGGGTCGACAGAAAAACTTTGATGGGAAGCCAGCCAGCTGCTGAACTGGAGAAGGTGGCCGGAGGTTTTCTTCTGTCAGTTTTAACCCTGAACTGGAGGATTGCCGAACCCAGTGGATGGAGCAGTTACAGCTGGAAGAAAAAGGGTGGCAACCTGATCCTGAAGTGCTTCCTTCTGGAGTGACTAAAAGAAAAAAAGGGAGAACTAGACTTTCAGATTGGAAAGAAGAGCAGGAAATCAGAGACAAGCTCCAGTTGGACGAGGCATTGTGTCTTTACCGTGAGGTGAAAGTAAGGCAAGCAGCGCCCCAAAGGTATGAATCCCCTATTCGGTCCTCCAGGGGGGAGGGAGAAGAGGATGAAGAAATTACCAGGGGAGCAACTGGGGGAGTTTCCCAATGCGTAGAAATTTTGGAACAACCAGAAATCCCTTTCCCAGAGGCAGATGAGTCGGATGGAGGGCGTATGCCACCTGCTGGCCAAGTGAGGCTGCGCAGAGGAAGGAAAAAGCCTAAAATCCCCCCCATATCAGGGAAATTTGATGGAAATGCCAAGGAGCTAGGACTGTTCCTGGCATTAGTGAATAACCATATGATGGACTGGGGGGAAGATTATTGGTCCCAGGCAGCACAAGTTAGAGCTGTGACCCAAAACCTAACAGGAAGAGCAGCTGCGTGGTTTGTGTCATTATATAGCAGCCACTCCCCCTTACTGCAAAACTACGAGCATTTTATGACTGCATGAGGAGGAGGTTCGAGGACCCCCTGGCAAAGCAGAAGGCCAAAGGCCAGATGAAAACCATCAGGCAAGGGAGGAGACCAGTGGCTGACTACAGCCAGGAGTTCAGTGATCTGGTTCCCATGATGAGAGGATGGTCGGAGGTGACCCTTGTGGACATTTACAAAGATGGCCTGAATGGAGATCTGTATGAATTGTGCCAGGCACGGGCCTCTCCAACCACGTTGTACGGCTGGTACACCCTGGCAGCGGAGATGGAAATCGAGCTAGCGAAGGATTGTAGCCGAAGAGAGCGTGCTGGAAGGTCAAACCCTGCCCATTTTCCTAGAGGCCCTCCAAAGGACGCTCTTACATCGGAGAGTAGGAGGCTATGCTCGACTGCGTGCTACAGATGTGGAAAAGAAGGCCACCGAGCAGCTGACTGTCAGGTGAAGCTGGTGCCTAAGACGACCCCTAGTGTTGGAAAGGAACCGGTGCAACCAGCTGCTAAGGGGCGAAAGCCAGAAAAAGTGGGAGAAGGTGTCGCCAAGAAGGCCACTCCCATAAGGGAGGAGCGTGGAACGCCGACCAAATCCGATGACAGTGAAACCACGTCAGAATCCGATGAAGATCTTCTGGATTAACGTCCTTGTTGCAGGAGGACCGAATGTCAGCCTCCACTCCAGTCCTCACATCCTTTTGTACACTTTATATTCAGTAGTTAGATTGCAGTGGGGCTTTATGTGTAATGTACATACTCATGGATTCAGGTTAAGTAGAGAGGGCCCTTTTCAGAGTGTCGTCTGACATGAGATCAAGGGGAGAGGAGATTGATGGTTTGAATTCAGCAGGAATGTTAGAGCGCGGGCTTTCAATGGACATTGCATTCCTGAGATGATTTACAGCCAGAATCTGTGGAAGAAGATTACCATGGGGGCCCAAGAAGGAGCTGGCATTGGACCAGACCTGGCTGATCTCTTGTGGGAGGAGGGACTAACGATGGGATATGGAATGTTAGCCATATTTTGTCTCAGATCCAACTTTATACTGCTGTAGTCAAGATGTATTTAGTAAAAGTACTTTTCTTCATTGCCAAATGAGGTCAAGTTGTTTTCTTTCCTAAATATAATCAGAGACAGCCTGACAATTGCATGCTAGGAACATCCGTCTCTCTACATGCAAGATTTCCATGGTCCGAAAAGTTTTTGATTCTGAAAAGTTTGTGATCCTCCAGCTATTATTTTATGATGTTCGGACTGAAAGACTGTTCTTAATATAAATAATAGTAATATCGGTAGTAAATTTGAATAGATAGTTTGAATCTGCTTTACCACAAATTATGAAGAGAACACATTGGGTTAATAGCCTCTGTAATGTATTACTGTAAGTTTTGGCGGGAGTTTTAGGCGGGAAATATCTCGTCTCTGATTGGATGCAGCCTCAGGCTGAAGTGTATATAAGGAGAGGTTTTTTCTCCAGAGTTTTGCTGGGTCACACTATATTAAAGAGCTGTTGTCACTAACCTGGTCTCCTGCCTCGTCAATACCCCAAATATAACATTGGCGACGAAGGTGGGATATTGAGGCAGAGCACCAGAACAGAGCTGAACTCACTACGAGACTCAAACCCAGCAAGGTGACGGCGAATGCAGCGATGACCGGCTACACGCCACCCACTCCGTTTGACCCTGCCCAGGAGACATGGGGAATATATATGACCCGTTTGAAAGTTTCCTGGAGGCAAGCGAGCTACAGGAGTCTCCGACAACCGCAAACGGGCTTACTTCATAAGCCACTGTGGGTCCGCAGTCATCGCCGTCGCAGAAGCCCTAGCGGAGCCAACACCGCTACACTCCGTGTCGTGGCAGACCCTTCAGACCCTCCTGAAGAATCACTCGCACCAGCCCCGTCCAAATACGTTCGGCGGTACGAGTTTGGGGGCGCAGGCAACAAGAAGGCGAGTCTATCAGCGACTACATGGCAGCCCTGAGACAAGCCTCCAAGCATTGCAGTACCGCGATCTGGACGAAGAGCTGCTGGAACAACTTATACGGGGGTCAGAGACATCCGTTTGAGGAGACGGTTGCTAGCCAAGAGCAACCTGACATTGGCAAACGCCTGGGCGAAGCCAGAGCCCATGAGATGTCCAACCATGCAGCAGACACCTTACAAAGCGACTCACGCCGATGGCGGGCGCAAAGCGAGCACAGTCCACCACGAAGAAACCTATCGTGAGTCAACCAGCGAAGAGGAGGAAGAAGTCCACTACACGGAAAATCGACAAGGAAGACCGGAGGAATGCGGAAGTTGCGGGCGACATCAGCGCCAAAGATGTAAGTTCAGGGGCGCCATTTGCGGCGGTGTGAAAGGAAGGGCACCTGGCTCAAGTCTGCCGAGCACCCCAACCTTCCGCCGAAAATTCAAATCGGCCAATCAGAGCGGCTCTGAGTCAGAGATGCAAACCCCACATTCCGCGAAATTTCAAACCAGCCAATCAGAGCGCGAGATCGGCGGCGACCCGATTGGCCAGGAAAGAAAGAGCGAAGTCAAACCGAATGACTGTTACCATAGACCACGCAGCTACCCGCATCGAAGAAAAGATCTTCACAAACCCGACAATTGAAGGCGTACCGTGCCGACTGGAAGTAGACACAGGATCAGCTATCACAATCATGTCCTGGGACACTTTGTGAAAGCCTTGCCGCACATCGCAAAGCGCAAGCTACAGAAACAACGGCTCGGTGCAGGATTACCAGGGCAACCGCATCCCTGTTCGAGGACAACGACCGTCGAGGTCAAGTCTGGGACATACGAAAAGACCCTGCCCATCACGTTAGTCGAGGAACCTTGCCAAGCTTGCTGGGGCTAGACTGGTTCAGGCGTTGGGAATGGGGTGACTGGCGTCCACCGGACGGATGCAACCTGCAAAACACCCTAATGGAGGAATTCGCAGGCGTATTCGAGGACCGTTTAGGCAAGTACAAGGGACCCCTATCTCCTTCAATTTAGACCCCAAATAGCTCCCATTAGGTTAAAGGCAAGGAGGGTTCCTTTTGCACTCAAACCTAAAATCGACAAAGAGTTAGATAAATTAGTCAGCCAGGGGATACTAGTGCCAGTTGACCATGCCAAATGGGAGGCCAATCGTCACCCTATAAAACCAGACGGGTCCATAAGAATTTGCGCTGATTACAAGGCTACCTTGAACAAAGCATTGCAAAAGCGCCTACCCAGTTCCAGTAGTGCAACACTTATTGCACTCACTAGGGCACGGACAAGTTTTCGCCAAATTAGACTTGGCACAAGCGTACCAACAGCTACCCGTAGATGCTAGCACAGCTGAAGCCCAGACCATTGTAACGCACCGGGTGCCTTTAAGTGCACCCGGTTACAGTTTGGGTGAGTGTGGCCCTGGCTATTCAAAATTTGATGGAGCGACTCCTACAAGGGTTACCAGGAGTCGTGCCCTATTTCGATGATGTGTTGGTATCAGGGAAGATTTAAGAGAACTGGGGAGCGGTTGAGGAAAGTTTTGGCCATTTTTCCGGCAGGATTAAAAGTCAAAGCAAGCAAGTGTCAGATAGGGAATTTTGGGCTATAGAATAGACAAAAGGATTCACCCACTGAGAGCAAAGTCAAAGCGATAAAGAGAGCCCCAGCACCCAAAAACAAGACAGAACTCCAGGCTTTCCTGGGTCTGGTAAACTTTTATGCTGTATTTTTAAGAAACAAAGCAACCGTTGCTGAACCGCTGCATAAATTGCTTGGAAAAACACTGTTTGGTCTTGGGGAAAGACAGAGAATAGGGCATTTGAGGCAGTAAAAGTTTGCTATCAAGCGATAGCCTGTTAATACAATACAACAACAGACTGCCGTTAGTATTGGTTTGTGATGCATCCCCTATGGAGTAGGAGCTGTACTTAGCCACAGACTCCCAAACGGCACTGAAGCCCCTATAGCGTTCTATTCACGAGCGATGTCCCGGCTGAAAGAAATTACAGCCAGCTAGATAGGGAGGCTCTCGCAATAGTGTCAGGGTGAAAAATTTCACGAATCGTTTTGGGCGAGACTTTGAAATTATCACTGATCACAGACCGCTATTGGGGTTACTGGCTGGCGACCGCCCAACGCCAGTAGCACTCTCACCTAGACTGACCAGATGGACTATTTTTCTGGCCGCCTACTCCTACAAACTGCAGCATCGGCCTGGAAAGGAGCTGGGGCATGCGGACGCACTGAGCAGATGCCCATTGCCAGGAAATCGAGGACCCCACCCGGCGCACCCGTTCTACTAATTGACTCTTTGGACTCTGGCCCAGTCACATCTCAGGAAGTGGCTCGGGCCTCCTACCGAGACGTTGTTTTAAGAACTGTGATTGGATGGGTTCAAGGGATGGCCCGCTGCGCGGGCGACGTTTCAGAGTTTGTAAAGAAAAAGAATTGTCTGTGCAAGGGGTGCCTGCTCTGGGGGATAGGGTGGTAGTTCCAGAGAAACTGAGGAAAAAGTCCTGGAACTCCTGCATGAGGGTCACCCAGGAATTGTGAGGATGAAGGGTTTGGCTAGGAGCTATGTCTGGTGGCCCCTAATGGACAGGAAATCAGTGACAGGGTTGGCCGATGCCAAGTATGTCAGGAATCCAGACCACTACCTCCCACGGCCCCAGTGTTGGAGTGGGAGAAACCCCAAGGCCCTTGGTCCCGCATACACATTGATTTTGCGGCCCTTCCACGGCCAAACATTTCTAATTGTGGTGGATGCATTCTCCAAATGGCTGGAGATCATCCTAATGAAATCCACAACCGCTGGAGCTGTCACTGCAGCACTAAAACACCTTTTCGCCACATGGGCTACGGACACCATCGTGTCCGATAACGGTCCACAGTTCACCGCAGCATTATTTGAAGGGTACCTGGCTGAAGAGGGCATCCGACATGCCCTCTCAGCGCCGTTCCACCCTGCGTCGAACGGCCTTGCTGAACGATTTGTTCGGAGTGCGAAAGAAGCGCTATCACGAAGCGGCCCGGCGATTGGCAGTCACAAATCGACGCATTCCTAACTGTCCAACATAGGACCCCTGTGTGGCCACTGGCCGCAGCCCAGCCGAGCTATTAATGGGCGAAGCTAAGATGCCCACTAGACCGGCTGCACCCAAGCTACATACAAGGGCGGGTTCAAAACAAAACCAGATAGAATCCGAGATTAAACATAGGAGACTCAGTGTGGGCACATAATTACAGCGGCCCTAACTGGAAGAGGGGATAGTCATAGACAAAGCGGGCCCCAAATCTTATCTAGTGGAGCTAGACGATGGCAGAATCTGGCGGCGCCACATAGATCAATTAAGAAACAGATTGAGCGATAAGGCAGAATTAGGCGAGACCAGCCCTGACTTTGATTTAATTAACCCCACAGCTGACTGGAGCCGAGAACAAACAGAAATCGTAAGCAAAGAACCAAACAGAGACTTATCTGAGTCAGGCGAGGTCCAGCGACACCCTCCGGTCCCTCTAGAGGACAGCAGGCCCGAGCCGGCGAATAATCCAGGGCCGGATGGCCGGGAGGAGGAGCTCAGAGGAACGAAAAGTCCCTCCGGCACGCTCGACTCAACTCCAGAAAGTGAACTGCGCAGGTCCGGGAGAGTCAGGAGACGCCCCACGTACCTGCAGGACTACGTAGAGAAGTAGTATGCAAATATGGGCAAAGTGCCTTCTGGGAGGGAAGGAGTGTAATGTATTACTGTAAGTTTTGGCGGGAGTTTTAGGCGGGAAATATCTCGTCTCTGATTGGATGCAGCCTCAGGCTGAAGTGTATATAAGGAGAGGTTTTTTCTCCAGAGTTTTGCTGGGTCACACTATATTAAAGAGCTGTTGTCACTAACCTGGTCTCCTGCCTCGTCAATACCCCAAATATAACAGCCTCCTTTCAGGAAAATGACTAAAAAATTTGAAGATAAAGATTGGAAGACTACAAAATATAATTATTGTAAAATATTGATTCCCATCTTTTATTTTACTAGATCCCTGTAGTGCTTACTGGGATTAATTAGAATACCAACCACTTTTTGAAGTCAGTTACTTTAGTAGTATTATAGTATAATTTGGAGTAATATGAAGATTATTTGTAAATTTTAATAATACTTTTCTCCTCATACTCTGTGCTGAATGTGTTCAGGCAAAGAACATAACTTGAGAGTAATTCTTCAAAAAGAAAAAAATGGTTATATAAATATTTGTAAAATAGACTTAAGAAAAATAGTTTTCACAGCAAAAGAAAAAGAAGGAAAAAAAGCCCAAGGCTAATTTTAACTTTATTATTAAAAATACAGAAAAAAATGTGGATAACATGCAGGGCAAACAGATGAGGTCTATTTAAAGAGTTTGCTCTATTGCTTGGGAGCAACAGCTGCTGATCATTTTGGTGCGGCACATTTGGGTATCTCAGAATTAATCATACTGTCTTTTGGAATTGGTGCCTGTGCAACATGAGCTTTGTGATCCCTACACACCAGAGTAGTATTATTTCAAGCTGTGCCTCTGTCAATTATGTACAAAAGTAGAGCTTTTAAACGGCAATGTTTATGTAACCAAGAATCAGACTGAAATGATGGCTCCATTAAAATAATTAATAATTCCATTTAAATTAGTTAAAACAGTTTTAACCTAATCCAGTTAAATTACAAATGTGCTTTCTGTCAAAATGTGTCAGTTTTGGAAAAGCTGTAATTTGCATACACAGATTTTAGTCTTAAAAACAACACTTAGGAGGCATTAAGCATCTATTTGCTAGTTTGTGATACTTTTATACTGAGATACAAATCATTTTTCTGTTGAAATTCTAAGACTTGTACATTGGGGTTTTTTTCTCTCTCTCTTTTTCTTTCTTCTCTCAACATAGATATAGTTATAGATATATAGATATAGATATATCCATATACCAAAAGAAGATTATCAGATTATTGGTCAAGATCTGTACTACCAGTAGTTGAAGTCCCTGCATTGTCTCCAGTGAAAGATCCATTTGGAATTTAACACAATGTACACATACTTTCAGTTATCTGTCATTATTTTAATTTAAAAGGTTTATGTTTTAAAAAACTAGACAAGCTTCTTGTGAAATTTCTTATTTCACAATTAATGATCACTTATAAATAATCAAGAGTTTGATTATAACAAAACATACAATAGAAATATGTCAATAAAAATAAGTCAGAGGCACCGCAAGGACAAACTGGTTGGGATATCAGCATGTTGTGAGTAATTGTGGTACTTTAATTCTTTACTTTCAGTTCTCAGTAAAAGGTAGATACCTACACAAAGTTCATAAAGATTCAGATTTCTTTGCAGAATGTAATTCTGAAAAAATGTAGATATTACATGTTTCTTTATGTGTCATTCCTACATGGAAAAACTGGCCCATGCACATGAATCTATTTCAAATGGTACTTTGTCAAATATTTTTCAGGGCCTGTGTAGTTTCTCCTGGAAGAAAGTACATTTTAGATCTGCAGGGCTATTGATTATCCAATATGTTGAAGATGTTTAGTAACCTATTTGGGGCAGACATCAATTCATTCCATTAGTAGCAAATAGGAAAAGGGTAACATTTACCTAGGTGGATCACAAGAAATGGAGGAGCTGTAAGTCTAATTCTCTTTTACTAAGAAAACCAAAAATTTGGGTCAAAACAGGAAAGATGCAAATGTCTGTTTCTACCTTCTAGAATTAACTCACAACTTCTAAGCTCTGATGCTGGAAGATTTCTGGGTTTAGAAACAATTTCACAGGGCAGTTATAGAGTGGGCACAACATCCATTTATCATATTCTTCTCTGGCTGTTCTCCAATTTAATTTCATGTTGCATACCTGATAGCTTCCTTCCACTCTTCATTCCATCTTACACTTTCTGTTTTTGCTTGCTTCAGTTTCTCTCACACATTCTCATTCACATCTTCCTTTTTCAATCTAATTGTCATATTGCTAATCCTGTGAGGTGCAGTGACTCATTGGCTTAATGATGCTGGAGATGGTTTTTGCTCCAATGGTTTGTGTCCTAGCACTGTGTGGCGTAGCAGGCTGAGCTCCTTGCCTGCTACGCCACACTATATATATATATATATATATACTTGCCTCAGCTGTGTATATATGTGTGTGTGTGTGTGTGTGTGTGTGTGTGTGTGTGTATAAAGCCCATATAAAAAATTATCATGTAACTTACAACTTCTCCACTGCAAAAACATATGGACTACAAATCTTGATCAAGGCAAAGCAATAGATGCAATCTACATAGACTTCTGCAAAGCTTTTGACTCAGTAGTATATGATAAACTTCTCCTAAAACTAAAATCCTATGGCATTTCAGGACCTCTTCACAATTGGATAAATGCCTTCCTGTCAAACAGACAACAAGTGGTCAAAATTGGCAACGCTCTATCAAATCCTGTTCCTGTCAAAAGTGGCGTTCCCCAAGGCAGCGTTCTTGGACCAATGCTCTTCATACTATACATAAATGATCTCTGTGACCTTATCTCAAATTACTGTGTTCTCTTTGCTGACGATGTCAAACTATTTAACACCACCAACAATACTTCTACCCTTCAAAAAGACCTTGACTTTGTATCCAATTGGTCTAAAACTTGGCAACTCCAAATCTCAACCAGCAAATGCTCAGTCTTACATATTGGAAAAAAGAACCCAAACACTAAGTGCAAGCTTGATGGACATTGCCTTACAGACAACCCCCACCCTGTTAAAGACCTTGGAGTTTACATATCAAATGATCTAAGTGCCAAAGCCCACTGCAACTACATAGCAAAAAAGGCTCTAAGAGTTGTAAACCTAATTTTAGCTTCTTTTCCAAAAACTCTACACTACTAACCAGAGCATACAAAACATTTGCTAGTCCTATTCTTGAATACAGCTCACCTGTCTGGAACCCACACTACATCTCTGACATTAATACAATTGAACGTGTCCAGAAATACTTTACAAGAAGAGTTCTCTGCTCCTCTGAAAACAACAAAATACCTTACACCACCAGACTTGAAATCCTGGGATTAGAAAATTTAGAACTCCGCCGACTCCGACAGGACCTGTGTTTAACACAAAGAATCATCTATTGCAATATCCTTCCTGGTAAAGACTACTTCAGCTTCAATCGCAATAATGCAAGAGCAAACAACAGATTCAAACTTAATGTTAACCGCTTCAATCTTGATTGCAGAAAATATGATTTTTGTAGCAGAGTTGTTAACGCTTGGAACACACTGCCTGACTCTGTGGTCTCTTCTCAAACTCCCAAAAGTTTTAACCAAAAACTGTCTACCATTGACCTCACCCCATTCCTAAGAGGACTATAAGGGGCGTGCATAAGAGCACAAAAGTGCCTACCGTTCCTGTCCTAATGTTTCCTTTCATTATATCAAATTAATACAATTATTACATACTTTTGCTCATATATATGCTTATATGATATTTTGCTGATTTATGTTGATGCTTGTGTATACTGTTGTGACAAAATAAAAAAATATATAAACTAGCCAAGTCCCTATGTTTTTTAAAAAAGTTTTTTATTTTTATTTTCAAACAAACGGTATATTGTTATTCGATCAGTGTCTCATCTGAGTACAGAATTTTGTGCCATCATATTCAACATTTACCACATTAACTTATACATCTTTGCTTTTACATTTTAATTTAATTTATTACATGTTCTTTCCAAATTTCTTAAATTTTATTCTACTTATTGTCTATATTCAATCTCTATCATTGGTAAAATTGCCCCCATATGTTGTAATATTCCGATTCTTCCTTTCCTTTAATTGCTATTGTCAATCTATTCATTTCTGCACATTCTAATATTTTCGTAATTACCTCACTCTTTTTAGGATTTTTTCTGTTTTCCAAATTTGTGCAAATACAATTCTCGCTGCAGTTATTACATGTATGATCAAATATACATTTTCTTTACTAAATTTCTCCGGTAAGATACCCAACAGGAACAGCTCCGGCTTTAGATCAATATGTTGCTGTGTCATTTTTCTCTAACCATGTTCGAATTCTTGCCCAATAATTTCTCGCTTCTGGACATGTCCACCACATATGATAGTAGGATCCCAGTGTCTGGTGGCATTTCCAACGTTTAGTTGATTTATCTTTAAACATTTTTGCCAAATTTTCTGGTGACATGTGCCATCTGTAAAACATTTGAGACAAATTCTCTATAAGCTGTAGCCATAGTTAATTTGTAGTTTCTTTCCCATAACTGCTGCCATTTATTTAACTCTATTGTGTACACAAAATTTTTCACCCGAGGTATCATTGTTTCTTTTACTTGTTCTTCTTCTAATTTAATACCAAGTAAATAGCTATACAATTTTTAATCATTTTCTCATCTGTCCTGTGAGTATCTCATCCAATTCTGTCATTTCCAAGTAAAAACCATATAACTTAGCATCTTTTTCATATCTAGTTTGTATTTGCAATTGTGAATACCAAACCATATCAATCCCTTGTTCTTCTAATTCTTGTTTCGTTTTCAATTCCCCCTTTTCTGATAAAATATCTTTATATCTAATAATATTTCCCATATTAATAACATTTGGATGTATTAATACATAATTAATACTTGAAAGCCATATTGGTATTTTTAAATAGTGTTTTTCTCTAACTTTCTCCCATACTAATAATAAAGCATTTCTTACGTAGTGTCTTTGAAAATAACTGTGTATCTTATTTTTCCCATACCATAAAAAGGCATGCCAATCCAGTTGTAAATCATGCCCCTCCAATGTCAATAGCCTTATATTTCTTAATATAATCCATTCTTTCATCCATGATAATGCTGCTGCCTGATAATATAATTCCCAGTTTGGTAATCCAAACCTTCCTCTAAGTCTTGCTTCTTGTAACATTTTTATGTTAATTCTTGCTTTTTTCCCTTGCCATGTAAATTTCATTAGCATTTTATTATGATTTTCAAAGTATTTTTTTTTCAATTTGATTGGTATTGTTTGAAATAAAAACAACAATCTAGGTAATCTATTCATCTTAATTATAGCAATTCTTCCCATTAATGATAGTTGTAAATTTTTCTATCTCTCCAAATCTATCTCCATTGGTCTTTTCAGTTTATTATAATTACCTTCTTTTATCGTTACACATCTTGCTGTTAGTTGAATTCTTAGGTACCTTACCTTCTTAGTAATCTGAATATCTAATTTCTCCATTAAATCCCTTTTCTGTTTCTCTGTAATGTTTTTCACCAATATTTTTGTTTTATCTTTATTGATTTGCAGCCCTGCCAACTCTCCATATTTTTCTATTAATTCTGTTAATTTTGGTCCTACTTCTTGCAGCTCCTCTAGAATAAACACTAAATCATCTGCAAATGCTTGCAATTTGTATTCTTCTTTTTTAATTTTCATCCCTTTTATCTCTTCATTTTGTTTTATATTTCTATTTAATACCTCTAATGTCAACACAAATAATAATGGGGATAAAGGACATCCCTGTCTTGTTCCTTTTATAATATTAACCTTCTTGGTCATATCTCCATTTATCATCACCTTTGCCGATTGTTTACTGTAGATTGCTTTGATCATGTTTATAAATCTCCCTCCAAAGTCCATAGTCTGTAATTGGTTTATCATAAATTGCCAATTCACATTATCAAATGCCTTCTGTGCATCGAGAAACATCAATGCCATTTGTTTTTCTGGATGTCCTTTGTAATATTCCAAAGTGTTCAAAATTATCCTCATATTGTCTCTAATCTGTCTCTTAGGTAAAAAAAATTCTTTTGATCTATATGTATAAATTCATTTAACAACCTCTTTAGTCTATTTGCCATTATTGATGCAAATATCTTGTAATCTGCATTTAACAAGGAGATCAGTCTATAGTTTTTGACTTGTTGTAGATCTGTATCTTCTTTCGGTATAAGTGTAATATATGCCTCCATCCATGAATTCGGTATCTTTGCTTTTACGAAGAGATCATTAAATACATCCAATATTGTATTACTTATTACGTCCTGTAATGTTTTATATAGCTCTATCGGCAGTCCATCTGGGCCCGGTGCTTTACTATTCCTTTGTTTTTTAACCCCTTCTGTTAATTCCATTAGAGTTGTCCTTTCCTTCAATGCCTCCTTGTATTTTTCTGGTATTTTAGTTAATTCAGACCTTTCTAGGTATTGTTTTATCTTTTCTCCTGATATTGCCTCTTGTTTATAGAGTTTCTCATAATAGTTCTGTACTATTTTTTTTAATTGAAAAAGTTTTTACAAAAATTTTCACCCCCCTTTTCCCCCCCTCTCGCCCACTCCATCTCCTCCCCCTCCCTCCAAAACCACCCTCCTCCCTCCCCACCCCCCCCCCGACTTCCCAGAACAAACACAAGGTATAGTTCAAAAGAAAAAACAATAATTCGCTAAATTTTCCCTAACACAAATTATAATCCTCCCCTTCTTCTCAAATCCTAACTTCCCCCATACAAATCAAAGATAAATACATCCTAATCATTCAAAAGCAATCTGATATCTCTTAATCTGCTATCTATTTTGCGTATATTCAACCCATTTTTTCCATTCAGTTAGATATTTTTCTTGTGTAGTATCTTTCAGAAAGGCTGAGATTTTAGCCATCTCAGCTAAATTAGCAACTTTCAATATCCATTCTTCTATTGTAGGTAACTCTTTTTTCTTCCAGTATTGTCCTATCAGTAGTCTTGCCGCTGTTATTAAATTTAAAATCAACTTAGTCTCAATTGCTATACAGTCTGTAATAATTCCCAATAAGAAAAATTGCGGTAGGAACTTCATCTTCTTTTTCAAAACATTTTGTATAATCCACCAGATCCTTATCCAAAAAACCTTAATCTTCTTACAAGTCCACCAAATATGAAAATATGTAGCATCATCACAATTACATCTCCAACATTTCGCTTGCATATCTGGATACATACATGATAATTTCTTAGGGTCTAAGTGCCACCTATAAAACATTTTATATAAAATTTTCCCTCAAATTCTGTGCTTGCGTAAATTTAACATTTCTAACCCAAATTGTTTCCCAAGTTTCCAAAAATATTGGTTCTTGAATATTTTGTGCCCATTTTATCATACAATCCTTTATTAAATCCCTTTCAGAGTCTATATCTATCAACACATTATACAATCTCTTTATATGCGCCTCAGTTTGATTTATAATTTGTTTTATCAAGTTTTCTTCATTCTGCATGATACCAATTTTCTGATCTTCTTTCCACCTAGCTCGTAATTGCCCATATTGGAACTAAGTATAATTTCTCCCTTCTTCTTTTAATTGTTGCAAGGATTTTAATTGTAAATTGTCTCTCTCAAAATATAAAAGTTCTTTATAAGTAATCATTTCCTGTTTCTGTTCTATATTTATATTCTCTATTGCATGCCTGGGGTTTGCCCAAATAGGAATTTTATAATTCAACTTGTAATAGCATTTCTTCTAGACACGCAGAAGAGCAATTCTTAATACATGGTTCATAAAGGCTCTATCCAGTTTTTTTTTATCATACAATAAATATGCATGCCATCCATATAATAAATCATAACCTTCTATATTCAAAATCCTTTCCTCCGTTAAGTTAAACCAATCACTTATTACTGAAAGAGCAGCTGCTTCATAATATAATTTAAAGTTGGGCATTTTGAAACCTCCTCTTTCCCGTATGTCTTGAATTATTTTCATTTTAACTCTCACTTTTTTACCTTCCCATATAAATTTATTAATTCCAATCTGCCATTCTTCCAAATTTTTATCTTTCTTAATTATTGGTATCATCTGAAACAAAAATAAAAATCTAGGTAAAACATTCATTTTAATGGCTGCTATTCTCCCCAATAATGATAATTGTAATTTTTTCCAACCGAGCATTTCCTTCTGAACTTTTTGCCATATTACCTCAAAGTTATTCTTATACAATTTTACATTTGAATAAGTAATATAAACCCCTAGATATTTGACCTTTTTTACAATTTCAAAACCTGTTGTTTCCTCTAATGTTTCTTTCTCTTGTCTAGTCATATTTTTTGTTATCACTTTTGTTTTATTCTGATTTACTTTAAACTCTGAAACTTTTCCATATTGATCAATTATTTCCAACAAACATACACTTGAATTTATAGGATTTGTCAAAATAATCACCAAATCATCAGGAAACGCTCTCACTTTATACTCATGTTGTCTAATTTTAATTCCCTGTATCTCCTTTACCTCTCTTATTTTATCCAGTAATGTCTCCAGAATTAAAATAAACAATAATGGCGATAAGGGGCACCCCTGTCTTGTTCCTTTCGCAATCTTAAAAACTTCTGTCAAACTACCATTAACTATTATCTGGGCTGTTTGCTCTCCATAAATCGTTCTAATTATTCTCATAAAACAATCTCCAAATTGCATTTTATCTATTAATTTAAATAAAAATTCCCAATGCAGTCGATCAAAGGCTTTCTCTGCATCCAAAAAAATAAATGCTGCAGAAATTTGATTGTTCTTTTCTAAATATTCTAATAAATTTACAGTCTGTCTAACATTATTCCTCATCTGCCTCCCCTTTATAAATCCAGATTGATCAGTATGAATTCTTTGTTGCAGAACTAACATTAATCTATTCGCTATTATTTTAGCAAAAATCTTATAATCATTATTCAAAAATGAAATCGGCCTATAATTCCCAGGTTTAGAGCAATCCTGTTCTTCTTTTGGTATCAATGAGATGAAAGTAGTTCTCCATGATGGGGGTATTCCCCGTCCTAATTGTATCTGATTAAATAATTCCTTAAGTGGACCTACTATCTCATTCTGTAAATTTTTATAATAAATTGCTGTAAGTCCAAGTTTTTTTCCCCATTTTTAATTGTTTTATTGTCAAAATAATTTCTTCAGAAGTTGTAGGCCAATTCAATTCTTCCCTTTGTTCTAAGGTTAAACCTTTAGCCTTGTACTCTTTCAAATATTTATCAATATCCATGTTCAAGATTGTATCTTTAGCATATAAATTTGTATAATATTCTAAAAAAGCTTTTTTAATTTTATTCTGTTGATATCTCTCTTTACCTTTATATTCTATTTTTTCTATAATACGTGCTTTTTGTTTTTTCCTTAAGATATATGCTAACCAACTACCAGGTCTATTTGCATTACAAAAAGTATTATGTTTAGCATACTGTATGTTTGTTGCCACCTGGTCTGCCATTATCATATTAAATTGACTCTGTACTATCTTTATTGCATCTTTAAGTTTTTGATCATGTGGATTATGTATTAATAATTGTTGTTTCTTTTGGATTTCCTCTTCTAAGTACCTACGCTGTTTTTGTTGTTTACTTCTCTGTTTATTATTAATATATATTAAGACTCCTCTCATAATGGCCTTACTCGTGTCCCAAACCATTTCTATTGATGTTCCCCTATTCAAATTATCATCAAAAAATTCTTTCATATGTTTTTTACATTGATTTACATTATCTTCATATCTAAACAAATTTTCATTTATTCTCCACGATTTTCTACCACCTTTTTCTTGTTGCAATTCCAACCATACTGGACTATGGTCAGATAAGCACCTAGGAAATATCTTCGTTTTCTTCACCCTAAGAAGCAAATCATTAGTGATTAATATAAAGTCAATACATGGAAAAGATTGATGCCTATCAGAAAAAAAAGTAAAATCTATATCTTCAAGATTCTGCATTCTCCATACATCTCTCAAGTCAAAATCTTCCATCATCTCAAAAAAAGATTTGGGCAGCTTTGCATGTGTAGGGATTTTCTTAGAGAGAATTCTCTTATCCTTTTGGGTATCTATTACACCATTCCAATCCCCTAGTATAATAAATGATTTATAATCCCAAAGAGTCAGTTTATCATGCAACATCCTATAGAATTTTTCTTGTTGCTGGTTAGGTGCATATATACTAATCAAGAGTGTCTTTTTTCCTTATAATACAAGTTCAATAGCGATATATCTCCCTTGGATATCTGCTTCAATTAATTTAGCTGGTATATCGTTTCTCAAATATACCACTATACCATTTTTCTTATCCAAAGCTGAAGCAACAAAGTGTTTACCTAATTTTGAGTTTATTAGGTATTTTTGATCTGATAGTTTAATATGTGTCTCTTGTAAACAAATCACATCATTTTTAAATTGTCTCAAATAATTTAATATTTTTCTTCTTTTCTGTGCTGAATTCAAACCATTAACATTCCAAGTCAGGAATTTATTTGCCATCAATGGCCTCACAAAGCTTTTGAGCAATCAGCTGAAGATCCTCACTCCCCTTTTTCTTCGGCCTCACTCCTCCCACTGCTTCTGCTTCTGTAGTAGAATCCTGACTTTTACTTTGAAGTTGATTCTCCTTTTCTTTATGCTTAGTAATCGCCCTTGTTATCCTTTGTTCTTGTGGCTGTTCTTGGGATAACAACGTCAGCTTCCATACTCATTTGCCTCTCTTGTGGGCTTTTATCTGATGATAATAATAATAATAATAATAATAATAATAATAATAATAATAATAATAATAATAATAATAATAATAATAATAATAATAATAATAATAATAATAATAATAATAAAAAAAAAAATAGAATAGAATAGAATTTTATTGGCCAAGTGTGATTGGACACACAAGGAATTTGTCTTGGTGCATATGCTCTCAGTGTACATAAAAGAAAAGATACGTTCATCAAGGTACAACATTTACAACACAATGGTAATGATAATGATAATGATAATGATAATGATATTATTTTAATTTGTATACCGCCCTTCTCCCGAAGGACTCAGGGCGGTTTACAGCCAAAATAAAATACAGCAACAACACATACAATACTAAAAACAAACATTAAAAAAATTATTCAATTTAGCCTAATATTAAAATACAATCAACCCTATAAAATTAATAAAAATTACAAACCCATAAAATCAGCTAAAAATTTAAAAATTCAAGCCAGTCCAGCAAGATGGAATAAATAAGTCTTAAGTTCGCGGCGAAAGGTCTGAAGGTCAGGTAGTTGTCGAAGTCCAGGGGGAAGTTCGTTCCACAGGGTAGGAGCCCCCACAGAGAAGGCCCTTCCCCTGGGAGCCGCCAGCTGACATTGCTTGGCTGACAGCACCCTAAGGAGTCCCTCTCTGTGAGAACACACAGGTCGCTGGGAGATAAAAGATGGCAGTAGACGGTCCCGTAAGTATCCCGGTCCTAAGCCATGGAGCGCTTTAAAGGTGGTCACCAATACCTTGAAGCGCACCCGGAAGACAACAGGCAGCCAGTGCAGTCTGCGCAGGATGGGTGTTACATGGGAGCTCCGAACTGCTCCCTCTTATCACCCACGCAGCTGTATTCTGGACCAACTGGAGCCTCCGGGTGCTCTTCAAGGGGAACCCCATGTAGAGAGCATTGCAGTAGTCCAAGCAAGAGGTAACAAGAGCATGAGTGACCGTGCATAGGGCATCCCGGTCCAGGAAGGGGCGCAACTGGCGAATCAGGCGGACCTGATGAAAAGCTCTCCTGGAGACTGTCGTCAAGTGATCTTCGAAAGACAGCCGCCCATCCAGGAGAACGCCCACGTTGCGCAACCTTTCCATCGGGGCCTATGACTCGCCCCCAACAATCAGCCGCGGCTGCAGCTGACTGTACTGGAGTGCCGGCATCCACAGCCACTCCGTGTTGGAGGGATTAAGCTTGAGCCTGTTCATCCCCATCCAGACCCGTACGGCTTCTAGACACCGGGACAGTACTTCGATAGCTTCATTGGGGTGGCCTGGGGTGGAAAAATACAGCTGCGTATCATTAGTACAGCTGGGTGTCATCAGCGTACAGCTGGTACCTCACCCCAAAGCCACTGATGATCTCACCCAGCGGCTTCATATAGATGTTGAACAGGAGAGGCGAGAGAATCGACCCCTGCGGCACCCCACACATGAGGCGCCTTGGGGTCGATCTCTGTCCCCCTGCCAACACCGTCTGCGTCCGGTCAGAGAGATAGGAGGAGAACCACCGATAAACGGTGCCTCCCACTCCCAAACTCCATAGCCGGCGCAGCAGGATACCATGGTCGATGGTATTGAAAGCCGCTGAGAGGTCTAATAGGACCAGGGCAGAGGAGTAACCCTTGTCCCTGGCCCTCCAGAGATCATCAACCAACGCGACCAAAGCCGTCTCCGTACTGTAACCGGGTCGGAAGCCGGACTGGAACGGGTCTAGATAGACAGTTTCATCCAGGTACTGGGGTAATTGACGTGCCACTGCACTCTCTACAACCTTCGCCGTAAAGCGAAGGTTGGAGACCGGACGATAATTTCCTAAAGCAGCTGGGTCCAGGGAAGGCTTCTTGAGGAGGGGTCTCACCACTGCCTCTTTCAAGGCAGCAGGAAAGACCCCCTCCCGCAAAGAAGCATTTGTAATTCCCCGGAGCCAGCCTCGTGTCACCTCCTGCGTGGCCAGCACCAACCAGGAGGGGCACGGGTCCAGCAAACATGTGGTGGCATTCAACCTCCCCAGCAACCTGTCCATGTCCTCGGGAGTCACAGGGTCAAAACTATCCCAAACAGTCTCAACAAGACGTGTCTCGAACCTCTCGTCTGGATCTACCCAATTTTGATCCAATCCATCCTGAATCTGAACGATTTTATCGTATAGATAACCGTTAAACTCCTCGGCACGCCCTTGTAATGGGTCCTCCCGCCCCTCCATTTGAAGGAGAGAGCGAGTCACCCGAAACAGGGCGGCCGCGCGGTTATCTGCCGACGCAATGAGGGAGGAAACGTAAGAACGTTTCGCATCCCTCAATGCCACTAGGTAGGTCCTACTATAGGACCTAACTAGTGGCCGGTCAGTTTCCGAACGGCTGGATCTCCAAGCACTCTCTAGGCGTCTTCTCCGGCGTTTCATTTCCCTCAGCTCCTCGGAGAACCAAGGAGCTGGTTGAGACCTATGCCGGGTCAGAGGCCGCAAAGGTACGACACGGTCCAAAGCTCCAGCCGTGGCCTGTTCCCAGACTGCGACTAGCTCTTCAGCCGTGCCGCGGGCCAGATTCTCGGGAAACGCTCCAAGTTCCGTCAGGAACCTCTCTGGGTCCATCAGGCGCCTGGGACGCATTGGTTCCGTCTCCCTGCGGTGGTGAGTAGCAGTCCGAAAGTCCAGACGAAGAAGAGAATGATCTGACCATGACAAAGGCTCGACAATTAAATCATTTAAAATCAGATCATTTGACCCCGATGTGGGTAGGGCCGTCCACTAATTGAGTCAGGTCCATGGCCGTCATGGAAGCCATGAACTCCCGGGCCGTTGAGGTTTCCACGCCAGTTGATGCCAAATTGAAATCCCCCATGACCAACAGTCTAGGGGTCTCAACTGCCAACCCAGCCAGCAACTCCAACAGCTCGGGCATGTTGCTTCGGGATCAACTTTCAGTATATTAAAAAGGAAGTCTTTCGCTTTCAACAGTTTCAATACGATATCTCCTTCCTTGAAAAAAACACTGCGAGACCAGCTAGAACCTCCCATCTAAATTGAATCTGGCATTTCTTGAGTTCTTGTGTAAAAAATATAAACTCTTTCCTATCTTTTAACATCTTAGGGGAAATCTCTTTCAAAACCATCACCTCTTGTTCTCCTATTTGCAATTTTTTCTGATACGTGGCTTGCAGAATTTGATTTCTCATTGTTCTTGTCAAGAAATAAATCACAATGTCTCTTGGCAATTTTTTTTGTCTAGCAATCCATGAATTAACCCTATATACTTTATCAATTTGAAAAGCAACCTCTTGTGGATCACGTACTAGCATTTCAGCCAAAGCTTCTGATAGGATTTTCTTAAGGTCCTCATCCTTTATTTCCTGCTTGCCTCTGATTCTCAAAGCACCTTCCATCGCCCTGTATTGTAACACCACCACCTGATATTCATTTTTATCCATTTTTGAATTCTGTACTATTTTTTAATGGATGGATTTTTTAATGAAAAATTATTTAATTAGTTGATTGATTGATTGATTGATTTGTTCAATTTATATAGCCACCCATCTCACATTCTTGACTCTTAGTTGAAGCTTCAAATTAAAAATGGATACCTCCTGCCAACTCCTGCTAACGTCACATCTTTTTAATGATGTTTTAACAAGAAGTGTGATGTGACACTATTGTAGCATTCCTATGCAGCTTCAGACCAGCTATATAGCTGTAGCTGGGTATGCTAATATAAGAACAAGGAAATACACTAATGTCAAGCAAGGCATTTTTCCCATATTATATTGGTATGAAGATGCTAGCAAAATCTGGGACATTTGGCTTACAATAAGTTAAGTTCTAAATATTCTAAACAGCTGGCCTCTGGATTTATGTGGAAATTTCCTGAAAATGAGGAATAGATACATTTTATTGCCTTTTTCCCCTTGCAGTTTCACATACTGTTGAGATTCTGAGTTTGTGTCTTGAACTGATCTTTGAATCATCTGAGAGCTATCAAGAACTACATTTAGCAATCGAAATGTAGGAAGGCAGATGTAAGAACCTGCCCTAGCTGGTCCCTCAGGAAAGCAAAACTCTTGACTCCATTGAGTTGAATCAAAAGAACTTTTACAGAGAGAAAATGGTTGTAGTAAAGTCAGGTGGAATCTGAAGGTCCTGCGGAAAGCACACATCAATTCTTCCATTTCCTCAAACCCAACCACACTGACCAGTTCACTGGCAGCCAATGTGATGCCACAAGGATGTTTTGAGAATGCTGAGATGCTAGGCAGATAACAAGTCGCTCTCAGGACACAACAGTTTTGGAACTATGCTGGAACCATCTGGGAGGGAGTCTGATCTGATTCCAAAAATAATCCCCCTCCCTAATTCCCAAGCTGTTACAGCAAAAATGAAAGCATGCGAAAAATGCCAGCCAGGCTTTCCCCACCCACCTCCTCCATCAGAATGGCAGGACATGATGGTGGACCTGATAGCAGAACTCTTTCAAAAATTCCTAGCACACTAGAGGATATTTTTCAAATAAATTAGCAGGTGAAAAAATTGCTCATTCTTTCAAAATGAGCAGCTTCCATTATGTTTCAGATCATTCTACCTTTCTATAATTTGACAGTTACAATTTATAAATATTAAATTGATGCAATTTATAAAACTGATCTGATACAATGAACTATGATTGTGGGACATGCATTTTAAATCAAATGATGTAACATATTCTGAACTGGAAAGTTTCCATACTGCCATTACAGAAAATAAGTTAATCACTTCCTTCATTTCATCCTTTTAAATGATCCTAAATATATTCATATAATGATTTGATCCACCAATCCATACATTGTTGCTTATATTGCTAAGGTAATTTTTGATTGTTTTGATACACTTTCAGTAACTTTCAGTATAATGACACCATGCCTCTAGCTGAAGAACAATCCTCAGCTGAGAAGATCAAGGCAAAAAGAAATAAGATGAAACACAAAAATTTTAGTCCCAGCAACATTAATACACTGGCATCAAGATCACTAGAATCCTTGAATCCTTTGTGATTCAAGCCTTGAACCAGAGAAATGCTACGCCCATAAAATATGTGGAGAGGCCACAAACTAACCGATTAGGTAAGAAGTATCTGGCACAGGCAAGTCTATTCAGGAGCAGTGTGAAGCTGCAAATCCTTATTAGGTAGGATTCAGGCAAAGGCTGAAAATGTCCTTTATTTAAGGGCCTATCTCAGTATAAATTGAGGATAGAAATATTTTCTATCACTATTTTAAATTATAGAAAGCTTTCATTGTAACTAGTTTTTCCTGTGAAAATTTAAAAAACTTCAACCCCTTCATGTGTATGATGATGGATGTTGGATTGCTTTGTGAAGCTTGGGTACCATTTGGAATTCAATTCCTAGGGGTAATTATCTACAAACTTGCTGATTTGAATTTTTACATCTGCAGTATATCAAGTCTATATCCTGGTTTTCTTTTCCCTATAACTAGAAAGTAATAATAGAGACATGTACTATCCAGATATATTTCTTGGGTGGAAATGTAGAAAGGCAGCTATATTCTGTAGAACTGTTATTACAATTGTTCTTTGCATCCTATTAATTTTTGAAGAATTGTTTAAAAGAAGGAAGGAATGCAGAGATAAATGGAATTTTAAGGCTGATAAGTTGCAAATGTGGAAGTAGTTAACATTAGTTCTCACTTGCTTCAGTTGAATTATTCATTAATAATTGTTTCAAATTTCACATTTATTTTGCCTGCTGCAGGCATGGTGATACATTTTTGCAACAGAACAGCACAGCATGCAGATTAATTGCTTTTTACTCAGTCAGGCAATAACTCTCAGAAGTAGATAATTAATTGCATTGGAAATTAGGGGTGCCAACCGAAAATAAAGTTCATCACTGTCAAGTGGAAACTAACCTTTTCCCAATTTATAAAAGTAAAACATCCCATCAGTGTAATAAAATATTGGCTTTGAAAAAGTTATGTGGCAAATAAAAATGCATTTATTCACATGTTTCTTAAATCACTTGATAATATGAAACACTTCCAAATTGTAGTTTTACTGCTTTACTGCTGTTTCCCATTGGACTGTCATATATCCAATTTATTTAAAAATGTCTAGATACATTCATATATCATTTTTTAAGTAGCCAAATTTATACTATTCAGTATGACAAACATGAAAAATTAAACTTGTCGAATAAATATACTTTTGAGTATTTCATAGTTAATATGATAAATAGGTTTGGCAAACACGTGAACTGGATTCTGTAATCTGAGTGTTAATAGAGCCACATGTACAGTATATGTTTTATATTTTAACAGTACATTTCTATCTAGATAAGTGGCTCTATGTTCAAAAGATTGCATCAGTGAAAGAGGACAAGATGGATTACGGTTTATAAACTGACTATGGAAGCATCAGCTGACAATATATTAGCATCTGGAGCCACTGATGTTGAGTAGTTTACATGATGCTTACAGTATAAAGCTGTACATTACAACTCTATTCATTTGGACTTAATTCAGTAGAATATTAATTCTGTTATTTTTAGCACTGATCGTTCATATTTTTAATTCTGAACCAAGGGTATTACTATGATTTATCCATTTTAATGTATGGGCTATAGGATGTGCAGCAAGCATATGAAATTGTACATGATGAACAGCGATGGGTTTCACTTAACTTTACCACTGGTTTGCCCTACACACGCGCTGTCCGCACAAGCACCTGGCCTTCTGTACATGTGCCTGGCCTCAAAAACATGCCTAAATAGCATGACTTGGAGCCGGGGTGGGCCCATCTACGATCTCCGCTACCGGTTTGGGAGAGCCAGTCCAAACCAGCTGAACACCACCTCTGATGAAGCCTAAAATACAGACATGTTTCATCTTTATTCATTCTTTTCTTGTCTCTGGATTGGTTACTGATTTGTTCAGATTGTTCCATTCAGATTTTAAGCAGCTTACAAAACTGTGTTTTCAGTAGTAGGGTTAAAAAAGTCCACTACAGTTAGAAGACATTCACATATAACTGCTCCCATATTATTACATTACCTTATCACCAAAGTCTTTCTAGAACAGCTCATTTACAAGGCTTTTCATAAAAATAACAGGGGGGCCAACCATATACCCAAGGAGGCTTTTCAGAGGAGAGAGACTATCACTGATTGATCAAAAGCAAAGTCCCAGAAAATGACATTTCTTCAGTGGCAGAACTATACATAAATCTTTGTGATTTCCCAGATAGGCAGATCCTACCTAGAGCTGGGGCTAATCCATATATATCTCTCAATGCAACAATCACCCTGAATTGCACTTGGAAGCTAATCCTTCATCAGGAGGTGCGGGATGACCCCTTACAGGGACGTGCTGAGGAGTTTAGTGGTTATCTATACGATAAAATCGTTCAGCTCTGGGATGGTTTGGACCAAAATTGGGATGATCCAGGTGAGAGAATCGAAACGCATCTTGTCGAGATTGTTTGGGATGAGTTTGACCCTGTGGCTCTCGAGGACGTGGACAGGTTGTTGGGAAGACTGCATGCCACCATGTGTTTATTGGACCCGTGCCCTTCCTGGTTGGTGCTGGCCACACAGGAGGTGACACGAGGCTGGCTCCGGGGGATTATCAATGCTTCTTTGCAGGAGGGGGTCTTTCCTGCCGCCTTGAAAGAGGCGGTGGTGAGACCCCTCCTCAAGAAGCCTTCCCTGGACCCAGCTATTTTGAGAAATTATCGTCCAGTCTCCAACCTTCGCTTTGTTGCGAAGGTTGTAGAGAGTGTGGTGGCTCGGCAGTTACCCCAATACCTGGATGAAGCTGTCTATCTAGACCCGTTCCAGTCCAGCTTCCAGCCCGGATATAGTACGGAGACAGCTTTGGTCGCGTTGGTGGATGATCTCTGGAGGGCCAGAGACAGGGGTTGTTCCTCTGCCCTGATCCTATTAGATCTCTCAGCGGCTTTTGATACCATCGACCATGGTATCTTGCTGCACCGGTTGGAGGGGTTGGGAGTGGGAGGCACCGTTTATCGGTGGTTCTCCTCCTATCTCTCTGATCGGTCGCAGACGGTGTTGACAGGGGGGCAGAGATCGACCGCGAGGCGCCTCACTTGTGGGGTGCCGCAGGGGTCGATTCTCTCACCTCTCCTGTTCAACATCTATATGAAGCCGTTGGGTGAGATCATCAGTGGCTTTGGGGTGAGATACCACCTGTACGCTGATGATACGCAGCTGTACTTTTCCACCCCAGGTCACCCCAACGATGCTGTTGAAGTGCTGTCCCGCTGCTTGGAAGCCGTACGGGTCTGGATGGGGAGAAACAGGCTCAAGCTCAATCCCTCCAAGATGGAGTGGCTGTGGATGCCGGCACCCCGGTACAGTCAGTTGCAGTTGCAGCTGATTGTTGGGGGCGAGTCATTGGCCCCAGTGGAAAGGGTGCGCAACTTGGGTGTTCGCCTGGATGAACGGCTGTCGTTTGAAGATCATTTGACGGCAGTCTCCAGGAGAGCTTTTCACCAGGTTCACCTGGTTCACCAGTTGCGCCCCTTCCTCGACCGGGATGCCTTATGCACGGTCACTCATGCTCTCGTTACCTCTCGCTTGGATTATTGCAATGCTCTCTACATGGGGCTCCCCTTGAAGTGCACTCGGAGGCTTCAGTTAGTCCAGAATGCAGCTGCGCGGGTTATAGAAGGAGCCGCCCGTGGCGCCCGTGTAACACCACTCCTGTGCAGACTGCACTGGCTGCCTGTGGCCTTTCGGGTGCACTTTAAGGTGTTGGTTACTACCTTTAAAGCGCTCCATGGCTTAGGGCCTGGGTACTTACGGGACCGCCTGCTGTTACCTCATGCCTCCCACCGACCCGTACGCTCACACAGAGAGGGACTTCTCAGGGTGCCGTCCACCAGACAATGCCGGCTGGCGGCCCCCAGGGGAAGAGCCTTCTCTGTGGGGGCTCCTACTCTCTGGAACGAACTTCCCCCTGGCTTGCGCCAATTGCCTGACCTTCGGACCTTTCGCCGCGAGCTGAAGATGTATTTATTTACTCACGCAGGGTTGGCTTAAATTTTAAATTTTTTAAATTTTTTAAATTTTAAATTTTTGGATGTATTTTAATTGGGTTTTAGATTTTAATATGTTTTAAATTTCGGCCAATTTTATAATAAGTTTTTTAAATTGTATATTTTAATTGTATTTTGTTATTGTTTTTATTCCGGCTGTACACCACCCTAAGTCCTTCGAGAGAAGGGCGGTACAAAAATCTATAATAATAATAATAATTGGCAGCCAACCCCATTGTGAAAATAGTTGGCTTCCAAATCCATAGCCACCCCATCTTGCTGCAATTTGGTCTAAGCTTGCTTTCTCCTAACAGCCACCAAGACCAAGACAGGACTTAAACTACATCTCCTGTCTGGTCAGAATGGTCATTTATAACTGGATATCATCTCCATATTGATTATTTCTCATCTAGTGTTGATACATAAGGGTTATGTAGATGAGACCCAGGACCAAACCCAAGCCTTGTCTTCTGACCATTACCACTGACTGCAAGCAATTCAAGAATGAAGAGAACTATTGCAGCACAATGCCCACATTCCTAATTCTTGCCTGCAAAGAAGGCATGATAAATGGTACTGAATGCAGCTGAAATATTCAATATCAGGAAAAGTCACTTTTGTGTAGATGACCTTGGTGAAACCTGGATATAAAACTTCATATCCAGGTTTTACCAAGATCATCTACAAGAGTGACAAACACAGTTTCCATCCATAGTCAGATCTGAATTCTGATTGAAATGGTTCCAGACAATCCACTTTCTCCTTAACTGTAATCCCAGGATTAGCAACCTTCTCTAAAAAGAGAACATGTGATAATGGATGGAAAATTATTCAGACAGCCAGAATGAGGGAGGCTTTTTGGTAATTAAGCATACTCTCACTTCTTTAAAGTCGGTGGAAGCCTCATCCTTATTAACAATTATCTATACTCTGCTGCCTGTCAGAATTAAAGGAAAAGAATTACAATTTACAGGTGGTATAGCTAGGACTCTCTAATTCTTTAGGAACCATAAGCTCAAACTGACTCAAAATAACCTTGCAAAATAAAGCCTCTGGGATCCACACGAGTGATCCCTAGCTAACGGTATTTCATGTAATACATGGGATGTCTCAACTCTACTTTATGCATTTACCTTAAGTAAATTCATTGAAGCCAATTAAGGATGAAGGCAATATTTACTTGATCAGCCTTACTCTCCTTCTGACTAACAAATTAGCACTCTGTTTTAAAGGGGGAGGGAATCAATAAAACGTGTGCTTTCAAATAATAATAATAAAATGTGTGCTTTCAAATATGCAATAAACATACCATTGTGAAATAGCATTTTTTTCATCTAAAAATAAAACAATGTTATCTCAAGAACATGAAATACAAATAGTTATTCTCATCTCTTTTGTTTACAGGAGCTGCAAAGAATCAATCCTCCTTACTGTTATTCAGCCTTACCCTGTAAGTAGTACTATTTACTGCTTTTCTCTTCTTCTTCTTGCTTTTCCTTATCTGCATAATCAAGAGTACAAGTGAAATATGAGCTGTATTTTCTAAGATAAATCAAATGACAATATACTATTCTAGACAAAAGGGGAACAGTATATTAGTAATTGAAAAAATGGATATTTTCCAAAATGTATGAACAGTATTTCTTAGACAAAGAGGCTGAATATTGTTTAAGTTTTTTTAATTGTCAAAGTTATAAACCAGTTTTTCCCCTTTTTGTTTCAATTATTATGATTCTAATAATATATCTATATCTATCTATCTGACCAGTTCTGGAGAACTAGTAAGGGAAATTTTGAGTAGTTCAGTAAATACCACCTCTGACTGGCCCTGCCCCCATCTATTCTCTCCCTCCTGAGTCCCAGCTGATCGGGAGGAATGGGGATTTTGCAGTAACCTTCCCCTGGAGTGGGCAGGGAATGGAGATTTTACAGTATCCTCGCCCTGCCATGCCCACTAAGCCACACCCACAGAACTGGTAGTAAATTTTTTTAAATCCACCACTGATACATATTTCTGAGCTAGCTCCAGGAGACTAAAATCCTAGCTAAGTGTTTAATAAGAAATACTGTAAAGCAAGTGTGACATGGCAATTAGTGATGGGGACTGTTTACCTACAGGCATGTGGTCCACAACTTAGAAGATTTTTATTTCACTATTTATATAAAATAATTTTAAATAATTCTGCCCCTCATAAAAAAGCATGGAATGGAGGCTTGTAAGAGAATTGCGGAAAGCTAAATGTCTAGATATGTATCACCTTCGATTTTCAGAACATCAGATGTTGCCTAAGCTGCATCCTTAGGTGCTGTGTCATTTCTGATTAGGAAATAAAATGCTGGATTTTTCTTGGACTCTTTAGCTTTACTGTATTTAAGTGCTAAGCAAATTTTTTCCATGTGGAAATTTAGCTACACTATGAAAAAAGAGTAAAGTTTAATACTATAAGGAAAATATCAAAAGAAATTGGGACAACAGACCTGATTATGTAAAATTTTCCTGAGTAATAACATACCTGGCTAGTCTATCACTATCACACTATTTAAATATAAATGAAACATTCTTCTATACTTATCTTTCCCAGGTAACTAAGGCCAGCAGGAGGAAATAAATCATATATGCATTGAATCACTGTGAAAGCATAGGCTTAGTTGTAACTTGTTCCTTTACTTTCTGTTGTAGCAAAATAATTTAGTTAATAATTAAAATAGAGATCCATTTGAAGATTAAAATCAATAGGCATTGGAATTAAATTAATGTTATGTTCGTATCAGAAACTTTATTTTCCATTTATTATTAACGAACAGCAACTGGATATTTTGAAGACCTGTTTATATTGCTAAATTCAGTCAGAGTGGAATGTTGTAAATTTTGTTCTTGGCCTAAAGCTTTGCTCACTCAGATTGGATAGCATTTTTTTATCATGGCATACATTGTATATTTACTTCAGAGTTATATAATGCTGAGTCCTTCGGGAGAAGGGCGGTATACAAATTAAAATATTATTATCATTATTATTAGTAGTACAGTATTCAAATTGACCTGCTATTTGATTTTAAAAGCTAAGCAATGGTGGTATTCAAAATTTTTTACTACCAGTTCTGTGAGTGTGGCTTGTTTGGTGGGCATGGCTTTGTGTTCATGTGACTGGGTGTCGTGGCTAGGTGGTCATGTGACTGGGTGGGTGTGACTAGGTGGTCACGATCCTAGTTCCCCCTATGAGGATTCCTGCATCCGGACCTTTTGCAATCCCCCAAAGGGTCATAGGAAACCAGATTCCATACAGCTCTGAACCCTTAAGGCAAACCAAATACAAGTGGTCCTTCCTTAACGCAAATGTTCAAATTTACGACTGACCTCCTCAGAGCTACTTGACCTGTTTTTGGAGTTTTGACAGCCATGCGCGCACACACACACACACACACACACACACACACTTATGATCAGTTACAACATCCCACACAGTCATGTGACTGAGACTTTCTATGTTTTTTGCCAGTTTCCAACAATTCCTTCTGGTTTCCATTTAAAAATGCCTATTGGGGAAAATGGACTTGCTTAACAACCAGTGTTCACTTAATGACCACAAGGTTCACTGCAACCTTAAACACTAAAGAGCCATTTTTCATTTTTCTTTTAAACAAGTATCTATCTCTCTGTGTCTCTTTTCTCCCTCTCGCTCTCATCTCTCCTCTCTCTCTCTCTCTCTCTCTCTCTCTCTCTCTCTCTCTCTCTCTCTCTCTCTCTCTCTCTCTCTCTCTCTCTCTCTCTCTCTCTCTCTCTCTCTCTCTCTCTCTCTCTCTCTCTCTCTCTCTCTCTCTCTCTCTCTCTCTCCCTCTCTCTCTCATCTCTCTCTCATCTCTCTTTTATCACTTTATGTGTGTGTGTGTGTGTGTGTGTGTGTGTATTGTCTCTCTCTTTCTCCCTCTCTCTCTCTCTCTCTCTCTCTCTCTCTCTCTCGCTCTCTCACTCTCTCTCGCTCTCGCTCTCACTCTCACTCTTGCTCTCGCTCTCTCTCTCTCTCTCTCTTTATTTCTCTTTCTCTCTTTCCCCCCCCCCTCTCTGTCTCTCTTTATTTCTCTCTCTCTCTTTCCCTTCCTCTCTCCCTCTCTCTGTCCATGCGGGGGTGGGGGAAGGAACCTCTGAACTGGTGCTGGGTGGTGGGAATCTGACGTCCGGAGGCCGATAAGCCAGGTACTGAAGACCAGATGGGGGCAATTCCGCTGTCTCCCCAAAAATAATTGTCACTTATGAGTGCTTCTGGTGAGGAGGCAGAGAAGTGGGAGGAGGCTTGGCGGGTGTCAGAAAGGCAGCGAGCACTTTGTGGCTCCTAAGGGGCGGTCAAGCCTCCCCACTCACAACATATTCACCTGATGCCGCTTCCTGCATCAGGAGGTCCATGCTCTTCCCGCTGATGTTCAGCCTCCTTATGTGCAGAGGCAGGAAGCGGTGTGTTCTGTTTCCCTTCCCCCAATACTCCCAGCAAAGAGTCCGTCAGAGGCCTTCCTTTTTTTTTTCCTTTTATTTACATAGATACATGTCCTGGCCACGTCTACCCACGGGCCTGCCAAGTTTCTGGAGATAACGAGGAAATTATAGATAAGGCCAGAATTACTCACGAATATATTCTTCCCTCCATGAAATAGTTAGCTCGCGCCAAATTCATTGCTTTGTCCGAGACAAAAAACCAGGAAGTCCCGCCTCCTATTTATAGTCTCTGCAGATGTCACTGCATGACAATTATGACTTGGCTTTGTCCCAACTCTTCCGCTGCTGCGCACGTCGATCAAGTCTTCGTAATCTTGCGTCACTCCAAAACTGCTCTTGGGGCGTTGCCAAATCAGAAGAAGGCCCGGGAGAATCAGGCCGTGCCGGCCCCTCCTCCTCCCTTTGAGTGGGTGCCAGGGAGGGAGAGGGCTCAAGAGAAACAGGGCTTGCCAGGTCTTCTCCCTCATTTTCTGAATCATCCGAGTCCAGGAGTCTGGGTCCAGGAACCTGGGTCACAACACTATCCCTCACCGCAGGGCCCTTCCCCCGGGGCTGACGATCGGGATGCGGTCGGGCTGGGTTCTGCTCATGGAAGGCCTGCACCAGGTCAGGGGCATGAACGTCGGAGGCATCTACCCAGGAGAAATCAGTCCCGTATCCCTTCCACGCGATCAAATATTGGAAACGACCCTTTAGCCAGCGAGGGTCTCGTACGCTGTGGACTTCGTATTCCTCCGATCCGTCCTCAGCGACAGTGACGGGTGCTGTGGGGCCCCGAAGGGGACCCGGTGTGGCCTCAGGAACCAGAAGGGACCGGTGAAAAACGGGGTGGATCCGCATGGATCGTGGCAGGGTCAGTCGGTAGGCTACCGGGTTGATGACTGCCTCGACAGGGAACGGGCCGATGAATCGGTGGTCCAACTTCTTTACCGGGCGGTCGGACGGGAGGTGTTTGGTGGAGAGCCACACCGGTCTCCAACTGCCAGCGGGCGTTGCCCGTCGGGAGCGGTCGGCGGACGTTTGTAGTCCTCCTTTGCCCGATTCAGCTGCTGGCGTACCAACTGTTGGACCGCATGCAATTCCGTCAGGAAGGTCTGCGTTCGGGAACAGGAGAGTCGGTGGTGCCAGAGGAAGAGCCGCAGATGGTACCCACATTGGCAAAGAACGGGGTCATCTGAGTAGAGGTGTGCTGAGAGTTGTTAAAGCAAACTCCGCCAGGGACAGGTAGTCGGCCCAGTTGTCCTGTTGCTGGTTGATGAAACAGCGGAGATACTGTTCCAGTATACCGATGACCTTCTCTGTACCCCGTCGGTCTCCGGATGGTGCGATGGCGACAGACATACCTGCACCTCCAACGCGCCATCAGGCTCTTCCAGAAGCGGGCTGTGAACTGAACTCCAGCGGTCCGAAACCACCCTGTCCGGTAGACCATGGGCGGAAGATGTGCTGCAGAAAGAGACGGGCGTTTTGCGGCTGTGGGCAGTCAGCGGCATGGGATGAAGTGTGCCATCTTGGTGAGCATGTCCACCACCACCAGCACCGTGGTGAACCCAGAGGACGGCGGCAGGTCTGTCAGGAAATCCATAGAGATCGCCCCCAGGGTCTGTCGGGTGTCGGCAAGGGCTGGAGGAGCCGGGAGGGGCCCCGTGGCGGTCTTGGCTTGCCGGCAGTCGCAGGATGTCACGTAGGCATGTATATCATGCCGCACTCGGGGCCACCAAAAGGTCCGTGTCACCAGGTGGAGAGTCTTGAAGAACCTAAAATGTCCTGCTGCAGGATTGTCGTGGCACTGGGTCATGACGAGGGCTCGGAGTGGTCCTGTGGGCACATATAATCGCCCCTGAAACTTGAGTAAGTCCTCCTCCAAGGTCCAAGGAGACGCAGGGCCCACCTCCGCTCTCCTTTGCTGCGGCCAGGCATCCTGGCACTGCGCCTCGCACCTGGGCCCGCAAGTCCACTTGCTCCCGTGCTGTGGCCAAGGCTTCTGCCGGCAGCACTGTCCGTGGAGGAAGGGGGTCCTTGGCGCAGAGGTACTCTGGCTTGCGGGACAGGGCATCCGCCCTCCGGTTGTGACCGCTGGGAATGTAGGTCACGCGGAAGTTGAACCGGGCAAAAAACAACGACCACCGGATCTGCCGCTGGTTCAACTTCCGAGCTGTGGTGAGGTGCTCGAGATTCCGATGGTCTGTTCGGACCTCCACCTGATGTCGGGCCCCTCAGATGGTGTCGCCAAGCCTCGAATGCAGCCTTGATAGCCAGCAACTCTTTTTCCCAGATAGTGTAGTTGCGCTCGGAAGGGTTGAGTTTCCGGGAGTAGTAAGCGCAGGGAAAAAGTGTGCCGCCATTCGTCGGAGCCTGTAGCAGCACCGCTCCCAGAGCCACATTGGACGCGTCCGTTTCCACCACAAAAGGCCGGAGCGGGTCGGGATGCCTCAGGGCGGGTTCCGTGGCGAAGGCTTTCTTGAGGGCTGTGAATGCTTCTTGCTGCGGGGACCCCACGGAATGCAACCTTCTTCCTGAGGAGCTGGGTAAGTGGAGCTGTCAGTGTGGCGAAGCCGGGATGAAGGTCCGGTAGTAGTTGGCGAAGCCCAGTAGGCGCTGAACATCCTTCACCCGACGAGGGCTTCCCAGCTACACAAAGCTTCTACTTTACATGGGTCCATGGCTATGCCCTCGGGCGAGATGATATGCCGAGGAATTCTATGGAAGTCGGAAGAAGGCGCATTTCTCCAGCTTCGCATTGAGTTGTTGCTCCATAGCGTTGCAGAACCAGACTGGCGTGTCGAAGGTGGCTTTCCCTGGACCGGAAGTAAATCAGGATGTCGTCGAGGTAGATAACCACGAACCGATCCAACATGTCTCGAACACGTCGTTCATGAAGTGCTGAAAAGCGGCGGAGCATTGGTCAACCCAAATGGCATGACAGTGTATTCGTAGTGTCCGTATCGGGTGCGAATGCCGTCTTCCATTGTCTCCTTCTCGTATCCGCACCAGGTTGTAGGCCCCGGAGATCGAGCTTGGTGAAGATCGTGGCCTCCGCAACCTTTCCAGTAGCTCCGGGATGGCGGCAGGGGTAGCGATTCCGCACCGTAATGGCGTTTAGCGGCGGTAATCACAACATGGCGCAAGTCCCTGTCTTCTTCTTCACAAGAGGACCGGGGCCGAGAGGGACTTTGAAGGCGGATGAACCCTCGGGCCAGGTTTTTGTCCAGGAAGTCCCTGAGGCGGCCAACTCGGGCTCCGACATGGAATACAGGCGTCCCACAGGCAGTGGTGCGTTGGGCAGAAGGTCCACGGGCAATCGTGGGGCCGATGCGGGGTAGTCGGTCCGCCTCCTTCTCGCTGAACACGTCGGCGAAGTCCGTCAGCTCAGGAGGCAAGGTGATGGCAGCGGTGGGGCGTTCTGGCGGCACAGGTGTGGCGGATGTGATCGGCACTGCAGACTCGGGAAAGAGATGGCGTTCGCGACCAGGCCACCTGAGGATCGTGGGTCGAAGCCAGGCCAACAAGGACCAAGGGAAAATGAAGGTCCGCCGTGACATAAAACTGGATCGCCTCCTCATGGTCCCCAATAGCCAGGCGCAAAGGCTGGGTGGCGAATTTAATGGGGCGGACACCAGTTCTCGTCCATCAATTGTCTCTACCGCGCCGGAGGTCCACGGAACCACGGGGACGCAAACTGGGTCACAAAGGCCTGGTCCATAAAGTTTGTTGTGGCCCTGAGTCCACCAGCGCATGCGCCTGGAGCCCGTCCGACTGGTTCCCCAACCATATCCGTGTGTCCAGAATCAGATGCGAGGGGCCCAGAGTCTACTTCCATAGCGTCCAGTGGGGCTTAATGCGTGCCCGACCTAGGGTTTCCCAGTCGGGCCTGCTCCGTTCCCGATGGGTCACGCTGTGATTCGGGGACGGCGTGCCCCGCCGCTTTCTGGGGCAAGAAGCAGCGAAGTGGCGGGCTCCCCACAGTACAGGCACAATCCCCTTGGCGCCTCGGTTCCGCTCCTGGGCTGTTAGGCGAGGTCTGGCCGCTCCCAACTCCATGGGCTCTTCCGCAGCGGTTACAAAAGCGTGGGGCGACCCTGGGTGCTGGTTGTGCAGGAAGTGGGGTGCAGATGTCGACGGAGGGTCCCGGGGGTGCGACGGGACGGTCGCCGTTGCAGGCGGGCATCGAGGCGAGACAAAGGGCACCAAGTTGTCGAGGTCCGTGGCGCCTCCACGCGGGCCAGCTCGTCTTGCAATTCCTCTGAGAGTCCCTCCTGGGCAACGTCCAGCGCTGCATCATTCCAGTCAGAGTCCTGGCACAAAAGGCGAAATTCGGCGATGTACTCCTGCAGGGGCGTTTCCTTGGACGGAGTTCCTTAAAGCGCCTGGTTGCTGTCAGCATTCGAGCGGGTCCTCATACATGGTGCGCAGGTGCTGCCAAAACGCTGTTGGTCCGCCAGCAGGGGCTGTCCTGGAGCAAGAGGCGTGGCCCATCGAGCAGCCGAGCCGGAAAGAAGGTTAATCACGAAGGCCACCTTAGCCCGGTCGTCTGGGAAATCCTCTGGCCTCATAGCCATGTAGAGCTGGCACTGTCCCAAGAAGGTCGGGAACATCTCAGGCTGCCCAGAAAACTTATCCGGCACGGTTGCCGGGCACTTGCGGCGAGGAGGAGGTGGGAGGATGGGGGCTGCAGGCACATTCCTGGCAGCAAGTTGGCCTGCCAAGTGAGCCACTTGCTGCTGGAGCTGTTGATTAGCGCGTGTAGCTGCTCTAACTGCTGCTGTACCTGCTGCTGATCCATCTTTGGTGGAAGATGTTTTAGTCAGGTCTTGGACAAAATGTTCTGTTTCCCTTCCCCCAATACTCCCAGCAAAGAGTCCGTCAGAGGCCTTCCTTTTTTTCCTTTTATTTACATAGATACATGTCCTGGCCACGTCTACCCACGGGCCTGCCAAGTTTCTGGAGATAACGAGGAAATTATAGATAAGGCCAGAATTACTCACGAATATATTCTTCCCTCCATGAAATAGTTAGCTCGCGCCAAATTCATTGCTTTGTCCAAGACAAAAAACCAGGAAGTCCCGCCTCCTATTTATAGTCTCTGCAGATGTCACTGCATGACAATTATGACTTGGCTTTGTCCCAACTCTTCCGCTGCTGCGCACGTCGATCAAGTCTTCGTAATCTTGCGTCACTCCAAAACTGCTCTTGGGGCGTTGCCAAATCAGAAGAAGGCCCGGGAGAATCAGGCGTGCGGCCCTCCTCCTCCCTTTGAGTGGGTGCCAGGGAGGGAGAGGGCTCAAGAGAAACAGGGCTTGCCAGGTCTTCTCCCTCATTTTCTGAATCATCCGAGTCCAGGAGTCTGGGTCCAGGAACCTGGGTCACAACACGGTGGTTTCTTTCGCTGCCTGTGAGGTGCAGGCAGTGAGTAAGTCAGCGATCTGCCAGCTGCCTCTAATCTGTAGTTTACTCATGAGCACGTTTATTCGTCAGCATGGGAAGAGCACGGACCTCCAGACAAAGGAAGCAGCTACCAGAGATGCCATCAGGTGAAGATGTTGTGAGTGGGGAGGTTTGACCCCTCTTAGGACCCTCAATTTACTCATGAGCACCATTGGCCTTTCTCCCTGCCTCTCCCGGCCAATGTGTTCATGAGTAAACTGCAGCTAGGATCTCCCATGTGCTTCCCTTGCAGGCCAGGCCGGCTGGGGGAAACACATGGGAAGAGCTCCAGTGCCACGATCTGCCACGTGCTTCCCTCGCAGGCCAGGCTGGCTTGGGGAAATACACAGGACGAGTTCCAGTACCGTGATCTCTCATGTGCTCCCCTCCCTCCCCACACACATCGGTCCACCTGTTGCTGGTATCACCCCTCCACCAGCTCTCCCTTCCTCGCCCACCTGCCGGCCCATGTCCTTCGGCCTTACCTTTTTCAGCAGCAGTGAGCGGAAGTATGTGGCTAGATTCTGCAAATAGTGGCTGGGCGGGGAAGCGGGGTGAGCAAGCAGGGACCAGGTGACCAGTTCAGGGGCATGGCCAGCGAGAAGTTGCTACCCTAAATTTCCACTAACAGTTTGCCCAAACTTGTGTGAACCGGCTGAATACCACCTCTGAAGCTAAGGTATTTCACTGTGTAACAAACTAAGTATCAAACTGGGTTGCCATATGTTGCCAAGAGATATTTATTATATTAACATTTATTGCTTTGAGGTGCTTGATAGATTAGTAAAATCAGCTCTGTGTGGTAATATAAGGTATTTAAAAATCCAAATTACTGTATTGAGCTTATCATGCAAAACATGATAAAAGCAACAATAAAATCCTCACATTTTTCAGCATCTGAGCTATAGATAATCATGCAGGATTTTTTTAAAAATAAACCAAATTAGTGCCTGCCAGGAAGAGTAATTTAATTATTTCATTCTGATCTGTCCTTTCCTAAATCTTTTCAGCAGCATGCTACAAAAAGAAGAATTTGTTCAAAGGCCCTTAAAATAATTGCTAATTGGATCCAGACCTGAGTTTATCTTGACACCGTTCTTCTCTTGAACCTTATTGGAATTCTTTTGTAATCTAAACCAATTTTAGATGGTTTATTTGTTTATTTTATTTATTTAAAATATTTTCGTAGCCTCCACCCTTTCAGACAACTCTGGGCAGCTCCCAATAAAATCATTTTAAAAACTGTAAAACACACTCAGTTAAAACATTAAATAATAATAACTGATAATCTCTGTTTTAGTCCCTGATGATATTGTTAGCTGCAAAGTCGTGTCCGACCCATTGAGACCCCATGGAAAACTTTCCTCCAGGCCTTCCTGTCCTCTGCCATCCCCTTCTTCTTTTTCCCTCAATCGTTCCCAGCATTAATCTCTTTTCCAGTGGGTCCTTCCTTCTCATTAAGTGGCCAAAGTATTTGAGTTTCATTTTCAGGATCTGGCCTTCTAAAGACCAGTCAGGGTTGATCTCCTCTAGGATTGACCGGTTTGATCGCCTTGCAGTCCAAGGGACTCGCAGGAATCTTCTCCAGCACCATAGTTCAAAGGCCTCAATTCTTTGACTCTCAGCCTTCCTTATGGACAAACTTTCACAACCATACATTGCAATTGGGAAAACCATAGCCTTAACTATACACACTTTTGTTGGCAGTGTGATGTCTCTGCTTTTTAATATGCTGTTTAACTCTGTCATAGCTTTCTTTTCCTGGAGCAAGTGTCTTTTAATTTCTTGGCTGTATTCCCCATGTGTGGTGATCTTGGAGCCCAGGAAAATAAAATCTGTCACTACCTCCATTTCTTCCCCATCTATTTGCCAGGAATTGAGAGGGCTGGGACCCATGATCTTAATGTTGAGTTTCAAGCCAACTTTTGCACTCTCCTCCTTTACCCGCATCAGAAGGCTCTTTAGTTCCTCTTATTATTTATTTATTTATTTATTTATTTATTCAAATTTGTATACCGCCCTATCTCCCGAAGGACTCAGGGCGGTTCACAGGCACATAAAACATTTATATACAATTAAAATAACTATTAAAAAACTTATTCTAATGCCAAATATTAAAAAATAGAAATATAAATCTTAAAACCAAATTTAAACCCTTGTAAATTTAAAAATCTATAAATTTAAAATCTAAATTTAAAATCTAAAATCTAAGCCAGTCCTGCACAGGTGAATAAATGCGTCTTAAGCTCATGACGGAAGGTTGAGGTCCGGAAGTTGTGAGTCCTGGGGAGTTCGTTCCAGAGGTGGGAGCCCCACAGAAGGCCCTTCCTGGGCGTCGCCAGGCAACACTGTCTAGCTGACGGCACCCTGAGAGTCCCTCTCTGTGAGGCGCACAGGTCGGTGAGAGGTATTCGGTAGCAGTAGGCGGTCCCGTAGATAACCCGGCCCTATGCCATGGGCGCTTTAAAGGTGGTTACCAACACCTTGAAGCGCACCGGAAGGTCACAGGTAGCCAGTGCAGTCTGCGCAGGATAGGTGTCATCACAGAGCCACGAGGGCTCCCTCTATAACCAGCGCAGCCGCATTCTGAACTAACTGCAGCCTCGGATGCCCTTCAAGGAGCCCCATGTAGAGAGCATTGCAGTAATCCAGGCGAGACGTCACGAGGCGTGGTGACCGTGCATAGGGCATCCCGGTCTAGAAAGGCGCAACTGGCGCACCAGGCGAACCTGGTAAAAGCTCTCCTGGAGCGGCCGTCAAATGATCTTCCAAAGACAGCCGTTCATCAGGAGGGCGTAAGTTGCGCACCCTCTCCATCGGGGCCAATGACTCGCCCCCAACAGTCAGCCGAGGACTCAGCTGACTGTGCCGGGATGCCGGCATCCACAGCCACTCTGTCTTGGAGGGATTGAGCTTGAGCCTGTTTCTCCCCATCCACACCCGTAGGGCCTCCAAGCACCGGGGCAACACTTGATAGCCGTTGGGGTGGCCGGTGTGGCGCTACAGCTGGGTGTCATCAGCGTACAGCTGGTACCTCACACGAAGCCACTGATGATCTCACCCAGCGGCTTCATATAGATGTTGAACAAAGGCGAGAGGATCGACCCTCGGCACCACAAGTGAGGCGCGCGGGCCGACCTCTGCCCCCGTCAACACCGTCTGCGACCGATCGGAGAGATAGGAGGAGAACCACCGATAAGCGGTGCCTCCACTCCCAATCCCCAATCGGCGCAGCAGGATACCATGGTCGATGGTATCAAAAGCCGCTGAGAGGTCTAACAGGACCAGGGCAGAGGAACATCCCTATCCCTGGCCCTCCAGAGATCATCCACCAACGCGACCAAAGCCGTCTCAGTGCTGTAACGGGCGGAAGCGGACTGGAGCAGGTCTAGATAGACAGTTTCATCCAGGTGTAGGGAAACTGATATGCCACCATACTCTCTACAACCTTCGCATGAGCGGGTTGGAGACCGGACGATAATTACCTAAAACAGCCGGGTCCAGGGACGGCTTCTTGAGGAGGGGTCTCACCACCGCCTCTTTCAAGGCGGCCGGGAAGACTCCCTCCACCAAAGAAGCACTTGTAATTGCCTGGAGCCAGCCTCGTGTCACCTCCTGAGTGGCCAGCACCAACCAGGAGGCAGGTCCAGTAAACACGTGGTGGCATTCAACCTACCCAACAACCTGTCCATGTCCTCGGGAGCCACAGGGTCAAACTCATCCCATAAAATGTCACCAAGACCGCCCTCAGCCGTCTCACCCGCGTCACTGCAATTCTGGTCCAGACCATCCCGAAGCTGAACGATTTTATCGTATAGATAACGTTAAACTCCTCAGCACGTCCTGCAACGGGTCATCCCGCTCCCCTGATGTAAAGGGAGCGAGTCACCGAAACAGGGCGGCTGGGCGGTTATCTGCCGATGCAATGAGGGAGGAGGCGTAGCTACGCCTCGCTTCCCTCAATGCCACTAGGTAAGTCCTAGTATAGGACTTCACTAGTGTCCGATCAGCCTCCGAACGGCTAGACCTCCAGGAACTCTCTAGGCGTCTTCTCTGGCGCCTCATCCCTCCCCGCTCCTCGGAGGACCAAGGGGGCGGTTGGGACCTGCGCCGGGTCAGAGGCCCCAAAGGCACGACTCGGTCTAAGGCCCCGCGCGGCCTGTTCCCAGGCCGCACCAACTCCCTCAGCCGAGCCGTGAGCCAGACCCTCAGGGAATGGCCCAAGCTCCGTCCGGAACCCCTCCGGGTCCATCAGGCGCCTGGGACGGAACCAACGCATCGGCTCCGTCTCCCTGCGGTGGGGAGTAGCGGTCAGAAAGTCCAGGCGAAGAAGAGAGTGATCTGACCATGACAAAGGTTCAATGACTATTTCCTTCAAATCCAGATCTCTCAACCACTGACCAGAGACAAAAATCAAGTCCAGAGTGCCAACCCCAAATGTGAGTAGGGCCATCAACTACTTGGGTCAGGTCCAAGGCCGTCATGGAAGCCATGAACTCCCGAGCTGCCGTCGATGACAAGCGGAAGATGGCAAGTTAAAGTCCCCATGACTAAAAGTCTGGGGTCTCAACTACCACCCAGCCAGCACCTCCAGGAGCTCGGGCAGGGCGACTGTCACGTAGCAAGGAGCCAGGTGCGCGATCAGTAATCCCACCTGACACCTATGACCCCATCTCACAAGAGGATTCGCACCCAGCAATCTGAGGAACAGTGGTCTCCCTCGGCTCTGGCTCTCTCTAATCACAACCGCCACCCCTCCACCCCTGCCCTGGGCCCTCGGCTGATGGAATGCACGGAAACCTGGCGGGCACATCTCAACAAGGGGGACACCCCCTTCCGTGCCCAGCCAGGTTTCCGTAACGCCTCTTCTTCACTCTCTGCCATTAGAGTGGTATCATCTGCATATCTGAGGTTGTTGATATTTCTCTCGGCAATTTTAAGTCCAACTTCCGATTCATCTAGCCCCGCCTTTCTCATGATGTGCTTTGCATATAAGTTAAATAGGGAGAGTGACAGTATACAGCCTTGTCAAACTCCTTTCTCAATTTTGAACCAATCAGTGGTTTCATGTCCAGTTCTCACTGTTGCTTCTTGAGGTTTGCTTCTTGAGGCTTGCTTCTCACTGTTGCTTCTCACTGTTGCTTCTTGAGGCTTGCATATAGGTTTCTCAAGAGACAAATAAGATGGTCTGATACTCCCATCTCCTTGAGAACTTGCTACAATTTGTTGTGATCCACACAATCAAAGGCTTTAGCATAGTCAATGAAGCAGAAGTAGATGTTTTTCTGGAATTGCCTAGCTTTCTCCATGATCCAGTGCATGTTGGCAATTTGATCTCTAGTTCCTCTGCCTCTTTGAAATCCTGCCTGCACTTCTGGTATGTCTCAGTCCACATACTGCTGGAGCCTTTTTTTAAAAAGTCACAAATTTCTTCAAATATGACATAGAAGGAACTTTGAGGGTTTTTTCCCACACTAGGGAAAGCCATCATAGATCAATGCAGATCAATGCAGAAGTATTAGCTTTTGTTTGGGTAGCTTTTGTTTGATTTTTGCTCATAAAAAACAAATTATTATGCTGTTTTATTATACACCATATCTAAAGGACTCTAGTTTTCTTGATAAATATATTGCAGAAATAAATACTTTCTGCTTAGTTCATTAATAGCAAAGGATTTTAGCCGGACTATATTATTCTAAAAAATTACAGTCAGTTTATAAATTTATAGTTATTCTTATACTCACATTGCAGATATGAAGAAATTAACATTTTAATTAAAATTAAAACAACTGAGAAAATTGTTCTCACAAATCCAATTGGCTTTTATGACTGATATTTAATTTGAACATATGAACCGTTGAACATTAAAGAAAACATTACATGTTTATGAGGTTAGCGTTAGATGTAACCAATAATTGTATATCTTGTGTCTACACAGGGGCACCAAAGATCTCCAGGGATGGAGATAACTCTGCCTTGTGAACCTATGTCAGCTATGTTTTTAAAAGTATGCTAGCAAGTACAGGTAGTCTTTGACTTATGATCATAATTGAGCAACATTTCTGTTGCTAAATGAAACATTTAAGTAAGTTTTGCCTGATTTTATGATCTTTCTTGCCACAATTATTAAGTGAATCACTGCAGTTGCTAAGCTAGTAACACTAGCTTAGCTAGTGTTAAGTGAATCTGCCTCTCACATTGACTTTGCTTGTAGGAAGACCCATGGCACATTGCAACTGTCATAAATATAAGTCAGTTGCCAAGCTTCTGAATTTTGAACACATGATCATGGGGATGCTGCAACAGTCATAAGTGTGAAAAATGGTCATAAGTCACTTTCAGTATTGTTGTAACTTTGAACAGTCATTAAATGAACTGTTGTAAGTTGAGGACTACCTGTACTACGATAAACTGTATATTCTACTAACACGTTAAGTGCAATCCTTTATATTTTTAACATATTTATATGCTTAAAAATTATCTGTGTAGTAATTTTGTTAATTTTAATTGCAATTCAGAAAAAACTATAGAGAAATTGTGTGACTGTGAGTACAGACACGTCTATGTATTTTTAAACATTTACTATGACAAGTGTCTATGCAAATAGTTTTCATTCTAACGTTGACTTGAGAGTTCCAAGTGACTGGTTACCAGTCAGGAATTACTATTGCAAAAAGACATTAACTCATGATTCCCAACCTTCATTGGCATGATGTGCCCAGAACCATATTCCAAAAGTGAGTGAGGCCAGTATCTCAATTTGAGAGAGAAGCTTTTAAAGAACTGAGTTGGTGCCCTAAGCTCCCATAAAGGGTTACTTTTCCCATGTTTCTCTCTTAAAGTTTTACATGTATGGAAAATGAGGACTAAATTTCTAGTCATCTGGATGCTACAAAACAAAATATACCAAAAGGTATCTTCCCTCAACAAAAATCCTGTGTTTTCCACAGGGTGCATTTTTTCATTTCTAATTGGTATTGTGGAAAGTACATACCGACTTCCAACATATTTGTTTGCCCAGATTTGATAACAGAATAAACAGCTGGGCCACATCAGGTTTTATATTTGTATTTATTTATATCCCATATTTTGAAGAGGACAAGATGGATTATTTTTACTCCCTTTCTTCACATGATAACACACTGAAAAGCATTAAAGGCTATGGCAAAAATGAGCCAAGTATTTTTATTAACTTTACTATACAAAAGGTTGAGAGTTAAGTACCAATCAGATGATCTTCTTCTTTTCTCATACCTCTTTTTCCAGTCTCCTAAGTCAGCATTTATCAGTGCTGCCAAAAAGGCCAGATTGAAGTCCAATCCTGTCAAAGTTCGATTCTCAGAAGAGGTCATTGTTAATGGCCAAATTTCAGTAAGTGCAATTTTAAGCCTTTTTTTAACTAGGAAAAACAGGATACATTCTTTTATTTTACAAAATTTTAAGGAGGTGTGTTGTTTATTGCATGCATGAACACTATATTTATTACTGATGTGAAAGTCATACTGCACAAACACAAAAGACCCAAAGACATTCAAATGTGTGAAATCAGAGGCAAGATACAATTACCACTATTTTATGTATCTTATACGACTGTTTGCTTAAATGAACCTCATGTTAAATCATACACATTTAATGTGAACATGTTATATATTGGAGAATTAATCACTATGATCATTGTTTATATGAGGTGTAATTTTTTAAATATATTCTTTTACAACATGTGTGGTCATTGCATTTTCAAAGAAGCAAATTAGAAATTGAATCATCTTCTGAGAGGACTCCATCATGTAATCAACATAGTGGTGAAAACTATCTCTAAGTGATTATCATTTATTATTTCAAAAATTGTTGAGGGACTATTGAGTGCTACAGGCACTCAACAACTTCAGGGTGGATTTTCTGGAGTAATAAAATATTTCAGAAAGTACAGCAGAAAGATGTTTTTTTCTGAGACATTTTAATAATTTAAAGAAATGCATTATGAAACCAAGGGCACAATGAAGTGTTTAGTTCTTGGCAAAGTAGACAACAGCTCAGTATAAATAATTCATAAGAATCATTGACTGGTACAGGAATTTATACATGCTTTGCTTGAAAGAATATCATTTTGGTTCTGGTATCTTTGGATTTCAGCTCCTCGGTTTTGCCCTTGTTCACTCCTGTGAAAAATACAAATACATTAATGATTCTTCTTCTCTTACTTCTCACTGAACGGGTTTTTGCAATTTAAGAGAGAAAGAGTTGGCATGCTGGATCATTGGAATGACTGGTCCGCCTGGAGTTATTGTCACTGGTGAACTTGGAATATTCAGGAGGATAGAACAGCATGTCGATTGCAAATATTTGGGATTTTTCATTCTCTTTTCTTAACTCCATGATACATGGTTTCTATTTTAAACACTGTTTCTGATAACATGCTATGGTATGAGGGATACTGTTTCTGAAGTAAATCCGGTCTTTATGAAAACAAATTCCATCCAAGGTTCAAGCTCACGAATTACCTAAAGAATAATCAGGGTATTAGAATTTTATCATTTTGAAGAGCAGTTTATAAGTCAAACCTTTATGTGAAAATAACCATTCAAAATTAACTTTAATACAGAACTAATTATTTTCTTTTGTGAGATTCAATACATTTAAGGTTCTGTGTATGTAAGGCTTTTTGTTGTGTCATATTGTAAGTTTCTATAAAATTTAGATTAATTTTTAAAACAATATGATAATTCTCATCACAGTTATTATTTTTTGAACAGGAAACAGTTAAAGATAATTCACTTCTTTTTATGCCAAATGTTCTCAAAGTATATCTTGAAAATGGGCAAACAAAATCTTTTCGCTTTGATTGCAGTACTTCTATAAAGGTAAGCTCTTTTTCCTTGGAATAATGAATACTTAAAAAAAATAAAATTAGAGAAATCTCTATATTTTAAAATAAGAAAATAATATAAATATTTACAGTAAAACTCCCATGTATAGAATCCAAACTTGTACTGCAGGGGTAACTTTGTGGAATGTGAATTAAAGACCTAAGAAGATTTGAATTGTTTTCATGCTCATAAAATCTAACGTAGCATTCATAACCCCTTCCCGGTTGAACTGATTTCCTGCCGACCCAGGGAGAGGGTTTTTTGCCCTCGGGAAGAGCTGGGCCGGCAGGACGAGCCCAAATGCTGCCGACATGTTCTGCCATTTCGGCCGGCTTGTTTTGGGGCGGCGGCTGGCCGCCAGCGTTTTCTTTTGATGTTTTTTGGCGGCGGCAGCAGTCGGCGGAGGGGGCGGTTGGTGGAGGGGGCGGAGGGGGCGTTTGACACTCTCGCCCTCCTTTCGCCCCTCGACGTTTGACACACTCGCCCTCCTCTCGCCCTCGGAGGGGGCAGATGGGGCGTTTGACACTCTCGCCCTCCTCTCGCCCTCCTTTCAGCCGAATTGAAACAGCAGAACTGACAGAAGCGACCAGCAGATGACGGCAGCTGGCGGTGGGGGGAGGGGGGCATTTCGATGTCATCGCCCCCTCTTCGGCGGAACAGATAGCTTGCCAGCTCAAGGAGAGGGTTTTTTCCCCCCTCGAGACGAGCTAAGCCGGCAAGACGAAGCCCGGATGCCATCAGCGAGTTTTGCTGACTCAGCTGGCTTGACTGGGGTGACGACTGGCCGCCGCCGTCTTTAGCCGTTTGCGGCGGCAGCGGCGGTTGGCGGCAGCCTGTCCTGTTGGCTGGTCTGCAGTGGTACCTGGGTGGTACCTGGGTGGTGGTGTCTGGGAAGCCCGGAAGGTTGCAGAGGCCTTAAGTAGCTGGGTTAGGCAGGAGGGGGACGTTTGACAGGGTTGTCCCCCCTTTCTTCCCTCCCTTTCTCAGCTGCAGTAACATCTTGAAATACCTTGCCCGCCCGCAGAGAGGGTTTTTTCCCCTTGGATTGTGTGGGGCCGGATTGAGGTGCAAGGATCTTGACCGCTTGAGGCGGGGGTGATGTTGACGACTAACACTTCTGTGATAGCGGTAGCAGTAGCCTTCGACGATGGCGGTGGGGGTGTTGTTGTTCCCCCCCCACGGAGCCTGGTGTCTCATGGGTCTCTTTGGACAGCTTTCTGGGGGTGATGGTTTCCCGACGGTGGTTGACGTCATAATGAGGGCAACGACTGCGGGGATGACCCTCTACCTCCACATAAACATTGAATAATCTGGCCCTTCCTCCACCACCTGGGCCGTTGTCTACCTTTTTTGTCATCAAGGATTCTTTTCAGCCGGTTTCTGTCCCGTGTATTATACCATCTTTTTGAACAACTTGACCGACCAGGACTGCTTTTCTATCATTTCTTGTGATTTCTATGATATGATATATTTGTGGACGCAACCCTTTGGTTTACCAGACTTTTGTTATGTGAACATTTACAGCGGCCGACCTTCTTGCCCTGCGAGATTCCCCTCTCTCGTGGGTTTGGCCCTCCACATTATCGAGGGCCCATCTTGAGGATGGGTTTTGGAACCCCGAGAGGTGGCATGCTAAAAATAGGAGACTTAGGGGATTTTTAATTAATTGTTTTAACCGATTTTTTAAGGGGAGTTTTAATGGAAATTTTAAGGGGAGGGTGGAGATTGACGGGTTGGGGGGGGAGGGGAAGAATGGGTGGGGGGGAAACCCGTCGGGGAGGGAGCCAAGTCCAGTGTGCGCTCGCGGCGTTAAGTCAGGTCCGAGGGTGGTAGGGTAGGGTTTCGTTCCAGCTTATCAGGGTTGTGCTATTGACACGGTAAGTGGGAGAGGCAGATATGGCGGAAGGGGGGGGGGGCGCATCAGGTTTTGGGAGTACGCCCTCGCTATTTGAGAGCGATCGCGTGCTCCAGCCCCCCTGCTTTTTCCCGTTCCCCGGATGGCCAGAGTACTCGGGACTTGGGCCTCCGGCTGATGTTATGTAATGCAAGGTCCGTGGTTAACAAAGCCCCCCTGATTTCAGATCTAATTCAGGAGGGACCACGGACGTTATGGGCATTACGGAGACCTGGTTGGGCACGGAAGGGGGGGTTCCCCTAGTGGAGATGTGCCCGCCAGGTTTCCGAGCATTCCATCAGCCGAGGGCCCAAGGTAGGGGTGGCGGGGTGACGGTTATTATTAAAGAAAGCCTGGAACCGAGGGAGACCACTGTGCCTCAGATAGCTGGTTGTGAATCCCTCTATGTGAAGTGGGGCCGTAGGACTCAGGTGGGCTTGTTGATCACGTACGTGGCTCCTTGCTGCGTGATAACAGCCCTGCCCGAGCTGTTGGAGTTGCTGGCCGGGTTGGCAGTTGAAACCCATAGACTGTTGATCATGGGGGATTTCAACTTGCCATCAACTGGCGTGGCATCCTCGACGGCCCGGGAGTTCATGGCTTCCATGACGGCCATGGACCTGACTCAGTTAGTGGACGGCCCTACCCACATCGGGGGAGGCACTCTAGATCTGACTTTTGTCTCTGGCCAGTGGGCGAATGATCTGATTTTAAACGATTTAGTTATCGAGCCTTTGTCATGGTCGGATCATTCTCTCCTTCGTCTGGACTTTCGGACCGCTACTCACCACCGCAGGGAGACGGAACCAATGCGTTGGTTCCGTCCCAGGTGCCTGATGGACCCAGAGAGGTTCCTGACGGAGCTTGGGCCGTTACCCAAGAATCTGGCCCACGGCACGACTGAAGAACTAGTCGCGGCCTGGGAACAGGCCACGGCTGGAGCTTTGGACCATGTCGTGCCTTTGCGGCCTCTGACCCGACGCAGGTCTCAACCGGCTCCTTGGTTCTCCGAGGAGCTGAGGGAGATGAAACGCCGGAGAAGACGCCTAGAGAGTGCCTGGAGATCCAGCCGTTCTGAGGCTGACCGGACACTAGTTAGGTCCTATAGTAGGACCTACCTAGTGGCATTGAGGGATACGAAACGTTCTTACGTTTCCTCCCTCATTGCATCGGCAGATAACCGCCCGGCCGCCCTGTTTCGGGTGACCCGTTCTCTCCTTCAACAGGAGGGGTGGGAGGACCCATTACAAGGGCATGCTGAGGAGTTTAACGGTTATCTATACGATAAAATCGTTCAGCTTCGGGATGGATTGGATCAAAATTGGGTAGATCCAGGCAAGAGTTTCGAGACACGTCTTGTTGAGACTGTTTGGGATAGTTTTGACCCTGTGACTCCCGAGGACATGGACAGGTTGCTGGGAAGGTTGAATGCCACCACATGTTTACTGGACCCGTGCCCCTCCTGGTTGGTGCTGGCCGCGCAGGAGGTGACACGAGGCTGGCTCCGGGGAATTACAAATGCTTCTTTGCGGGAGGGGGTCTTTCCCGCTGCCTTGAAAGAGGCAGTGGTGAGACCTCTTCTCAAGAAGCCTTCCCTGGACCCAGCTGTTTTAGGAAATTACCGTCCAGTCTCCAACCTTCGTTTTGCGGCAAAGGTTGTAGAGAGTGCGGTGGCACGTCAATTACCCCAGTACCTGGATGAAACTGTCTATCTAGATCCGTTCCAGTCCGGCTTCTGGCCCGGCTACAGTACTGAGACGGCTTTGGTCGCGTTGGTGGATGATCTCTGGAGGGCCAGGGATAAGGGTTACTCCTCTGCCCTGGTCCTATTAGACCTCTCAGCGGCTTTCAATACCATCGACCATGGTATCCTGCTGCACCGGTTGGAGGGTTTGGGAGTGGGGGGCACCGTTTATGGGTGATTCTCCTCCTACCTCTCTGACCGGACGCAGACGGTGTTGACAGGGGGACAGAGATCGACCCCGAGGTGCCTCATGTGTGGGGTGCCACAGGGATTGATTCTCTCGCCCCTCCTGTTCAACATCTATATGAAGCCGCTGGATGAGATCATCAGTGGTTTTGGGGTGAGATACCAACTGTACGCTGATGACATGCAGCTGTACTTTTCCACCCCAGGCCACCCCAATGAAGCTATCGAAGTACTGTCCCGGTGTTTGGAAGCCATACGTGTCTGGATGGGGAGAAACAGGCTCAAGCTTAATCCCTCCAAGACGGAGTGGCTGTGGATGCCGGCACCCCGGTACAGTCAGCTGCAGATGCGGCTGACTGTTGGGGGCGAGTCATTGGCCCCAATGGAAAGGGTGCGCAACTTAGGCGTGCTCCTGGATGGGCAGTTGTCTTTTGAAGACCATTTGGCGACCGTCTCCAGGAGAGCTTTTTATCAGGTTCGCCTGATCCGCCAGTTGTGCCCCTTCCTGGACCGGGATGCGGTCACTCATGCTCTCGTTACTTCTCGCTTGGACTATTGCAATGCTCTCTACATGGGGCTCCCCTTGAAGAGTACCCGGAGACTCCAGTTAGTCCAGAATGCGGCTGCGCAGGTTATTGAGGGAGCAGTTCGAAGCTCCCATGTAACACCTATCCTGCGCAGACTGCACTGGCTACCTGTCGTCTTCCGGGTGCGCTTTAAGGTATTGGTTACTACCTTTAAAGCGCTCCATGGCTTAGGACCGGGATACTTACGGGACCATCTACTTCCGTCCTCTATCTCCCAATGACCGGTGCGTTCTCACAGAGAGGGACTCCTCAGGGTGTCGTCAGCCAAACAATGTCGACTGGCGGCCCCCAGGGGGAGGGCCTTCTCTGTGGGGGCTCCTACCCTGTGGAACGAACTTCCCCCTGGACTTCGACAACTATTAGTGCATGCCACAGATATCTAAATAATAACTTCAAGCCTGGTATCATGTTACTAAACCTTATTATCATGAAAGAAAACTAAAACAAATTGGAGGGAGGATCCACACCCCTACCTCCTTTTTTAAAAAAAATCTTACTATCATTGAGCAATCATGTGCCTTGGCCACTCCGAGGCAATGCAAGAGACTCCTATCCCAAAGGTTCTTTTTCAAGAGGCAACTGGACTTTCTGGAAACCAAGAAAATCCAGTTGCCTCTTGAAAAAAGTAACTTTGGGACAACCATGACCTGGATGACTGGAGAATCCCCATAGACAACTGACAGTGAACTGACAAAGCATCCCTTTCCACCCAGGAGAAGCAATCCTTAGATCAATTTGCAGCATTAAAGATACCAGCTGGTCTCACTAATCTCACAAGAATATCCTAAGGAAATTATCCAGATTTAAGGAAAGATTGTGTTGGAGGGAAGAGGGAAAGATGCAGCTTGAAAAATATCTTTTTTCTAGGCAGCATTGCTTAACTCGATCAGGCAGGCAGCAGCGGTCCAAAAAGATTACCTCATCACTTTTCCATCAGTGGGATGGTGAGACCGCCCGAAGCCCCCCCCCCTTTGTTTTGTAACAAACAAACAAAGAAGCCAAAGACTAGCCAGATCACTCCATTCAGAGAAGATTACATATCCAGGGAATAAAGAAGCCCGCGATCACCCATTCCCACCCTTAATTGGGATGGAGGAGGCAAGAAGTGGCTGGGAGGGGATTCAGCCATGTTGGAAGTACACCCCAAAAGGACAGTGCCAGGAACCACTAAAGCAGTGTAAAAAGCTTAAAACAACCGTTCCTCTTTAAAAAAAAGTCAAGCCCTGGAATAAAAGTACTAGCATAGGGGGGAAAAACTCCAGAGAAGCTGCTCAGGCTATAAAAAGTCTGGGCATACTGCCAAGAACTGTTAACAGCCGTTACAATGTAAGAAGGCTTAACCTAAGAGTCAGTTTCTGAAAACACTTAAGCAGGACAATAAAGATAAACAGGATTAGGCTAGAAACAACACACAGGCATACTAGAAGTCTCTTTCCTGCCTTCTTGACAGGATTAATCCCTTAAGGTGGAAAAACAAAGGGTTGTTGGAAGGAGATTTCTTCCAACAACCAGTTCACTGAACTGATCAGAAGTTAACAACTGGTTTTCGAGAACCAGTGCAAACCAGCTGAATCCCACCACTGCTTACAACCACAGTGGGGACTGGAAAATTTGTTGTTAAGTATTGCAGGCATTACCAAAGCATCACATGACTGCACCCAATTTTAATATTATTTTTGCCACAGTTGTTAAGTGAATTACTGTGGACGTTAAGCAAGATATCACATGCCCGCACCTTTCCTGCCTGCTTTCCTATTGACTTTGCTTCTCTGAAGACAGTTGGGAAAGTTCAAGTGTTGATCATGTGACCTTGGGTGCATTGCAATGGTTGTAAGTATTTGTAAATTAGTTTTTTCAATACTGTTGTAATTTCAAACAGTCCCTAAACAAATGGTTGTTAAGCAAGGACTACCTGTATGGGAAGAGCAACTGTCAATCTGCAAACAGAGTAATGGGAGGGAGAAAGCTAAACAAGAAACACACTTATTTGAACATTTGCAAACAAATAAATGTCAGCCCTGATGCACTTAGTATTTATTGTGAGCAACATCATTTCCAGTAAATTACCTGGAAATAACCAATGAAAGTAAATGAAATTTACCTCTCAATACAGATAGTATACATAGAATTGTACTACAAGATTTACAGGCTTGAACTTAATGGGTGGTGTTTGTGAGCTATGCACAAGATTTAATCCAAACTATAGAAAATGTTAGATGGAATGACTTTAAGTCCCAGTGTTTTGATGAAACATAAAATAAATCTGATGCACATCTGCTCAGAACTCCAGTGCCATTTCTGTTCCACTGGTTGTTGAAACTTAAGGCTGGTGTCCTGTATTTTTTGGAAAACAAGACATCTGAGACCTAGTTTGGTATAGTGACTAAGGTTGTGAGCTCTTTGCTGCCCTGGGTACAAAGCCAGATGAATGACCTGGGCTACTCACTTCCTCTCACACCCAGCAAACCACTTCTGAAAAACCTTACCAAGAAAACAGTTGGGACTTGTCCAAGCAGTCTCGGAGAATCTGACATGGCTAAAAGGAAGGGGGAAAAAATTCATATGGAACTCAAATGAAACCTCTATATCAGGGCTGTCAAACTCCTGGGCCGTGGGCCAGATGCGTCACACACTGGCCACACCCAAATCGGGTTTAGCGAAGGCTAAAAAAGTCTCATTATGTCACGTGACACTGCCGTGATGACGTGAGTTTGACACCCCTGCTCTATATCCTCTGTGGCATTACACTACCTGTGAATAGAATAGAATAGAATAGAATAGAATAGAATAGAATAGAATAGAATAGAATAGAATAGAATAGAATAGAATAGCCAAGTGTGATTGGACACACAAGGAATTTATCTTGGTTCATATGCTCTCAGTGTACATAAAAGAAAAGATAAAAGCCAAGAATTAGGGTCATTATCTAAGAGCAAATTCCAATTATAAAAAAATTACAACAAAGAACATATAAATATGAGGTTTTTTTTAAACATATTGTTCTCCTATGGAAAATTAACAGCTCATACATACCAATTGCTTGAACTCAACAGAGAATTTACAAAACAATGAATTCTAGGTCTTTATTTTTTATCTCATTTCTTCTTTTTCATTTTAATCTTGTATCAAAAAGGATGTCATCTTAACCCTTCAAGAAAAACTCTCAATCAAGTGTATTGAACATTTTTCTCTGATGCTGGAACAGAAAACAGATGGATCTGGAACCAAACTTCTGTTGCTCCATGAACAAGAGACACTAACTCAGGTTTCTTTAATAATTCAATTATATGTAGTTGGTTAAAAAATAACGTTTGCAATAATTTTAGAAAGCAGTATTGTTATTGATATTATTTCTAGAACCTTTCCATTTAAATGTCTTACAAGAGGCAGGTATATTAAGCAAGAATATCATTAAAGATGCTTATGAATATCCCTATAAGTAGAAATAGTCTCAGCAAAAAAACCCAAAAACCTGTACAGCAGTATTTGTTGAAAGTTCTACAAACTGCATTGCATATGGTGATCAATCTGGTTGCCGATTCTCAGCCTTGGCATAAAGTGTATACAGGATTGTTCTAGTGGGCAGTGGATCTAATTTGCTCCTTAATGAACACATTACATTTCTTTTAAGTAGAGATGCACTTGATTGTCTTTCAAGGTTTCAGCTGTATTGTAACCAAGTTGTATGGATATATCATTTTTTTTATTTGAATTTATATCCCGCCCTTCTCCGAAGACTCAGGGCGACTTACACTTTGTTAAGCAATAGTCTTCATCCATTTGTATATTATATACAAAGTCAACTTTTATTGCCCCCAACAATCTGGGTCCTCATTTTACCTACCTTATAAAGGATGGAAGGCTGAGTCAACCTTGGGCCTGGTGGGAGCTGAACTTGCAGTAATTGCAAGCAGCTGTGTTAATAACAGACAGACTTAGTCTGCTGAGCCACCAGAGGCCCTTCATTCATGAATTATCTTCCAGAAAAATCAAGCCTTGGAGATTTGTCGAAAAGTCAATAAGAGTTGAAATACTAAAAAAGGCAAGAGATGATGGATAGATATAGAATACTTCTTAATATGGTATCTATTTTCTAATCCTTTAGAAAATCCTTAATCCTAATTTCATTAAGGATTAGAAAATAAAGGTAGAAAGTAGAAAGAAAAATAATATTAAGTATACTGATACATAATAGAATATATTATAATTACTATGTATACATAAATGTTAGAAGTTGAGAGATTATTGTTGTGTATATCTAAATAGTATTATTATTGTTATTAGTATTGTGTATAAAGTACATCGACCCAGACAATACACTGTTCACTAAGAACTTATGGATGTTAAAGAAAAAACTATAGCTAAAATTATTATTTTTTTAAATCAAGTCTATCTTCCATCCATTCAGCTTTTAAAGAAAGCCCTAAGAGGGGATCTAGAATAAGTTAGAACCCCTTCCTTGGCCCATGTTTGAATATTCTGTTCTCAGTGATCTTTAGTTTTCTCTTTAGCATTTTGTTGTTATTATTCTGCTTAATTCCTTAATTTTATTATGCCGTGGTATTTTAATTAGAAGAGAAAGTAAGCCACCCAGAGTCCTATTGGATTGGAGCAGCACAGAAGTTCCAGTAAAATAAAATAGAATGTTGAATCTGTTTCTAACTGAACTAAAGTGTTAGAATTTATATTGTATAGACCAAAACATTCTCAGAAAATAGACGTATTTGCATCAAAACTGGAATCAAGTATCTTTCAAAATTAGTATACTTTATGATTATGCAGAAAGATGAACTTCGTACAGAGACAGTTATATGCAAAAATTGAGGTACCTCTAGTGATATTATGTGCTTCACTTAATTCCCTAATGGAGGAGAAGCTGACATCTACATGTAGAAAATTAAAGTTAATAATTTTCCTCAAATTTGAATGCATATTTACTACACTGTGTGCACAATTATTAGACAAGTTATATTTTGGAAGGTTAATTTTATTATTGAACAACTACAATGCTATTGGTCAATCCAAAATGTTAATAAACCTCAAACCTGAATATTTAAGAAAGTAAAAGTGAGGTTTTTTCTTTCTTAGGAGAATATCTATGTGACTACAATTATTGGGCAACTATTAGTGTGCAGAATTATTTTGCAACTAAATGAAAAATGAAAATAGTTGTAGAAATTTTATGTAAGAAGGAAATTAGAAGAAATATATAGATTTCAGTAAAAGGGAAGTAAGAAAGGATGAAATGAAGTATAGGGGAGAAGCAAAAAGGAAGAAATACATTGTTTAATGTAAAATGGAGAAGTAGATGAAATGTGAAAGATGTATTGGGATATATGCTTTATGGTCTGAGGATGCATGGAATCATAGTGGATGGTAAAGAAATATATTCTAAATATAGAAAAGAATAAAGAATTTAATTAAATTAAGATATAAAATTGAAAAAAGTAAAAAAGGAAGAAATATATTGTTTAAGAAAACTAGTCCAGCAGATGAAATGTGAAAGGTAGAATGGTTTATAAGTGGAAATAATTGAAAGTGAGATGTAAAATGGACAAAATTGAAACATTAGTAAATGATGTATCCAAATGAAAGAGAAAAATAATTATTCAACTGGGAATAAGAATTAAAAAAAAAAATCAAGAGGTGGAAGGTTATACTGTTGTAAGGTAAAAATGGAATAAGATGAAAGATAATGTTAATAGGTAAAATATATAAGGGGAATTCTGAGAAACATATTTAATAAATGGGAAAATAGGGGTTGTCTGGACACCATAGTGGAAAATATTGAAATGAAAATGAATACAGCAATAGAGAGAGACAAGAAGGAGGAGAGAGATGGAAGAAAGGGAGAAGGAGAGGGAAAGAAGAAAGGGAAGAGGAGAGGAAGACTGGGAGGGGAACGAAAGAAGGTTAGAGCGGGAGAAAGAACGGAGGAGAGGGAGAAAGGAAGGGGAAGTAAAGAAGAAATAGAAGAGGAGAGGAGAAAGTAGGAAGGATAAAAGGAAGGAAGGAGAGGAGAAGAGAAGAAAGAGTGCTGTAAAATAAAAAAGATGAAATGGAAGAAAGACAACCCTGAACATGTTTGAACACAGCAAGATAAAAATTGAATTAATTAAAAAACAATAAAAGAGAATATATATTAGTAATAATGGAGAAATTAGAACTCGAGGGCGAAAGAAGATGTGGTTTATATAAATGAGCATAGAAATATTAAGATATGATCAAATTATGGAAAAAGAATATTTTGGCAGAAATTGTAATGAAGTAAAATGTATCTGGATATGTTAAGTTGTATATGATATGATATGGTCAATACTCTGTTCATAACGTGTGTGTGTGTGTGTGTGTGTGTGTGTGTGTGTGAGTGTGTGAATCAATAAAAATTGATTTAAAAAAAAAAGAGTCATTCATCTCATCAGTCCATAAAACCTTTGAAAAATCTGTCTTCAGATATTTCTTGGCCCAGTCTTGCCATTTCAACTTATGTGTCTTATTCAGTAGTGGTCAGGTTTCAGCGTTCCTTACCTTGTTCATGTCTCTTGAGTATTGAACACCTTGTACTTTTGGGCACTCCAGGTAGGTTGCAGTTCTGGAATATGGAGGATAATGGATTCCTGGTAGCTTCACATTTGATTCTTCTCAAATCTTTGGCAGTTAATGGGCGTCTTTTTTTCTCAACACATTTCTTGCAACCCTGTTGATTATTTGCAACAAAACGTTTGATGGTTTTGTGATCACACCCAATATCTTAGCAATTTCAAGAGTGCTGCATCCCTCTGAAAGGCTTTTTTCATTTTTTGACTTTTCAGAGTCAGTTACATCTTTTTTTTTGGCCCATTTTGTCTGAGGAAAAGAAGCTACCTAATAATTTTGCACACCTTGATATAAGGTGTTGATCTCTTTAGGCCACATCCTCTAACATTACACAAATACACATCACCTGATATGCTTATCCACTAAACATTCAAGTTTGGAAGTAGAAAATATGCATTAAAATGATATGGTCAAAATACTCACTTGCCTAATAATTGTGCTCACAGTGTATTTCCGTGTAGTGGAAATACACTGGAAATAAGACAAATTGTGTATATGGCAGAAGTAGAAATATGGACACACTTTTGAGTCAGTATTTTTTAATGCCTCTGTTGTGCCTCGCCCGCCCTCCTCTCCTCAGCCGGGCCCCTCCCATCTCCTGCTATCTGATTCAGAGTCTGATAATGAAGAGGAACGGCCTGGCTTGCCTCCAGCCCCCAGCCCTGGCACCATGCCCGGACAGAATGTCAGGAATGCACAAACAAACCTCACTCCTACAGCGTGTGAGCACGAAGCCAGCCACGTGCTAGAATTACCGGCAGCAGATCAGGAGGAAGGGAGTTCACAGTGGATGGATCCCCGCTTCCGGAGAATTGAGAGGCGACGTCAGCAAAAGGAAGGGAGGGGCAGGCCTGGATAAGTGCTGAGTCATGGAGCCACACCCCATGGCCTATATAAAGGATCTGCTTTTTGGCATTCCTTGAGTCAAGCAAAGTCTCATCTGGTTTGCTGAAGTCACACCTTGGATTCTTGCCTGCCCTGAGAAATCTGAAAGGAATTTGGCAAAGCTGCAGAGGCTTCGTGGCCACGCTTGATACAGACTTCCCAGACCCGGCCGTCGGAGTGGGAGTAGGACACGACAGCCTCTTTTGTCAGAATATGTTTCTAGTGGGTGTCCAAAAGATTTCCTGTTCTTGGTTTTGCATTTACTTCTACTTTTCTTTGCAGAATTCATCTGATTGATTATATCCCATTAATGTCACCTTCCAGCAACTGCATATGTAGATTTTCTTCATGATAATCTGTTCCTAGTCAGGTCTTAAAAGTCTTCTAGTGATCTACCTTCCACCAGTATAACTGAGTCCATCCACCTTGCTGCTGGTCATCCTCTTCTCTTTCCTCAGAATTTTTCTAGTTCAGAATAATTCTTAAATTTCTTTGCATGCATTGCATGTTTCAGATTTCCCTACAGATTTTTCAATAATATTCAATAATGGTTGAATGTGCTACTGTAGTTATTCTAAAACTTTTATATTTCTTCTTGTAAGTACTTCATAACTGAATGAAATATCCTCATACTTCATAATTGCTGATATATCCAATCTTTTCACTTTCAGTTTCCTCACTGTCTGTAAAACATCAGTTTCTAGAGTATGTTAATATTTGTCCATTCAAGGTTTCCTTGTCATTGGTACATACAACTGCAAAACACAATAGACCTCTCCCATTTTTTTATTATTAGCAGTATTTTCTTTTTTTAAGAATCCTTTTTCAGATGTACTGTATATTGTTATTAGATTATTTCATCGTCTAAAACACTTTTTCCAAAACATTTCAGGCTTATCATGGTTTTAGCTTCCATACTTTCATGATGACTTCTGTGATGAGGTTGAGAAGTTGCCAACTAAATTTTTCGAATAGACATTTGTATCTATTCGTAATTGGTTTTTGGTGTTTTTCATGCACACACCCACACATGTAATTGATAGGTCTGTTTTAGGTGCTATTTTGTCTTAGAGGTTTCAGAGTTAAAGCAATCTGTGAATTTCCCCCTATTTGTCTCATTTTATTGCCAGCAGTTCTAAAAAGATTCCCCATAGGAAAGTAAAAATATTTCATGTATAAATCAACTTTGTATGGAATAATTATTTTGGATAGTCCATGTCCAAAGAGAAATATGCATTTCTCTTTTTTTAATCTTTAAATTGGGGCATTTTGCTTTGAGCACTTACTGAAACAATTATTTCTGGCAGAATAATTTGGGGAATGATCAAGAAATAAAGCCAAGGACATTGGAAGAGGAAATGAAGAGAACACAGGGGAGGGATATTAGTTAACTCAAACACATGTGGGCAAATGAGTGCTCTGCTGAGACGAAGGTGATAGCAGTAAAGTCAGTTTGAGGGTTAAGGTAGGGATGAAATTCAGATGCTGGGAAGATTAAATGTAGTTGACACATTTGCTATATAGGAAGAGGAGGAGAGGGAAGAGAGAAGATACAAAAAACTCCTTACTCACAATATTCAGATTTTCTTTCACCGAAAACTCAGGACAATCTGGGCCTTGTTTATGTTAACCTGTGGCTGACCCAAACTGGCAGAACTTCCAGAATGGATACCTTTTCCAAGTTCAAAGCAGTTTTTTCCCATTTCGTGCACATCTGTAATTATCCTGAATCTTTTTAAACAAAGCGTGATGTCTTATTCGGAAAACTATAATCCACTTATTTTGATAATTGAAACTGCAGACAAAAGTTCTGAGTGATTTCATTTATTTATCATTAAGAAATATGAAATATTCTAGATGCAGCACTATGAAATTCTTAGAAGTTCATTTACTATAGTAGTAGGACCCTTGCTTGGGGTTTTTTGGGGGGTGGGAGAGGTTTGTGACATTCTGCAAATTGATCACCTGTACCTCAACTTGCTGGTAGTGTTGCAGCAATACAAAGTGTCTGGTGGATAGCAAAGTCCTATTGGGATTGGAGGCCATTCCTAATATTTTAATCTTGTCAAAGGAATTATTATCTCAACATCTGTAGGACACCAAATTGAGGAAAGTTGATCTATAGAAGCAGACGGTATATAGGTGGTTTAAATTAAGAAATAAAACCTCACTGAGCACAAATAACCACCCAGAAAAAATTGGATGGGGCAAAATATACATTTTTAAATAAATAAATAAATCTGTAAATAATATTTCTATTGAGATGCAGTTTATCTGAACTCTCAAATTGTATTTTTAAATACCCTAGTGTTAGAAATATTCGAGGGCAGCTCCCAAGTTTGCATATCTCTGAAATATTCACCTGGCCTCTAGGAAAATCCTTCTGTTATCTCAGGGGCTGCATAATTTACAAATCAGGCCAGGAGGAATAGCAAGATAGGGAAGGGAAAGATGTGATTCTGCCATGTTTCAAAGCTTAAGTTTCTCCCACATGTTTCCAACTATTCCCAGTGGATAGAATTCTCTCGAGTGGCAATAACACCTTTTCTCCCAGTGCAAATTAGCAGGAACTGTGACTGGCACTGCAGCAGAAGTGTAGTCATGCAGTAGAATCTTGGACACTTGAATTTTCTAAATCGAAGGCAGAATCAGATTAGTCAAATTAAACTCATTTTGGGAAGGACGCTGTTTTCTCCCCCCCCCCAATAGTGTATCCAATAATGTTAGAAGGTTAGAATATGTACTTCTCCCTTATTCATAAGATATTTAAAAGAAGGATATCTGTAGATTTATCTGTAGATTTAAAAGCATATATGATAATGAAAATGGTTCTTTTCCAGACTTAAAGAAACATTATTTTGACTTCTTTGTCATCCACTTTATAATAATAATCAGAGTAGAGCTGGAAGGGATCTTAGAGGTCTTCTAGTCCAACCCACTGCTCAAGCAGGTGATCTTATACCACTTTAAACAAGTGTCTGTCCAGTCTCTTCTTAAAAACCTCCAGTGAATTATCTACTTACAGAAGTACCCACAACTTCTGAAGGCAAGCTGTTTTACTGGTTAATTGTCCTCACAGTTAGGAAGTTTCTCCTTAATTCCAGGTTGCTTCTTTCCTTGATTAGTTTTCATCCATTGTTTCTCATCTTGCCTTCTGATGCTTTGGAAAATAAGATGGCCCCCTCTTCTTTGTGGCAGCCCCTCAAATACTGGACTACTAGCCATATCCAATTACTGCAACCGTTCTTCATATGTTTTTGTCTATTGGCTCTTAATCATCTTAGTTGCTCTTCTTTGTACTTTTTCCAAAGTCTCAAATCTCTTTTGTAATGTGGGGACCAAAGCTAAATGCAATATTCCAGGTGTGGTGTTACTAAAGATTTATAAAGCAGTACTAATACATCATGTGATTTTGATTCTGTGCCTCTATTTATACAACCAAGGATTGTGTTAGCTCTTTTGGCAGCTGCTGTATACTGGTGGCTCATGTTTAAGTGATCATTCATTAGGACTCCAAGGTGACTTTCACAGTTATTGTTTTCCAGCCAGGTTTTGCTTAATTTGTACTTGTACCTTTGGTTTTTCCTGCCTAGGTGTAAAACCTTGCTTTTCTTCACATTAACTTTCATTTTGTTGGATAGGGCCCATTGTTCAAGTCTGTCAAGATCTTAGGATCCTGAGCTTGTCTTCTGGTGTGTTGACTATTCCTGCCAGCTTAATGTCATCTCCAAATTTGATGAGTTCCCCTTCTATTCCCTCATCTAAGTCATTTATGAAGATATTGAAGAGTACTGGGCCTAAAATGGAAACTTGTGGTACTTATCTGTTTACTTCCCTCCATATATATGTAATACCATTTAGGGCTACTCGTTGAGTATGGTTTGTCAGACAGTTACAAATCCATCTGGTGGTGATGCTGTCTATCCCACTTTTTTCTAGTTTACCAAGTACCGGTAGGTTGTGGTCTACTTTGTTGACTGCCTTGCTGAAGTATAAGTAGTCCATAGCATTTTGTTGTTCTACTAATTTAGTCACTTTGTCAAAGAACAAAATAAGATTGGTTTGGCATGATCTGTTTTTAACAAACCCATGCTGGGTTCTAGTTATAACTTTTATTAGTTTCTAGATATTCACAGATCCATTTTTTAATTATTTTTTCCTGGTATTGATGATAGGCTGATTGGCCTATAGTTTTCCCAGGTCTGTTTCCCCCCCCCTTTTTTTTTTGAAGATGGGAACCACATCAGCTCTTTTCCAGTTCTCTGGAAGTTCCCCAGTGCTCCAGGATTTTTAAAAGATACGGGACAATGGTTCTGAGATAATATCAGCCAGTTCCTTCATAACTCTGGGATGTAATCCATCAGGTCCCCATGATTTATATTCATCAAGATCAGACAGATATTCTGTTACCATTTTCTTGCTTTTTTTAATTTTTATTTCTAGTGTGTCTTTTACAGTTATATGTTGGTAGGTTGTATGTTTCTTTTTGTTTGAAGACTGATGCAAAGAATGAGTTAAGCAGCTCTACTTTCTCTCTACTGCCTGTTATTTCCTTACCCTCTTCTCTCTTTAGTGGACCGACTGTTTCTTTACTTTTTTTTCTTATTATTTATATGTTGAAATAATTTTTTATTATCTTTTACTTTTATTGCAAGTCTTTGTTCATTCTTTCCTGACCTCATCTTTGCAGATTTGGGCTATCTGTTGATACTCTGCCTTAGTTATGTGTCCCTCTTTCCATTTTTTTAATTATCCTTCTTGTCTTTCAGTTTATCAGCGAGATCTTTGTACAACCATGCTGGTTTCTTCCAGGATTTCTTGTTTTTCTTTTTCAGTGGTATTGTGTTGAATTGGGCTTTTATGATCAAATTTTTCAGGGTTTCCCACACTTCTTGCATTATTTTCCCCTTTAGAATTTTCATCCATGGAATTTTTCTTAGGCTGTCTCTGAGTTCGTTAAAATCAGCTCTTTTAAAGTTTAAGACATTGGTTGGATTATATTCTATTGTTTGTGTTTGCATTATACTGAACTCCAGTATGACATGGTTACTCTTGCTCAAGATTGTGGTGACTTCAACTCCCTCTATCACTTCTTCTCTATTAGGTCCATATAGCTTTTTCTCTAGTTCTGTCCTCTGTCTTTTGGATGACAAAGTTGTCAGCTAAATTGATTAGGAATCTGTTCAATTTCCCACTTGCTGCAGAGTTTGTTTCCCAACTGATATCAATGTCAGGGTTCTGACTGATGCCCTAATTAAATCATGAGCCTCGAACCAAGCTTCAAAAGAAATCCAGTTATTTATTAGGAGCTTCATGTCAGCATGTTCCAAATGAAGCCAACTCTGACCCCACATAATTTATGTTCCAGCTCTGACCCTGTTTCCCCCCCTCCCCTCAAGGTGTGTCATCAGTCACATTCTCCAATGAAGCCATTTCACAGGTTGTAGAGATCACTCCTCTCCACCCACTGTGGAGAGATGGCCTTGACAGAGATATGGCTGGAATGTGCTTTTGTTTTGACTGATGTGCTGCCTTGCCACAGCTGCAGAGTTCGTTTGCCCATCCCCCTTGCCCATGACAACTCGAGAGCAGGCCAGGGATGCTTTGCGAGTTGACAATCAGAGTACACAAAGTCTCCCATTACTACTGTGATATGTTTCCTACATACATTTGTTAATTGATTAACAAAGAGTTCATCTATTTCTTCTGCTTGGTTGGGTGGCCGGTAGTACCGTATATGCCTATAGCAATGTCATTCTTTTCTCCTTTTATATTGACCCATATGGATTCTAGGAAGTTTTCATCCTTAGTTGATACTGTTAACCAGGGGTCGGCAACCATAAACATTCAAAGAGTCACAAAGGTCCTGACCGGAAGCCCCCCATTCAATTCTGGAGCTGATCAGAAGTCCGGTTCCCCCACCATAGAGTCTCCTCCTAGCACGGCGTCCTTTTTCCTCTATCGACTGGAAGTCTGGTTGCCCAACCATAGAGTCTCCTCCTAGCGTAGCGTCCTTTTTCCTGTCCTAACTGAAAGCCCTATCATTTGTGGAGCCGACCAGTGACAAGGAATCACAGCAGAGGGATTAAAGAGCTATATGCAGCTCCAGAGCCACAGGTTGCTGACCCCTGCTGTAAACAATACCTGTCTCTGATGTTGAGATGCTTTTTCTTAGAATTGGCTAAGCATCTTTAAGTACACTCTGATTAACATTGCCTTGGCTACTGAATATGAAGTGATATGGAGAAAAAGAGAAAATTCATGGTTTATTTTGTAGTTTGGGGATCAATGTCTTCATTTAAATTTCCCTTCAGTCATCTAAGGGTTCCTGGATTATTTTAGAAAGAATACAGTGTCATGGCCTATGAATTGTAATGAAAGTATTTTGTTTCTCTAGGTGACCCAAAGACCAAGCTCCCATAAAATGAGGTGTCTGTTCAGAATCAGTTTTGTTCCAAAGGATCCTATTGATCTTTTACGACGGGATGTGGTTGCCTTTGAATATCTCTATGTACAGGTATGTTACAGAGTTGAAAATAGCTTGATAAAATGTCAGTAAATTCACTCGCATGGTTCTTTTTATGAAGCTTCCTTGCAGTTAAAATTATTTTTTAATATTTTGATTACAATGGAAATATCAAAAAAAAACACACACAAAGGATTTTGGCATCCATCCTGATGATTTTGAAATACAGAAGAGCTAGATTTCACTGTTGTTGTTGTTGTTGTTGTATTGTTGTAGTTTTAATCTGCTATATTTTCTGGAGTTTGTAGTTCCTGTGGATATGAAAGGATCTGGTTTAGAATAGGTTGCTCTTAGCACTGTAAACACTAAAATAAAAGTTATTCTGTTAACTCCAAGTTAATCAACTTAATAAAGCACATTTGTCCTTTTTATCCCTATTTATTTATGGATAGTTTTTCTGGCAGTGTTAGTTCCCATTCATTATGAGCTTGCCTTTTGGAAAAGAGATAGTCATAATGCAGTATTTTAAAAAGATGCTTAAGCTTGATACTCCCTCTGCTGGTTTTTTGACAGAGCTGTAATGATGTGGTTCAGGAGAGGTTTGGGCCTGAGCTAAAATATGATATTGCACTGAGATTGGCAGCATTACAAATGTATATTGCAACAGTGACTACAAAACACACTCAAAAAATCTCTCTGAAGTACATCGAGTAAGTATAGAATACAAGTTTCATAACATGTGAGTATTAGAGTTATATGCAATTTATAGTGAAATGAATGCCACTGTAAAATTTAATGGCTTTATTTGAAAAAAAAACCTCAAGACTATGCTAATATGAGAATTTAAGAAAACTTTAACTCATATTTTATACTTGGAGATGATTGTCAAATCAACTTAAGTTATAACATTGGAACTTCCTCACCAACATCATTTCTTATTTATTGTTTAATTTACCTGCGTGCTGACAGACCCTTGAAACAGTATTGCTATATAGAATTTTTGTTAAGGATTTTAATTACAGTGCTAAAAACTAATGGAAACTTTAAAAAAGAATAAAATGCAGGAAAAAAGAAAAAGGATATGATAAAGAAAAAGAAATGTATTAAAAATTACTTCCAACCTTTATTACAACATGTGTAGACAAGTGTAATAAGTCTTCATTCCCATAAGTTTATCAGCAGATATCTTTACCCATCCCTTACCCATCCCATCCCTTATCTTTCAGCATATCTATTAAACATCAACATTTCTATCTTGGTGTCATACAAGTCCATTACAGATTGCTAGAACTTTTTGAAATAAACTTATTTGAATCTTGGTCAAATAAACCACCTTTATATTCCTTTCTTTTAGTTCTAATAGTCTTCAAAGATCTTCAGGGATCTGCTTTAATATTTCCAATGTTATGATTTGTGTCAGTTTTAAATCACATTTAATCAGCACAAAAACAGGCCTTTTTTTCCTCCTTCTATTGAGAATTTTTAATTCCGTCTTGTGTCCAAGTCTAAAATTATAAAGTTGCTTATCTTTATTATGAACCAGATAGGCAAAATAAATCTGGTTCTCATGAGAAGCTATTTTTTTATAGTTAATTCCAAAATATTAGAGTAAAACTAAATACTCTAAATTTAACTGGACCTTCAATGCATTTGCAACTTTTTTAGATCAAAATCTTATTTAGCTTTTTGGTTTATTTCACGTGTATTTATAGATTACAGTGTATTTATACAGTGTATTTATAGATTACAGTGTATAGTATAGCATAGCATAGCATAGCATACTATAGTATGTATAGTATAGTATAGTATAGTATAGTATAGTATAGTATAGTATAGTATAGTATAGTATAGTATAGTATAGTATAGTATAGTATAGTATAGTATAGTATAGTATAGTATAGTATAGTATAGTATAGTATAATATGTGTATTCTATAATTATATAGAATACATTACAAATTTAGAAGAATAACTGTTTAATTTAAAAAATCAAAGAACAATTTTGACAGCATGAATAGATAAACAATCCATATTTGCTTGACCATATAACTGTTTTCTCAGATTGCATAGGTTCTTATGAACATAGGTAATTTTCATAGAAATGTGAATTATAAATATCTTTTAAATTGCAGAAAAGAATGGGGACTGGAAACTTTTATTCCATCTGCTGTACTGCAGAGCATGAAAGAAAAGAACATAAAGAAAGCACTTTCGCACCTTGTCAAAGCAAATCAAAATTTAGTTCCTCCAGGTAAAAAGGTAATATATTTGCATCTCAATAGAAATACCTTTTCATAATAAAGAGAGCAAAATCCAAAGGAGAGAATTTAAAAGAAATCTTTCAGACACAAAAAATGACCAACTTATTTAGAGCTTGCCTGGACCTACAATCTGTAGTGCTTACTGTTCGTTTAAAGAACAAGGAAAAAATAATTTAGCAAAATCATTTTTAATACTGAAAGTACTGGGAATTGTTAGTCACAAGAACATAACTTTTCTGTTCATTTGATTTCTCTGCATTACATAACAATGCCTGAAAATTCTTTTCCTGTTTTAAATCGTCTATCTAGGGAATCTTTCAGTGCCATATATCTTTTTCATTATGCAATCCCCTTGGTGTTTTTTTTAATACCGTCAAGTGAACTGTTCTGATTTAATTATTAACTTTTGACATTAAAGGATGTAGGCTGTGGTTTCTTGAGATTCACATCAAATTGGATATATCTGAAATATGATTCATATATTAAAAGGCACTACTAGATTGAGGTAATCTCTCCTGAATTTCCTTCATTTCAGAGTAATGTTGCACCTCTGTAAATGATTTGGAAAAAACATTGTGTACCTTCTGCATAGCATATTTCTGTTATTCACATTGAAACAGCCTATATACAGCTGAAGAAAGTGGAGGCCCCTTTAATGAAAATTAGAGAGATGCTGTGCTCACACTAGAATCAACCTGAATTAATTCTTCTGAATTATTTCAGAAGTATGCAAATCTAGAAATCTAATGTCTCATCAGAAATTGAGATTAGATAGAGGAAGTCAATTCTCCATAAGGCTTCATAATTTTAGTAACAGCATGGTCAAGTAAAGTTCTCACTGAATCTTTGTGAGTCATTTTCATGTTATTAGAGTTGTGGATCTTCAATGTCATGGTAAAGATTTTGTCTGAGGTTATAGCTACTGTTTTCTCCATTTCCTCAGAATCTGTTAAACCACATAAGGACCAAGACTTTTGCTGATGGTGTTGGAGCCTACAACAGCTTCCCTTGCTTTAATATCTGAATGTTTTCAGCCCTATGCCTGCTAGTGCTTGACTAATTATTGGGTTTGGGAAGGGATAGATCATGGAGGAGGAAAGTAAGAACCATTGCAATAGATGGTGTGATCTGAATTTCCCTGGTTTATGATTTATGAGTTCAGTTCAGATATATTTGCCTTTGGCTTGTTATTAACACAACCATAGAATTCCAAAGATTCTAAGAACTTGGCCTACTTTGTGCAAGATCTGCTAAAGCATTTTGGACTGATAAGTACCAACCAGAGACAGCACCAAAAGGAGAATCTATTCTACTGGTCAAAAATGCCAGGAAATTCCAAAATCTAAAAATGACCACAATACCAAAAAATACCTACCTGTGTTTTATCATTGGAATATATTTTTTAATCCCCCACCCTCCTCTTATCTTCAGCTCTCTGCTCTCCAAGCCAAAGTACACTATCTCAAGTTTCTCAGTGACCTGCGACTATATGGAGGACGGGTATTCAAGGCAACGTTAATGGTGGGCTTGTTTCTCCTGACTTTTTAGTTTTTGTCAACTGAAGATTGATAATAATGGGATAATCACATAATTGTATTATAAATAATATTGAACCAAGTTGTATAATGTCTTTAATATAATTTTCTATAATATTATTGATGTTATATAATTTATATTAGGGTTGTTTTTCACAAGGCCAAGTATGTAAATTAGGAAAGCCTTCAAAGATATTTTCTGAAAGGAGCACTTTGATCTATAACCTATTAATAATATGAATTAAATTTATTTATTTATTTATTTATTTATTCACATTTTTATACCGCCCTTCTCCGAAGACTCAGGGCGGTGTACAGCAAGTAAAACGACAATAATCCAAAACCATTTAAAATATCATAACAAAGTTAAAAATCTAATTAGACTGCTGTATGCTTAAAACTATTAGGTAAAAATACAAAAGATAAAAACCCCTGTTGAGAAACCTGCTAAAACCCCCAAATATTAAAAATAATCAATCGGGCCAGCCCCGCTTGGTGAAAAAAGAAAGTCTTGAGCTCGCGTTTAAAGGTCCTAAGATCAGGGAGAAGACGGAGTCCCACCGGCAGCTCGTTCCACAGAGCGGGCCCCCCACAGAGAATGCTCTTCCCCTGGGGGTCGCCAGCCAACATTGGTTGGCTGATGGCACCCCAAGGAGGCCTTCCCTGTGAGAGCGCACTGGACGCACTGGGACAATGGCAGCAGGCAGTCCCGTAAATATCCCGGTCCAATGCCATGGAGTGCTTTAAAGGTGATAACCAACACCTTGAAGCGCACCTGGAAGACCACAGGCAACCTAATAGTTTTTACCTAATAGTTTTAAGCATACAGCAGTCTAATTAGATTACACGGGAGCTACGAGGAGCTCCCTCAATCCCCTGCACAGCCGCATTCTGTACCAGTTGGAGCCCCCGGATGCTCTTCAAGGAGAGCCCCATGTAGAGAGCATTGCAGTAATCCAGGCGGGAAGTGACGAGGGCATGACTGACTGTGCATAACGAGTCCCGGTCCAGGAAAGGGCACAATTGACGAATCAGGCGGACGGCCGTCAAATGGTCTTCTAAAGACAGCCGTACATCCAGGAGAACACCTAAATTGCGCACCGATTCCCTGGGGGCCAGCGATTCGCTCCCCACAGTCAGCAATGGGGTAAGCTGACTATGCCAGGACGCCGGCATCCACAGCCACTCCGTCTTGGATGGGTTGAGTCGGAGCCTGTTCGTCCCCATCCAGACCCGAACGGCTTCAAGGCATCGAGTCATCACATCGACGGCTTCGTTGGGGTGGTTCGGGGTGGAGATGTACAGCTGAGTGTCATCGGCATACAGCTGACAACTCACCCCAAAACCACAAATGATCTCTCCCAGTGGCTTCATATAAATGTTGAACAGGAGGGGTGAGAGAATTGACCCCTGCAGCACACCACACGTGAGTTGCCTAGTGGTCGATCTCTGCCCTCCTGTCAACACCGTCTGCGAACAGTCGGAGAGGTAGGAGGAGAACCACCGTAAAATGGTGCCTTCCACTCCCAAACCCCCCAACCGTTGCAGCAAGATACCATGGTCGATGGTATCAAACGCCACTGACAAATCTAACAGGACAAGAACAGAGGAGCAACCTCTGTCCCGTGACCTCCAGAGATCATCAACCAACGCGACCAAAGCCGTCTCTGTGCTGTACCCAGGCCTGAAGCCGGACTGGCACAGGTCTAGATAAACAGTTTCCTCCAGGTACTGGGGGAGTTGCCAGGCTACCACACTCTCAACAACCTTCGCCAAATGAAATACATTCTGTGAAATAAGGCTGCTTTGATCTATATGCATAATGACTCTATATAAAGCTCTGTCTTTTTTATTTCCTGTGTCGTAGCAGGGAGAAAAGCGTTCTGAGGTCACCTTACTAGTGGGACCACGGTATGGCATCAGCCATGTAATTAACACTAAAACAAATCTCGTAGCTCTCCTGGCAGATTTTAGCCATGTGAACAGAATTGAAATGTTTGCAGAAGATGAAACTACTGTCAGAGTTGAGCTTCATGTGTTAGATGTAAAAGTAAGTTGGTTGTTGATTAATATTAACAACAAAGAGCTGTTTATTATAATAATATTAACTAAAATAATTCAGTCAGTTATTCAATTTTGGTGACCCATTTATTCAGCTTTAGAAATCTACATTGAATTAAGAATTTAGAATTAATTCTGTTACATTGCAATAGTGCATGGGCATTAGAAAACTGAAAAAGCTTTTTAAAGGTTTATTTTAAAATAAAATTATTGTGACAAATTCACAATATTTTAAGCAAAATATTTGCTCTCTTTCTTAATCTTATTTTCAGATTTGGTATCCTAATACAATTGTGAAAGAAATAAAGAACAAAAGTTTATCCATTAAAAAAAAGTCCAAATAGAAATAATGTTGAGATTTGAAAGTATTTGGAGATTTTGAAAATATTTGAAGAATGAGTTGAAATATAATTTTGGAAATGATATGTATCTTAGAAAATTCAGTCACAATCTCTTATTTATTTTGAACTAAAATTCATAGTTGTCCTTTATAGAATCAAGCTAAGGTTTATTTACAACATTTTCTTAACATGCACTGTTTTTTCCTTGTATTGCTTTGATAAAATGTAGGGACATTAAATATTAAATTATAAGCAGCTCTTATAATTTTGTATACTGCTTGACTCCTTTCAAGCAAAACAGAAATGACTAATTTGTTTTTCATTTGATGTTTTTAGTACTGTGTTGATGGCACTGAACCAAAAAAAATTAATTATTATTTTTGGTTTACATGATTTCAAAAATTGCCATCTTGATTTTTTTAAAGGGAACCTGACTGAATTCTTATGCAAGCTAAATGATAAGTTATAGTGATGACAACTCAGTAATTTTTCTCATTCAACTTTCAAGAATATGCTATCTTGATCAGAATGCCACAGTCAGTTAGGAAAGAGCAACGTTGGCCCTATACAGGTCTGTTAAAAAAGATTGCTGTTTTATTCATACACAGAGTTCTTTCCCATTTAAATGACTTATAATTTCAGCTGTCTATTTCAGAATACTTCTGTATTCTGTCTAGACCATTTCTGCAGCTTCTATTGCCACTGCTTTGTGTTAAGATACAACCTACCAAGTAGAAAACTAGGGCAAGCACACTCCTTATTTGTGAGATCCCACAATTCAGCTAACCTAGAACCAGTTTCAAACTGACCTAAATGATTCTTCAGAGGTGATTACACCAGACATAATGGTCTCTTTCATATATTTCTTGATAATGTGAAACATTATTTGTGGAAGGATAATTGAATCCCTCCAATTACTTTATTGCAATTCTTAGTATGTTTGTAAACAGTTTTTTGTACAGTATAGTTAATAGCAACATTTCATTGTTATGATTTCTGCGATTTTTTGCATATGCTAGAGAATATATTACTATAAAAAGCTGTTATGTATATCATGAAAATCCAGTGAACATCATAAAATAAATATGTTTAAGATCATTATAAAAATGTAAATACAATTAAAATATCTGTATTAACATATAATTAATTCTTCATTTTATTTCCAAAATATACTGAATTTCAGTTGTTTTCTGATAATATGTTTTTTTAATGCATAGCCAATCACATTGCTGATGGAATCATCAGATGCCATGAATCTTGCATGCTTAACAGCTGGATATTATAGACTCCTAGTTGATTCCAGACGATCAATATTTAACATGGCCAACAAAAAAAACTGTGGGACCTGTGAAACAGGTAATTAATAATTACAGTGCAGTGAACAATGCAGTATGCAAAAGAATATACTTGTTTATTTTTCAAGAACCTTTTACTTCATTCAGTGGAGAACTTTGATAGTAAAGCATTTGGATTTTCAAATGTGATTTCAAAGTTAAAGGTAACCTTCTTGAACCTGAACTTTTTATTCATGTTAGCTTTCTTATCTGCTTGTGCCCAAATAGAATTGCTCATGGTACTTTTTTAAAGTAGGCAGTCAAAATTCTTTTTTGCTTTTTTATTTATTTTTATTGTAAATCCTTATTGTAAATTCACTATGGATATTTCCATGACATAGAAAGAACTCATCAAGAGCAGCTCAGAATGGATAAGGATTTAGAAGTATATTCAAAGGTCATATAAACAGAATAAACTTCAAAGAATCAATGTTTAGAAATTACAAATAATTTAATCTTAAATATTAAAATACTGCACAATCTATTTTGATAACTCAATTTTTTCACCTTATATACCATTCTTTTAGGGATTGAAACTAGAGGGAAATTTAATCATCATGGATCTGAGTGGAACTGTCTAACCAAAATGACTACATTCTCAGCAGCAGAGCAGGAAGCCCATATGTTTGCTGATAATAAACAAAAAACTGCAGAGGTCTCCGATAGCACCATATGTCCAAAAGAACATAGACATCTGTATATAGAGAATGTTTATAATTCAGGTGGATTTGATCAACAGTTGGCTAAACAAAATGACTTTACAGAGGCAGAAGATAATGAAAATTCAAACCTGCAACCCATGCTGTCCTTTTCTGGAGGATTGGAATCAAGCAAGAAAATTCAAGGATCTCCAAGAGCTGCAAAAGTATCTTTTATTTTTGGAGATCATGATTTGGATGGTGTGAATCCTCAAACTCTTGGCTATGAAAGATTATTGGATGAAAGTCCAGAAGCACTAGATAAACAGACCACCCTTTATATAAGTCATGCCAATGACATTAAGAGTTTGGAATTGTCCCCGGATGCTGAAAGTTTTCATTTTGCTGCTAATTCTGTTTATGCAGGTTTACATGATGGCAAAATATTTGAAGGTGCGGAAGGAATAGAAGAGCCTCTGCTGCATGATATTTGCTATGCAGAGAACACAGATGATGCTGAAGAGGAAGATGATGTCAGTTGTGAGGAAGACATTATGGTTGGAGAAATCGATAGGTCTGCTCTTCTCAGCCTTTCAGGTTCTAGTGATGATATCATAGACTTGACATCACTCCCACCTCCAGAAGGTGATGATAATGAGGATGACTTCCTGTTGCATTCTCTAAATATGGCCATTGCTGCTCCTCCACCAGGATTCAGAGATAGCTCTGATGAGGAAGATTCTCAGAGTCACACAGCACAGTACAGAGCAGACAAGGAAGAAACTACTAATGTTGGGAGTAGTGATATTCCAGTGTCACTTATTGATGCTGTCCCTACTAATCCTGAAGAGAAATGTGAAAAAGGACTGGAAAACGTTGTGGTATCTACACTTCAAGCCCTGAAGGCCTTATCTGCTTCTGAGGAACACCCGATGAATGAAAATTCAGGTTCTTTCACCACTGTTACCTTTATTCATTGAAAGAAATCATATCATTTCATCCCTTCCCCCCATTTAGGCTTTTCAGCATTAGCTCTTTTGAAAACATTTTGTTATTGTGTTGTTACTTTTTGACCATCACCTACAGACACCATATAATAGAACTACCATTACATTAAGTTGCCTTACTTGGAATCAATGCAATGTGTGATTCAGTATTTCAGAACTATTTTTAAGCTTATAAACCCCTTGTCTTTATCAGTATATTGAAGTGCCTGATATGATTTCATTAATTGGCTGTTGTGTTTTGTGGCATACAGGTGTAGCCATCTTGAGAGCATATAGTCCTGAATCATCATCAGATTCTGGCAATGAGACTAACTCTTCTGAAATGACTGAAAATTCTGAATTGGCCACTGCACAGAAACTGACTGAAAATTCCACTCGAATGTTTTTACCCACTAATGAAGGTTACCAACCTCTGTCGGAATCACAGGCTGAATTTTCCATTAACAAGAATCAGGTAGGAGGGCTGCTAATGAAATCTGTACATTCATCTGCTATTCAGCAAGCTGCAGAGCTCCAGTCAAAAGTTGTGCCTTCAAAGCAGATTCTTCATTCAGATAGCATGGAGATGGAACCAGAAACCATGGAAACAAAATCTGTTACTGAATATTTTAGCAAGCTGCACATGGGGTCTGCAATATATTCTTGCACTACTAAACGTAAAAGTAAGGTAATTGATGGGGAAGGAAAAGCTAATCTTGATGGGAGCAGTCTTATGAAAAAGCAGCAAGGACCAAAAAAACCAGAAATTAATGAAGAAAAGGGTAAAACTCTGTCCTCAAGGGAGGGTCAACATGCAGGCACTTTTAATGCAGAGAGAACTGCCTTTCGCAAGGACAATCAAAGATGGTATGCTGTTTTAGATGAAGGGGCAGTAGAGAAAACAGACCTGGAAACAGTGAATGGAAAGACAGTTTCCAGAGTTTCCAGTCTTGGGAAAGCAGATATGAACTGTAAAGATGAAACGCATCCTGAGATTGACCACAGTAGTGTCTTAGGGCATGAGCTAGATGAACATTTTGTGTCTGGTACAACTACTCTGCCTTTATCTAAAGACCGAAAGGATTCTGAAGATACAAATTTATCTGCAGATGATCCTCTTTTAAAGCTTCCAGAAGCTGAACACAGTATAACTGGATTGTGTGAGTATCACTTAGCTAAACGCATGTCGTCTTTGCAGAGTGAAGGTCACTTTTCCCTGCAGAATTCACAGTGCTCTTCAGTGGATGCGGGATGTAGTACAGGCAGCAGTACATGTGGAACTCCAATTGAATCTCCTCTTTGTACTTCTGATGTTAAGCACATTATGCCTGATATGACAGGAAAAAGCATCAGTTATATTCCAGTAGAAGACAGAGCTGCCATGCATCCCAACTATGGAACATCATATAAAGAGCTGCATCAACAGTCTGAAACTGTGTGTCACAGAACGGTTGTACCTGCTATGCATTCTGTGGCTAATTCTGCTGATCCTTTATTTGGGACTTTAAAAGATGGATGTCACAGGGTTCCCAAGATTAAAGAAACTACAGGTACAGTAGCATGAAGCCATTAATCTAATTATGCATATAAAACAAATACACTGTCTAAAAGTACTGAAGCAAATTGGAATATAGGTAGTTGCCAGCGACCACAATTGGGATGAGCACAATTGGGATCTCACCTTCGTAATTAGATGACGGAGATGCTATGTGAAAAATCATGTGACCATAATAGATTTAATGTCATTTTCCATTCGGTCATTAAGTGAGACATCACATGACTTTAACTTGTGATTTTACTGCTGGCTTTTCCGTTGACTCTGCTTGTTGAAAGCAAGTTTTAAAGCTTGCCAGTGGCAATCATATGACCGCAGGGATGCTGCAACAGTCATTAATGAGAGGTCTGGTTGTAAAGTTACTTTTTTGGTGTTGTTGCAACTTTGAACATTCGCTAAACAGGACAATTATTAAACAAGATCTACCTGTATCCCTGTTAAAATGTTATTAAAATGATTTCAGTGCAGGTGATCCTTGACTTACAACAGTTCATTTAACGTTGTTCGAAGTTACAACAGCACTGAAAAAAGTGACTTATAACTATTTTCCACATGACCATTGCGGCATCCCATGATCAAAATTTTAAATGCTTGGCAACTGTTTCATATTTATGACGGTTGCAGTGTCCTTTGGTCATGCAATCACTTTTTCCATGCCTTCTGACAAGCAAAGTCATTGGGGAAGCCAGATTCATTTAACAATATTGTTATTAATTTAAAAATTGCAGTGATTCACTTAACAACTGTAGAAAGAAAGATTGTAAAATGGGGCAAAACTCACTTAAGAAATGTTTTGCTTAACAACAGAAATTTTGGGATCATTCTGGTCATAAGTTAAGGACTACTTGCAATTTTTAAAAAAGTACTTCAATCTGTACATTGGATGGGATGAGGTACTAGAACTTTGAAGAGAAAAATATTAAACAGACTTGAAATAATAAATGCAACGTAAATATTTTAAAACAATTTCCAATATTATAAATAGATAAAATTTATAAATAATCTCCAACATTCATTCAGTGACCATTTAAGGGAACAAACAGAGTAGGATAATATGGCTAGCCATGCCCCCTTAAAAATGTCTCTATTTGAGCAGGTAGAACAAATGGCCAAAATATTATTTTGGAATAAATTTTAATAAAGATAAAAAAGGAACTGTGGCTACTCAAATACCTTGATACTCCCTTAAACGCTAGATGCTTAAATGTTCAGAACAATTGTAAGTGGATGAAATAAGGCAAATTTCTGAACACAGACTTTTTGTAAATTATAGTAATAAAAACAAAGCTATTTGAATTCTGTGATTGAAGAGACAGATTTTCATAAATACCAGACTATATTTAAAGGAAGAAGTGAGTATATGTAGTATATATATTTCATAAGTCATAGAAATATGAAAATATGTAACTGTAATTCAGAATAAATACCTGACTAATCATTCTGAATTTGTAATAGGATTAAGGTTTCATTAATCATGATTCAGCTATTAGCCTAGTGACCCTAGTGTCCCAAATTACGACACAATCATTTTTCCCTATTTAATATTTATATCAGTATCCCAATATGACCTCCTTCGTGATGTGTGAACCAATTCTTCAGCCACATAGCCATTGATGAAAACTGGGAGTTCAAGTCTACATATATGGAACTTATCTGGGAACTGTAACAAGCCTATGGATTCTATGTATGACTTGGCAAAAATATTCCCTAGATCAAAATAGTTCACCAAATCTTCATAGCAGATCCATCCGTAGGATAAATGGGCTAATAAGTAGTGCTAAAAAGAGAAAGAGAATGCTTTCTTTTCACTTCAAGCATATTCCAGAGCTGCATTTATTCAGAGGGGAACAAGGGCTAAGGTTATAGGAAGATACCACATAGAATAAGCATACCTACCGTCCACTATATACCTAGAAAAGACTGGCCTCTTGAAACAAAAAACACACTAAATGAGTTGACCCACTCCTCTATTGAGCAACCGATTTACAAAAGAATAAAAGCTAATGATAAAAGATAAAGATACATGTAAGAGTTTAGGCACCCTGAGTCAGATTGTGATTTTTACTTAATCCTCAACTGACAGAAGCTGACATAACGGTCAGTGATTCAAAAGTTAAACATGGCATCTTTCTGCAAATCTGAATGCATACCTATGATTTATCAGCACTTATTTTTTAATCGAAAAACAACTGGCACCCACTACTTGTATACCCCAAGGCGGCTGCTACCCCTACCATGATAATATTTACATTACTGGGTGATATTCTAGGGGATTTGGAAAAGCTCTTTATAGCTTAGAGGTGCATTTTTTTTTTTGTTCAGTTCAATTTTCAAGACTTATGAGGGGGAGAACAATAAGCAGAAGGGTGAGACTGATATATGTGGCCCTTTGGTGCTTTTTTGAAAGTAGTGGGTTTGATTTTAGAAAATCAGGCAAGCTGGAAAAAATTACACCAAATTTCAGCATATTTCAGTTAATTTGGTTAGTGTTGTGAGAAGGTCCACACCAAAGAGTCTGTAAGTGACTTGCAACATACTGCCTGCCTAATAGTATCCCGATGAGAGTCCATTTACTGATTAGAATTTAAGGATTTATTTCCTGAGTAAGATCAAAAGTCTTTGGTCTTTAGCATTGTATTTCAAATAACTATCAACTTGCTGCCTCTAAGAAGCTCACAAACCAAACACAAAAGCAAAACAAACAAACCCCTCTTTCCTGATGTTATTTGCTTGTATGGTATCAAGAATGAGAAATCTTGTGTTCAGTAGAGCTGCATTTATTCAGAGGGGAACAAGGGCTAAGGTTATAGGAAGATACCACATAGAATAAGCATACCTACCGTTCAATAGAAATAGACTAGGCATACTATTCAAATTTCAGTCGAGAAGAAGTCCAGTTTTTATATTATGCCTCTTATACTAAACAGCAAGCCTGATTTAACAGTTTTGATTTTTCTAATGATCTCTTCCAAAAGAGCTATATTTGAATCTGTTTATTATGCTTACGGTATAATATTTATTCATACTATTAAGCCTTAATAAAACAAATATCATAAGACTGAATTGTTTAGACATTAAATTGTTTTGTTTTAAGATTCTTAATAATTCTCCTTGTACTTCTACTACCCCTAGTGTAGCTTTCACAGAACCTGTGTGTGAAAGACAAGGAGGCCCGCCTTCAGCTTTTCCTAGACAGCCCGGAGCTGGTTCCATCCTGCTATCATCCTACATTCACTCAAAATCAAAGGTGCCAAGTCAAAACCAAGACTCTTTTGATGTTCCCAAAGTCAACCTGTCAGGTGGGGTAGCAGTCAGTTTATGGCCATACGATACAATCGGAGGAAGCCTCAGAATGCCACAGAAGAAGAAAGTTTTGCGGCGCAGCAACAGCATCACTGCAGAAACTACAGGCATTGAGATGTTTCTTGGGAAGGAGAAAGCTGCCGTCAGTGTATTACGTTCAGAGATTTCTGAAACATCTGACTCAAAATTAGAAAAAAGAGGAGGACCTCTGGGCAAAAAGTTATCCAAAAGTTATTCCCAAAGTTCCATGAACATCAGCATGAACAGTAGAAGATTTTTCTTCTTGAATGCTGTCCAAAAGGAGCCCAAGCAATACAGAACGTTACCATTACGAAAACGAGACGTGAGCAACTGGAAATGCCGCAGCCCTTTTAGCTCTTGTTTCCTAACAACGGGGAATGCTGATGACGATGATGAAATTGAATATGCAGGCAGCACTCAGCTCTCCTGCCTCTGTCAACCAGAGATACAGTGCACATTAGAAGAATTAACTACTCAAACTTCTTCCACTGTGAATGAGGAACACAAGGGGAAAGGTGTAGAGGCCTTCAGAGAAGCAGGAGACAGTCAAGAAGGCAAAAGCAGAAGTCAGCCAGATCTCAGTAATATGTCCTTTGATGCACAAATTGCAAGACTCAGTGCCATGAAAGAGAAGAATTATGCAGTGCCTGATGGATTTCTTGCAGCACAAAAGGATGCCAATGAGCTACTCTGTTTGGTCCGGGCAAGTGTGGGCAAGAAGGAGGATCATCCAGAAACACATGACCTTAAACTTTCTCAGTACAAACAACTGTTATCTGTAGAATCACAACAGTTGGGAAGTGCCTGCAGGAAAATGGCCATGGCTGAAAAAAGCCCAGAGGAAATGCTTGTAGCAATGACTTCAAGCTTTCAAGTTCTCTGTTGCTTAACAGAAGCCTGCATGCGTTTAGTTAAAATCATGAACTCTGAAGCACAGCAGGAGGAGATTATAGTGAAAGTAGATGAGGTTGTAATCAACTACATTTCTCTTCTAAAGGCTGCTGAAGCAGTGAGTGGAAAGAGTTCGAGTAACTCTAGCATGAAACTTTTGGCTTGTCATTCGACCACCATGGCCACTATTGTAAGCACACTAACACGTTCTCTTAAAACGCTTTTAAATAAATAAACAGAAGTCTCTTCATAATCTATCTCCGCAAAGCCATACATTTAAAAACTCTTATTTACTATGTAAAAACTAAAATTAACAAACATGCCTCTCTCTATATATTTTGTTATTTTATATGAAATAGATAAGTGACGACCACACACACACACACACACAAACCTTAGGCCATTTATATCCTGCTTCATTCATGTTTTTCATTTGTGAAAAACAGCATGTGTGTGTGCGCACACATACACACATACATACGCATACACAAACATCACACACACATCTGAGTGTGTGGATGTTTATATAATTATTTCCTTTTACTTTCCAGGTTTATACTTGGAAACCATAACATTTACAGTTAGAGCTAAAAAATGAAATCATAATGTATATAACAGTATTTAATATTTGAAGTATAATTTTTAATAGTAAAATACATTTTACACTTCAGAGACTATTACAATTTATTAGAAATCGGCCACACATAAAATCCTACCAATACAGACACAATAAATCTTTTGTTCACATTGCTTGCCTGATGCATCTATTATGTTACAGTTTATTTCTTTTGTTAACTTTTGATTAATTTTTTAAAAGTCCTGAAATACCTCTTGCAAATATTAATACAGGTTCAGAATTCAACAATACTGTATTTCCCTGAAAATAAAAGCCAGTCTTAGTTTCTTTTGGGCTCTGAAATAAGCATTAGGGCTTATTTTTGGGAAATATTTTCTTATTTCTTTTGAGTGCCACCACCACAAGGTGGGGATGTGGAGCTGTCCCACACACCCTGAACCGGCTTACTTCGGGACCCCCACAACCAGGCCAGCCATGTACTGAAATCTGCCTCACCTCGTGGCTGTGGCATTGGCACGTTGCTCAACCGTGGCCACAAGCAAGCAGAAGAATGGGGTCAGCGGCCATGCGGGGTCTTGCTGGACAGGGCTATCAGAGCTGCTGAGCATGGCAGTTGTCGATGCATGGATGGCCTGGCTCTGGGAGCCCTGAGGTAAGCAAGTGTGTGTATCAGGCAGCTCCACCCGCTCTTGCCTCACCTCCTCTCGGCATTGCAAGTAACCAGACAGAATGGGCAAGCAGCCAGCTGCGCAGGCGCTTAAATAGAGCTTATTTTAGGGGTAAGGCTTTATTGGGCACAGAAAACATGCTAAGGGTGCAGAAAACATGTTAAAGGTTATTTTTGGGATAGATCTTATTTTCGGGGAAACACAGTAAAATACAATTTACGGGTGTTTAAGGCTGCAAAATTTCAGGAACATCTATAAAACAAAATTGTATCCAGATCCTTCTCATGCTTGAAAGAAACACCTTTCCACAATATCAAAATAGGCTAGAAGTAAATCTATGATTACAGAAAGTCATTGCCCTTTAGACAGTGAATCTTCCTTCCTGATCTGGATCCTTTTCAAAATATGATATAGAACAGGTAAAAATGCAGATATGTGAGGTGTCAAAAGAGTTTCCCCCACTGTTTTTCTGGGCAGTAAGTTCTGTCTTGTTTTCCAACCATTTTTCCACATTATTTTATCCCTGCTCTTTTGACAATGCTTGAAGCAGTTACTCAAAATTATTTTGAAAAGCATGTGACATTGCAATACTAGGCCAATGGACTATAATAGTTGGTGAGGGAACACTGTTTTGTTTGATACAGAATGACCATGCACACTGGGGCTCCTGTGAATTGTATTTCTGAACAATCAAATTTCTCATCTCCTCTATAAAGATATGATTCACTCAGCAAAGAGCTGAAGTCATATATAGGTTGACAAAGACCATACAATAGTTGGCCATGCTTCCTTAGAGAGGAATCCATTTCTAAAAGATCCTTGACTGATTTTTGTCTCCTCTCTTCTTCAAGGTAAGAAAAACGGGGAACTAATTGGGAATTCATCTTTTTTTTTTTTAATTTACATTTATATCCCGCCCTTCTCCGAAGACTCAGGGCGGCTTACATTGTGTTAAGCAATAGTCTTCATCCATTTGTATATTATATACAAAGTCAACTTTTATTGCCCCCAACAATCTGGGTCCTCATTTTACCTACCTTATAAAGGATGGAAGGCTGAGTCAACCTTGGGCCTGGTGGGACTAGAACCTGCAGTAATTGCAGGCAGCTGTGTTTTAATAACAGGCTATCTTACAGCCTGAGCCACTCAAGAACTCTTTTGCCAATGATGGAAGAGAGATAGCTGCAGATTTTGGGGTATCTCCTGGAGATTCAATCCTGTGTAGAGTTTTGGGTCATATAAATTTCTGAAGCCAGAGATCTTGACAACTAATATATTATGAAATTATTGATTAGATTCAGGATAACTAGGTACATCTGTGGTACAACTTGTACTTATGGATTTACATCAGATTTATTTATCATTTATTTTAGTCTGTGTTTTCTCCAGACAGCTCAAGATGGCAATCTAATTTCCCTCTTGCATCCTTGAAACAAAGCTTAGTCTCAACATGAGAGACTGTCCCAAGGGTTTTATGATTGAGTTGGGTAATTATATGGATAATTGCTATTCTTCTATTATTAAAGTACTTCTGAGAATTGGATTCCACCACAGTATGTTTACTATAACTTCAGATTAAAACAATCATTATGATGCTGCCCATTGCTAACCATAGTTTGATATGTAACCAAGTTTTCTTTACCTGTGGTTTATAGAATAAACCAAAATTGCCTGTATTTGCTGATCACTGTAATCTATAAACTATAGTTTACAAATCAATTGAACATGCTATCAAAATCAAATAAAATACATTTTTGTTCAGATAAAAAAATTAGCAAGATCAATTTCATACATTTTTCAGTCAATATTCAGTACAGAAAAATAAATCTATTAACATTTTTTCTACTTGGAGCCTAATCACACAAATTATGAGCAAACTGTGCGTACATAGTGCCCACCTAGATGTTAACAATTATGTCAATCAGCAGTTTGTGAAGAAATGATGTATATGAGACAATCTTCAACCATCCCATTTCTCAGAGCTGTTCAACACCGTGCATGTAATAGGACTAAATTACTATCATTTCAGTTTTTAAGTAGGCTTAGGAAATATAAAGAGCATCTTTTGGGTATATATGTGAAGCAATCTGCAGATGGCACCTAATAAGATGAGCACAATTTTACTGAAGATATTTCATTTATTTCAATAGAATTTGTTTTTGTTTGTTTTTCTTGGAACAAATATATTTTTGTTTTCTGAGGTTTTCGCGGTACGCGGGAGAAAACCCGAATAACCAAAGATCTAAATATATTTTTGTTCAAAGTTACATACACTACTCTTCCTGTTAGATAAAACCTGAACTAAACTCATCAGGCTGAATATTCCAGTTGCTATCTCATAGTAAATGTCAATAGGTTTTCTGTTTCCTTCTAAATATTCAAATTAAAGCAGTTATAGAAAGATGATATTGCAAGACACCTGAAATCATTCTTTGGAAACATCCTAGAAAGACTACTAATACATGTAGTTTTAAATAATCACAGATTCTTAGGATAAAATTGGTGTGGAATATTGGTGATCTCTTCACAACCAAATACCCTTTTGGTATAGGAAATAAGGCCTGTGAAGCCTGAACTAGAAAGGAATGGGGTAATTCAGACTGGTGTTAATTTAATAAGATGACACAGCTATTTAGCTCAGCCTTTTTGATTCAAGCTCTTCCATGGAGTGCCACCTGTGGGTTGAAAAGGGGAAAGCATTATACTAGGCACCAAAAAGGAATTGATTTTTTAAAATTACTTTTTTAATTCTTATGCATATAATGCCACAATCACAAGGGAAATATTAAGTTGAAGCTCAGTAGGTTCAGCTTTATATCCAAGTAGCTCTTGCAGTCAGTCACTCTATTTTTGAGTGGTGGTTGCAAAGATATACTGATACAAATGACCTTTTATGGTATGATTGTGTTTGAAGAGACATTCTATGCAAACAGCAATTACTGACTTGCCAATAGTATTTGTGAAAAATAATATTCTAAGGATAATTGCTGTGGTATCCTATTGTCAGGACTCCTGTGCAAAGAAAAAGGCCACAGATTGGAGCGGAGGGGAAATAATAAGCCATAGATGTGAGAATAGACTGTCACTCAAAATTTCAAAGTATGGATGAATAAGAGCCTCTCTAAAGATGCCAGACACATACTTTCAAAACCATAAGAAGCAATAATTTCACTTTGTCCTAATTTCTCAAACGTATTTATATCCAAATCAGGGCACTACAGTTTTAAGAAGGATTCAGAGAAATGATCTGGAAGATGGACAGTGAGGGTGATCAAGGAAGTAGAAATTATGATGAAAGATTGTAGGAATTGGGAATGTTGAAGAGAAAAGCCTGGGAGGAAGGAAGGTTCAAATACTTGAACTGCTGTATCAACCCAGCATATGGTATGGGGAATAATAGATTTTAAGTTATAGAAAAACATACCTGATAAAATGTCAACAAAAATCCTTCTAAATTAAAAAATAGTTTAATAGTATAAGCTATTATACAGTGCAGTGGTATACAATTGGATGTATTCAGATAAATACTAAACAAGAATTTGTCAGCAATGCTTATAATGGGTATCTGATAGCTCTGCTGGGCAAGTTATATTGTAGTGACTTGCTGAACTAAATTCTCCTTTCCAATTTTGCACATACATTTTACAAATATGGACTTTTTAAAAAATCTCATTCCTATTTGTTTCTTATATACATCTTCATTTCTCTCTTCCATCCAGTTTCTTCCTTGGTTTTATACATGTTCCATTTTTTACATTCCCTTTGTGTGTGTTAGGCAATATAACCAAAGAGACCATGAATACAGGTGTAAGAATTGTCTCAGTCAAAACTGTCTTGGCCAAAGACTGGGGATAGTTTTATCCTACCTGTAATAGATATATTTATAATATAACTAAACATGTTACAAGATTACAGGAGTTATATAGAATCATTGTTATGGTCAAAATACATTACATTTAAAAACGCATTTCATTCTGTGTCTAACTCTCCTGCCAGTTTCATCACATTCTAATGAATAGGTACTAATACCTGCATATAATTTTCCCAGTTCAATGATGGGAAGAAGGAGCCATATCTTTCCTGAATAATGGTACAGCATTGTAAGGGAGTTGGGTTCAGGTACTGCCTGGACCTCTAGATTGATCAGACAGCTACTTGTAGGAAGGAAATGCCTACAACTGATGGCAAGATTTCTAAACATACTTATCCCAATTCTGGAATAAATAAGAAACATATGAGCATCTCTCAAATATGATAAACTATATAACCCAGAAGGGCACTTCTCAATATTAAATTAATTAATAATATTTCTCTTTAGGAAGATGATACTGTTTTGCCCTTTGTATCCCTTTGGAATAAGAAGGGAGTCTCATGGATATTTTCTTCTAAATAAGTTTTAGATATTTCTTTGGAATAACATATTGGAAGGTGTGTATATACCGGCACGTGCACACACACACAAAATTTGATTAACAAAATAAGGTGAGGGAGTAATTTTTATAATGCAGGTTTGTTATTTCAGTATTCTGAATTCAAAGTCATATTTAAACAATCTGAAACACTAATGTAATTTAGCTTCTGTTCTATAAATACATAAGATACTCTACAAAAATGAATGTTGCTATACTGTAATGCAAATAATAACTTGTTTTTACAGATATTTAAATTGAGTGGATTAGATTTCCTCATAAACCACCTTCCAGGTGTATTGTACTATAATTCCCACCACCAGCACCAGTTCAGTCAATGTACTCAGTGTGATCTGGGTTGAAATAAAAGACATCTAAAAGACTGCACATTGAGGATGGCTGGTTTAAATAAATATTAAAGCTAGATCAATAAGTTCTTGTAGAAACATTTAACTATAGAGTGAATTTCTTCAGTGAATAAGAAATCCTGCTTGTCAACGGAAGCTTCATACTGTCATTGTCCTCCTTACCAGTTTACTATTATCTCAAAATATAGAAAGAAAGAAATGAGGATATATCAAATTACAACATCAAACATAAAATAAAAATCAAGAAGTATAGAGGTCAATTACCTTGAGTTCTGTGTTCATTGATTATGCTGAAATATTCTATCAAGTTAGAACGTAACTCTTTGTGTAAACAGAAATTTTAAAATCAAAAATAGGCCAAGGTTCTTTAACAGGAATTCATGAACTTGATATATTAAGTATTTCATTTCTTCATAATGCTGAAGTCGCAATTGCTTACGAGTTGGTACATTGTGGATGTGTCTCTCCCAATATATGTTTTGATGATCAGGTATTCAAAAATAGACATTGCAAGTAGAAACTATTACTAGATTCTGATTTTCTCCCACCTCTTAAGTTGCATACAATGCAAATAGTCACATAGTACACATAGAATAGAATAGAATAGAACAGAATAGAACTTTATTGTCACTTTAAATGAACACTAATCAGCATACATTAAAATACAATTTTGTTGCATTTATCTCTCAGGATAACCATTACACATTTACCCACATACTCACACATGTGACACAGAGAAACATCAATCTACTTCAAATGTATAAATATACATGGCGAAAAATACTCTATTAGAATGCAGATTCCCAAAACTTGCAATTTTCTGCCACAATCTTTTACATTTTCTCCTTACTTCAGAAATATATGCAATTTTATTTCAAAGAAATTTATCCTGTATCTGTCTGGATTGAACACTAGTTGACTGTAGATGTTCTCTGGAAGTTCCAGCTCATAATATTATAAATATACTACACTATTCTGGAAATGCATTAGATCAGCACATGATGAGGACAAGTGGGTTTTCTTAAGATGCGTTCAAAACTACTAGAAATTGGAAATGGAAAATGGTAAGGTTGATGGCATTAAATGACTTCTATATTTTAAAGTCTAATTCATGGATCATAAGCTTTCTTTAGTCTTTGTACAGCTACTGCACAGCTTTCACAAATGGGTTTTACACAGAGCCTAGAAATAGTTACAGGTCCTTGATCTCCCAATGTCAGTAGTGTTGAGTTGATATTTGATCCTTATTCTTTCAGTATAAACAAACAACCCCAGTGTACTACTTACATACTAATCACTAATTCACATTCTGACCCTATTTCTTGTTTAATTCTATATGTGTAAGTTAGTAATTGTATTCAACATACAAGAGTCCTTGCTTACCAATGGTAATTGGAACCAGTAACTCCATTATTAAACAATGTGGTCATAAAACATGATGAACAACTTAAATGGGGAGGGGGACCTAAAATATGTGGTAGCAGTTTTAACATGTGGAAAATCTAATTGATCTTGTTTTCATAATTCAACCAAACACACAGGAGCAGGACTGGTAATGATGTTTTTCAAATAACTGAGTTTCTGTATGCATGGGCTAGATGAACACTAGCAAATTTAGCTGATAACACTTCCAAAGATCCACCAATGTAAGCAGCGATGAAAAGGATTAGGGAGATTTTGGGAGATAACCAAGATTATACTGTATTGTGGATGTCAAATAGTGAGTGGAGAGCAGTCAGGAAGGCCTGCCACAAACCACCACAGTAATCCAAGAAGACTCCAGCAAGGTATGGGCAAACTGCTTAGCCATTCGCTCAGCAAATTTTTAATATAGTTATATAATCAAGCTGGCATTTTGCAAGCTATGGGAGGGAAGACAGTGCAAGAGATGATGCATGACACATCTTTATATTTTATTGGTCTGAAGCAATTAGTATCAATCTGACTCATCTACTCATCTGTTTTGCAAAGTAGGCTCCAACATGCAATAACGCATCACTGAAAAATGTAACATTTCTTTCTTCAAAAGAGTAACAGCCATCCTAGCTGGAGGCAGATGAAAATTATAATAAAATTATAATAAGGAGGAATATTTTTTCCCCCAAAGACAGGCCTCTATATTTTGGACTTCAATTCCCAACCCCAGGAAACGTAATCAATGGATTGCAGGAGCTAGAGCAAAAAGCCAATACCAATCACAAAAGTTGCTTTTGGGGTGTGTGTGTGTGTATTAATTTACCCTTCAGGATCTTGAAAAAATATAGAATATGGCCACTAACCCTGCCCTAAAGTATAGAAGTAAATATTTTAAGTAACAAAATCAGAAATTAAATTATGTTCCTTCCTTGTTGCTCCCAAATATTTGGGAATATATTGATTTGGGGGGAAGGGGGATCTAAAATTGGGTTTGATGTCTTCTATATTAGAAAAGACACATCCCCAAAACAATATTTGGATGCTCAGTAGTTGCTCAAGGACTCCCTCATTTTGTCCCATTATAAGGAATAAATTAGCATTGGGAATACCATATTTTTTTTTCCTGCAGGCAATTCAATCTGCATCAGTTAAAAAAGAACAGGGTAGCTGATTGGAAAGCTTTGGGCTATGCAAAGTTTCTGCCAAAAATAGATGGCATAAGGTAAGTCTTTGACCAAATATGCAAAAGCTTAACAGGAGAGCTGCCCTGAATGAAGTAATTTTGTGGACATTTAAAAATAATATTTGGCTATTTCCTTTTGATTGTCTGACATTTATGGCTTAAATAGGTACTTGACTCAAATGCAGAACTGACTTTTCCCAAAGTTATAATAGAGTCTCACAAATTAATTATCTCCTCCCAGCCTTACTTATACATGGAGATTACTTAAATTGGCCTAACTGTCCATGTGCATAGAATAGATAGCATTGTTGCAGTCATCCTTGGCGGTCCTGAATTTCAGCGTACTACAGAACCTTAATTTAGTTCATTGGGATGCCTAATTATTTTTCTCCATTCACTATTGCCAAGGTGTATCCTGACCACAAATGATTCATCTGCCCTACCTAACCAATTATCTAGACCAGCTGTCACCAACAGGTGGTCCGTGGACCACTGGTGGTCCACAAGAAAATTTTGGTTGTCTGCAGAAAAATTATTTGCATTTTTTTATATTATACTAAAGCAGGGGTCCTCAAACTACGGCCCCTGAGCTGAATACATGCAATAAACTTTGCTGCAGAGAGTCTCCCCCTTCGGGGTCTTTTTGTGTGGGTCGGAAGGGGGCTGAAATTCCGACTTGGGGTCTCCTTCAGCCTCCTGGTGCGGGTCTTTGGGCGAAGGCTGGAGGGAAGCACCGCTAGTGGCGAAGAGCCAGAGGGCCTTGTTCCAATGGGACTGTATTATGGCCTGGAACTGGCTTACCATCTCAGTGTGCTGAGCCTTCAGGCGCCGGTACCTGGCTTTGCACTCCCACAGGTCTTCCCTCTGCTTGGAAAGCCTATGCTTGTAGGCTCCTCACTCAGGAGGTGGTTCTGCTGAGCCCCCTTCTCGGTCAGATCCAATTTGAACTGAGCCAGCTGTTTTGCCAACTCTTTCTCGTGGCTGCTTAGCTCCAACAACTACTTCCTATTGGGGCCCTAAGGAGCCCGGGCAGGCAGGCAAGAAGTGGCTGGGAGGAGAGGGGTGAGTAGAGGCCGGCGAGGCACTCCTCAATGTGAGTGACATCAAGTTGGCCATGCCTACCCAGTCACCTTACCACCTAGCTACACCCACCCAGCCGGTCATTAAGCAGGTCATATTAATCGTCCATGGGATTTTAAATTATGAATTTACTAGTCCCTGAGGTCCGAAAGGTTGGGGACCCCTGATCTAGATGACATGTGATGTCCATAACCTTCAAGCCAGATAGATAAGTTACAGGCAGTTGACATACAGTACCAATCTGTGTATATCTTTGTAATTGAATCCTCCATTACTAAGAGCCTCCTCCACCCAAAAGTTTAATTTAAGTATAACTCTAAGATCCTCCTAAAAAATTTTCTTATATGAGAGATACCCTTGTTCCCTGAAAGCTTCATACTGCATGACTACTGCAACATTGCAGTCAGAATGGGAAACCTGTTTCATCCTTGAAGACTTACGTTATTAACTTCTGTTCTGCTATCTTAAGTCATAAGAGCTGCTTGCTGCTTGCTCATAGCACCATTATTTCTAATTCTATCCATAGGAAGATAATCAAATATATAGCACTTTGTACAATAGGCTTCATAACTCCCATTCTATGTAATTTCTGGCTGCACCACTGTTATTATTTCTTACATTTATTTAGGTAGGTTATCAAGTTCTTTCAATTCTCAGGAAGTTAATTGCTGTAGTCTTCTAACTCTTGTGCCAAACTAGTACAAAAGCTTAGTATATGAATCAACTTCACTGAAGTTTATTAAGTATTGACACATATGGGAGAGTTGATTTCCCTGGTAAGGAGTGTCCTTTTCTAATGTCTGGCTACTGAGATTGGAAGGGCCGAGTTTAAAAATGTGGGTGTGTGCATAGTTGAAGGGGGAGTGGATGTCAAGTTATATTTTCTGACTATGGAGACATGGTCTTTGCATAATCAGTAGGGAATTATTTGAATGTAATTTCCTGAAAGGCATGGGCCTGTTCAGAGCCTCTCAATATATTCCCAAAAGTTGACCTCAAGTTCTTTTGCCTTTCTATTTAATTCCATTATAGTTCTGGGAATTTAGAATTCAAATGTAGTATAGTGGTTAATATGTTGGACTAGGAGTGGGGACACCAGGTTCTGGCCTATGACTCTGAGCCAGATACTCTTTCTCAGCCCAATCTACATCAAAGGATAGTTGTTATGGAGGGAAACAGTTGGAAAGAGCAGTATGTATGCCAGCTTGAATTCCTGTACAAAAGACAGGATATAAGTATGTAACATATAAGCATGAATAAACTCACTTGATTTTCAGTTTATATTCGTATTCCAGTTAGATCAGTATTTTTCAAATGTGGTGCCTTTAAAATGTGTGGATTCCAATTCCCATACTGACTAGGGAATTCTGGGAGTTGAAGTCCACACATCCTAAAGTTGTCTAGTTTGAAAAAAACCTGAATTAGACCAGCAAGAGATGTAATTGTTTTCTGGATTTCCTTTCTTGAGAATAAATTTCTGAGTTATTAATGAATTACTGTCTTGGCATTCAGTTAATACTTTCTTTAGCAATACTTCATACAGATGCTAAACAAGTCCATATCACTATATTTTATAAAGACTACAGAGGCCATAATGCTCAGCTGACATAAGTGATCAAACTAAACTATCCCAACAAGTACTTGTTAACAGTTCTTTTCTTGAAAATAAATATATCACATGAGTAAACATAAATTATGCATTTGTTATTTGGGCTTAAATCCTACTCTAGTCCATAGACTCAAAGTAGCTAAAATATTCACATAGTAAATAAGTTCAATACATACACAAAAGAAAACATATTTCATATGCAGTCTACTATCAACCCTCTCTCCTCCAATTACAATTCAAGATCCATTTCTACTAGCTTCCAAAGATCCTGTAGAAGAGCCCGGTCTTGACTGCCTTCTGAGCACCAAAACGGATATGGCCATCCTTGTCTCGAGAGGAAAGCTGTTCTAGGATGAGGATGTAACGAAGATTTGTTTCTTTATCCCTTATAGTGATCTTCTAAATGAAAGATACTGTAATATGTCCTGTTGTTAGCCTCTTACCAAATGGCAGAAATATCTATCTATTTATCTCTCTCCGACTGTCTATGAGGAAAGCTGTATTTTAAACCAGCTGTAGTTTTAAAATGCTGCTCAAAGCAGGTTCCAATTACAGCTTCATAGAAAAATAGGGCTGGAAGGGACCTCAGAAGCTTTCAGGTCCAATCCCGTGCTCAAGGTAAGAGTCTTATATGATCCCAAGTGGTTGTCCAGTCTTGTTTTGAAAATCTCTGTTGATGAAGCACCCACAACCCGAGGAGGCAAATTATTCCATTTATTAATTGTTCCCACTGTCAGAAAATTTCTCCTTACTTCTAGGTTGGATCTCTTTTTAACAAGTTTCCACCCATTACTTCTTGTTTGATCCTCTGATGAACAATAGAACTAATCACAGTAATTATGACATGAGGCAATGCACAACCATTCTTAAAGTCTCTCATTCCAGAAAAGGCCACAACTGGTGCAAAAGCTGTCACAGCCATACAGTATCTGCCATCTGCACTTCTAGCTCTAGACATTTTGGCACCTTAGTCATAATTTGCTACCCTGTGTGATTTGGCTCATCTTCTGATTTGTTAGGAATTTCAAATTTCATGCTCCCATTTCTTCTTTTTGAGCTTTTACACTTATGATTTTTACCATCCAGCTTTCCTTTTCTCAGGTATTTTTACCCTATTTACTATAAAGCACAGTAAACAATTTTAATTACATTAGCATCCATTATTATATAACAATTGTATGCTAATGTAATTAAAATTGTTATGTAATTTAAATTGTTATATGACAATTTTGCAAAATTGTATTTAACCATTGAGCAAACATGTACATGTATATTGTTATTACTTTTCTGGGTATAACTTTGATAACCTGATTGAATAAGAATAAGAGTTGGAAGAGATCTTGGTTATCTAGTCCTAAAGGTAAAGGTAAAGGTTCCCCTCACACATACGTGGTAGTCGTTGCCGACTCTAGGGGGCGGTGCTCATCTCCATTTCAAAGCTGAAGAGCCAGCGCTGTCCAAAGACGTCTCCGTGGTCATGTGGCCGGCATGACTCAACGCCAAAGGCGACGGAACGCTGTTACCTTCCCACCAAAGGGGGTCCCTATTTTTTCTACTTGCATTTTTACATGCTTTCAAAACTGCTAGGTTGGCAGAAGTTGTGACAAGTAACAGGAGCTCACCCTGTTACACAGCAGCACTAGGGATTCAAACCGCTGAGCTGCCGACCGCTCGATCGACAAGCTCAATGTCTTAGCCGCTGAGCCACCACATCCTACCCCCTGCTTAAGCAGGAGACCCTATACCAGGGCTGTCAAACTCCCGGCCCATGGGCCGGAAGCGTCACACACTGGCCACCCCCACGCCGTTTAATAAAGGGAGGGAAAAGTCCTGATATGTCACATGACGGCGCTGTGACAAAGTGAGTTTGACATCCCTGCCCTATACCATTTCTGACAAGTGGCTTTCCAGTCTCTTCTTGAAAGTCTCCAGTGATGAAGCACCCACAACTTCTGAAGGCAACCTGTTCAATTGTTGATTATTCTCACTGTCACACAATTTATCCTTATTTCTAGGTTAAATATCTCCTTGATCAGTTTCCATCCATTGTTCCTTGTCTGGCCTTCGGATGCTTGGAAAATAGGTTGTCCCCCTCTTCTCTGTGTTAGCCCCAATAGTCACACAACTAGCTCACTCAATATCTTCTTATGAAACTTTTGTTTTGCTTTGGTAATATTAAAAGCTAACTGATCCACAGATGTAATAATTTTTTTCATGACTTGCCACATCTGGCTAGTGTGCTGCTCACTACCCCTCAATTGAACTTTTCAGTATTTTTTAAAAATGAAAAAAAGATAAATTATAAACCAAGGAGGAAAAATTATCAGATTTTATATTTTGGATTTTTTTCTATTTGGGTATCTCTGGGTTGCCTAAAGTTCTGAGCAAGAGCTATGTTTCCAAGAAAAGCCTCAGACTGCACAGTCTTCTGTCTTCTGGATGAGTAACTTCATCTTGTCAAGTTTAGATTTCTCTGAAATTTGAAGACATTTGAATCAACAACCATTCTGTCTTACTGCAGGTTAAGTCTGAGTCTGTTTCTCCCTATCCAGACTGAAAACATCCAACCAATGAATCAAGCCTTCAGCTGTATTGCCTAAACAACGCGGACATACACAACTGGGAATCATCAGCATACTTAATTCATTACATGTTGGCAAATAATTCCTGAGTGATTCCATGTTAATATTAACCAAGGACAGAGTGCCAAGGCTTGGGCCAATTTCTTCCGTTTACTGGAACTACCTATTCCGGGAGGAGAACCACTGCAACACAGTATTCTCCTCTCACCAACCCTTGCATGGTATGGAAATAAACCATGGATGGTAGTATCAAAATCTGTTGAGACACCCAATAGGATGGGGGCAAGGGGGGAGGAATCCTCTTATGTATTGGGAATACAGTATATCTGTTCATGTGCAACCCATGTCAGTAGTTTCATCAATATTTTATTACTTAAACTGCATTTATATATATTTTACAAATATCTGAATATATATTTGAACAATGTACAAATAAGGAAATAATAAGAATTAATGTAGAGTATAATTAAAATCAACAGCAGGAGAAGCAACTGATATAGCACTACAGGAAATACAAGTAATTGCCAATTTACAATCATTCATTTAGTGACCATTTGAAGTTACAATGGCACTGGTGACATATGACCGTTTTTCACACTTATGACCATTGCAGCTTCCCCATGACCAAGCAATCAAAATATGGATGCTTGGCAACTGTCCTGTATTTATTACAATTGCAGAGTCCCAGGGTCATGTGTTTAACTTTTGCGACCTTCTGACAAGCAAAGTCAGTGGGGAAACCAGATTTACTTATCAACCGTACTACTAATTTAACAGCTACAGTGGTTCATCTCACAATTGTGGAAAGTCGTAAAATGGGGTAAAACTTATTTAACAACTGTTGCTTAACAATGAAAATTTTGGCTCACTTGTGGGTGTAAGTCGAGGACAACCTGTACCAAGAACCAGAATCATGTGAGCTGTACCTATAACTGGAGGTTCTCAGTATGAAATCTATATAATCAGTAACTTCTGATTCTCTGAAGAAGACTCCTAATTGGTATGGACTTGGATGAGAAAAATAACCTGGAGACTCTTTGCGGCCATCTAGATCAGTGTTTCTCAGTCTTGTTAACTTTAAGATGTGTGGCCTTACACACCCATATTTCCCCAGCCAGAATGTTAGCTAGAGGCCTCCTGTTTTTTGTAGCTCAAATCTGGTAGGCTGGTTTATTATACAATACAGGTAATCCTTGATTTGCAACCACAATGGAGCCCAACATTTATGTTAAGGAAGGCAGTTGTTAGGTCAGTTTTGCCCCATTTTATCACTGAGTATGACTGCAGTTGTTAGGTAAATTGTGCAGTCATTAAGCAAATCTGGCTTCCTCCATTGACTGCTTGTCAATGGCGGGAATGGTGCTCATCATGCCAAAAATACATGCCAGTTGCCAAGCCCCTGAATTTGGATCATATGACCATGGGGATGCTGCGATGATTGTGTGAAAAATGGTCATAAGTCTCTTTTTCAGGGCCATAACTTTGAAAGGTCAGTAAATGAATGGTTGTAAATCAAGGACTACCTGTAGCATATTTTGACTGCACAGAATTTCCTGATTTACAAGCTAATTAATCCCGTCAACTTTTGCTCCCCATCATCCATAAAAGGATGATGGACTCCAAGTTTGGAGACCCCAGATCCATAATAAGGTAAAGGTTCCCCTAGGTGGTACTCATCTCTGTTTCAAAGCTGAAGAGCCAGCGCTGTCCAAAGACGTCTTCATGGTCATGTGGCCGGCATGACTAAACACTAAAGGCACAGGGAACACTGTTACCTTCCCACCACAGGTAGTCCCTATTTTTCTACTTGCATTTTTTACGTGCTTTCGAACTGCTAGGTTGGCAGAAGCTGGGACAAGTAACGGGAGCTCACTACCTGGCACTAGGGATTCGAACCACTGAACTGCAGACCTTTCCATCAACAAGCTCAGCATCTTAGCCACCCAGCCACCCAGCTTAGCGTCCCAGCTGATCCATAATACCTTCCCCTCATCATAAGAGATAAAAAAACTGTAAGAGCATTGCATTCTTAAAACGGAACATTTTCCCGAGGTAAACTTCCATACAATTTGACCCTCCTTCCGGCAAGTTCTTCAAGCACGACGCAGGAAATTTAAATTGGGATTACTACATTATAGACATATTTTTTTCTATCTCTAGGCCTCATTCCCCCACGCGACCTTTCTTTCCCCCTTCGAATCCCGCCCTTCTAAACCGTCACCAGTGGCTGGCCCCGCCCACTCTGTCCCGTTGCCTCGATGGCCCCGGAGAACGATGGGGGCGGGCAGAGGGGAGGGCGGCCCTCTGGCGCGCTTTCCGCGAGGGAGGAGGCGGGGCCGCGGTTATTTGGTCGGCCTGTGGCGCGCGGGAGCTCTCTTTTCTCTCCCTCGCGTGGCTTCGTTCCCCCTCTTCCTCCTCCTCCTCCTCATCTTCCCCGGTTCTGGCTCGTTTCGGCCTTCTGTGCCCAGCCATGCCGAACATCGTGCTCTTCAGCGGGAGTTCCCACCAGGACTTGTCCCAGCGCGTGGCTGATCGCCTGGGGCTGGACCTGGGGAAGGTGGTGACGAAGAAGTTCAGCAACCAGGAGACCAGGTGGGTCTAAGGGCGAAGGGTCGGCCCTCCTCTGCCTCCCTTGGATGTGATCCCCGCAGTTCTCAGTGCCATCCCCCGATGAGGATTGCTCCTTTGCACTCAGGATGGTGGAAGTTGGGGCGGCAGATAAAAGAAGGGTGGGTGTGAACCCAGTAAGTGCATTGTGTAGCCAAGGATTTCTGGAAATGCGGAGCCTCCTCCAGTCGCGTGTAAAAGTCTCGCCCAGTTCCTGCGTGGATGGGTCTTGATGGAGGACAAGACTACTATTAGTGTCATTATGAGCCTTCTGATGGGGGTGGGGAGGAGACTGCTGAATAAACAATCGAGGAGAACTTTATGAAATAAATCTTGCATGCGTCCAGAAGAACACTGCTCTCTGGATGGGTTTGCTGGCATTAAAAAAAAGTTCCTACTTGAAGCCGCTTTAATCCCTTTGCTTCCTGTATACACCGGTGTGTTTAGTCTGGCAGCTGCTACCTACTTATACATCAACAGATTTTGCTTAGCCACAAATTGTAGCTTTGGTACACTAGCTGGAATATTATCTCATTTTCAGTACTTTTGGATAACAGTATTGTATTGCTGGTATGATCTTTTTTAAATTTGATCATATTGATACATAAAATCTCTGGGTAATCATCCAAGTGATATGGGCAAATTAGTTCTGAATTTAAAAATTCTCCACTTATTGTCATAAATTCAAAATACATCTTGTATAAGATTTCTAAGATGTACTTTTAAGGCTATGTTTTGGTCACAAGTTGTAACTAGCAACTAACCAAAACTGCTGAGACTAATGATCCCCTCTACTCACTTTTCATATACTTTATTACTAGCTTTAAACTCTCTCTTCTTGGTGACAGTCTTGTTTAGGAAAACAGAATAATGTTTAAAAAGCTCTGTTGATTTCATGATTACCTAACTTTCTTGTTGCTTCTCAACAAATGTTCTGTTTTCCAGTGATCATATGACTAGGAAAAGGTTTAGGCGAGTAATCAAGCAAAATTACAAATAATGTGAAAGTTTTTTCTTCTGAACTAATTTCACTTGGAAATATTGCACTTATGTGATTAAGAGAACATGCATTGAACAGTATTGAAAAATAGTTTAAATTTCACAAGATTTGTTATAAAGTACACTGTAGTTCTTTGTTTTTAAATATATGTGCTTAACATTTCCTCCTTGAACTGCTCTAAATTAACTCAGGGAATAGGGTTACTCTTATTTACTTCAGATCCCATTATGTCACCTCCTGTGATCTAGCTGTGAAATGTTCTGTATATTCATTAATAATTGAATAGACAAAGCTTATTACCTATGTTCCTCCACAGTAAACATAAAGCAATCAAGAACCAAGAACAGTGGCTGTTCTGAATAGCATGTTGTGAAAGCAAGTAACAGAATAATGTAAAATTATTTAAGTAAATTAACATTGTTAAATAGGCTTATTTTTCTAAGTTTAATATATATATGTGTTTATTGTATTATCACATCGTGTTATCAGTCACATTAAATCAAGAATTCAGTTCATTTTATTATTGTTCTTTTTCTCCTTTTGATTAACAAACGCTCTTACTCTGTATTATATTGTTTAAGTTGTTTCATAGTCATGGAGTAACAGAATTGAAAGCGACGATGAAAGTCAACTAGTCCAATATCCTATACAGTACAGGATCTACCAGGAATGTTGGACAAATGACCATCAGACTTCGTTGAAGAACTCTAGGAAAGAATTCACCACCTCAAGGGCTCTGTCTGTTCCAAAGGCTGGCATTGTACAGTCAAAAAACTCCTCTTTATATCTAGCATGAATGTAATTCCTTCCAGTTTAAATCTATATTCTGCAACAAGATAAGCCTATTCCTTCTTCTATGTGTCGTAACTTAGGATACTTAAATGCTATCATTATATTTTGAGACTTGAAGGAAGATAGATCATCATGAAGAAAATCTATACGGTTACGAGGAGTTAAAAATGACTGATGCCAATAGCCAGCTATATTTCTCTGTAGTCTCTTTTATAAGATATGGATACCCATTACTATTGTTATAAAGGAATATGAGGACCCAGAATATTTCATGGAAAATATTTTAAGAACAGAATTGGATTTGGTATTCATTCCAGGTAATTCTTGGAGAGCTGAAGTAGCATAAAATCCCAAGATTTTGTCAATTCACTTTTATCCTTGCTTGCCAATTCCTTTTATCTGTTCCAATATTGGCACTTTAATTTTTCTGCCTCCATGTGAGTATTTTATGTAAAATGCTTCTCTATTTTTGAATGCATGTTTATTCTTTTTAGTTTCATTGCAAATTCACTAATGTTATGCTACATTAGTTATGCTAACATTAGTCTATCGACGTTGACAGATCTCAAAAAACTAAGTAGAATTCGATCTAGTTAGTATAGTACTTGAGATGGAGAATAACTGGGGCAGCAGAGTAAACCAGAAAGTTCCCCTCCCCTAAAAAAACACCCAATACCATTGCGGAAGAAGTTAATGACAAATCAACTCTTGTAATGTTATCAAGAAAATTATCTTGATGCTGATTTGTCTTTTTATCTTCATTTTTTCCCCAATGTGTCTTGTAAATAAAATTGTTTTAAGAAAGTACAGTTGGATTCTGTAGTCAACTTCTTAAGAAAGTATGAAGTCATATTTTATCATTAGAGTAATTCTGCGAGATAGCCAATAATCTTCACAGTAGGAAATGGAAGTTGCTATCTGGAGCTGATTTCCTATATTCGACCTCACTTCACCATCCTTGAGTTAATCTCAGTTATTAAGTAATAGGAAATGAAGTGATACTGATCTTTCCTGAGGTTTTTATCTTTTTGTCATTAGATTTTTATCCCACATTTATTGCTGTTTATAAGTAATGCAAGGTGGTGAAAGTACATAATGCACTTTCCTCCTCCTCTCTTACTTCACAACAACCCTGGGAGGTGGACTGGGCTGAGAGAGTGTAACTGGCTCAAAGTCACCATATGTCACTGTGACTGGGAAATTGATGTCAGTCTTTACAGAAAACATTCGTAACTTGATGTTTTGCTTTGCTGATTGGCAAATATTATTAGGCCATCTCAAGTTGTATTTCTAGCCTAGACTTCTCTAAACTGGTTCCCTCTAAACATGTTAAAACTGTAGTTTCCATAATTCTCATAGTTGATAGTTGGCCAGGTTGATTGAAGTCAATTCTATGATCTGTAGAACCTTCATGCTTGGAAGGCACCCAGTCTAGGGAAGATCTTGCTGACCGCATTTGTTCTGTTCTTATCAGAACATTATTACATGAGTGGCTGTTTTGTACTGTGCATTATTAAAAGTGAACAATTAACCAATTGGCTTAGTATTAAAATACTACTAATCTTCTTCCTGAAATTCAGGCTATTTCCACACAACTCCAAGGAAAATGTCTGTGTACATTGATAAGGCTTGTCCTGACGGTCAACAAACTTTTGTTCTTTTGGACCAGTTGAGGGAATGAATTCCAGAATCAACATTTGGTCAGCATGTTCAATCTTTTTTACCAGTCTCCTCCAAAATTACTGTTTCTTGCTACTTGTTAGGTGTGTCTCTCTTAACAGGTTTGAAAACTGGTAATATTACCTGACTAGAAATGGTTATATGGCTAAACTAGAATGCAATGGCTAACTTCTAGTCAGGCAAGATTTCATTCCTGTGCACTAAGGTGAAAGGTCTAGATGATATGGAGATCAGGTTTCATCAGACCAAGCCATCATGGTTAATGTTCAGAAATCATTCATGAATAAGAGCTAGAGGGTCTTTGGTTCTCCATTTATGTTGTGCACAAGCATTATAAATCCTCTTGAAGTTAGTGAAATTTTTCGAAGTGGTTTTGCATAGAACTATAATATTAATCTTTTATGCTGCTCAGCCTTAATTAGCTTTATGTTTTGAGATTGTAAAATATTCTCATTTTTAATTGTATTTTGCATTTTATATATAGCTATATTCTCCCTTTCCAAAAGATTTATCTGCATGTAGTCAGACACTGGATGGAGATCTTTTGCCATTTGAACTCATTCAGTCAGTGTAAAGCAGACAGATATTTCTGCTTTCTTTCTTCTTTCCCTAAAAAAAAAAAGAAACCTTAACGTAGTCAGCTCTTTTTCACCCCCATATATGCCACAGGCAGGGAAAAATGAAACAGCCTCTTCAATGGGTGGGAAAGGATTGTTAATATTGTACATCCCTTGTGAGCTGTTCATATAACATAGTTCACTGGAGAGGCGTGAGATAGTATAAGGCTAACTCTACTAGAGTGCTTAATTGATTGGCTGGGAGAACTAATCTTGGGTGGGGGTTGTTTGCTTTTTGTTTGTTTAAATGTAACACACCACTTCATGATCCATTTAGATATAAGCAATGTATTTTAATTTGTATCGATTGTATTTATTTTACTGGGAATTACACTGAAAGATGGGATATAAACATCAACAATTAATAACTCATCGTTTTCTTTTGTGATACCCAAATTAAGAGTTCATGCCAAACAGGTAGCCTGACAAATGTTTCTAAAGTACTAGCTTACAATGTTTCATTTACAATGCTTTCCAAAACAACTGTCTGTAATTTAACATTGCTCCTGAGCATAATACAGATTCAGGTATTAATATAACTATAATTAAAATGTTTTTATATTATAGGTTATCTGAACTCATTTCAAGATAATTGAAGGCTCAGATTTGAGTTAGACTATTCTGTCACACTTCCTTGCTCCTGAGAAAAGACATGGAACTTTAAAAAATTGAAGATAAGAACAGTGCTTGAGACCTCCACATTTACCAAAGCATATATGTTATAAGTCACCCAGAGTTGTCTCCAGTAGCAAGATGGGCAGCATATAAATATAGTAACTAAATAATAAATAAAGCACTTTTTAACTTTTAATTTGAAAGGTGCATATTAGGTATAAAATCTACCTACCCCAATTCAAAGAAAGGGTGATTCCATTTTGTCCTATTTTTCCATCCCTCTCTACCAATAGTTTAATCAATGTGTTTGTCATTTTGGGAATGGCTTGTAGATGTTATCCCATCAGGGCTAAGCAGTTGTTTATCAACTGCTGTCTATTGAATGGTAGAGTTGTGAGGGCGGTCTGCATGTGTCAGTCTTCTATTTCATCTTTGTACACTGTCCAGAGTCGCTGCTATGAGGGGGGTGGCCATATAAAATACATAAATAAGTAAAAATGCTGTTTCACACTTGTTGAAAATGCTGCTCTTTAATTGCTGCTCTATTCTTGAATGTAGTCACAGTGTTTGTCTTAGAGAAGTATAACTGCAAAAACTGGTCTTGTTTTCTTAAATTAGCTCTTCTGGATGGGTGGGAAAGGAAATTTAGGCATAAATTAAATTCAGTTTCATAGGTGAAATTTGTATTGGGTGTTCGGCTTTCTGCACAAAATGGTTGCACTAACTTGAATTCCGCAAAATGGGTTGGTATGTGAACTATACTCGTAATGTGTGCATCGTGTTGCTTTGACAGTAGAGTGATATACAGCTAATCCTTATTTAACAGCTGATAAATGGTTACACTGTGCACCCTGGCTACATATTATGATCGGCTGTGGTGTTCTGCGATTACATTACTGTAATTTGTAATGTATTTTTGTTGGTTTTTGGCATTTTTTGCTGATTTCCAGCATAAAAATGGCCATTCAAGTGAATAGGTTCGCTTAACAGCCACAATGAAAAAGGCTGGAAAATTACTTCTGGTCATATGGGTACCTCAATTTATGACCACAAAGACCTACAGGCATAATTCTGGGCTCAATTATGGTTATAAGTTGAGCACTATCTATAGTTAACATAGGGAACCAAATAGGCTTGTCCTACCAAAAGAAAGTTAGCAAGGTAATTTATATTCTGAATTGTAAGGGACAGCTATGGATTTTTCACAACAAGGTTACTGTTGTGGGATTGACTGTAAATGGTTTCCATTGTTGACATAGCCAGTCACAAAATGACCATTGGCCAGAAGGCAAACTGATTAGATTGCCTCTACTCTCCCCAAGTGCCCAGAATGTTCTGTATTGTTCTTATCTTTTATTTCTTGACTGTACGCAAGCAAAGAATATTCACTATTTCTGTTTTATAAAAGTATTTACACACTGCTTTATAGTAAAAAATTGGGCAATTGAAATCTTTGACTTCAACACCATTGCTTAGTTAGTATTTTATCATTAATGTTATGTTTATTTAAAAAAATATTAAAAACTAATAAAAATGTGGGACATCTTTCAATATGTTATAGTTGTGTGATCGTTGTATCAGTTTTAGTCTGTTTTAATTTTACACTGTTTACCTTTTTAAAATTGTATTGATCATCTCTACCATGGCAAAGTAGAAAGGCAATACGATTAACATTGTTCCCAAAGAAGTAGTAATTTTCAACTACAGAATCAGATCATGTGTTTACACATCGTTTTCATTTCATTTCATAACTACTGATTTGGCATGCTTTAATAGAGAATTTGAAGAGAAAGATCTGAATTACCAAATTTAATAAGTTGCATAAAACAAACATAGAAGTTGTGTTGAGGAAAAAAAGCCTGCCTTAATGCCCTTTCATCTATATCGTCATTTCTGAAGATTGCTTAAACTGGATGGGGAGTGAAGAGGAGGGGACGATGGTTAGTTAATTAGTAATTTTGTCCTTGATACATGTGGAATAAAGTGATTTTTGTAACAGTCTGATGCAAAAGTTAGGCTCTTATAACTTCAGTTAGACAACATGACCTGTGAAAACAGGAATGATCTTCCCCGTTGATGTTTCGTTGTTGTTTTTCCTTTATGAAGGTGGCCGTCATTGTTGAAAATGACAATCACCTGGCTGTGGCCGGAGCAGCCACAACTTTGCTAGAGTTCAATCCCATGGGGTAATGTCCTGAATTTTGGACACATTCTGTAATTTACATTCTGTAAATTAGACAGTTTAATGTATGTTGATTCAAAAAATGCTGCCCTATGATGCACTATTTTACCCAACTGAAGGTTACAAACAATCAAATAGACACAAAGAGTTTCAGTAGTATATAGATAAAAAAGAAGGAATGTCTTTAAAACTTGCACATTCACTTAATTCTGGATGTCTCATGTATTGTATGTTGTGCCAATTTATTGCATTTTAGGGCTACTTCGTAAATAAAATATATAAATATATATATCTTAGTACCTGAGATTCCACCTTGGATTCCCTCCCCCCCTCCAGTAACTCAGATTCTGGAGGTTTTATGTTTTAAAATAGTATAGCAATTGGAAAGTTGAATTAGGGGTAGGAAGCTCAAGTTAATATACAATTACATTCCTCCATCTTGAAGTGATTTAGTCTGTAAAACAAGTATAGATTCTTTTCTGAGTTGCATTTCCCCCCGCCCCCCAAGCAGACAGCCAAATACCAAGGAAAGTATTGTCCCATGTGCATTTCAGATACAGTGTTGAGTTTTCAGGTGGCTAAATGCAAGTGTGTACTTGGCTGCAGGCATAAAAATGTATTTCCACTCTTCCTGATGGGGTGGATTGAAATGACTTCATTGCTCTTGTTTCTTTCCTAGGTTCAGTTCTGTTGTTTTTTGTGCAGTGAAGCTTCATACATGTTTTGAACGGCTGCTTCCATTCTTTGTTATGGATATTAATTATTTTTTAAAATGAATTCTACAACAAAAATAATGAAACCTCAAAAATCTTTTCTCCCTCATATTTTTAAGAAGTGCAGAAGTTGAGACTAAATGCTGTTGATTGCCCAATCTACAGAATGGGATGACTTAACACTGCTCTCAGGGTGTTGGCTTGAGAGAAGACTCATGTTGGGGTGCAAATGAGATGTCTAGCTTTCCTGCAGCTGTTTTTAAAAAGTGCATTTTAAAATTGTCTCCTTAAGGAACAGTAGAACAAACCTTTCATTATTTTTTGAATATTGTTACTGATTCCCACCCTTCCAAAAACGTCCCCAGAGGTCTGTATGGTTCTCACCCTTATGTTATTCAGAAAGTTGTTGAAAAATCTGACTACTTTCCTAGATCTTGAGGTATAAGGTAGATGCTGAGATCTTGTAGGAGTTTTGTGTTACTGCCTTTTTTCCCCTGGATGATCTATGACCTTTTATTTTTCCTGGCTTGAAAGTTGTAAACCAGATACAGTCTTGTGGACTTGGGTAGCCTCTAAACTGCATAAACAATAAATGAATCCCATGATGAAGCTAAGCATGTGAATATATGAATGGAAATAAATAAGTCTATAAATAAATGGGGGCCTTCATCTGAAAAGAAATGCAAACAGGCTCGGCATGTAACCACTCCCTGCTTACTTTTATCTATTTCTGAAGAGGACTAATTTGGAAAGAAATCAATTATGAATGCAAAATGTTAATGGTCTGTAAGATTAGAGTGCTCAATTGTCATTGCTTTACAGCACATATTTTAATCTTTCAGTGTGGAGATTGGTGAAAGTGTTAGAGGAGAAGATGTGTACATTGTCCAAAGTGGTTGTGGAGAAATAAATGACAACTTGATGGAGCTTCTCATCATGATCAATGCTTGCAAGATTGCATCATCTTCCCGTGTGACAGCAGTAATTCCATGTTTTCCTTATGCCAGGCAAGATAAGAAAGATAAGGTAAGTGAGGGGTGGGAATTCTCCATTAGCCAATTTATTAAGATTCTGAAGCTAATGCCCTGAAAAAGAGAATTTATTTACAGGCAAACTATTTGTTTCGTAACTGATTAGTTTGGTACAGTATTTTGTGAAGTGCACAGCTTCACATTCCTCAGCTCTTGGCTCCTCAAGTGTTTTGGAAGGTAGGAAAGGGAGCCAACAATGTTGTTATTGCACAAAATGAGAACTATGATGATATATGAAAAAGCCAAAGTTTTTTAGGATTACAAGTCTGTCTTTTGCTATTATATTATTTAAAATGGAAAAAGAGAGCATTTTGATAAGAAAATTATTTGACTTATATCTGATTGGCTAAGTATATAAGCATAATTTTTCTTTTTCCATGGCAGGGAAGGAGCTTTAAGTGGTATACGGAGCTACAGAAGAATTAGGCTGTATTATCTTAAGGTGCTTGGAACCAAAAACAATAGCAAAAAAAATTCTGTTCTAAATCCTTAATCTAAAACAATTGTTAAATTTCTTAAACTTGGTTAGGACACTAAACTTATTGAGCATCTGGGCTACTGCAAAATGTTTATTATACTGTACTTGTAATTTTTTTTAATTTAAAAGTAATTTTAAAATTTACAGAATTATTGAGAGAAATTGGCAATGCATTTCATGTATTCTTCAGACCGTGTGGCTGCAAGTTTTTAGTCTGTAATATGCAGTGCTAAAGAATTCTTAAAGCCAGTTTGGATTATTGCTATATTATGACCTCATTTTTTTCTGCATCTTCCAATCTGATAAGAAAGTTGCATAATGTTATCCACGTTTGTTTACCATTTAAATTATGTGGCCAATGGTAGTCAAGTTGTATATCTTAAACTTGCCTTTAAAATTAGCTTAACATGTGCAATCTATGCCTGCTTTTCTATTGCCAGGAAATATAGTATCACTACAGGGAAATACAGAGGTTCTGGCCCAAATTAAGATTCAGAGCCATGAAAGTAGAATGCCCAGTTTTTGCATATCATAATTTTTTTAGATGAAAATAAATTAGAACTTCACTTTTAAGTCTGATGCCAAGCGAAGTACAAGAGAAAGGGAAAGAAAGTTAGGAAACAATGCCCTGATTTTGGAACATGTTTCTTCCTTCGCTCCACTTTAAATGAGAAAAGACTGTTCTCCACCATGAAAAGGAGGAAGAGAAATTCAAGCCTTTATTTTTAAAGCATAGTTTACTAAAATATTTTTACAGATGTATGCTATTTGTGTGTCCATGTGAATGAAACAAAAAAGACATTAACTGCTGCATTGCATTGTGGAATTTCTAAACTTTTTAGTCTTGAGCAATAATTCCCAGTAATGCCATCAGTATGGCCACTAATAATAGATGGAGCTAGGACCATGTACTATGGAGAAATAGCTCTAAAATGCAGGGAGAAGCCTGCCTTCCATTGTAATACCCCTTGTGCCTACAGTATTTGACTCGATATTTTAAACAACAATGATGGCAAGCTAGGCAGGTGTTGTAACAAAAGCAATTTTAAAAAATTAAGTTTAAGAATATTAATAGCAAAATTATTCCATCCAGATTTTAACATAGAATATTATATTCCTCTGTACAAATAAATTATGTTGTGTCTAGTGTTGCTTTCAAAGAAGAAAAATATACTGTCTTACAGAAATCTTTCCATGCTATGTTTAATTATTTCATTTAATTCTGTTAATTCTTGCTGCTGGCCATACCTTAATAATCTGCTTCTGATTATATATTTTCTTGGGTTTCAGTGTTTGGCTACCACAATTTTTGCAACTGTGAGCACAACAGTTGAAAACCTATGGTTAGATAATCAAGTGAGATACTCTTGGAAGTCAGTGAAATAGTAATTTTCATTTTTTGCCCAAATGCTTTGTATAGCAAAGAAAATTTACCATTTATGTGAACAATAATCTCCATTAGTTACCACATTAGAACTTGTACTTAATAGTCACCACAGTGTATACTGTCTCATGGCAGTTTTCTTTCCTTTCAGTTATGCTTATATACTTCATAGTTATCTTTAGTTATTTTATTTATTAAATTTATATATCTCCCATAATCCTGAACAATTCACAAATAAACACATATTCTAAAAAAATACAATTAGAAACAAGCATAAAAAATAAAAGATAGCAAATTTAATAATAACCCACAGAAATGGGAAAAAAGGAGAATCCCATTCACTCCAAGGGGCTTCATTCACCTTTGCTAAAGACCGGAGAAGAGTTTCAATGCCCTTATTCCATTCAAATGCTAATATTAAACAATTGTGACTTTTTCCTAAATGGATTTTTAAATTGTTTCTACTTCAAAGATATCCTGTATTTGTTACAATATATATTTGTATTCTCTTTGAATACTATATATAAATTCTGTATGTGGACACATGATCCTAAAAGTCTCATTTCTGACTTACATTGTTTCATAAATGAAAACATTGAAACTAGAAATTTCAAAAGTGATTTACCTGTTTAATTCTTCATATCATATCATATGCAACATCCATCTTCAAATGCATGAATAGATCTGTTTCTTAATGAACCCTATAATATTGTGTTTACAATACTACATCTTTGTAAATGAGAAAAGTCAGTTGGAATTTTGATAAATTTGACTGAAATGGTTTTTAAATTTATCCTGTTCTTGCATATGAGGATTTGCACATTTCATTAATTTGCTTTTATTGTATTTTCCTATATAGGACCAAGGTAGATGGGTAAGTGGTACCTTGCAGCTATCTTAACTCTAAAATATACCATGGATTATTACAATCTCAGCATACCCATTTTTATCTCAACTGCTGGAGTCTTATTGCATAATATTTAATTACCATTGGAGCAAGCTTTATCCTTAGGCACTGTAAAAGCAAGAGCCTGGGACTTTTGCCATTACAAATAAGTTAGCAATTTTTTGTTAATGTGACAAAGTTCATACTGAAATCAATGCAAAGTTTTTCCAAAGTAAATATGTTAGCTGAAAGTATTTGATATCTTAAATACTTGCCAGACCAAGAAAGCTTTAAATCTGCCTATTTGCTCAAATCTTGTGTGTGTTGTACATGAGTTGTATAAGCAAAGTGTGCTCCTATATTATTGCAAAAGTAGCAAAAGTTGATATCTTTCCACATTATGAGTATTACAAGAGAGAAAATGTATCCGTTGGTTGCATAAGAAGCAAGATCATGTCATTTAACTTCATAGCATTCTAGAAAAGTGTAAGTCAAAAAGTGTGGTAGACAAATTCACCTGCCTGAGCCCAACTGTTGAGTAAGGTTCAGCAGCTTTTCTGAATCAGTGTCAAAAAAAGTTGTATGTCTGTAACATATCAGATTTTTGATAATGGCTTCATTGCTTGTTCTTCAGATATTTGTTACTAAGATTACCTAGGAAAAATAAACTTTTCACATAGGGAAAAATACATGTTTGTATATTATCAAAACTAGTTCTGAATTCTTGAAATTTCAAAGTACCATATGATGAAAGTGAAGGAAACTTTTCTTTCAGGGAGTTTGTTCCAAAATGTAAACAAGTGGATGAAGAATTTGAAGTTGCCTTTTTGGTTTAGAATGACTCTGTTTGAAATATTAACAGTCCTGTTATTTATTTGATGTAGGACCATCAGGACTGTAGATTAGAAAATTGAAAGAAGTCAATGGCAAAGCAGTGTTATTGCTGCAAAAAATTTACATGTGCCCATGTCATCATCAAAAGTGGTGTGGCTAGTGTTACCTTTAATTTTTTTGTAAAACAAAAAGAATTCCCTTTTTTGCTGCCTTTGGATATCTTTGAAATGATGCATTTTAGTGATGCTTGCTCTCTGAAGCAAATTGTAATTTTAAAAGATTTAGAATAGTTTTAGGGCTATTTAGGGCTAATAGTCCTGAAGATTCCTGTAAAAAGTTAATTCCCTGTCCTGTATTTGTACTAACTATACCTAACTGTCTTTAAATTTTCTCCCTTTCTTTGGACTTTGTGGTAGTAGTACTCTAGGTAAACCAGAATAACTGTTTGAAAATCCTCAGAGTTGTTCTTTCCAAAAAACACAATTTGCCTTAATAAACTTGGCTGATGTTTGTCTTCTTTAATTGTATTTATTTGTTGGTTTGTTTAATTTTTATATTGCCCATCTTTACAAGGTAACTCTGGGCTGCTTACAAGTTATATCTTTTCTGAGGATCAAGCTCAAATATTACTTTGAAATAATTACTGATCTTTTACTTGTCTACTATTGCCCCCCTAACCATAAGCTTTAAATTGAATTTTATCATATAACTTTTGATGTAAATGACACAGCTGTTATCTCATCTTTTTTTAAAAAAAACACACACCTGTATTTCATTTTGTTTGAATGATTATTTTTTGTTTTTGCTTGCTGAAATGAAATTTATGAAAGTTTTCAGTCTCATGGCTTTTTAATATTTAAATCACTGCTTGAAATCTTACAGTTTTGTTATGTGCAATATGCCTTTTTAGTGAGCTGTCATTTTTCCTTTAATTGTGAGATATTTGCATGGATTGTTCACAGATCAAAGGAAATGAACAACTGTAATGCCTGGTTGAATTGTGTAGTACACATAACTCTGAATTAAGAAGAAGCACTTTGCCTAGCCCTTCTAATTAATGTAGCCTATATCCACAACTCCATAAGCCAAACATTTTAAGGGACTGCAGAGTAGCTATAGAGAATGACAATCCAAGAAAAATATATGGCTGCTTTAACAAGATGTGCAGACAGATATCCTCAGTATGCTTCTTCATTCTTTGAAGCACTTTTTTCTTTGCCTTGAAGAACTGCACAGTTTCACTCCCTTGCTGTGTCATTAAAACAAAACCAAAAAACACAAAACAAAATGGAGAACAAAGATGGGAGGGACAAAGCTTGTTATAGCTTGGTAGGGCCAATATTATGAAAAAATAATATTCCAGAAAAAACATGCCTGTTCAGTTTTAACTTGAATAGGAACATTACTGTTTGGAAAGAACGGTACAACTTTTGATGGAATTCCTACTTGTTTTGTATAAAAATAATTTGTAGCAATAAATGTAGACTTTTAAGAATTATTTTCAAAGTTCATAAAATCCAAATTTTGTTTCTTCAGAGCAGGGCTCCCATTTCTGCAAAACTTGTTGCCAACATGTTATCAGTTGCTGGAGCAGACCATATTATCACCATGGATTTGCATGCATCCCAGATCCAGGTAATTTTGAGTCAGAGACAAACAACACTTATACAGATGTATCTCCTGGTGACTTCATGGGCATCTCTGGGTAGTTTTAGAGTTATGTTATATACCACAAAGATCGTAGAAAGACATAGCACTGCAGGACATTAACATTTGTAACAACAAAATTGGATTTTAAGAAATTACTGAACAGAACCACCAAAAGGAAGCAAACCTAAAGAAGTTCAGTATTTCTAGGGTGTCCTTTAAATTACATTTTAAAAGAAATAACTGGAGCAAGATAAATATTAGAACGACCAAAGAAGAAATATAAAGAGATTATAGACCTTCCATACAATTCAAGTACAACTGTCAGGCTAGAAATGTATTCACCTAAGAATCATCATGTGAATGGTGGAGAAATGTCAAATCAACAATTAAACAATTCAAAAACATGAATTTCAGAAAACTCAGTGCTAATGGGGATTTTTTAAAAAAACACCTTGAAAACTGAAAATGCATTCCAGGCAAATGTAGAGCCAGCAAATTAAATTGGAAATCTTTCTTTTGCTTGCATAATCCTCCCATCTAGACCATGCTGCACACTTTCTGAACTCCTAGACCTGGCTCCCACATACCTTTACACCACAATTCTGCAAATGCTGCCCTCTGATAAGGATAACCTCCCAAGAATTTAGGGAATATGTAAAATAAATTGCCAGTGTGGGGACCATTCAGTGGACAGGCTGGATGATCCATAAAATGCAGGATAAAAGAAAAGGAATATTATGTTAAAAAACATAATATTTTAAAAAGGAGCCCTGCAGAATTAACAGTTACAAAGCAGAGCCACTTATACAGTCTTTTAACTCAGGCCAAAATATATTGTAAATCAGTACTTAGTGTCAGTAAATTGATATTTCCTTTTAGACCTTTGCATTCTAATGTGTATCTCTGTGGAGGATTTGTCTGCTTGCTTTATTTCCTTAAATGATTGGGCATAACTAGTTAGAGGTTACATTTAGGTCATAAATATATTATAGCAGTGATTTTTGATAATAAACTATATTAGAATTTTGAAACAGAATAAACACTAATAAAAACCAATATTTAGAATGAAAAAAAAGAGAAAAAACAAAAATGAAGAAATCAAAAGAAAAAGATTATAAAGAAGTTACAGGTAGTCCCCAACTTACAATAGTTAGTTTACTGACCATTCAAAGTTACAACAACACTGAAAAATGTGACTTGTGCAGAATCCCCATGATCACGTGATCGAAATTCAGATGCTTGGCAGCTGGTTCGTAGTCATAACCCTTGTTGCATCTCAAGGCCATGTGATCACCTTTCACGGCCTTCTCTCAAGCAAAGTCAATTGGGAAGCCAGTTTCACTTAACAGCCATGTGATTAACTTATCCACTGCAGTGATTCATTTAACAACTGTGGCAAGAAAGGACGTAAAATGAGGCAAAAGTCACTTAACAAATGTCTTACTTAACAACAGAAATTTTGGGCTCGCTTGTGGTCATTAATTGTGGACTACTTGTACTTCCAATTTTCTTTTATAGCAGTTATAAATATAAATTACCTTACCCCATGGTTATACCACTGTTTACATTTTTGTATAATGTTATTTATGTTCTAATCAAAACCATCTAACTTTATAAGAGCTTTCCAATATCAAATGTAGACAATATTGTATCTCTAAAGCAGTCACTTTGGCCATCTGAACAAGTTCCATCATTGTTACCATTCATTCCTTCATTGTGGGTCAAGTCAAATCTTCCCACCTTTATGCTTATAATAGTCTCACTATAGTTGTCATATTTAAAAACAATTTCATGTCCAACAGCTTATCCATCAATTCCCCCCCCCCTAAAAAAAAAATCTCTGGTTTGAATTGTATATAAAATCTTTAAAGATTTTCTATTATCTTCTCTATTATCTGTAACTGAGTCTAGAATTTTCTGGCTTCTTTTATATGGCTAGTATGTGTGATGACGTTTCCGTTGGTGACATTCTTGGCATACATTTGAAGAACCTTTATACATTCTAGACCAGGGATCCCCAACCTTTTGGACCTCAGGGACTACTAAATTCATAATTTTAAATCCCGCGGACCACTAATATGATCTGCCTAATGACCAGCTGGGTGGGCGTGCAGTGTGGTCATGTGACTGGGTGGGCGTGACCAACTTGATGTCACTCATGTCGAGGGGGGCCTTACCAGCCTCTACTTGCCACTCCTCGCCTACCCACCCGGACTCCTTAGGGGCCTGCCCCAATAGGAAGCAGTTGTTGGAGCTAAGCAGCCATCACGAGAAAGGGTTGGCAAAACAGCTCAGTTCAAATTGGATTTGACCGAGAAGGAGGCTCAGCAGAACACCTCACTGAGGACTACAAGCATAGGCTTTCCAAGCAGAGGGAAGACCTGCAGGAGTACAAGGCCAGGTACCAGCGCCTGAAGGCTCAGCGGGCTGAGATGGTCAGCCAATTCCAGGCCATGATGCAGTCCCACTGGAAGAAGGCCCTCCAGTTCTTTTTTTAAAAAAATAATTTTTATTTCCATTTTCCAACATCATATTTATGTACAAACTATTATCCATCATTAATCATTAATTTTTATTTATTACTAATTCAGGCCTGCCCGATTGCCACTTCCTTTCTTCACAACTTTCCTCTCTACCCTCTACTACTTTCCCATCCTTCATCTCCTTCACTTTACTACTTCCTCTCCTCCTTCTCCACTCCTCCCTTCTTCCACCCTATCTAACCTTCTTATTCCCCTCCTCCTTCTCTACTCTTTCCTACCTACTTTCTTCCTTCCTTCTACTCCTCTCTCCTTTTCTTTCTGAAATGGCAGTCGAGCATCCCCAATATCATTTTAAATTTTAATTTCATATCTTCAAAAATTACTGTACATTCATAATCAATCCATGTATCATTTTTCCCCCTCTTTAAAACATTAATATAAAAATGTCTCGCTTTCATAACTGAATTAAGAAAATACTTCTGCCTCTAAAATTCACTGACAAACCCATTGGAACTTCCCATCTAAAATGTATCTGATATTTCTTAAACTCATCCACTAAAAAAGCAAATTCTCTTCTCTTTCTTAACATTTTAGGAGGAATTTCCTTCATCATTTTTATATCTTGTCCCAATATTTGAAATTTATTTTTATAAAAGGCTTGCAAAATTTCATACCTAACCTTTTTAGTTGTAAAATAAATAACCACATCCCTCGGTACTCTATTTTGTCTTGCCCACCAAGAATTAACACGATAAATTCTTTCAATATTAATCTCAAAATCTTCTGGCTCCACACCCTTTATCTGAGCAAAGGCTTGTGTAAAAATCTCTTTTAAATTTTCCTTCCTATTTTGCTTCAAACCCCTCACCCTTATAGCATATTCCATTAATCTATATTGTAATATTACTCTTTCTTCATCTGCCCTATCTACCTTTGCCTGTATATCTTCCATCTTATTATCTAAGTTCCAATTGTTTTGATTCTTTTGAATTTCCTCTATTTTCCTTTGCAACTCTAAATTAGCTTTATTAATTTCTGCAAGATCATCTTCCATCTGAATACAAGAGTTTAATATTTGCAATTGCATCCTTTACCATTTTCATTTCCTCTTCTGCTCTTCCACCACTTCCTTAAAATCCAACATCTCTTTCTCTATTTCATCAAATTTTGATCTATTTCTAAAAATGACTCTCCAAAAACTCCTGTAAAGAATTTCTTAATTCCTTTTTGATTTCTTCTTTTAATTTTTGAATCTGAACTGAAGAAATTTCGAAGTTTTTAATGACTTTTGGTACTATTTGCTTAAAAGCCATTTTTTAAAAATATAACCTAATAACGGACCAAAAAAAAAAAAGTTCAAAAAGAAAAATTCAAAAAACTTTTCTTCTAAATCACTATAATCCCAAAGAAGAAGAAAAAATATAAATCATAAAATTCTCGTTTCTTCCATTTAATCAGTATCTTCCTATATATCTTCTAATTTGACACTAGCTGTTAGTAAGCATTTCTTTAACTTTCGTTTCCAGTACACACATTCCACAAAACCGCCATTTGCTTTCTTCTCTCCTATCTTCGCAGCAAATATATCCTCAGGGACTTGCAGTCTTCTTACAAACAAGTGCTAGAACTCCAGTTTCTGCTTCGTCCACGTTACAATCCATCATAAATCAATTCCTGCCATGGAAGTTCGACGCTACGTTTTATCTGCCATGAAAGGCAGATACCCTCCCCCAGTCAGGAGCTTATCAGGCTATGGAAGGAGAGCTCCCCGCAAGCCTCAGAAGCTTTTTCTGTGGCTATATTTGGGTGTCTCAACTTCAACCTGAATGCTCATCTCTCCCTCTTTGCCCGAGGGAAGAGATTTCCAAGCTGTTGGACCAGATTTACGATGTCCTGACAGCTCTACAGACTAGGGAGTTAGCAGCCTAATCAAAGCTGCTTCTCAATGAGCGGAGCCATACCGGAAGTCTCGAAGGCCCTCCAGTTCTTCACCACCAGTGGCACTTCCCTCCAGCCTTCGCCCAAAGCCCTGCACTAGGAAGCTGAAGCAGACCCCAAGTTGGAATTTCTGCCCACCTCCAACCCACACAAAAAGACCCTGAAGGGGAAGACTCTCTACAGCAACACAAACGTTCATTGCACGTATCTGTCCCAGGGGCCATAGTTTGAGGACCCCTGATTTAGTTCAATATTAAAAAAAATGCAAAAACTTTTCTTCTAAATCACTATAATCCCAAAGAAGAAGAAAAATATAAATCATAAAATTCTCGTTTCTTCCATTTAGTCAGTATCTTCCTATATATCTTCTAATTTGACACTAGCTGTTAGTAAGCATTTCTTTAACTTTCGTTTCCAGTACACACATTCCACAAAACCGCCATTTGCTTTCTTCTCTCCTATCTTCGCAGCAAATATATCCTCAGGGACTACTAAATTCATAATTTTATCATTAATGTTATGTTTATTTAAAAACAATTTCATGTCCAACAGCTTATCCATCAATTCCCCCAAAAAATCTCTGGTTTGAATTGTATATAAAATCTTTAAATTTTCCTTCCTATTTTGCTTCAAACCCCTCACCCTTATAGCATATTCCATTAATCTATATTGTAATATTACTCTTTCTTCATCTGCCCTATCTACCTTTGCCTGTATATCTTCCATCTTATTATCTAAGTTCCAATTGATTTGGTTATTTTGAATTTCCTCTTTTTTCCTTTGCAACTCTAAATTAGCTTTATTAATTTCTGCAAGATCATCTTCCATCTTATTATCTAAGTTCCAATTGTTTTGATTCTTTTGAATTTCCTCTATTTTCCTTTGCAACTCTAAATCAGCTTTATTAATTTCTGCAAGATCATCTTCCATCTCATTATCTAAGTTCCAATTGTTTTGATTCTTTTGAATTTCCTCTATTTTCCTTTGCAACTCTAAATTAGCTTTATTAATTTCTGCAAGATCATCCTCCATCTGAATACAAGAGCTTAATATTTGCGCAATTGCATCCTTTACCATTTTCATTTCCCTCTTCTGCTCTTCCACCACTTCCTTAAAATCCAACATCTCTTTCTCTATTTCATCAAATTTTTGATCTATTTCTAAAAAATGACTCTCCAAAAACTCCTGTAAAGAATTTCTTAATTCCTTTTTGATTTCTTCTTTTAATTTTTGAATCTGAACTGAAGAAATTTCAAAGTTTTTAATGACTTTTGGCACTATTTGCTTAGAAGCCATTTTTAAAAATAATTTTATTTCCATTTTCCAACATCATATTTATGTACAAACTATTATCCATCATTAATCATTAATTTTATTTCCATTTTCCAACATCATATTTATGTACAAACTATTATCCATCATTAATCATTAATTTTATTTCCATTTTCCAACATCATATTTATGTACAAACTATTATCCATCATTAATCATTAATTTTATTTCCATTTTCCAACATCATATTTATGTACAAACTATTATCCATCATTAATCATTAATTTTATTTCCATTTTCCAACATCATATTTATGTACAAACTATTATCCATCATTAATCATTAATTTTATTTCCATTTTCCAACATCATATTTATGTACAAACTATTATCCATCATTAATCATTAATTTTATTTATTACTAATTCAGGCCTGCCCGATTGCCACTTCCTTTCTTCACAACCTCCTCTCTACCTCTACTACTTTCCCATCCTTCATCTCCTTCACTTTACTACTTCCTCTCCTCCTTCTCTACTCTTTCCTACCTACTTTCTTCCTCCTTCTACTCCTCTCTCCTTTTCTTTCTGAAATGGCAGTCGAGCATCCCCAATATCATTTTAAATTTTCCTTCCTATTTTGCTTCAAACCCCTCACCCTTATAGCATATTCCATTAATCTATATTGTAATATTACTCTTTCTTCATCTGCCCTATCTACCTTTGCCTGTATATCTTCCATCTGAATACAAGAGCTTAATATTTGCGCAATTGCATCCTTTACCATTTTCATTTCCTCTTCTGCTCTTCCACCACTTCCTTAAAATCCAACATCTCTTTCTCTATTTCATCAAATTTTGATCTATTTCTAAAAATGACTCTCCAAAAACTCCTGTAAAGAATTTCTTAATTCCTTTTGATTTCTTCTTTTAATTTTTGAATCTGAACTGAAGAAATTTCAAAGTTTTAATGACTTTTGGTACTATTTGCTTAAAAGCCATTTTTAAAAATTTTCATACCTAACTTTTTTAGTTGTAAAATAAATAACCACATCCCTCGGTACTCTATTTTGTCTTGCCCACCAAGAATTAACACGATAAATTCTTTCAATATTAATCTCAAAATCTTCTGGCTCCACACCCTTTATCTGAGCAAAGGCTTGCATAAAATCTCTTCTAAATTTTCCTTCCTATTTTGCTTCAAACCCCTCACCCTTATAGCATATTCCATTAATCTATATTGTAATATTACTCTTTCTTCATCTGCCCTATCTACCTTTGCCTGTATATCTTCCATCTTATTATCTAAGTTCCAATTGTTTTGATTCTTTTGAATTTCCTCTATTTTCCTTTGCAACTCTAAATTAGCTTTATTAATTTCTGCAAGATCATCTTCCATCTGAATACAAGAGCTTAATATTTGCAATTGCATCCTTTACCATTTTCATTTCCCTCTTCTGCTCTTCCACCACTTCCTTAAAATCCAACATCTCTTTCTCTATTTCATCAAATTTTTGATCTATTTCTAAAAAATGACTCTCCAAAAACTCCTGTAAAGAATTTCTTAATTCCTTTTTGATTTCTTCTTTTAATTTTTGAATCTGAACTGAAGAAATTTCAAAGTTTTTAATGACTTTTGGTACTATTTGCTTAAAAGCCATTTTTTAAAAATATAACCTAATAACGGACCAAAAAAAAAAATTCAAAAAGAAAAATTCAAAAAACTTTTCTTCTAAATCACTATAATCCCAAAGAAGAAGAAAAAATATAAATCATAAAATTCTCGTTTCTTCCATTTAATCAGTATCTTCCTATATATCTTCTAATTCGACACTAGCTGTTAGTAAGCATTTCTTTAACTTTCGTTTCCAGTACACACATTCCACAAAACCGCCATTTGCTTTCTTCTCTCCTATCTTCGCAGCAAATATATCCTCAGGGGCTTGCAGTCTTCTTACAAACAAGTGCTAGAACTCCAGTTTCTGCTCCGTCCACGTTACAATCCATCATAAATCAATTCCTGCCATGGAAGTTCGACGCTACGTTTTATCTGCCATGAAAGGCAGATACCCTCCCCCAGTCAGGAGCTTATCAGGCTATGGAAGGAGAGCTCCCCGCAAGCCTCAGAAGCTTTTTCTGTGGCTATATTTGGGTGTCTCAACTTCAACCTGAATGCTCATCTCTCCCTCTTTGCCCGAGGGAAGAGATTTCCAAGCTGTTGGACCAGATTTACGATGTCCTGACAGCTCTACAGACTAGGGAGTTAGCAGCCTAATCAAAGCTGCTTCTCAATGAGCGGAGCCATACCGGAAGTCTCGAAGGCCCTCCAGTTCTTCACCACCAGTGGCACTTCCCTCCAGCCTTCGCCTAAATCCCCAGCACCAGGAGGCCAAAGCAGACCCCAGGTTGGAATTTCTGCCTCCTTCCAACCCACACAAAAAGACCCCGAAGGGGGAGACTCTCTGCAGCAACACAAATATTCATTGCACGTATCTGTCCCAGGGGCCATAGTTTGAGGACCCCTGATTTAGTGCAATATAAAAAATGCAAATAATTTTTCTGCGGACCACCAAAATTTTCTCACGGACCACCAGTTGGTGGTCCCTACGGCCCACTAGTGGGCGTTCCAGCTTTCATGATGGGCAGTAGGGGTTTTGTCCGATACTGAAGCACTTTCCTTTTTTAAAATTTGATTGACTTTTTAAAAAATTTTCATAGCATTATTTAAAAACATTTTCATTAGGTTTTCATAAAATTCCCCATGACAATTTAAATGTCTGAAAATATACTATTTGTATCGCTTGCGCATGAAATTTAGTTCACGTTATGTAAGTGAAACTAAATGGCGCTATAGTGCGACCGCAAACAAAAGAGCCTTGTCCCAGAATAGCTCGCGCATCTATCCCCACACCATCCACCTGTAACAGACAAGCAGAGCTGGTAGCCTCCGCGCCCCTCCCCCATCCACGATGCGCAAGATGCATGGGCAGACGATACATGGCACATTATGTGGAACGGGTGAGCGGTTAGAAAATTTTACTACTAACAGAGAAACAAAAGTGGGCGGTAGGTATAAAAAGGTTGACTACCCCTGTTCTAGACTGTTTTTCTGGTGATATGTACCAATGATATATTCTTTTATAAACGTTCTCTTTAAGACTATAAGAAAGATAACAAAGATGGAAAGGCACACCAATTCCCACCATGGAAGAGTGGATGGTAAAGGTGATCGAGATAGTAAAGATAGAGAAATTGACTCTTTTAATTACAGAGAATTTAACTAGTTTTGTTTTACTTAAAAATTGCTTCTGGAGTTTTTGCTTAAAATGGAAAAAAATGAAATGATTAAATGATATAATGAAATGATCATCATAATCAAAACTTGATTTTAAATTTTAATTATTATAATGATTTTGCTATAGAAATAGGTTGAAACATGAAATGCACAGTAAAACAAAAGTTTGAGGTGGTTCTGTTTTAGTGCACTGAAAAAAGTAAGAAGTCATAACTTTTTCTTTCTTTTAGTTCCTTTACTTTTGCTTTCCTATATTTTTATTTTAGAATAAAATGTAATTAAAAATGTATGCCAAAATAAGACTACAATACAGAATAAAGTCTAAACGGTTTTTTGAAAGCCTAAATAAAAGCAAGTTTACAATTTGCCCTGCATGTTGCCTAGAAAACACTACAGAAAACTATATATCATTGCCTCTGTCTTCTGCTGTGATCTTTTAATCAGGCCAGATAAAGACAGCTGTTCACAGAATTCAAAGTACAACCATTTCTTTTCTTGTTATATCCAGGGCTTCTTTGATATCCCTGTGGACAACCTGTATGCAGAACCAGCTGTGTTACAATGGATCAAAGAAAATATTGTGGACTGGAGAAACTGCGTCATTGTGTCTCCCGATGCAGGTGGAGCAAAAAGGTCACTGCAGTTATTGAGTGCTTATAAATATTCATTCTAAAAAAGAAAAAAATACTTTGGCGTTCAATGTTTGATTAAGTTATAGCAAACAAACCATATACAGTTGTGCTCGTAAGTTTACGTACCCTGGCAGAATTTATGATTTCCTGGCCATTTCTCAGAGAATATGAATCATAATACCTTTCTGTCACTCATAGTTAGTGTTTGGCTGAAGCCATTTATTGACTGTGTTTACTCGTTTGCAATCATAATGACAACAGAAACTATCCAAATGACCCTGATCAAAAGTTTACATACCCCAGTTCTTAATACGGTGTATTGCCCCCTTTAACATCAATGACAGCTTGAAGGCTTTTGTGGTATGTGTGGATGAGGCTCTTTATCTTAGATGGTAAAGCTGCCCATTCTTCCTGGCAAAAAGCCTCCAAGTCCTGTAAATTCTTGGGCTGTCTTGCATGAACTGCGTGATTGAGATCTCCCCAGAGTGGCTCAATGATATTGAGGTCAGGCGACTGAGATGGCCACTCCAGAACCTTCACCTTATTCTGCTGTAGCCAAGGACAGATCGACTTGGCCTTATGTTTAGGATCATTGTCATGTTGGAATGTCCAAGTACGTCCCATGTGCAGCTTCCAGGCTGATGCATGCAAATTGTTCTCCAGTATCTTTTGATAACATACTGCATTCATCGTGCCATCAATTCTGACCAAGTGTCCTGTGCCTTTGTAGCTCACACATCCCCAAAACATCAGTGATCCACCTCCATGTTTCACAGTAGGAATGGTGTACTTTTCATCATAGACCTTGTTGACTCCTCTCCAAATGTAGCGTTTGTGGTTGTGGCCCAAAAGCTCAATTTTGGTCTCATCACTCCAAATGACTTTGTGCCAGAAGGTTTGACACTTGTCTCTGTGCTGTTTGGTGTATTGTAAGCGAGATACTTTGTGGCATTTGCATAGTAATGGCTTTCTTCTGGCAACTCAACCATGCAGCCCATCTTTCTTCAAGTGCCTCCTTATTGTGCATCTTGCAATAGCCACACCATATGTTTCCAAGGAGTCCTGTATTTCACCTAAAGTTCTTTGTGGGTTTTTCTTTGCATCCCAAACAATTTTCCTGGCCAAGTATAGTTGGTCTACCTGACCATGGCTTGGTTCAACAGAACCCCTCATTTTCCACTTCTTGATTAGAGTTTGAACATTGCTCATTGGTATTCTCAATTCCTTGGATATCTTTTTATATCCCTTTCCTGTTTTATACAGTTCAACTACCTTTTCCTGCAGATCCTTTGACAATTCTTTTGTTTTCCCTGACTCAGAATCCAGAAACGTTAGTGCAGCACTGGATGAAGGATGTAAGGGTCTGTCAGGAGGCCAGAAACTCATTGACCTTTTATACACACACACTTAATTACATGCAAACAGATCACAGGTGAGGAAGGGGTACCTTTATTAGCCATTCACACCCCTTTGTGTCAACCTGTGTGCATGTTATCAGGCCACAATCACTAGGGTATGTAAACTTGATCAGGGTCATTTGGGTAGTTTCTGTTGTCATTATGATTGCAAACAAGTAAACACAGTCAATTGATAATAAATGGCTTCAGCCAAACACTAACCATGAGTGACAGAAAGGTTTTCGTGTTATCATTCATATTCTCTGAGAAATGGCCAGGAAATCATAAATTTTGCCAGGGTATGTAAACTTATGAGCACAATTGTATGATAGGGTTCTGGGTATAAGACCTGTGGTGGCGCAGTGGTTAGAATGCAGTATTGCAGGCTAATTCTGCTGACTGCCAGCAGTTCAGTTCTCACCTGCTCAAGACTGACTCAGCCTTCCATCCTTCCAAGGTCAGTAAAATGAGGACCCAGATTATTGGGGGCAATATACTGACTCTGTAAACAACTTAGAGATGTAATTCGTTGTTAAGTGGTATATAAGTCTAAGTGCTATTGCTAGTTTAGATTTTAGAGCAAAAAAGTGCTTGGGAGCAATTTAGGTGCGCATCTGACATTTCCGTGCTACACCTAAAATGGCTACATCGTATTTGTGTTTCTGCCTTTGATGATTGCAGCACAATCACAGAAAAAAATGTGTGTAATTTAAAGCAGGGGTACCCTAAGTGTGAACCATGGCCCACTACTGGGCTTTGGCCTGTTCGCAAGTGGGCCGCATGCGTGGCCAGCTGGTGTGCGTGCGTCCGCACAGGCATAGCCCCATTGTGTGAGTGTCGCAGAGGCTCCTGGCCCCATTCAACACAAGCAATGAGTGCTCACATTTGCCCCTCCCAAAAAATCATCCCTTCTTTCCCCCTGCGGGTCACCACCTGGAAAGGTTAGGGAAAGCTAATTTAAAGAGTTGCATATAGATGCCACATTGATACCCTTATGCATTTCAAAGAATCTTTTGGTCCTGGAAGCTAGTGGGTTGCATAGTACACTTCTTATTTGTTTCATGTGTCAAAAAGCAATCTTGAGCACCAGACTTGAAACTTTAGAAAGCTTTAAGCTATAAAGATTATTCAACTTCTTCATTTTCACTTTGTTACTGAAGTCAGTAATAATAATGTAATACTCCTTTTCTAATACATAATGCCAAATGTATTTTCAGTGGTGGATTTAACTCTGGAACTTGATACCTTTGACAAAGTTGGCACTCCCTCTGTTCATTTTTGTGCCAAAGGGTTAAAAGCTTCTTCCTTACAAAAGCATTCCTATTTCTGTCTAGGTAGAACATTCCAAGTTCAAAACTGAATTATTCTGACCCTGCCAGCAGTGTTCCAGGTGAAACCAATCAGTTTTGGGCTTGAAACACTTTTGGTATGATCAGAACAGTTGTTTCAAAATGGAAATCTTTTGTAATACCATTATACAGGCAGTGTAAAGGTTCCTCTCCTTGGAATTATATGCTTCCTAATGTTGGATTTTTAAATCAATGTTGTTCACTTTATACTAAATTTGCTATAGTGGGTAAAACGAGAGGGTCAGTCTGAAGTAGCAAACTTGTATAATATTAGTCATGGACATAAATCAGATTTGTAAATGGCAACAATGATTCTTTTTTAAAAGTTCAACAATCACTCACCTAAATGAGCAGTTTTTCGAATCAGGTTCATGCATGACAACTTAGGATGGAGATACATATGTGTACACAGGTAGTCCTTGTCTTATAACAGTTCATTTAGTGACCATTCCAAGTTACAAAAGCACTGAAAAAAGTGACCTATGACTATTGCAGCATCTCATGGTCATGTGATCAAAATCCAGATGCTTGGCAACTGTCACATATTTCTGACAGCTGCAGTGTCCCGGGATCATGTTTGATTCCTTTGCAACCTTCTGACAAAGTCAGTGGAGAATCCAGGTACACTTAACTATATTACTAACTTAACATTTGCAGTGATTCATGTAACAAGTGACAGAAAAACTCATAAAATAGAGCAAAACTCACTTAAGTCACTTAGCAAAAGGAATTTTGGGCTCAATTGTTTTATGTTGAAGACTACCTATATGTATTTATGCCAGGTTTGTAGATCTTGCTATGACTACTTAAATGAACAGTCATGATTCAAGAACACAGATCACTAAGAAATATGAGTCCGTTGTCTACATGTAATCATGTGCAAACATATAGATTACCTGTAGTTCTCTGTATCTCAGAAAATGTTGTTGATACTTTGAAAACTTACTGTACATAGTCTGTTCATCTTAGATTTTATCCGTAAATAGATACACACCACCCATCGATAGATAGACAGACAGACAGAATGAACAAACATGTGGTACATATGTACATACACACATACACACATTCTTAGTATCGCTTAGTTCATTTTGTTTGGACCACTAGAGGTCACTCTTAATTTTGTGTATATGAATAATCATATACACCCAAACACAGAATAGATTTGTTTAAGAAGCACTTAAAGTTGAGGATCTTAATTTTAAAATATCTAGTGATCTGTGTACAGACTTTTAGCAATCATAAAATAATTGATTGGTTCTCAGAATGTAAGTTTTTAAAGTTAGGTAGCTTATTTTGATGTATCAATGGGGCTGAACAAATAACTGAGATATAAGCACACGTATTAGGAATTTAATACGGTATATAAAGGATATAAAGAAATCTAGGATTCCTTTCAAACATTGGTTACATGCAATATTTAAAACAATTTGCTCTCTCATTTTTCCTCTCTTAACACACCATAGGGTGACTTCAATTGCAGACAGGCTTAATGTGGAATTTGCCCTGATTCACAAAGAAAGAAAGAAAGCCAATGAAGTGGACCGAATGGTCTTGGTTGGGGATGTGACTGATCGTGTAGCAATTCTTGTGGATGATATGGCAGACACTTGTGGCACAATATGTCATGCAGCTGACAAGTAAGTAAATCCTGAGGAATATAGTCTGATTTTTGGATTAAGATGTTAGGCAAAAGGAAGCAAAGGTACTAAAGGAGTTTCTTGGAACAATAAGTTCTAATTTATGAAATGTGGATCGTGTATGCACAGAATTTTAGATTTCAATTTTTATTTTATTTTTCTTCTGTTCATCAAAAGTTAAGGAAATTCATAGAACAAAATAATTATCTCATCTTTGTAAAATTGAATTTTCCCAGATGAAAATAAACTTTGACTTAATTAAGTGATATAGTATAGTTTACTTTATTGTCATTGCCCATGGTACAATGAAATTAAATGCCGTTTTCAGTGTACATTATAACTATAAAAATAAAAACACAAACATACATCCTTTACATTCTGTATAATTGAAATTGAAAATCCAATATTGCACTATACTGTAGAATTCAATATGGTTATTGCCGTGGGATAGAAGCTGTTTTTCAGCCTATTTGTCCTTGTTTTTAATTGACCTGAACCATCTGCCAGATGGTAATAGTTCAAAAAAAGGGTGCCCAGGATGAGATGGATCTTTTAAGAATGTTTTGGACTTTTTTAAGGCAGCAGGAGCTTTGAAGCTCTTCCAAAGAGGGGAGAGGGCAACCAGTGATCCTCTGAGCAATGACGTTGACCCTCTGGAGTTCTGTCCTATCTGCCACTGTGCAATTGGCAAATCATACACAGATGCAGTAAGTTAAAATACTCTCTATGGTGCAGCGGTAGAAGGCCACCAGCAGTTTTTCATTCAGTTGTTGTTTCCTGAGAGATCTCAGGTAGTATAATCTCTGCTGGGCCCTTTTGACCAGTGTTATAATGTGAGTGCCCCAGGTCAGGTCCTCTTTTATGATAAAACCCAGAAACTTAAAACTGGCCACTTGCTCCACTCGGTCTCCAATGATAAGCAGGGGCTGGATGTGTTCTTATTGTGGTCTTATTTGTGTTAAGGGCCAAGTTATTGTCTCCACACCACGAAAGCAACTGTTCCACCTCATCTTGATAGGCAGATTCATCCCCCCTGGAGATCAGTCCCACCACTGTTGCATCATCTGCAAATTTAGTAATAATATTACTACCATGAGTGGAAATGCAGTCATGCACATAAAGAGTACAGAGTAAGAGAGTCAACATGCAACCCTGTGGTGTACCAGTGTTAAGAATAAGGGCTGAAGAGATATGATTACCTAATCTGACCCTCTGAGAGCGGCCAGACAAAAAATCTATAATCCAAAGGCAGATTGAATAAAAAAGCCCAAGATCCATAAATTTAGACATTAGTCTATGTGGAATTATTGTGTTAAATGCAAAATCTACAGAAAGCATCTTCACATAGCTGTTCCCCCTCCCCCACACTGTTCCAAATGAGTCAGAGCAGTGTGAAAAGTGATGGCTATAGCATCCTCTGTAAATCTATTTCTTTGGTATGCAAACTGGTATTTATCAAATGTATGCAGAAATGATGAGCCGGCAGACCAATTTCTCAAAGCACTTCATGTTGATAGGAGTGAGTGCCACTGGTCTGCAGGACGTTGAGGTTATTGATAGGAAACTTCTTTGGCAGTGGAACAATGGTGGAAGCCTTCAAACAAGATGGAATAGTGGACTGGGATAAAGACGGATCGAAGATTCTGGTAAAGACTAATAGTCTTTATATAATAGTCTTTCACTGCATAGAGTCATCATACCTTTGCAGTGCACTTATATAGATAGTCCTCAAGTTACGACCACAATTGAAGCCAAAATTTATGTGGCTAAATGAGACATTTATTAAGTGAGTTTTGCCCCATTTTATGACCTTTCTTGCCACAGTTGTTAAATGAATCATTGCAGTTAAGTTAATTAACATGGTTGTTAAATGAATCTGGCTTCCCCATTGACTTTGCTTGCTTGTCAGAAGGTTGCAAAAGGCAATCATATTGCCCAGGACACTACAACTTTCATAAATATGAACCAATTGCCAAGCATCTGAATTTTAATTATGTGACCAAGGAATGGTGCAACAGTAATAAGTATGAAAAAAGGTCATAAGTCACTTTTTTCAATGCCGTTGTAACTTTGAATGGTCACTAAATGAACTTCTGTACTGTAATGTCAAGGACTACCTATAGTCAGGTATGGAAATTATTTTCAGAAAGTATGTTGAGAATATCTAGTGACTCTGAAGATGCTCCAATATAGAGAACACGGTTCAAGAAGGCTCCATCCATATACAAGAACAGAATGTAAAAGAAGAGTATCTTAGCAATTTGGTTTATTAAGGGATAGTCTTCATTTTGTTTTATATTACTGTGATAATTTTAATGTTCACTTAAACATGTATGGCATGCCACAGAAGCGTATTAAGCATAATGGCATAATATAGTATAACAATAGGAAGCATTCCCAAGCATCTAAAGGAATGTTCCATCTGATTCTTTTATCTGCCAGGAAAAAAAGCAGGCATGTCTTTTACTATCTTTTTTAAGGATACTATCTTTTTTAAGGATATTTAGATTTACCTGAAATATAATATATCACTGGCTGATGTTTGTAGAAATACTTTCCCTATCTTATGTTTTTGACAGGCTGGTTTCTGCAGGCGCAACTAAAGTTTATGCAATTCTCACTCATGGGATCTTTTCTGGCCCTGCTATTTCTCGGATCAATAATGCTGCATTTGAAGCTGTTGTTGTAACTAATACAATCCCACAGGAGGAGAAAATGAAACACTGTCCTAAGATCCAGGTACTTTTCATATTCTTGAAATATGAATATGGGCAGGAGAGCATGGATGGATGGACGGATGGACGGACAGACAGATGAGAGCACAGAGAGAGAGAGAGGGAGGGAGAGAAAGAGAGTGTTGCGGTCAACCGGCGGTCTGCGGAGCTGGCAGCAGAGTTGGACAGTGAGGAGGCTGGGGAGGAACATAGGCCAATCCTGGACTCTGGGGAAGGCTCGGATGACGGCTGTGCATCAGAGGCAGAGATGGGACCAGGGCCATCTGAAAGTTATATGCGGACTCTGGAGCCTCCAGAGTCAGACATCAGCGAGGCAGAGGAATGGGGAGCCTGTTCCCAGTGCGCGCATGCGCAGAGCTGCCAGAAGGCAAGAACAGTTAAAACAAAAGGGACGACTCGGGTGTAGGGCTTGGAGATGAATTGCCCCTCCCATAAAACATAAAGGAGAAGCAAAGGCACATGAGCCCTTTGCAGGAAGCATCTGTTGTTCATACTAGCTGGTTTCAAGATTGCAGCTCTGTGTTGACTCTGTGTTCTGTGTGGCCTTGCAAAGTTAATTGCCAGTTAGGTCTTGGCAGCATGGCAAGGGAGATAAGGGTGGGTGTTTATCACCATTATCCCAAAGAACTCTGGCAGATTTCTGTCGGACTCTACAATTATTTGGGACTCCTCTGTGAATGAACAGATTGGAAATGAACAGGCTCTGAATGAGCAGAATTCATAGCCGTGGAAATAAAAAGAGGGTCTTTGGGACTCATTGTGTGCTTTTATTGTATCAGGAAGCCTAGATCAGAACACAGAGAGGGGGAAGAGAGAGAGAGAGAGAAACAGAGGCAGAGAGAGAGGTGGGGGAAGAGAGAAACAGGCAGCGAGATATATATATATATAAAGAGAGCGGGAGGGAAAGAGAGCTACAATGAGAGGAGAGAAGAGAGAGAAACAGGCAGAGAGAGAGAAGGAGGGAAAGAAAGGGAGGGAGGGAAAGAGACTGGGAAAGAGAGAGAGGAAGGGACAGAGAGAAATGATATTACAAAAGTTTTTTTTTTATTGCGAAGCGTAATATTTCAAAAGCAGGAAAAAAATGAAGAGGCCTAAAAGTGCATATATCACATTTTTCTTAGAACAATTAGCTGAATTCTGCCTTGTTTATCATTATTTTAGGTAGTAAAAACCTCATTATTCAGGTTAAATTACCGTGATGGAACTTTGAGATAAATAAGTGGGTTTTGGGTTGCAGTTTGGGCATTTGGTCTCTAAAAGGTTCGCCATCACTAACCTAGAAAAATAGGAATTGCCAAATTGAAGCGCACTTTCATTAACATGGTAGCAGATACACTTACTAAATTTTTTTAAAAATATTTTGAAGTGGTATCCAATAAAAGATTGCCAAGCAAAGCCAACTAAATGACCTTGCACATATAAGGCACTGGAAATATTTTTCAGAAATGAATTTTTTTTCCTGTTTATATTTCTAAACATCTCACATCACTGGGATTTAGCCACCCTCTGTTAATAGTGAAACGGTATTATAATCATGGGGGAATAGAGTTCAAAATATGCAGATCAATCTCCCGCTGTCTTGTTTCTCTTTGGAAACAAGATTATAGGAAGGTTAATAGATACACTACCAACTTCCATAAATGACAGTTTGCCTAAAAAAAAATTAAGGACAAAGGTTAGTTCAGTGAAATAAGAAAATTTTAAAAATATTTTTTGAGTCATTCTACTGTCCTGTGATGGTTTGGCTGGATGATTGCTTTTATGCATTTTTTTTGTCTTCGTTAAAGACAGTTTTCACACTAAAAAGTTTGCATTGACAAGTGTTTTCTGCCTACAGTACGTATTTTATAAGTTCTATAAAATACAGGCACATGCAAGTTAAATGTTTATTTCTTAATTTATTTGTAAACTTGTTTCTGGCTTTGCCATTTGGGTCTCAGGACACATTAAATCACAACCAGTACCTTGAATTGTACTAGGCAACTCATTAGTAATCATTGCATTGGAGCAGTGATGGCTAACGATGTAAACACCCATAATTATTCATGTGGTTAAATTTTGGATCAGATGTAGCTTCTGAATGATCTTCGAGGGTACCACTATGTAGCGAACATTGCAGTAATTCAGATGAGAGGTAACCAAACTTGTGCCTATGAATAGGGCCTCCTGATCCAGGAAGGGACATAATTTACACACATGATTTTATATGGATGCCCATTTAGAAAAGCTTCCATCTTCTTGTTGCACAGGAATCCTGGGAGCTCCAAATTACAAGCAAATTCTACCAGGGAAGTGCCATCATTTCAAGAACTAAAGATGATAGATCACTACAACTAATAGGTCCTTCAAGCCACTCAGTCTTCCTAAGACTTCCTTCCCATCCAGCCCCTCACAGTCTCCAGAGCATTGTTTGTTTAATCAAGGATTAAGGTGTAAAGCTGGTATATGTAAACTGATATCGTCTGTATGTAGATTACCTTGCCCAGCAGCCTTATGTAAATATTGAATAAAAATGGGGAGAATGCAAAGCCATGCGAAAGCACACAAAGCAAGGGTTATTATGCTGTATCTGTTCCCAGCTAGCAATTTTAACTGGAAACTGTCTCAGAGGAAGGAAAAGCACTGAAAAACAATATGTTCTACTCCCAACCCTTGGAGAGATTTGAACAGAACACTGTAATTAAGAGCCGTGGTAGCGAAGTGGTTAGACTGCAATTCTGCAGGCTAATTCTGCTGACTGCTGTTTGGCAGTTCAGTCCTCACCAGTTCAAGGTTGACTCAGCCTTCCATCCTTCTGAGGTCGGTAAAATGAGGACTCAGATTGTTGGGGGCAATATGCTGACTTTGTAAACTGCTTAGAGAGGGCTGTAAAGCACTGTGAAGTGATATGCAAGTCTAAGTGCTATTGCTGTTACTAATTGGTTATATGGGATTCTTGAGTGATCAGGCAGGACTACGACATATATACCACTGCAAGGATGCTGATCAGTGCCAGATTATTTATGCATATACTTACTTATTGTTTACTCTTATGTGTGAATAATAATAAGGTGTTGCCTTTTCTTCTAGGTTATTGATATTTCTATGATTCTGGCTGAGGCAATCAGAAGAACACACAATGGTGAATCTGTATCCTACCTGTTCAGCCATGTCCCCTTATAATTTCAATCTGCATTTAGGAGCCCTACAACGAAGAACACAGTTCAATATTAAGATAATTAATATCTTGGAAAGCTTTAGATTGACTATTCATTTCCTACTTCTAACATGGACAATAAGTAAAATGGGCAATACTGTTTTTATTGGTTGCAAATCTACAAACTTTGCGCTTTAAAAGAGGATACTATAATAGTTGCCATGATTTATATTCATGAGTAAATATCACATTAAAAATATCATATTTTCCAAAAGCCATACCTGCATTTACAACATCTGCTTATAGACTTCAGACATTTCGATAAATTGTTCAGACTGATCTCTTGCGGACAGAGGTAATCTAGGCTACAGATTTTTTATAGGAACATTGTAACCATTTTACCTCTCTTGAAATTAGACTTGGAGTAATTATTAACTCCATGTCCTCTTGTCCAAACAATCTTTTGTTTCAAATCTTTGTTCAAAATAATAGGATCTCAACATACAGCATTGTTTGTCTTGAGTCTTAAGTTACTGAATTGTGTTTAATATGTTTGTAATGCAATTAAATGAAGTAAGTCAAATTAGATCATGTGCTTGGTTAAGTGACTTCTTTTAAGACTGAAAAATATGCAGTTCTTTCAGACTATAAACATGTATAAATGCTTAAGTTAATTACCACCATCTAGTGATTTGTTCTCACAAAGCTGGATTGCTACCAAAACCCATTCCCATCTGCACAGCAGCCTTATATGCTGTATAAAAGTGGATCACATGAACTCGCTTCTGCTGTGTTTGGACAAATTGGCAGCCAATTTGCAAGAGTGAATTCTGAGATGGCTCCAGCTTTGGATGCAACCTGGATTGGTGGTGGTCCATACTCCTGCTCTGCCTTGACAAGCCAGCAACAAAGTTAGGATTTTGTATAGTTGCTACTATAAACATTATGTATCAATCCAAATGAAATGCCAAATAAGAAATGAGACTCTGTCTTAAAAATAAATTCCAGGAGTTTCAGGAGTTTTGCCAAACATGCAAGCTCTTCTTTCCTATTAAAAAAAATGTTAAGTTTTATTCCTTATTTCCAATTAAAAGAATTTATTTTGTAAAAATTGTTTTAAGATATTTGTTATAAATTAAATTTTGATTCTTAAAAGTAAGCGTATATTTTGTTGACAGTACCTAACCCAAACAAAACCATTAATTTATTCATAGGAGTGTCACATGAATTCATACTGTATATCATTGTAAGAGGGATCATGAGCATGAGAACTTCTGACAATGGCATATAAGGGCACCCTGATTCAGTGATGAGGGTAAGAATTCATGCTGCTTAGACCACATTAGTCAGCACTGCTATCCCAAAGCATTTACTAATGCAAGCCTATGTAGTACTTTTCAAAAGCTTGTATTTTGGCCATTTGCATCCTTAAGGTCTAGTCTATGCTACATCTGTGCTATGCTATATTGCATAAAAGGGGAAAATCAAACTTTCATGATTCATTTTAATGAAGTTTTACAACATTGAGAAATTTGATTACTTAAAACTATCCACATGCGCTGTCTTCTCTTTTAGTAATGAGTTGGATATGCCAGAAAAACCTGTATTTTTATAATAAACATTTTAACAATTAACTATTTTTAGATTGCTCAATATTTTCCACAACAATTGTCTCAGTTGGTATTCCTATCTGTGTATCAAGTGAAGTTGCATCTCTAGATAATAATATTAAAACAATATCATCTAAAACTTGAAATTACTGACAAAGCAGAGAAGAGTTGCAAAGTTTCTTAAATTGAAATCAAAAGTAGTGTACAATCAAAGTATTGCATTGTTCAAACTATTATGCATTGTTTTTGTTACCCTAATTTAATATTTGATACAGTATTCCTTCATTGTATCTTTATATTTGTCTTTTACTGTGATTCCAAAAAAGCTGAGCCAAAGTTTGTTAATGTGTTAAGTTATAAATCGGTTCTCCATTTCAAGTCCTATCAGAAAAGCCTGCTCATTGTTTCAGAATTTCTCAATAAATCTTAAAACAGCATTATTCTGATTGATTGGTGGTGATACTTAGTTAATTGAGAAAGAACAAGGACATCATTCTGTATTTAAAAAGTGGGTTGCACAATTTCCTAGGGCTTAGATATAGCCTGAACCTGATTCTATAGTCTTGCATAGAGAACATGTTGGACATGTTGAGAATCAAGACTGTCAGCTGCAGGTTGGATTTTAATCATGATTTAAATCACTAGTAAAAAGGCTTGATTTAAATCAACTCGATTTAAATCATAATTTTTAAAGAGCAGCTGTCATCTCGGTCCTGCAGCAGCTCCTCCTCTGACCCGCTGTTGACTCATTGACAGTCCCATTCACTTTAATGGGATGGCTGGTGATGTGGCAGTGACACAAGGTGAGGGATATGGCGGGCAGCAGGTGAGTGAATGCCCGCTAACAGGTTCTGCCAGGATGGATCTGAAATGACAGGTGCTCTTTAAATGTAAGGATTCATTCTTGCTGCTACATAGAATCTTTAATATTTTCAAACAAAATGAAAGTTTCCTATTTACTGTAACTTGCAGAGCTTGGATTCATTGAATGAGTTTACCAAAAAAGTAAATACTGCAAAATATACAGTCTCATGCTACATAACTAAGCTCCATTTCATGCGGAATAAACTAAATTATTAATGTATCTTAAATAGAAAACTACCTTTAGATAGATTTTTACTCCAGAAGCATTTTATTAAAATAAATTAGATTTTTTTTAATTGATTTTTTAAATATTTTTTTTTTAAAAATGATTTTTATCCACCCTGGTCTGTTGACTCATTTTTGCCTACCTTGTCTTCCAAGAAAAAGAACAAAATAAAAGTGAACCTCTCTTGCTGGCTTAATTATAAAAACTCCACAGTGCAGAATATAATTCCTCAGCACCCATCTGCAGCATCTCTAGAGAAAGCTTTCTGTTGTTTCCCTAACCAATGAGGAAGGGATTAGTGATACATGTTTCCCAGATAACCTCTCTCTTCCAAATACAGTGATTTTTGATTCAGTTTCACTTGTGTATTGCCAGAATCACCAACAGATTTGTTTGTGACTGTTGGGGCATGTCATAGGTACAGACCATCTGAACCAAAATGTGGTACAAATGCATGTCAATTTTTAATTGACTCACAAAACCCCTTTGACACAGTTAAAATTTGTTAACACAGGTCAAGGAGCTTGTTTTAGGTCAGTGCTTTTCAACCTTTTCACAGATTGTACCACTTTTAGGATATGGCAATATTCGTGTACCACCAGTTGCCTAGAAAGGTATCAAAAACTTGATGACCCTCCCCCCCAAAAAAAGGAAAAAAATGATACAGGTAGTCCTTGACTTACAACAGTTTCCTTAGTGACTTCGAAGTTACAACAGCATTGAAAATGGTGACTTATGACCACTTTTCACACTTAAAACTGTTGCAGCACCCTGAAGGTCATGTGATTTTCATTCGGATGCTTAGCAACTGATTCATATTTATGATGGTCGCAATGTTTCTGTCGTGTCCCACTCCTCCTCTGACGGCCGGGTCTGGGAAGTCTGTATCAAGCGTGGCCACGAAGCCTCTGCAGCTTTGCCAAATTCCTGTCAGAGTTCTCAGGGCAGGCAGGAATCCAAGGTGTGACTTCAGCAACCAGATTAGACTTTGCCTGACTCAAGGAATGCCAAAAAGCAGGTCCTTTATAAGGCCATGGGGTGTGGCTCCATGACTCAGCACTTATCCAGGCCTGCCCCTCCCTTCCTTTTGCTGACGTCGCCTCTCCATTCTCCGGAAGCAGGGATCTGTCCACGTTTTGTCCTCCTGCTCAGCTGCCGGCAATTCTAGCTCATGGCTGGCTTCTTGCTCACACGCTGTGGGAGGGAGGTTTATTTGCTCAGCATGGTGCCAGGGCTGGGGGTTGGAGGCATGCCAGGCCATTCTTCTTCACTATCAGTCTCTGACTCAGATAATAGGAGATGGGAGGGGCCCGGCTGTGGAGAGTGGGGTGGGCGAGGCACAACAGTTTCAGGGTTATGTGATCCATTTTGTAAACTGACAAGTAAAGTCAATCGGGAAACCAGATTCACTTAACAATCGTGTTACTAATTTAATAACTGCAGTGGTTCACTTAACAAATTTGGCAAGAAAAGTTGTAAAATGGGGCAAAACTCATTTAACAAATTTCTCAGCAACATACATTTTGGGCTCAATTGTGGTTGTAGTTGACTATGTACACCCACTTACCATATTTGCAATGGGAAACTTGTGCCTGTTTCTCTGACATTAATCTTTGCACTGTTATATCCCTTCTCTCCCTCTGCTTGCCTCAGAGAAACCTCCGTCTCTCACCATCCCCTTCTTTCCCTGTCTTTTTTTTTTTCTCTCCCTTTCCCACCAAAACCTCTTATAGCCTCTCCTCTCTCCCACCTTCTTTTTTCTTCCAGTTCAACTCCACCTCTCTCTCCAAGGCTGTGCCGTGCTCCCGTAAGTGCCAATCAGCTGGAGCCGCGTTCACCAATCCTGGGCGCTCAGCAGAGCCCTGGCAACACCGCAGCTCCAGCTGATTCTCCCACAGGCTTGTGCAGTGCTGCAACTCATCCCCTCCCCTCCACTATACTTTTTTTACAGTGCTTTTCAACTCATCGTACACATATCACCGGTGGTACTTCAGCACCTGGCAGGTGGTACACAGGGGGAATAGTGAGGGGGGTGGGATGAACTGAAGCGGCAACACCGCCCATGTTGAAAAGCACCATTTTAGGTGGCCAGGGAAAACTGGTGCATATTTGTTTTGTTTATTACATTGTGCATATATATAGAACAATAACTCTTGCCAGCCCTCAATTTCTTATTTAATCATGAACATTATAATTGTGTTGTAAATGTTGTACCTTGATGAACGTATCTTTTCTTTTATGTACACTGAGGGCATATGCACCAAGACAAATTCCTTGTGTGTCCAATCACACTTGGCCAATAAAAATTCTATTCTATTCTATTCTAATTATCTCCCTTAATTGTTCCATGCCATTTTATGTTTGCTAAACTTTTGACTGCTAATGTTGGGATATTCACAATCCAGGCATAATTGCTAAGTTTACTGTAATAGATTCAGGGGACAGACCCAGGCAGCACCTGAGAACAACTCCCAATGTGCACTACAAAAATAAAACATTGCTGATTAACTGAGCAGGAAGTACTTTCTAATTTACCTCACATTTTATATTTGTTACACTCTTTCTATGCACTCCTTCTCAGTTTTTCTACTAGATTTAATATTTTGTAGAACTTAGTGCTACACCTTAGCTTTACCTTACAGTACTTCATGAGACCTTGGGACTTTTTTATCTTCATTCTACCCTTACTTGTCTACCTCAAACTCCAGTACCATATTTAGACCTTTGCAACTGGTTTTACATTTTTATTTTCTATTTCAATAGATAATTTTCTATCATTTTATCCTTATCCAACAACTTTTTTTTAATTTGGCTGATCTCCTCTATACCAATTTATTCCTGTCTTCTTTTTTCCAAGTTTTTTTTATTTAACATCAGTATCTACATGAATAGTGTATTTTCTGGGTACAGTTCATTTTAAGGAAGAAGAAGAAGAGGAGGAGGAGGAGGAGGAGGAGGAGGACAATAACAACATCATTGATGGTGATCACATAATAATAGTATTTGCTTATTGAATCTATCTTAGCCTTCTGTCCATCATCTTTTATTTTTTACTTTTTAAACATACATAATAATCTTAACTTCTAATATTTACTTGTACATAGTAATTATAATAACTTCCATCATATGACAATATATATAATAGCCTTTTCCCAGTTTTTAGTTTCTAGCTCTATTTCTTGATCTTTAATAAAACATCCCAAATCAAAATTTATTCTATATCTATCCATCAACTCTAGCCCTTTGTAGTATTTCAACTCTTATTGACTTTTTGGTTGCCCCTCTCTTGGGGTCTTGTATCCCTCTACGTCACTTCTGTTTACTCCAAATGTCTTCTCTGCCTCTGCCTCCCGTTGTCTGCTCTCGAAAGTACCCATCTGTATCTTTTTCGTCTCTGCTAGTGGATTTTTCTCTTTGCTCTCTTCTTCATTTTGGCCTCTTAAAAGGTAATCTCTCTGGTCTATATTTACTATCTCTTCTGTATCTTTATCTACTTTATCCCAGAGCTACAATTGCACTCAACAATGCACTAAAGGGCTACCATCAGTGAGCTATTGGGCAGCATTACTTGGTCTGTTGTGGTTGTTTGGGTGGTTTAGGGGCGGCGAATTTGTGGTGGTGGGGGGTGTTTGGGGATTATTATGTGTGTTGGACATGGTCTTTGGGTGTTATGTGAATTTTGTTGTATGGGTATACTGTGTATATATGTACAATGACAATAAAGTTATACTTCTATCATTAATTGGTCTCTCTCCTTGCTTCTTTCTTCTACTCCTTCTGAATTCTCTATTATCTGAATTTTTTGTTTGTTTTCCATTATCTTTTGTTGGCAATTTCCTGGTCTCCAATCTGTATTGTGCATCATTTCCATCATCTCCCTATGATTCCTTGTCATAGTTTCCTTAATATCTTGAAACAGTAGTAGTATTTCCTTTTGGAATGTTATTTTTTCTTCCTATTTATTTATTTATTTATTTATTTATTTATTTATTTATTTATTTATTTATTTATTTATTTATTTATTAGATTTCTAGACCGCCATTTGGAATGTTATTTTTTCTTCCTATTTATTTATTTATTTATTTATTTATTTATTTATTTATTTATTTATTTATTAGATTTCTAGACCGCCCTTCTCCTGAAGGACTCAGGGTGGTGTACAGCCTTATTAAAACACATAGGTACACAATAAATTTAAAATACATTTAAAATGAAATATTTAACCGGCCAATTTAAAACTAAAAACGGTCAAAAGACCGATATAAAACCCTAAAATATAAAATTATAAATAGATTAATACAGTTTAAAATTCTTTTTTTTTTTTATTCAAAAAGTTTTACAAAATTTTTCCCCCTTCCCCCCCTCTCCCCCTCCCTTCACAACCCCCCTCCCCCCCACAACTTCCCGGAACGAACACAAGGTATAGTTAAAAATAAAACAAACATATGCTAAAAAATTTTCATCCCAACTTAATTATACCCCTACAATCATCAATTCCTAACTTCCCCCGAAAACAATCAAAAATAATACATCATAATCATTCAAAAACAGTCTGATAACTCTTAGTCTGATATCTACGTTGAATATAGTCAATCCATTTTTTCCATTCCTTTAAGTATCTTTCTTGCGTATTGTCTTTCAAAAAGGCTGATATCTTCGCCATCTCAGCCAAATTGGCAACCTTCAATATCCATTCTTCTATTATAGGTACTTCTTTTTTCTTCCAGTATTGTCCTATTAGTAATCTTGCTGCTGTTATTAGATTTAAAATCAATTTAGTCTCAATTACTGTACAATCCGTAATAATTCCCAACAAAAAAAATTGCGGCAGGAACTTTATCTTCTTTTTCAATACAGTTTAAAATTCAATTAAAACTAAATTAAACTAAAATATCAAATTAAAATAATATTTAGGCTAGTCCTGCCCGATTGAATAGCAGAGTCTTCAGTTCCCGCTTGAAGGTACGGAGGTCAGGAAGTTGACGTAACCCAGGAGGTAACTCATTCCATAGGGTCGGTGCTGCCACAGAGAAGGCTCTCCCCCTGGGGGTCACCAGCCGGCACTGTTTGGCTGATGGCACCCGGAGCAGGCCCGCTCTGTGGGAGCGCACAGGTCGTTGGGAGGCTATCGGTGGCAGAAGGCAGTCTCGTAAATAGCCAGGTCCTAAGCCATGGAGCACTTTAAAGGTGAGCACTAACACCTTGAATTGCACCCGGAAGGCTACCGGCAGCCAGTGCAGGCCGCGCAGGATAGGTGTTATATGGGAGTAACGTGATGCTCCCACAATTACCCGCACAGCCGCATTCTGGACTAGCTGGAGCCTCCCGGTGCTCTTCAAGGGGAGCCCCATGTAGAGAGCATTGCAATAGTCCAGGCGAGAGGTAATGAGGGCGTGAGTGACCGTGCGTAAGGAGTCCCGGTCAAGAAAGGGGTGCAACTGGCGCATCAGGCGACCCTGATAAAATGCTCCCCTGGCGACGGCCGTCAAATGTTCTTCTAAAGACAGCCGATCGTCCAGGAGAACGCCCAAGTTGCGCACCCTTCCCCTGGGGGTCAGAACTTCACCCCCCACAGTCAGCGAAGGCGTAAGCTGACTGTACCGGGACACCGAAACCCACAGCCACTCTGTCTTGATAGGGTTGAGCTGGAGCCTGTTCCTCCCCATCCAGACCCGCACGGCCTCAAGACACCGGTCCATCACCTCGACAGCTTCGTTGGGGTGGTTCGGGGTGGAAATGTACAGCTGAGTATCATCAGCGTACAGATGATAATCCACCCCGAAACCATGGATAACCTCACCCAGTGGCTTCATATAGATGTTGAACAGGAGAGGCGAGAGAACCGACCCCTGAGGCACCCCACAAGTGAGGGACCTAGAGGTCGATCTCTGCCCCCCTGCCAACACCATCTGGGAGCGGTCAGAGAGCTAGGACGAGAACCACCGATAAACGGTGCCTCCCACTCCCAATCCCTCCAACCGCCGCAGCAGGATACCATGGTCGATGGTATCAAAAGCCGCTGAGAGATCTAACAGGACCAGGACAGAGGAACAGCCCCTGTCCCGAGCCCTCCAGAGGTCATCCACCAACGTGACCAAAGCCATCTCGGTGCTGTAACCAGGTCTGAAGCCGGACTGGAACGGGTCTAGAAAGACAGTTTCCTCCAGGTATTGGGGAAGCTGATGTGCCACCACACTCTCAACAACCTTCGCCAAAAAGCGAAGGTTGGAGACTGGACGATAGTTCGGCAATACAGCTGGGTCCAAGGAAGGCTTCTTGAGGAAGGGCCTCACCACCGCCTCTTTCAGGGCGGCGGGAAAAGTGCCCTCCAACAAGGAGGCGTTGATAATTCCCAGGAGCCAGCCTCGTGTCACCTCCCGTGTGGCCAGTACCAACCAGGAGGGACATGGGTCCAATAAACATGTGGTGGGATTCAGCCTAGCCAACAACCTGTCCATGTCATCAGGAGTCACAGGATCGAACTCAGCCCAAATAATATCCACAAGACTTGTCCCCGTCCCCTCGCCCAGATCTATCCAATCAGTGTCCAGCCCGTCCCGAATCCGAGCGATTTTATTGGACAGATACTGTACAAAATCCTCAGCATGCCCCTGCAAGGGGTCCTCCTGAGCCTCCTGCGAGAGCAGGGAGTGGGTCACCCTAAACAGAGTGGCTGGGCAGTTATCTGCTGATGCGATAAGAGCAGAGAAATAGGTATATTTTGCCGCTTTTATCGCCACTAGATAGGTCTGAATACAAGACCTAACTAGTGTTCGGTAGGATTCGGTGCGGCTGGACCTCCAGGCACTCTCTAGGTGTTGTTGTATCATTTTACTTTATTTTAGTGTGCTGAAAATTCATTCAATTCCGAATGTCCCAAGTGTTCAAAAATGTCTAAAAGTCAATATTAAAAGAATTTGTTCAGTCTCTGAATTGTTCTCAAAGTCCACAGTGTTTATATTCCTCAAGGTCTGCTGCTTTGCTCCTAAATTTTTCAAATTTGTAGGTTCTATTTAATTTCTTCTTTCACCGCGTAAAATATTCCATCAAATAATATTTGTAAACCAAAATGGCCCACCAAGTTTCCCCATGGCTCATTAATTCACCAAATCAGGTGTTCAATTTCAAGGGCAATTTCTGTCATTTGTAATCCACATTGCTTTGAAGCTAATTTCAAAAGGCTTGTCAGTAAATCCTAGGCCACTGGGTAAAGACAGGTAGGAAGAAACAAGAAAATAGCCTTCCAGATGTTTGCCTTTTACTTTGTTTCTCTTCTTATAACTTTTAAAATCTTCTTTGGCCAGTACATAGCACCAACTCTAGTTCTCAGTGCTAAAACGAGTTTAGCTGATTGTCAAAGTTCGATAATAAAAGCAAAATAACCCTTTTTCATTATACAGTTTCTTCCAAGAATCAGACAATATTTCCAGCAGATTAGGGTTACTTATTATAACACCACAAGTTCCAGTTCAGACTTTCAATAGTTTAAAACTTCAAATTCTTCCATTAGCATTTTATTTCTCTTGAGTATACTTTTTCTCCGTGTGTTAATTTGCCAGTTTCTCAGCACTTCGGAGTCTTTCAAAAGTTCTTTTATTTAAAGTGGGTATCTAGTAAAAAAGATTAAAAAACATTTCACTCAGTTCCAATCCACTGTTCTCAAACCACTCCAGCTCATTTCTTTCTTCGGTTGCCCCAGCCTTGGTCGACCATAATAGCCATCACTCTTCTTTGTTGGTTGGGAGGGCACCTCGGATCAAACAGAAGAGCTGCCTCTCCTTGCGATCAGCAAGGAACCCCTCCTTTTTTTGTCCAGGGTGACTAGCCCCTTAGGGCCTCCAACGATGAAGAATCAGCTGGGATTCGCAGAGCTCTGCTATCCGTTGACCGTAGTACTGCGACACCAAATCGGACGTCTCCAAGTTATTCTTGTCTTCAATGTCACATTTTTGACCTCAGCCTTATTTAATCTTTATATATGTACCTCCAATCTATTATTGTTCAAATCCCATCCCTTTGTAGCAGTGTATCTGGCAGTGGCTCTCTGCCACCTCTTTCTCCTGTGGCTGGTTACAGTTTTGGTCATAACTGGGTGGATCCTGAAGTATCTTCTAGTCTAGGTCAATGTCCCAGGTGGTTGCTTGCTACTCCAGTGGGAGAAAAGAGGAAGCAAACTACCCCTTCTCTTTCACCTCTATGCCTTTCTCCAGTAATTTCTTTAGATACAGCCTGTTATGGTCAATCAGCACACTCCTCTGAAGCTCACAGCAATAACTAGCACCATAACAAAAGTTCTCTCGGGTCGGATCAGATGCCTATCTTATAAAAAAAAGCCATCCTAGTTGTCAGTGATTGCCATATATTATGGAAATAAATGCTAGTTTAACTTATATTTGACTTTCTTGCATCTAGTTTCATTGGATGAATTAATGACAGTATTACAGAAAGTAGAATAACTTGCTGTGTTTTGCATAATGTTGTTTATTCAGAAAAAGAATATCTGGTAAGTATTTTCTCTGGCATGTGGCATCCTTTTTCTGTACCATTAGTTGGCAGCAGCAGCTGCTGGGTATACAGGTGAAACTCAAAAAATTAGAATATTGTGCAAAAATTCATCTATTTCAGTAATGCAACTTAAAAGGTGAAACTAATATATGAGATAGACTCATTACATGCAAAGCAAAATAGTTCATACCTTGAATTGTCATAATTTTGATGATTATGGCTTATAGCTCATGAAAACCCCAAATTCACAATCTCAGAAAATTAGAATATTGTGAAAAGGTTCAATATGTCCCACTCTAATCAGCTAATTAAGCCATAACACCTGCAAAGGGTTCCTGAGCTTTTAAATGGTCTCCCAGTCTGGTTCAGTAAGAATCACAATCATGGGAAAGACTGCTGACCTGACAGTTGTGCAGAAAACCATCATTGACACCTTCCATAAGGAGGGAAAGCCTCAAAAGGTAATTGCAAAAGAAGTTGGATGTTCCCAAAGTGCTGTATCAAAGCACAATAATAGAAAGTCATGTGGAAGGGAAAAGTGTGGAAGAAAAGGTGCACAAGCAGAAGGGATGACCGCAGCCTGGAGAGGATTGTCAGGAAAAAGCCATTCAAAAGTGTTGGGGACTTTCACAAGGAATGGACTGAGGCTGGAGTCAGTGCATCAAGAGCCACCACACACAGACGGATCCTGGACATGGGCTTCAAATGTCATATTCCTCTTGTCAAGTTGCTCCTGAACAATAAACGACGTCAGAAGCGTCTTACCTGGGCTAAAGAAAAAAAGAACTGGTCTGTTGCTCAGTGGTCCAAATCCTCTTTTCTGATGAGAGCAGCTTTTGCATTTCATTTGGAAACCAAGGACCCAAAGTCTGGAGGAAGAATGGAGAAGCACATACTGCAAGATGCTTGAAGTCCAGTGTGAAGTTTCCACAGTCTGTTGATTAGGCAGCCATGTCATCTGCTGGTGATGGTCCACTGTGCTTCATTAAGTCCAGGGTCAACACAGCCATCTACCAGGAGATTTTGGAGCACTTCATGTTTCCTTCCGTAGACAAGCTTTATGGGGATGCTGACTTTATTTTCCAGCAGGACTTGGCACCTGCCCACATTGCCAAAAGTACCAAAACCTGGTTCAATGCCCATGGGATTACTGTGCTTGATTGGCCAGCAAACTTGCCTGAGAAAGATGAGAGATGTGAGACAGAACAATGCAGAAGAGCTGAATGCCGCTATCCTGGTCTTCCATAATACCTCAGCAGTGCCACAGGCTGTTAACATCCATGCCATGCCACATTGAGGCAGTAATTGATGGAAAAGGGGCCCAAACCAAGTACTGAGTACATATGCATGCTTATACTTTTCAGAGGTCTGATATTGTTCTATGTACAATCCTTGTTTTATTGATTTCATGTAATATTCTAATTTTCTGAGATTGTGAATTTGGGGTTTTCATGAGCTGTCAGCCATAATCATCAAAATTATTACAAATCAAGGCTTAAACTGTCTCGCTTTGCATGTAATGAGTCTATCTCATATATTAGTTTCACCTTTTAAGTTGCATTATTGAAATATTTATTTTATTTTTTTATTTATTTAATCATATTTATATACCGCCCTATCTCCCAAGGGACTCAGGGCGGTTTACAGGCACTAAAAACAGATAAATAGAATATAAATACAATATAAAACATTTAAAAAACTTATTCTAAAGCCCGTCCAATTAAAAATAGAAATAAAACCCAATTTAAAACCCAAAATTTAAAATCTAGCTCAGTCCTGCACAATTAAATAAGTATGTTTTAAGCCCGCGGCGGAAGGTCCGAAGGTCCGAAAGCTGACGAAGGCCGGGGTAGATCGTTCCAGAGGTGGGAGCCCCACAGAGAAGGCCCTTCCTGGGCGCCGCCAGACGACATTGCCTCGCTGACGGCACCCTGAGGAGACCCTCTCTGTGAGAGCGCACGGGATGGTGGGAGGTATTCGTCGCAGTAGGCGGTCCCAGAATAACCCGCCCTATGCCATGGAGCGCTTTAAAGATGGTCACCAAAACCTTGAAGCGCACCCGGAAGGCCACAGGAAGCCAGTGCAGTCTGCGCAGGATAGGTGTCATATGGGAGCCACGAGGGGCTCCATCTATCACCCGCGCAGCTGCATTCTGGACTAACTGTAGCCTCCGGATGCCCCTCAAGGGGAGCCCCATGTAGAGAGCATTGCAGTAATCCAGGCGAGACGTCACGAGTGCGTGAGTAACCGTGGATAGGGCATCCCGGTCCAGAAAGGGGCGCAACTGGCGTACCAGGCGAACCTGGTAGAACGCTCTCCTGGAGACGGCCGTCAAATGCTCTTCTAGAGACAGCCGTTCATCCAGGAGGACGCCTAAGTTGCGGACCCTCTCCATCGGCGCCACCGATGTTCAGCCGCGGATTTAGCTGACTGTACCGGGATGCCGGCATCCACAGCCACTCTGTCTTGGCGGGATTGAGCTTGAGCCTGTTTCTCCCCATCCAGACCCGTACGGCCTCCAGACACCGGGACAGCACTTCGATAGCTTCGTTGGGGTGGTTCGGTGTAGAAAAGTACAGCTGAGTATCATCCGCATACAGCTGATACTTCACACCGAAACCACTGATGATCTCACCCAGCGGTTTCATGTAGATGTAAATGAACTTTTGCATGATATTCTAATTTTTTGAGTTTCACCTATATCCTTGGTTAGGGAACCAGCTCACTACCTGCCAAAATGTGTATTTGGAAAATATAAAAAATCACAATCATTTGGCTCATGAAAACTTACAGGATGAGAGCTCATAACACCATTCAATGGATAAAGTTGGCATCCATAACATAACATAACATAACATAACATAATAACAGAGTTGGAAGGGACCTTGGAGGCCTTCTAATCCAACCCCCTGCCCAGGCAGGAAACCCTACACCATCTCAGTCAGATGGTTATCCAATATTTTCTTAAAAATTTCCAGTGTTGGAGCTTTCACAACTTCTGCAGGCAAGTCGTTCCACTTATTAATTGTTCTAACTGTCAGGAAATTTCTCCTTAGTTCTAAGTTGCTTCTTTCTTTGATCAGTTTCCACCCATTGCTTCTTGTCTTATCCTCAGGTGCTTTGGAGAACAGCCCGACTCCCTCTTCTTTGTGGCAACCCCTGAGATATTGGAACACTGCTATCATGTCTTCCCGAGTCCTTCTTTTTATTAAACTAGACATACCCAGTTCCTGCAACTGTTCTTCATATGTTTTAGCCTCCAGTCCCCTAATCATCTTTGTTGCTCTTCTCTGCACTCTTTCTAGAGTTTCAGCATCTTTCTTATATCGTGGCGACCAAAACTGAATGCAGTATTCCAAGTGTGGCCTTACCAAGGCATTATAAAGTGGTATTAACACTTCACGTGATCTTTTACAACTTTGGATCAACTCTTTCAAAGAACTGAAAACCTTTGCAGAATTTAAATTGATCTTGGCTTGCTTCAGAGGCAGTTCATTCAAATCAAGTATTTGTATGTTGAAGCTTTTTAATATTACTGTGGCTTCCAAAATTCTGTTTGCCAAGGGGTTTGAATATTTTATTGGGTGTTATTGAACAAACAATTTATTGTTGTAAGAAATGGTGGGGTTTTCCTTTATATGACATTTTAGCTAATATCTTTTATATCAGTGTCAGGTTGGGGCTAAATCAGAATGATTTTACTGAGCTAATGCTCATTTTAATAAATTACAAAATGTCCCCTATTTAGCTTTTATTGAAAATACATTCAATATTTTTAATTGTGTCTCTACCGTCAAACATTTTATTGAAAAAGATTTATCAATTATTTCCTCAGTTCTCAGTCATAATAGTGATTTCATAAAGTGGCAAAATTCTACTACAATCCTTCCAAAGCCATACAAAGCTTTACAAAATATCATTTTTAGATTTCCTTATGAGTCATACTTGAATGACTACTACAAGTATGTGAAAAAAAAGCCTTGCTTCAGAACATCTCTGCAATAAACTTTCGTTTTACTGTGAATTGAAATTAAGGTGGCTGATTGATAGATAGCACATGCCTTTTCTCCAAATTTCCCAAAGTAGAAGAAACAAAGTCTTTAAAGTAGTGTGATTTTCTGTGGAAATTCTAGAACTGTCAGCAGTGTTACGAGCCAAAAATAGTTTTGTTAAACTGAATTTGCTAACCGTATGAAGATGGCAAATTTCATGAAATTAAGGAAGTCTGAACTAATAAAATCAAGGAACAAAACTGATTAAACTTGAAAGATTAAACAGTAGACAAGGTCTATAACGTATTAATTTTCAAATAACATTCCCTGTGAACTAATATTGGACCAGACCTTGCTAACCTTCCAGAAGAGACTGAAGACATGATTTTGCCATCTGGCCTGAATATCTGGTAATGTGAAGCTTACACATGCTACAGAAATTGAGCACATTCTTCTGCAAATTGTTTTTTTAATGTTTTGTAATTATTTTTAGGAATAGCAATAGCACTTATATAGACTTATAAACCGCTTCATAGTGTTTTACAGCGGTTTACAGAGTCAACATATTGCGCCCAACAATCTGGTTTCTCATTTTACCGACCTCAGAAGGATGCAAGGCTGAATCAACCTTGAGCTAGTCAGGATCGAACTCCAAGCTGTGGGCAGGGTTTGCCTGCAATACTGCATTCTAACCACTGCAGCTTTTTTGTTGTTGTTATGGTTTTGGTTATTTTGTTTCATTGTTTTTGTGTTTTTAAATTTGTTACACTGCTCAGAGGTGTGTAAGTGAAATGAACATCTGGATAATTTACCAAATAAATTGTGGGGGGGGGGATGGATGAAGAGCACCTTGCCTTTTGAAGTGCCATATTTCATTAAAAAATGGTTACTAATTTATCAAGCCTTTCAGCAGCTGCATTAGAGTGGAGTCTCATGGTTCAGAGAACAAAGGTGATTTTCTTTTCTAAATCAGTGAACCAAACTATTTTTAACTGGAGAAGAATAAGAAATGGCAGTTGTACATTTCAAATGCAGTCTTTTGAGGAAGTGAGTAGTGATGGCAGCTGTCTCACGTGCTATTTATGCTTTAAGATGTTTCTTACACAACAACACAACGGATGAACGAGGGGCTCCTGGTGAGAAACCTGCTTTGTACTGTTACTTGATTTGAAATTAAGGCTTCTTTCAATGGTCCTTTCTATCACAGTCTTCCTGAAGGACAAATCGTCTTAATGGTGCAGAGGACTATGTAAATGGTAGGCTGATTACAAATCTTTGCATTTCTTTTGAAAAATAATTTTATTTGGGACTGATTTTTATGTCTAAGAATTCTAAGACTTTGTTGCTCTTTTTTATTCATAATGAATCTACTCCATTTCTTAAAACATATTTTCTAAAAAAAACTAATGACTGTTTTGTGCAAAAAGAGGCTAATAAGTAGGCTTACTAGTCCTAAAATTACCTTTTATTAGTTTTAGTTTGTAGCCTTGATTGTGACAAACATAGCTAAAATGATGTCCAAAACATTAGCTTTGTCTAAAAGTCTAAAATTGTTCTGGTTTCAGAGAAATCTACAGGGAGAGGGTTTCTATTACTAACACAGCAGTTTGCATATAAAAAGTTGTTAACATGAAAATATTATTCTAATTAGAATTAGTAGGTAAAAAAGAGACATTTCATGCTCTTACAGGTTTTACAACTTTGTAACTAAAATAAGTAGTTTTTTAAAATACTTTTATAAAGCTTTACAGTTTTACAAATAGCTCAAAACATAGATTACAGGAATGTAGCCTGATACTTCAACTCCAGTTGATATGATATTTCACCAATATGTCTGATATCATATACCCACACAAGATTTTCGGCATTCTTTCATATACTGTATCTTTTTTCTCTCACTTCTAAAGCCATATGTTCTTCATCCCTCTTTCTCTTTTCTCATTTCAAGTCTCTGTCAAATTTGCCTTAGGACATTTTAATTGATTGATCTGAGGAAAAAAAGAAGTGAAAACATTTATGGAAATTACCATTGTCACCTGCTATTAATTGTAGATGTAGATGTAAAGGGGAATTGTTAATTTAAAAAAAACAACAGAATATAATCCTATCTGTTGTCTCTTCTCTGTTCCTCATTCTATTCAGATGTTATCTGACAAATTTTTTGAGAGAAAGAACATAATATAAATGGAGAGATGATAGATTTCCAAATCTTTCAACTGCACCAAATGTACACAAACATAGAAATATGCACATATTCATTTTTCCCCTATGCCTCAGAAAATTCATTAATAAAGGATGGAATAGCTCCAGTATATTTTGATAGAAATCACCACAAGCGATTTTTCAAAAAAAATTCCATTGACTTTGCAACACAGTCTCTTAATCCAATTTGAAAAATACCCATTTTCTTCCGTTTTTATTCACTTTTTAATCTCATGCTTTCTCTGGAAAGGAAATAAACATGCTATGAGAATGGGCCATGGGCAAGTGAAGCTGTCTATGCTGAATAATATATATATGTGGAAAATATAATATTTCTTTCCTTCCTTCCTTGTGAATGGTAAAGTATGGGGTCTGTACTTTTTGGCATATGCTTCATTCCCATACTCAGAAATGCAGAAACTACAATGCAAATCTCACTAGGCTCTTGCTGTGGCTCCCTGCCAAACTGAATCCCACCACTGGCTGGCCCCAACCCTTGCCCTCCCCTCCCAGTTACTCTTCGCCTGAGAAGGTAAGGGCGATGGTGGCGGATGGAGACTCACTCCATATTCCAGAGTGGGAGCCCTGTACTTGCCTCTTCTTCAGCCCTTGTTGGTGCTGCGCGCACCTCGGTTGCTCAGGAAGATGCACAACTTTCTCTCCGCCCTGAGATGCTGCACCAACAAGGACCAGAAGAAGCGGCAAATACATGGCTGCTGGGAGGGTTAGGGACAGGGGCAGCCAGTGGTGAATTCAGCCGGCAGGAAGCCACAGCAGTGGGACAAAAGAGCTTCATTATCTGGGAACATGAAATGACTCTTGATTTAAATTATATGGTAAAAAGCACCCAAAGAAGAAAGAAAAACATCAGCAAAACAAAAACAAAAAAACCAACCCTTGCCTGTTTTTGGAAATGGTTCAAGAGAGAACACACACACACACACACACACACACAAGGGAAAGAGAGAGAGAGAGACAAGGAGAGAAGGAGAAAGAGAGAGATGAGAGGGAGAGATGAGAGACAAAAAGAGAGAGGAGGAGAAAAAGAAATGAGAGAAAGAAAGAAAGAAAGGGAGAAAGAGATAAGATGGGAGAGAGAGAGATGAGAAAGAGATGAGAAGGAGAGATGAGAGAAAAAGAGGAGGAGAAAGAGAGAGAGAGAGATGAGAGAGGGAAAGAGACAGATGAGAGGGAGAGAGAGATGGGAGAGAGGGAGAGAGATGAGAGGAAGAGAGAAGAGACAGAAAGAGAGAGGAGGAGAAAAAGAGAGAAATGAGAGAGAGAAAGAAAGGGAGAGAGATGAGAGGGGAAAAAAGATGGGAGAGAGAGAGAAAGACTGTCAGGCCTGGAAGTCATATTACCCTGACACAGACAGAGATGAGAGGGAGAGATAAGAGGGAGAGGGAAGAAAGAGAGATATGAGAGAGAAAGAGACAGGGAGAGAGAGATGAGAGGGAGAGAGAAAGATGAAGGAGAGAGAAGTGATGAGAGAAAGAGGGAGAAAGAGAAAGAGGAGACAGAGAGATATAAGAGAGAAAGAAAGAAAAAAGAGATGAGAGAGAATAAGAGAGAGATGAGAGAGATGAGAAAGAGAGACCGAGAGATGAAATGGAGAGATGAGAGAAAGAAAGGGGGAGAAAGAGAGATGAGAGAGAGGAAAGAGACAGAGAGGGAGAGAGAGATGGGAGAGAGAGAGAGAGAGAGAGACCCATTCCCCACAGAAAACACGGGGAGCCACAAAACCTAGGTAGGCGTGGCTGGGGGATCATGTGACTTGGTGGGAGTGATGATTTGGCCACGCCCACCCAGGTTTGGTGGCTCCCGGTGTTTTCTTTTCTGTGGGAAACAGGTCCTAATGGCTCCTTGAGTGTTTAAGGTTGCAGACCCCTGTACTAGGTTTTAACTCTCAGAGGTATCTAATACATCAGGTCACTGAAAGGATGAATCAAGATGGTCTGCTGTTCTCATTAGAAGCAAAGAATGCTATAAAACAATACATTCTTCTACCCAATCTCAACTTTCCATGCATTTCCTTTTCCTCCATTCTGCTAATAATTACATATATTTTAGGCCTTCGGGTACTAATATCCTTACTCTTTTCTTACAGCACATATTTTCTTCCCATATTTTCTCCCAGTTAACCTGTCATTTTATTCATAAAAAAAATTGTCTTTAGAGTGCAATTGTTATTAAACTTTGACTTTGATTTCTTTTATTAATTCAATAGTTATATAAAATATTTTGTGTGTATGGTATGTATAAAAGGTTAAAATGACAGGATAGATTATATTAATTATTCATACAATTTATATTATTATTAACATCTAAAGAGAAATTTTATCTATTTAAGCACAGGCCAACTATTTTTAATTTTCTGATATGATTTGAAAATGGTGTTAATAAATAATTCCTGAGATTTTTATACCAGTGACAGATGAATGAAGTGTAATACAAATATATTACAAGTTAATTACTTAGTATCCTTAGTTTTGCTTAATCATAAAGTTATATATTTGACCAATTTTTCCTCATGCATTGGAGTGAATATCATATTTTGTGTTAGAGAAATTAAAAAAAAACACCTCGGATATACTATGATGTATATTAGACATTTATGGATTATACAGCACATGATTCAATAATTGTTTCAAAAGATATCATGGCTGTGTTTATCCAGAAAACCTTGTTTACCATACGAATTCTCTTTGTGATTTTACAAGCAGAGACTGTTTAGCAGAGAACAAGGATACATTTGCTTGACCTGAGTTTCATTGCAAATTTGGCAACTTTGCTATTCCAATTTATGCATGGATCAGAAAATGCTCATGTGACAAAATCTCTACTGTATTTTCTGGGAATTGCATAATAGTTCATCAATACATATGATAAAATTATATGAAGAAATGGTAATATAAAAATGTATTTTTAAAAGGGGCCGGTTTAGCTCACGCTGGTAAAGCCTGTTATTAAGAACACAGTAGCCTGCAATTACTGCAGGTTCGAGCCCGGCCCAAGGTTGACTCAGCCTTCCATCCTTTATAAGGTAGGTAAAATGAGGACCCAGATTGTTGGGGGGGCAATAAGTTGACTTTGTAAAAATATACAAATAGAATGAGACTATTGCCTTATACACTGTAAGCCGCCCTGAGTCTTCGGAGAAGGGCGGGGTATAAATGTAAACAAAAAAAACAAAAAAAAAGGAAATGGTTAGGGAAAAAAGGACATACATTTGGGGAATAGTGCACACAAAAATATGCAGAAAACAACCCCCATTCTAGTTCAATATATTGCCTTATTCTGCACCAACAGTTTCATCTCACTCTATTCTCCCTTCAATTTAACAGGTAATATTTCACTGCAAACAGTTATTCTTGTTCATAGACCATGAAGAGAGGGCAGAAATATTTCTGCGTTCCTTGATCATCAAGGTAAGCATCTATCTTTCAGCACAATTAGTTGCCTAATTGAGCAGCTGTATTTCATAACACACATTTTGTCATTCTATTAGTAATTTTTGCAGTAGAAATCATTGGCATGCAGCAGTTTGGAAAGCGGACTGGAAATTATATCGGTAAAAGTATAAGATTAAGATTTTTTGGTTAGTTATTGGTTTCAGTTTACTTCATAAAGGTTCCATTTTAAAATAAAATTTCACAAAAATGTAATTATGGTTGCTTAACTATAAAGTAAATCGTCTAAGTCAGGGCTGTCAAACTTGCGGCCCAGATGCGTCATGCGCTGGCCATACCCATGCCTGGTTTAGCAAAGGGAAAAAAGTCCCGATACTTTGCGTGACACTGCCATGATGCCACAAGTTTGACATCCCTGGTCTAAGTGGTTAAGATGGGTTATAAAAGGAAAAATAACACAATTTGGTATCTGTAGAATACTTCCAAAATAAATAAACTTACAATTTATTAAGGGTGGCAGGGTCCCTCAATCTCTGACACCAGATGGTCCTGTAATAAAAGACAATCCACTACTATAAGACAGTTTTTCATGGGATGCATACAGTTCACAGGGTTCCTATTAGAACTATGGAAATTCTCCCCCAAAATGCCTTGGAACATGCAGTCTAAGCACATATACATGCAGAGAGCTGGGATTAGTTTCCAAAGCAACGAAGAAGTTACTGCATGACACATGATCAAAATTCAGGTGCTTGGCAACTTTCAGGTATTATGACAGTTACAACATCCCAGATCATGCAATTACAATTTGCAACCATCTCAGTTGGGTTTTGACAAGCAAAGTCAATAGAGGAAGCTAGATTCACTTAGTGTCTGTTGCTTAACAATACCAGTAATTTGATTAACAAACATGGCAAAACAGATTGTGAAATTAGGCACAACTAACACAACAACCGTCTTGCTTAGCAATGGAAATTCTAGTTCCAATTGTGATCATAAGTCAAGGACTACCTGTAAAACAGAATGAAACAAAACAGCCACCTCTTTAGAAAACATTGCACAACCATAATTCTTTCAAAAAATGACAGACCTAGTAGCAACTATTGCTAATCCTAGTTTTTATTCCAAAAAAAATCTAGCTCAGCAAATATTGTTTTCAGCTTGGAAAATTTCTATCAGATCTCTTTCTAGGTTCCCTGTGATCTAGATATTAGAACCTCTAAATTTCCACTGCTAACCAGAGAGAGATGCTAAGAGTGCCTCTGAATGTAGACAGAATGTCTTTTGCTTTTCACCAGGTGAGTGCAGAAATCTTGCCTCTTCCCTTTGTCTCTTTCTTTTTCTCTCTCATACACATGGAGGCAAAGATGAGTTTTAAGAAAGGCTATAGGATACCCACAGACATATTTTAGCATCACATTCGAACAAAGAAATAAAATAATATATAATGCTTATCAAAGGAACTCTACCAAGCACAAAGGCATTCCAGCATTCTAAATGCTCAGGTCTTCCATGTGACTGAACATTGGCAGGAGTAATTTTTACACTGCCTTTCTTATTTATCAGTTCTGCTGCCCTTCTAAAGCTCAGATTGCTTGATTGCTCACTAAATCTCTCTTTCCTCATTGGATCTTCTTGAGTAAATCCAACCTTCAGCAAATAAGGGGCTCCCCCTTAAGGCAGTCTACTTTACAATTCTACATCAGGTTATGGAAGAATGTTTGGAAAGAAAAGTCCTTATGCTGATTACAGAGGGACATCCTTACTTTGCTCCACATGGTTAATACCAGGAAGAAGAGTAATTAAAGATGTTGAAAACCAATGTTCTCTTATCCAGTCCTAAATACTAAGTGTTAAGAGGACTGCATTTGGATAGAACAATAAAGCAACTTTTTCTCCCCTCCTGTCCTCCAGATACAATGAACTACATACAATAAATTTATTCTTAATCTAGATTGCCTAGAAATTTTTGTCTAATATGCTGTCTGAATTGCACAAATAGAATTACTTATCTGTCTGTAAATAGTAATGGACACAATAGGCTTATCTCTTGGGTTATCTAGAAAGATTTACCAACAGATGCTATACATAGAAATGCCCAAGAGAATCCCAAGACTTACTTGGGTCTCCAGCAGGAATCCAAAAGATCTTCACAGGATAGTACTATTGGCCTTCATAAGCTCTATGTCACTTCATCAAGTGATTCCTAAGTAGCCCCACCAAGTCTGCTCCTTAATGTAGCCAGGCTTCCTATAACGCTCTGCCGTGTTTTCTTCCTCTTCAGCTTCTGGTGTTTTTCATTGCTGAAGGTGAAAGAGAGAGAGGTCTGGTCCAATATTTTCTACATCCAGGGCCAGGATAAGGATTAGATTATGACTTGATACAATAAAGTCTTTTTTATTGCTTTTGGGGAAGGTTTCTTCTGCTCCTCTTCCTCAATTATGAAAGATCTGTAGAGTAAGCATCAAGTATATGCTGTATCCATTGGTTGCCCATCCTTGATCAAAGTATTGTGTCTTGTCCGCTCTCACCGCAGCCGGGGTCTGCTTATCTGCTCCCGAACACGGAGGAATGTATGCCTCCCGGCCCCAGTCCTGGCTCCATGCCCAGACAAGCTGCAGAGGAGGGGGCACCACCCGGTCCCAGCCCTGGCTCCATGCCCAAGCAGGCTGCAGAGGAGGGAGCATCCCCCGGCCCCAGCCCTGGCTCCATGCCCAGGCAAACGGAGCAGCTAGACCCCTCCCCCTCCTCCACAGCATGTGAGCCTGAGGAAAGTTTACTTCCAACAACAGCTGATTGGAGTGACCCTCGCATCAGAAGATTGGATAGGCGGAGGCAACAGAAGGAAGGGAGGGGCAGGCCTTAATGAGTGCTGAGTCATGGAGCCACACCCCATGGCCTATATAAAGGATCTGCTTTCTAGCAGTCTCTGAGTCAGGCAAAGTCGAACTTATCTTGCTGAAGTCACTTACTGGTCTCCTGCCTGCTCTGAGGACTTTGCTAGGACTTTGGGCAGAGCTGCAGAGGCAAGCCTGATTCGGATTTCCCTGACCCGGCCGTCAGCGGAGGAGTGGGACACGACACAAAGCAATATTCTTTCCCCCATTCCAGGCTGCAGAAAACTGGATTAAAAAGGTGTAAGCCAGAAAGGAAGACAAATATCAGTTCTCTCCACTGTGCACAAATTTTAGATAAAGGTCTTGGAATGCATCATTTCATACAAAATGGCATTTACTCTAGATATCTGGTAGTGATAAGGGAATTCAGAAAATATAATGGCAACAATTTCTTCAACATACTTGAATCACCAAAAAAAGTCCCTATTGGCTCATTTGCTGATCTAACTGCAAATCTGGGCATATTGCTTGATAGTTATCAAAAGCCCTGTATTTCCTGACTTTTTAAAAATGTTTTTTTAAAAAATATATTTATTTACTTACTTACTTACTTACTTACTTACTTACTTACTTATATTTCACACTTCTTCCTCATGGCCAGCATTTTCCAGGGGAAAGCAGGAAAGGGAAAGAGGGAGGGAAATTAAAGGGGAAAGGAAAGGGAAGGAGGAGATAGATTTATGTTGCCTACTAGAGAACAGAAGGAGGGAGAGAGAGAGGAAGGAGCAATCTTTGGATAACCCTGATGAACTTTGAAAGCCACAGGCAGAGATCTGTGGAATAAAGTAACAAAAATAAGGTAACAAAATATGCAATCTAGAGGTCCAGTGGTGGCAAGGAAATTTCTGGGCATATCTGTGGTGTAATAGGGGCAAGGGAAAAAAAGCTTGAGGAAGGGGACAGCCAGGACATACATTGCTGATAAAGCTTAAAACATCTCTTCTTGATGTAAAACTATTTAAGAATGTTCAGTGTTCAATTGTTTAAGTGAATTCTTTTATATTTTGCGGATATGACATTGCTTTTCTTTCTTTTCTCTCTAGACTATTCATCTCTGGCTCGCAAGCCGATTGCTTTTTTTTGTTATTTCACTGGCTTTGAAAGAGATTATAGTAATGCCATTTTTTAAAACTTTGCCTTGTGATGTGAATAATATAAACGATACTTCCAAAATGTATATGCAAGTTGACTGCAGTGACCGTAAACTCATAGAGTTTCCAAAAGACATTCCTGCCAATGTTACCAACCTGACACTTGCTGTTAATCACATTCTAGAGATTTCCAAAAGCCATTTTAAGAACCTGAAAAACCTTCTAGAAATTGATTTCAAATGTAATTGTGTGCCAGTCAGGCTGGGACCTAAAGATCACGTTTGCACCCAGGGTCTGAAAATCCACGCTCATACTTTCTCCACACTCTCCAGCTTAAAATCACTCTATTTAGATGGCAACCAGCTCTCAGCAATCCCCCAGCATCTCCCATCTAACCTACGTCTTCTGAGTCTTGAAGCTAATTCCATTTTTTCTATCAAGAAACAAAATTTGTCAGGACTTGAGAACTTAGAATTACTCTACCTAGGGCAGAACTGTTATTATCGCAACCCCTGCAATATATCTTTTGAAATTAATGAAGCAGCCTTTCAACTTCTCACAAATTTGAAAGTGTTGTCTTTGAAAGCCAACAACTTATCAAAGGTCCCACAAAACTTAACATCAAACTTAAGAGAACTCTACCTTTATAATAATGCAATTCGAGATATCACTGAGTATGATCTCTTATCTCTGCATAATTTGGAAGTACTTGATTTAAGTGGAAACTGCCCTCGTTGTCACAATGTACGATATCATTGTATTGAATGCCCAGGAAGCATTTTAATCAATTCCAGAGCCTTTGACTCATTAAAGCATTTAAAGGTGCTGAGGCTGCACAGTACCTCCCTTCAACAAGTGAACCCCCGTTGGTTTAAAAATACTGGGAACCTTCAAGTGCTTGATCTTTCACAAAATTATTTGGCTCAAGAAATTCAGCAAGCCCATTTCCTACAGTTTCTTCCTAATCTTGTGGAACTTGATTTATCTTTCAATTATAAATTGGGATCATACCCATTAAATTTTATTCTCCCCAAAACATTTTCCAACCTGTCCAATCTGCAGTCCTTAAGAATAAGAGGATTTGTTTTCAAGGAACTAAATCAAAGCACTATAAATAATTTAATTCCTCTTAAAAAACTTGAGGTCCTGGATTTTGGAACCAATTTTATCAGGAACGTTAACTTTTCTATGTTTAAAGAATTCCAGAATCTTAGAACAATAATTCTTTCTTTTAATAAAATATCTCTTTTTTCATATGAGCCAAATAGCAGGGTTTGCTCTGTTCTCAGCTCACCAGACGATCAATTTAATGGCAATGTATTGAAAGATATGCAGTATTTCAGATATGATACGTATGGTCAAAGTTGCAGATCTAAAGATACAGAGGATATTCATTCTTTGCCTTTTGTCAATGAGACTGCATGTAGCAATTATGGAAAAACACTTGATTTAAGCAGAAACAATATTTTTTTTATCAAATCTTCCGATTTCCAGCAACTTTCAGACCTTAAATTCCTTAACATCTCCAATAATGCTATGAGCCAAGCTTTGGACGGAACTGAATTTGCTCATCTATCCAGTTTGAAATGTTTGGATTTATCTAACAATCGGATTGATTTGCTACATCGAAATGCTTTTCAACAGCTGAAAGAACTGGAAGTTCTAAATCTTAGCGATAATAGCTATTATTTTAAGGCGGAAGGTGTCACACTTATGTTGAATTTTACCAAATGCCTGGTTAATCTGAAAATACTGATTATGAATGGCAATGAGATTTCTGAATCCACTGATAAAGGAATGGCAAGTGATTCCATCAAAACATTAGAATTTAGACGGAATCGCTTAGATATTTTATGGAAGGATGGAACTAATGAATACTTGGCATTCTTTAAGAATTTGATCACCCTGGAAAGTCTTGACATTTCTGAGAATTTTCTTACTTTGTTACCTCCTGATGTATTCTACAATCTGCCTCCAAAACTCAAAGTATTAAAGCTGGCCAGTAATCTATTGAAGACTTTTAACTGGGGGCGTCTTTCAGCACTAAAGAATTTAGAAATCTTGGATCTTAGCAACAATCAGCTGACCACGGTCCCACATGAACTGTCCAACTGTACTAAGACGCTTCAGACATTCATACTGCAAAACAACAAGATTAGAAAGCTGACAGATAATTTTCTCAAAGATGCTTTCTTCCTGCGGCATTTAGATCTTAGTTTTAACAAGATCAAAACAATCAGGAACTCTAGCTTCCCCAAAAATGTTATTAACAGACTAAAAACATTACACTTAAATGGTAATTCTTTCAAGTGTAATTGTGATATTGTGTGGCTTGTCCACTGGATCAATGAGACAAATGTAAAAATCCCTTTCCTAGCAACAGATGTGACTTGTGCAGGGCCAAGAGTATGGAAAGATAAAAGTTTGATTTTATTAGATTTGAATACTTGTGAATCGGACTACTCTCAGATTTATTATTTATTGTCAGCTTCAGTCATAATATTTCTCATGATATTTCCAGTTATAAGCCACCTATATTTTTGGGATGTCTGGTATATTTATCATTTCTGCACTGCCAAATTAAAGGGATATAAACGTCTCTTTTCATCTGAAGTTAAATATGATGCTTTTGTGGTTTACGATAATAAAGATGCAGCTGTAACAGAATGGGTCCTGAAAGAACTAATTGAGAAACTGGAAGATCAGAAAGAAAAAACATTCAATATATGTTTAGAAGAAAGAGACTGGCTACCAGGTCACCCACTCATGGAAAACCTTAATGACAGTATACAAATGAGTAGAAAAACAATATTTGTGCTGACAAACAGCTACATTGCAAGTGGCAACTTCAGAACAGCTTTCTATATGGCACATCAGCGTCTTGTGGATGAAAAAGTAGATGTAATTATCCTAATAATTCTTGAGAAGCTTCTGCAAATGTCAAAGTGTCTCCGTCTCCGAAAGACCTTGTGTAGTAGATCTTGTCTTGAATGGCCAACCAACCCTCAGTCTCAGGCTTATTTCTGGCATTGTCTTAGAAACTCCCTCACAGCAAATAATGAGTTCAGATATAACAAGCTTTTCAAAGAAATGTTATAAAGCTCAGTTGCATTCTCTGAAAATGTTTTGGGAATCATAGCAGATGTATGGGATGAGGCTGAATCTCAATCTCTATATTGAGGAGGTTTTAAAGCATTGGTAGAACCAGGCAAACTTTTGGTTATCTGAGGAAAAGTGCTGAGGAAGTTTAGTTCCATAACTCAATTTTTCATTTAATAACTTTTGAGTTATGTAGGAGGATTATGCTGATTTTTATGAATTCCCTCCAATCTAAGCAGGAAAAGTGAAACAGAAGAGACAGATCCCAGTTACAAATTTTTACAGCAAGAATTTATGAGTTTTCCTATGTAAGCATGTTTTCTTTCCAATATTCAGTACAATTTGAAAGAAAAAATAAAAATCAATATAATCTTTAGCATGAACTACAATTATTGTATATTTGAAAATCAGGTATTTTGGACCGTCTCGCTATTTATTTATATATGGAGGGAATTTTTTTTAATTACATAACAATACAATAAAAATATGGGAATTGTAACATAATGGAGATGTGCAGATCAGTTGGAAATCATTCAGAAATGGAAAGAAGGGGGAATGAAAGAAAATTGGTGATCTAAATGCTTTTTGTATAATGCTTTTTCTTTAAAAAAATCTTTCATTACAGTATCAAATTCCAAAAAGGAAGGAATTTAAACGCTTACAAAATATTATCAGTGACTAATGAGTTTATGCTGTAATGTGAAAGCATCTACTTGAAGCCAGTTTGGTATAATTATTAAGTCATCAACTAGAAACCAAGAGACGTTTAATTCTAGTCCTGCCTTGGGCACAAAGCCAAATTGGTGACCTTGGCCAGTCACTTCTCTTGTCCCTAGAAGAGGTAGAATTAGAATTAGAAAAGAAGTAGAATTGCCAAGTTACTTCTGAAAACAGCTGCCAAGAAAAGTTCAGTAGTCCAAAATGATTTGAATGTGCAATTGTTTAAATGCAGTTTATTTGTCTACTGATGGCTGATTTGTTTGAATGCAAAGCTTCCAAGAATTCCCTAGTTTTCGGATTTAGCTTGGTGTAGGATGGCCACACATTTACATGCAAAAGAGACAATTAAAAAAACTAAGGAAACAAAAAGATCACATCTTCTCTAGCTGTCAGCACACAGATAAGCAGGGATTAACACCAAACAACCAAGCAGAAAACAATAGAAATATTAAGGAGAAATATTCAAAGAAATATTAAGGAGAAAACCACATATCCACCAACATTGGTAGGGCAAGTTATTGTATATAAAAAGGCATCAAAGCCACCATGACTAGCATAGATATGTTACCTAGCCAGGTAATGAAATTTCTTCAAGCAAATAATCAAGCTTAGAGAGTGCCAAGGAAAGTTATCCTAATTTACAGATATTGTTTTTTATTCTGTATTCTCTTTAATTCTTACTTGTTTTAATGTATTTACGCATAAATGTATGTATAAGGAGCTCTGTAATGACAGGTTTACAGAACAATGTATGAAATAGTATGATTGAAGTGGAAACAAGGCAGGGGTTGAATGAATAAAAAGTTACTATAAGGTTAGTGAACAGTGTTCGTGTAGACTAGATTTAGTGAGACTTCTTTTTCTTTTCACTTAACTCTCCTTTGCTTATCATCTATTATATTTTCTATGCTTTACTTACCATTGCTTATACAAAAGAAAGCAGTGCGGTTTGATTGATCCATCAGCATTCTCATTCATACTTCTCACCAGTGTAATTCCACATGGCACTTTAAAAACAAAAACAAATTGAAGCAGCCAACTTCACTATTCCAAAATAAGAGGGTAACAGCAGCTTAATGGCTACAAGCTTACAGATAGGAATTTGAAGAAAACTGATTAATTAGGGATTTTTAAATGCTGAAGTTTATCTCTCAAAGTTTTAAAACGTACAGGTATTTTAAAACGTGCAGGTACACGAGCACACAATAGATTTAAGCTTAATGTGAACCGCTACAACCTTGACTGCAGAAAATATGACTTCAGTAACAGAGTTGTTTATGCCTGGAATGCACTACCTGACTCTGTGGTCTCTTCCCAAAACTCCCAAAGCTTTAATCAAAGACTATCTACTATTGACCTCACCCCATTCCTAAGAGGTCTGTAAGGGGTATGCATAAGAGCACAAACGTGCCTACCGTTCTTGTCCTATTGTTTCCTTTTGTTATATCTAATTAATATAGTTATTACATACTCATACTTATATGCTTATATATCGTATAGTTATTTCATGCTTATGCTCATATATACTGTTGTGACAAATCAATCAATCAATCACATTTTTAAATACGAAAAGGTCATTCACATACCAGTCTATAGGTGGCAGCAAATGATAGTTCCTGAAACTGGACCTCTTATTTAAATTACAATAAAGCATTATGGATATATTTGGTCTTTCATTTTCTAAATTTAGTGTCTATGTACTTTTAATCAAGGCCAGAATATCAAAATCTATTTGGAAATGAGAAGAAATTGGCATGCCAAAATATGAGGTGATAAAAGATTTTACATTAGCAGATTAATTGCTAATAGCTTGGGTTATGCAGTTATTTATTTAGAATAAATACATGGCCACCTGTCTTAAGTAACTAACTCTGAGAGGTTATCAACAATACAAGAAATAATATAATAAAAATCCCTATATAAACAAAAAAAAATACATGGGTTAGGGTTAACTAACTCACAGCACAAGAACACACATTAGGCTCCACTAGCATCTTAGCCCTAACCCGGGGGTGGGGGGCGGGGGTGGGGTTGTGGCCTAACAAAAGACCACAATTTCAGAAAGGAGGCTATGCCATAGGGCAAGCTCCACCACACATAAGGCACAATTCCTGGATCCCACTAGATCAGGAATGTCAAACTAGATTTCATTGAGGGCCACATCAGGGTTGTGATTGACCGGACAGGGTGGGGGGGGCAGGGGGGCGTGGCCAGAGTGGGCGTGGCCAGTTTCCCTCCCTCCCTCTCATTCCCATCTCCCTCCCTCTTTCCTTCCTCCCCCCTCCCTCTTTCTCCCATTCTCGTTCTCATCTCTTTCCTTTCTTCTTCCCCCTCCTTTCCCTTTCCTGGGAGACAAGGCAACTTCCTCTCCCACCTACCCCCGTTTTTAAATGAAGCCCTTATTAAGAGCCGGGTATGCCTGCTCAGATACCTGCTACTTGTTTTTCTCAAAAGAAGAAGAGAAATTGCTGGCCCAGGGTTGGCATCGTAACTTTTTAAAGATTTCAAAAACTGATCCTTTAATGTTGGGGTCTCACTTTTGGGGACAACCCCACCCCTCTCCTCCACACACCTCCTTTGTTTCCAAGAAAAAAAGAAATCGGAGGGAGAAGAGCGGGAGAAAAAAAACCACAGAGGAGACAAATCCAGAGTTGGAAAAGGGACCCTTACAAGCCTCCTCCATTCACACCGCCTTTTCTTCTGAAGGAAAAAGCCCCCAGCCCAAAAACAACGCTCCCAGAGCTGGAGAGCTGCACTGAAGCAAGGAAAAAGAGGAAGAAAAACCTTGCGACTTTAAAAACCCAGGGAGAAACCCCGCCCCCTAGCCGCCGCCTCTCCCACATGGCTGCTTCTGAACTAAAAGAGGCAAGGTTTGGAACTAAAGGAGGAGAGCAATATAGCAGAGAAGCCAGAGCGGGAGAGATCAACTGCAAGCGGAAGCAATGTCAGCCTCAGGGATTTAAGCTTTCACCTCTCCTTTTTCTTCCTTCTTCCCTTTCCCATTAGCTGCAGGAACTGTGCTTGGTTTGCAGAGTCTGAGGTTTACTTTCCCTTTCTGCCTTTGCCTACTTCCCAGCCAAGGAATGCTGCTTCTTTTGCTGCCTCCACAGAAAAAACTCACTCTCTTTCTCCTTCCTTCCTCCCCTGCCTGTCTCCTCATTCCCATCTTGTTCTGGAGAGTTTGGCAGCATTGTCGGTGGCTGTGCTTACTGCAGCTGTGGCTTTCCCATGTGGAGAGGGGCAGGGGCAGTCCCAGTGAAAGGGCACACAAGCTGCAAGGCCAGGCCACCGAGCAGGCCATGGAGGCACTGGTGGTGGGCACGGCACTGTTCTATAACTGGATGGCAGCCATCAGGCCTGAAACGCAGTCACCCTTAGATCCATGGGGCAGCCCTGGAGCCAGAGAGGGGCCACCTTTGCTGTCTCAGCCCTGCCCACCACAGGAGGCGGTGAGCACTAAGGGACAAGGGTTAGAGATTTTGGGGATTCAGCTTTGCAAATGCTGTTTTTTGCAGGGCAAACCTATCTATTACCATGGGAAAAAGCAGCTGACTATTCACATGCCTCTTTTGCACTATAAAAAACATGAACAGACATGAAGACTAGTAGACATAACCTATTTTGTGCTTATTCTTATTATTTAGCTTATGATGAGAACATGACAGAAAAGAAGTAAATATATATAAACAGTCCATGTAATTATACATAAAACTTCTATAGGAATTTGGCAATGACCTTATAACTGGATGTCCAATTCAGTTACCCAGGCAATTGCCTCTGGCATTGCTTCTTGCAGTTCCTCTACGGAACCAGAAAAGACACATCATGGGCAATCTTGCACAATATGTTTAATAGTTTGAATATGTTGGAATACATGTTTGAAAGTATTTTGTAGCAACGACTACAGAATTATTTAGCCAGTAGATGGCAGTGTTTAGTTTGCATCTATGGTTATAATGTATGGTTCCTTTATGTTTTGAGAGTTTCCTGTGACAGTTGAAATGGTTAAGCAGCAAGCCCCATTGTGACTGTACACTATACACTTTATTTTATCTGTATGGCTATGTAATTATTCTCTGCTACCATTTCTATATAATAAAACAGAATTTCTAACAGGTTATGGACATGGATACAGATATCCTATCATGATACATTAATTGAGAATGACTATGCAAGTGGAATAAAAGAAGAAATCAGGCCACAAGAGGTTTCAATCAGGAAATATACCAGAAGCAATAAAGGCATCCCAGCCAAAGAGTGGTCCTATATTGCTCGCAAAGCATTAAAAGAAGAGGGCCGTGAAAATATTTACAGACCCCTCGCATCCTGGACATAAACTGTTTCAACTCCTACCCTCAAAACGACGCTATAGAGCACTGCACACCAGAACAACTAGACACAAGAACAGTTTTTTCCCAAAGGCCATCACTCTGCTAAACAAATAATTCCATCAACACTGTCAAACTATTCACTGAATCTGCACTACTATTAATCTTCTCATAGTTCCCATCACCAATCTCTTTCCACTTATGACTGTATGACTATAACTTGTTGCTGGCAATCCTTATGATTTATATTGATATATTGACCATCAATTGTGTTGTAAATGTTGTACCTTGATGAACGTATCTTTTCTTTTATGTACACTGAGAGCATATGCACCAAGACAAATTCCTTGTGTGTCCAATCACACTTGGCCAATAAAATTCTATTCTATTCTATTCTATTCTATTCTATTCTATTCTATTCTATTCTATTCTATTCTATTCTATTCTATTCTATTCTATTCTATTCTATTCTATTCTAAAACCCAGAAATGGGAAGGAGAATCCAAAAGAGACTGCAGCAGCCACCCTGGTCCCCTGGCCCAGCAGGAGCCAGAGGCCCAGCAGCCAAGGCTGAAGCTGCAGTAGCAGCACCAGCTCTGTGGCCAGCCAAGACAGCAAGAAGATTGGAAAAGGACAAGAAGAATCATAAGAAATAGGAAACAGAACCAGGATCAGAAATGGGATTATTATAAGGAGTACTTGTTGAGCGGGGGTGTTGGAATACATGTTAGAATGTGTTTTGTATTGCAACTACAGAATTATTCAGCCAGTAGATGGCAGTGCTTAGTTTGCATCTATGGTTATAATCTTTGGTTCCTTTATGTTTATCCTCTGCTACCATTTCTAGATAATAAAACAGAATTTCCAACAGAATATCAGCAACTCAATCAAACAAGGGGAATCTTTCCATCCCTACTGATACAGGTGAGGGCCACAGAGTTCCCAACTCTAGGAAGGCAATGCTCATCTCTGTTTCAAAGCCGAAGAGTCAGCACTGTCTGAAGACATTGCCGTGGCTGGCATGGCTCAACACCTAAGGCGCACAGAACACTGTTACCTTCCCAGCAAACGTGTTCCCTATTTTTCTACTTGCATTTTTTACAATACGTGCTTTCGAACATCTAGGTTGGCAGAAGCTGAGACAAGTAACGGGAGCTCACCCCATTACGTGGCACTAGGGATTCAAACCGCTGAACTGCTGACCTTTTGGTCAACAAGCTCAGCATATTAGCCACTGAACCATCGCGTCCCTATACTTGAAACATAGTTTTGATAATACTGTTGCACTGGCTAATTCACATGGGTTTTCTTATATTTAAATTTGCTTTTTCAATTGTACTACTAATAATTTCCCATAAACCATAACCTTCAAGAAAAAGTCTCTCTTTCAGAAACCAGGACTGGCAGGAGAGCATTCAATACATTGTAGATAAGTGTTTCATTTTTAGCTGTTCTCAAGCCACCGTGAGCAAAGAAAATAAAAGCGCTGAGAAAGTATCTTACCCAAATCCATTTGGATGTTTTTCATTTGCAAATGTTTCTTTTACTTTTATTCAGAATACAATGCTCTTCTCTATGGGTATACTGTAATTCTTGTGATGTAACTGAACAGATGACTATTTCTAAACCAATCAATTTTTGCTTTGTAGTTCTTTGTTGTGCTAACCATAAATGTTTCTTGGGGTCCCCCTTTTCATATGGAGACCACACTTTATCAAATTGTTGATAATTGCTTTTAAATGGATTTCTGACTTGATTGCTTATTGGAAAAGGTAAACTGAAGCAGAACCTAGGCCCAGATTTGGCCATCACAGGACAGAGGCATTTCTTCCAGTATCACACCTAACTGTTAATTTTGACTAGGCAAAGTGAGGCAGGTCAAAACCAGGTAGTTTGGTAGAGATCTCACTAATGCTCAGGTCAAAAGAAGGTATCTGAGATCATTCCTCTCTCCAGGCATTCTTGGGATTAAACTGGGTAGTTTAGTAAATAGTTGTTTTCCATGCTGCCAATGGGATTTCAATCTTGTGATGGGCTGTGCATTGTCCTAGTGAATAAGGAAGGCCTTCTTGTTCAGTTTCCTTGACCGTAACCAAATGAGAGATAGTTATCTTCTAATATGAAGAGGTATGATATTGCTAAGTACTGGTAATTGATGCACGAGTGGGATGCAATGTGCCAGAAATGATACACATTGACTGTAGAGTTGGACATCAAACATTTTGGTGTGGGCACTCTTAAGCCACACGCTGGCACAATATCAACTGTGGAATAAACCAAAGTCAAGCCTGTTGTATGTAGGCTATTAATATCAGCATCACAGGATGTTCCAGCCAGCCTGTTCAATAAATTGTGGCTTTTCAATTTTGCAACAGTTTTTTCCAGGTGTTACTGGAAGGTTAGTGATCTGTCCAGTGTTATCCCCTAGGTACTTCAGAGAGTTATTATATTGTAAAGTACAGTTCCAGAACTTCAGTGAAAGCTGGTAATTCGCATACCTATTACTGAGATGATTTATTTATTTAGCATATGGCATACCATGTATGGACTAGCAATATAGATTAACATGTCATCTAGATTAATAAAACATAATAAAATATAAACGTTAAAAGAATCTGTTCAAATACCAATGTCTAGGCTATCTAACCATTGAAGCACAGCATCATTTATATTTAAAAAATCAGATATTGGATTGGTATATGCCCTTAGTTTATAGCCGGCCATGATGTGATCTACAGTTTGATATGGGACCGCACAGTCACACTGAGGATATTATACCCTACTTATACAGAGAGTCCTAGCAGATGCTGAGTAAGGTACGAATCCTATTCAGGATTGTCCATGGCTGACATAGTAGTTCAAAGCCACGCACCTGGCTGAAAAGAATCAGAATCCGAATAGAGCTGGAAGGGACTTTAGAGGTCTTCTAGCCCAGCCCCCTGCTCAAGCAACTTTTGGGCTTAGTTGAGGATTACCTGTATATTATTTTACTCTATTAGACCAATGGCCTTCTTGTTCAATGTCATGTGTAATGGCTTGCCAAACTGAAAAAGATTTTTCCTATCTTACATGGAGAACTCAGAACATTTATAAGCATAAGTGATATTAGTTTTTCAAAGGTGGTTTAGTAACAGCATACTTTGTCCAAATATTCATAGAGCATCTGAAATGGGCTTTATATTACTCATCCATCTTTTCTAAGTGTGGGAATATGTATCCTTTCCAATATCTCTAAACCAAAGTCATTAGAAAGGTGGCCTACAATCAGCTCAGCAGAAACTAAAATTTATTTATTTATTTATTTATTTTGTCACAAAAGTATATATAAGCATAAGCATGAAAATAACTATATAATATATAAGCATATATATAAGCATAAGTATGTAATAACTATATTAATTGGACATAATGAAAGGAAACAATAGGACTGGAACAGTAGGCACGTTTGTGCTCTTATGCACACCCCTTACAGACCTCTTAGGAATGGGGTGAGGTCAATAGTAGACAGTTTTTGGTTAAAGCTTTGGGGATTTTGAGAAGAGACCACAGAGTCAGATAGTGTGCTCCAAGCATTAACAACTCTGTTACAGAAGTCATATTTTCTGCAATCAAGATTGAAGCGGTTAACTTTAAGTTTAAATCTGTTGTTTGCTCTTGTATTGTTGTGATTGAAGCTAAAGTAGTCTTCAACAGGAAGGACATTGCAATAGATGATTCTATGAGTTAAATACAGGTCCTGTCGAAGGCAGCAGAGTTCTAAGTTTTCTAAACCCAAGATTTCAAGTCTGGTGGCATAAGGTATTTTGTTGTATTCAGATGAGTAGAAAACTCTTCTTGTAAAATATTTCTGGACACGTTCAATTGTATTGATGTCTGAAATGTGATATGGGTTCCAGACAGGCGAGCTGTATTCAAGAACTGGTCTAGCAAATGTTTTATAAGCTCTGGTTAGTAGTGTAGTGTTTCTGGAGAAGAAGCTACGTAAGATAAGGTTTACAATTCTTAAAGCCTTTTTTGCAATGTAGTTGCAGTGGGCTTTGGCACTTAGATCATTGGATATGAAAACTCCAAGGTCTTTAACAGGGTGGGGGGTCATCTGTAAGGTAATGTCCATCGAGTTTGTATTTAGTGTTTAGATTCTTTTTTCCAATGTGTAAGACAGAGCATTTGCTGGTTGAGATTTGGAGTTGCCAAGTTTTTGACCATTCTGACACAAAGTCAAGGTCTTTTTGAAGGGTAGCTGTATTGTTGGTAGTGTTAAATAGTTTGACATCGTCAGCGAAAAGAACACAATTACTTTTAATATGGTCACAGAGATCATTAATGTATAATATGGAAGAGTGTTGGTCCAAGAATGCTGCCTTGTGGAACGCCACTTTTGACAGGAACAGGATTTGATAGAGCATTGCCAATTTTGACCACTTGTTGTCTGTTTGATAGGAAAGCTGTTATCCAATTGTGGAGGGGTCCTGAGATGCCGTAGGATTTTAGTTTTAGTTTTAGGAGAAGTTTGTCATGTACCACTGAGTCAAATGCTTTACAGAAATCTATGTAAATTGCATCTATTGTTTTGCCTTGATCAAGATTTTTAGTCCATATGTTTTTGCAGTGAAGAAGTTGTAAGTTACATGATAATTTTTTTCTGAAACCAAATTGTTTATTAGAGAGTAGATTGTTTGTTTCTAGGTGGAGAATAATGGATTGGTTGATGATAGATTCCATGTCTTTACAGGTGACGCAGCATAGAGAGATTGGTCTGTAATTTTCAACTAAGCTGGGGTCTCCTTTTTTGAAGACAGGGATGACCGTGGCTAGTGATCAAAGTTTGGGAAGGGAACTGGTTGTGAAGGCTTTCCCAAAGATTATGCCTAGGGGTTCTGCTATATTAGTGGAAAGCTTTTTTAAGAAGTATGCACATAGTCCATCAGGCCCAATCGATAGGGATGGTTTCAGTTTGCGAAGAGCTTTTTCAACATTTTCTTCAGTAAAATCTATATGTGTTAGGTCGTTGTTGGTGCGTTGGGGAATGTCGGGTATGAGCCATTACTGTTAACAAAGACTGAGCCGAAGAATGTGTTAAAGAGGTTTGCCTTAACTGTTTCATCATTATTTTCTTTGCCGTTAGATTCTTTTAGTGGTGGGATGGATCTCGAGTCATTAAGTTTGTTGTTCACAAAATTATAAAAAGCACGATTGGAATTTGTGCGCAGAAGGTCTTCTTCATGCTTGGTGTGGTAATTGGTGCATTCAATTTTTATTTGGTTGCATATATCTCCTTATCGGTTTTTGAAATTAGCTACATGTCCCTTTTTGTTTCTTCTCCAAAGGGATTTTTTTTTTGACTGAAGCTTTTTTATTGATATGGGTAATTTGTTTTGCTTGATTTTTGTGGTGGTTTGTGGTACGAAGAGTTTAATGACTCTATTGATTTCAAGTAGAAAAACTCTGTAGTGGTCTTCAGCAGTGATTCAGGATGAGAATAGATTTTGCCAGTCAAGAAATGAGAGGTAGGTGTTTATAAGGTCATAGTTGGCTTTTTTGAAATTGTAGTTTGGAATACTATTATTATGACGATTTTTGTAAGGGCGTATATTGAGACAAAAGTCTTTCATGCTGTGGTCACTGTTGGAAAAGGGTTCTTTTATTTGTAGTCCATAAATTGAGTTTGTGTTGTTGTAGAAGATGAGGTCAAGGCAGTTGTTGATTCTTGTATTATTAGTTACTAGTTGTTCAAGACCTAGATTTGTGACAGCGTTGTATAGGGTAGTATAGATGGGTTCAGTTGTACATTCGTTTGTTATCCAATTAATATGAGGTAGATTGAGGTCACCCAGGAAGATGAGAGGATATGGGCAAGAGGTAGCCCAAGTTAGTAGTGTGGTTAACATGTTTGCATGTGCAATGTCATAGTCAGGGGCTCTGTAGCATAGTAGGAATCGAAGTGTGGTGTTAAGGGACAGGTCGCATATAATAGTTTCAGGGATAGCAAGTTTATGTGCAACTTGAACATTTTTTAGATTCAGTGACTTTTTATGAAAGATAGCTACTCCACCTCCTCTGCGGATTTCACCATCTGATCTAAAAACATGGTACTCTTTGTCTGAAATAATGGAATCAGGGATGGATGAGTTCAGCCATGTTTCGGATACAAATATAATATCAAATGTACCATTGTTTAACATGAGTATAAATTCAGGTAATTTGTTTACAATGCTTCTTGCGTTTATCAATTTACATTTAAGATCTGCAGCGTTAGGTGAAGAGGAAATAAGGGGAGTGGGTACCTAGTTATTGATGATAGTTGGTTGGAGACAGGGGTGAAATCTAAAAATTTTCCCTACCGGTTCTGTGGGCGTAGCTTAATTGGTGGGCGTAGCTTGGTGGTCAGATGGCTGGGTGGGCGTGGCCAATAACAATAAATAATAAAAATAATAAACAAAGTATAAAAAAACAATAAGAAGTACCAAAAACCAACTTTCACACTTTACACACACACAACACAACACAACACAACTGACTCACACACAATGTAAAAGCAGCTGCACTTCATACTTCACACAGCCACAAAAAGCTCAAAAACCAACTTTCACACTACATACACACAACACAACTCACACACACACACAATACCACATACAGCTTTCTGAGATTTTGTGTGTTTGTGTAGTTAGAGTGAAACACTACAGAAACATACCAAATCTCAGAAAGCTGCACAAATATTTTATTATTTTATTTTATTGTGGACTTCAATTCCCAGAGTTCCTCAGCCAGGAAAGCCAGACAGCATTAATCACTCAGTGATGAAATAGATTAGCTAAATTTAGATTAGTTCTGTCTGGTGCTGAAAGCGAAACTGGGGCTTTCCGGCTGCGAGAAAAGCCATGAGGTCGATCAGTAATCAGGTAAGTGTCTTAGACTCTTTTAAAAGGAGTTTTTCTACATGTTTTCTACAGAAAACATGTTTTTTAAGGTTCCGCTGATGAGGAACTCAGGTGAGATCTTCAGAGTAGCCTTTAAATTTTTTTTTTAAGTTTAAAGGCTCTGCCGATCTCAGCTGAGGGGCAGGATCCTCAAAGGCTTTTTTTTTATTTTTAAAGGCATGCCGAAACAAAACCTTCTTTTAAAAGTAAAAAAAAAACCCTCTGCTGATGGTGCAGCTCAGCAGAGGCAGGGGGGCGGGGCCAGGGATTTTTGCTACCGGTCCTCCGAACCAGCCGCCGCCATCGCTACCGGATCGCGCAAGCCAGTCCGATCCAGGAGCATTTCACCCCTGGTTGGAGGTTCTGATCCACGGATGGTTGGAGGTTCTGTTCAATGTGCAGTTGGTTGGAGGTTGGTTGGTTGAACTATGATTGGTTGAGCAGTGGATAGTTGAACAATGGATGTTTGGGAGTTCTGTAAGAAGGATGGATGAATGTTAGTTGGTTGAGTGACAATTGGCTGAGTGACAGCTGGTTGAGGGTTTTGTACGATGGATGATTGGAAGTTCGGTGCGACGGATAGTTGGATGCTTTGATATATGGGGGGTTGGATGTTGGCCAATTGTCTGTAGATTTTTCTTTTTATGCAGTCAGCATGGTAGTCAATGTAAAGTTTGGTTCCTTCGTCTTGCCTTCGTTTGAGTTCTGTGCACAGTTCACGGGAGCAAATCTGTTGCAGAAATGATAAATCAGGTCTTGCTCTAAATTTGTTGAGGCTGAGGTTTGTTCTGGCAATTTTGTTTATGGCATAAATGAACTTTCATTTGCTGATCTCATTTATGCAGATGACTCTACAGAATTTAGGTGCCACTGATCCATCACTGTTTTTGTATTCCGGACCTTCTCTGGAGACTTCGGTTATATCGTCAGGGGAGAGGGTGGGTGAAATGTAATTTTTAATGATGTTTTTAATTTTAGAAATATCTGATTCACTGTTATTATCTAATCCAAATAATATAGCATTTTGACATTTTTGTTCTCTTTCAATGGTATCTTTAATTAAAATGGCTATGTTGTTTGTTTGTTTGATTGATTGATTGGAAGAGCTTCCTTAGGTTGATGGAAGACTTTGAAAAATTTGAAAGCAGAGTGGATCTATGGAAAGCTAAGAAGAATAAACACTGGATGGAACCAATGAAGGACCTGGGTCTGATGAAAGCTGGGAAATATGGAAATCATTGAATAGACAGCACATGGGTACAACAAGATCCAGAGACACTCTGAAAAAAATGGGGCTATCCGTTGGCTTCTGCTCATTGCGATTGTGGTGACATGTAGACAACAACACATATGTATACCTGCCCTTTGAGCTCCAATCAATGTACACTTGATTGTGTACAAGACCTCATGGCAGTGTGACAGAACACAACTAATATTGCTGATTGTTTAATTAGTACATAGTTTAATCTTGTATTTTATATTTTAAATTCTATGTCACATGGTATGCTTATTTTAATTGTGATGCTTCTGACATGAATAAACAATTAGACCACTAGACAATTTTCTGATTTTCTGGTAAGGCCTCTGACATAGTGATAAAAAATAATACTTGACTGAATAAACCCAGGTCAGTCTTCCCACAGAGGGTAGTTTTCATTTATTAGTCTAAAACTGAGTCTTCCAAAAAGAAGAAGAAATAAGAAGAATCTAATATTCAAGCAGCAAATCCAGAGTTTCTCTCTCCAACCCTCCTCTCTGCAGTGAATTCTGAACACATCCTAAACACTCACAAGCTTATTCAAGGATGTATTGATAAGTAACTGTATACTATGGTAAGTTTGCTGTGTTGATTTTTTAACATTATTGCCTTTCTTTCCAATCCAACTTTCTGAAGAATCAATCAGATATAATGCTTGAGTTGCAAAGTCTCAGATGCAATTTCACTGTTCAGGCAGCTCATTGGATGTCTTTGGTCTATTGCGATCTTTCAGTCTAATCAACCTCCCAAGTTTATTGTTGTGTGGAAAAATGAGAGGGAATGGTATGTATAGTGTTTGGAGCTTTTGGAGGAAAGGCAGAAAATCAACCAGTTTATTCTTTTGACCTCCAATCTAACAAATGATACAATCTCTAAAGGAATGTAGATTCAAACATGCAGAAGGAAAGAGCAACCATTAAGGGGTCTTAGAAAAAATTACTCAGTCCAAAGAAAAAAGAAGAAAACTTAAAATAATCCTACTTTGACTGATTCTCTCTAAGAAATAAGGATGGATTTTCAGATTCTGTTCGATACTCTACTTTCAACATCCCAATAATCTCTGCCATGCCTGTTTCTTGGCCTATATTAAAGGGCTGGCAAAATCTGAAAAAGAACCTCCTTTTTATAATGAGGGATTTTGGTTTATCAGTTTCAGAATGGAATTGCTCATTAAAAGCCTCTCTATGTTGTGGTCTACCTGTATTTCAGATTGGCATAAGGTTTTATTTATTTATTTATTTATTATTTATTTATTTACATTTATATCCCGCCCTTCTCCGAAAACTCAGGGCGGCTTACATTGTGTAATTACATACCCTTGGAAAAAGAGGTTTGCCAGTGAGGTTTTGGAAGGACCACCCTCTCATTCCATAAATAAAAGAGGATTGCTGCAATTCACAGCAAAAGACAAGGAGGACGTCGATGACAATAAATCATAGTGCTCTCCATTAAACTATGAAAACCCAGCATGTTTAACAGTTATTGCAATGCCTGGAAAGAGAAATAGGTCAGGCATGAATGTATTTTAAGAAGCGACAGCAAATCCGTGAGGTATTTCCCTGAATAAATTTATGACAAAAAATATAAAGTGGCTAATCAGAAAATCTGCTGGCCCTGTTCACAGATAAGCAACTCTAATGAAATGGGAAGCCAGATGCTGCTATCTGGGTATATTATATTATATTATATTACATTATATTATATTACATTATATTAATTATATTATATTACATTACATTACAGTATATGTATTATGGTTTTGAAAACAGATTCCCAGGCTAGATTACAAAGAAACTTAAAATCCCAATAAATCAAATCCAAAGAATATAACAACTTCTAAAATACCACCAAGAGCTCATATAAGTACAAAAAGAATTATAAACTTTATATAGAGAGTTCCATTCTACTTAAAGAATAACTCTTGACTTCAAGAACTATTTAGAGCAAGTCTGCACATGTTTTTCCAGGCAGAAGGCATTTGGTCTTTATCAGACTAGTAGATTTAAATAAAGTGAAAGAATTAGGACAAACTATATTAAATTAATTGATTTAAATATGCTGACTATAGCTACTTCACGTGTATTTAATAATTTCTCCCTTCGTTCTTATAAACTGGACAATTTGTCAGCTATTTTTGGAGAATATTTAAAGACCATATGCCAAATATGGACAAATTACTAGTGGCAAAGTCTCCACATGCTATGCATGCCTATCTACACAAATTGAATGTGAATAAGCAAAGTGATTTACTACTGATTTACTACAGCCTGAACCTCTCCCAATGGAAAATTATTACTTCTTTTTCTACCTATATTAATACTGTAGCTAGTGCTTAAAAAGATGTATTGTGATCTTCCTTTCTCAAAAGAAATGAAATAATGACAAAGGCAGATGAGATGAACTGATGCTTTGAAAGTTTACCTAAGCTTTACTTTTTCTTTCTTTTTTTCTAATGATCTGTAAAGGTCTCCTTCACTTCTGTTTTCTTTAACCACTGATCAAACATTTTAGAATCTTTTATTTCCCTCAGACTTCACTCTAAAGCAGTGTTTCTCAACCTGATCAACTTTAAGACATGGGGATTTCAATTTCCAGAATTCCCCAGCCAGTTGAACGCCATACATCTTAAAAGATACAGGGGCTGAGAAACACTCTATAGAAATTTCAGTTTCACATCTGGAAGGCATCAACGTAGGGAAGGTTACAAGATTCCCCAACTCGCAAAATTCTGTAGCAATAGGCCACCCATCCATTGACCCATTGACTCATCCCTCCTTTTTCCTAAACAGGAAGAGCAACGAACCATTTTTACACTGTTACCAAGAACAGTACATGGAGATCTCCATGAAATTTCCAGGAGTTACGTTTGGCTTGAGGTAGTGTTATCTTGTCCCTGCAGATGACAAAAATACATGGTTAATATATTTAATATATTTGGGCTGAAAACCATCAGATCTGGTCAGTACTTGGATGGGAGGGCTCAGCAAATTCAGCCCCATAACTTTAAGCCAGTCTAGAAATTTGAAAAGCATCTTAGAAGAAAGCAAAGGTAAAAACACTTCAATACTAATGCATGGTTATGTCTAGATAGTCAGGGTGAGGGTTTCTTTGCTAAATTAATGTTAATATTTTTCAGTTGTTAATCAAAAATGAACAAATCTCTGACTCTGGCTAGTTGGCACTTTTGTAGTTGAAATACAACACTCTGCACTCTTGGCACTAAGTCAAGGAAGGCAATGGTGAAATGATCAGCTTTCTTGGCAGTTAGGAAGTTTCCCCTTGAGCAATGCTAGCATTGCACAACAAACTTGAAAATGAAAGGGCCAATAGTGCATTTTCAGGCTGAAGTTCAATCATTGTGGCGTTTAATAGACTCTGCAAACTGGATTTTGGATTAAGAAACTTTTGGTATTGATATTCTGCAAAATCTGCAGAATTTCAGAATATTTTTATTCTGAACTTTTATTTATTTATTTATTTATTTATTTATTTATTTATTTATTTATTTTGTCACAACAATATATGTAACTATCATACAGAAAGGTTATATAGTATATAAAGGTATAAGCATATATATATAGGAAAAAGAAAAGAAAAACAATAGGACAGGAACAGTAGGCACGTTTGTGCGCTTATGCACGCCCCTTAGTAATTTTAAAACTTAAAAAATTTAAGTAATTGAATTTGATCATGAAGTTTTATAGTGGCCTATATGTAACTTCTTGTTGGTATCATCAATAGCATCAATAGCAATAGACATTCTTGGTTTAGTAGAAATGTATTTTCGATCATGAGAATATTTTGAAAGTAGAGAGTGGGGACTGGTGCAGGTTCAGATTTTGTATCTAATCTGTCTCTATAGATTAGCTACTTTCAGATAGTGTCTTTCAGCTGTTTAGAAAGTGTTCTTTAGGGAGAATCTCAGAAGCATCAAACTCCTCCAAATAAAAAATTGCCTATTACCACTCCAATAATTCCCAAGAGATTATACAGTCTCATATCCAGGTACTGAAGTAATCCATGCTAACCTGGCTTTAATGAAGCTACATTTGCCAATGTATCAAAGAACATTACAAAAAAGTAAAGACCATAATGCAGCAAGCAGCAAATTTAGAAAGTGTTAGTCATGATAATATAGTTCTATCTGAAATATGAATGTCTAGATCACTCAGCTGCAATCCTGAAGCCACTTGCTGCAAGTAAAACCACCTGAACTTCAAAAGACTCCTGCTAAAGTGGGTAGTGGTGCATAGATTACTATTACTTTTCAAACAAGCGTAGCCTCCTTCTGCTGTAACTCTGGCAAAGTTTTAATTTCTGTAATGGTCACCTTGCTACATTTTGTCTCCTTTGCCAACATACTATTTCAAAAGGATATTGATTTTTTGTTTAAAACAGTGAGAATGTGACTGCACAGGAAGACAGAAATAATAGTTTTAAAAATTTGTACAGTAATAGTTTTTTTTTACTCAGATAAAAATAGTTTCTTTTACTCAGATAAAAAACAGACAATCACTTCTAGTAAACTCTAACGTTATGCTACTCTCCTTCAAAGACACATAGACTATCAACCACTAATTCATGTACGGTATCATAATAAAATACGACCATATTTAATTACAAAATACAATCATATTTAATTCATTTTATAACAGCTAAATTATTGCTTGCTGGAGTCTATTTTGTCTCAGCAAATCCACATAGAATTCCATAGTGCTTTGGCATCCCAGCCTTAATCAGCTTTAGACTGCGAATATTTTAGTTGCATTCAGATACAAACAATAAATTTATTAGTATGAAATAAGCTTAGGTTAAGCTTTGAAAGGCCATTAGGAGACTGTAACTTTTAATTTTGGATTAATCCCAATTGAGAGTTATGACAAAAGCCTAAACTGCAGTTAATATTTAACTATGACTTACTGAATCAAGACAGCTTAAACTTAAATTGTTCTATTCCAGACCCTATTATGCAAAATTCAGCTCTTTGAAAAGGCTGTAAAGAAAGAGACTGGGATGACCAGCAGCAAGATGGATGGTCTCAGTTACCGTGGGGATGAATGTACGATTGGAAGACCTGAAAGAACAGGTTAGGGACAGATCATCATGAAGAAAATCTATCCACGTTGGTCACTAAGTGCCTTATTGTCATTGGTTTATTTATTTGGATAATTAGTGAGTATCCATCTCAACTTTAATGTTTTCAACTAAAATTCAGAAAGGTGTATAGGTGTATTAGATAAACATTATAACCGAGATCATAATATGTTTATCAAGCTGACTAGTCAAAATTTCATAAATTAATAATAAAACCACTATTACAAAATTAGAACTGCAGAAGAAAAATATACTTCAGAGAAAATGAAATACAGGTAGTTCTCACCTTACGACCATAATTGAGCCCAAAATTTCCATTGCTAAGCGAGATAATTGTTAAGTAAATTTTGCTCCATGTTAAGACCTTCCTTGCCACAGTTTTAAGTGAATCACTGCAGTTGTTAAGTTGATTACACAGTTGTTAAGTGAATCTGGCTTCCCCAATGATATTGCTTGTCAGGTTGTAAAAGGTGATCACATGACCCTGGGACACTGCAATGTCAAAAATATGAATCAGTTGCCAAGCATCTGAATTTTGATCACATGACCTTGGAGATGCTACAACAGTCATGTGAAAAACGGTCATAAGTCACTTTTTTCAGTGCTGTTGTAACTTTGAACGGTCACTAAATGAACTGCTGTAAGTGAAAGACTACCTGTACATCTTTATCATGGGAACATTCATGATTCAAAGTTATACATAGAGTTCTAATGATTGAACTGACTGACTGAGTGACTGACTTCCTACTATCCCACCATCCATAAAGGGTGAAAAGCTTGACTAAAATTCAAACTCTGTCATAATTCTCTCAATATGTAAACTGCCTACTAGAAGTGGGAAGTAAAGAAAAAAAGGGAATTGGAGAGTCCTGCTCTCTAGCAGGGCTCCCACCTCTTGTGAGAAGCACAAGTCTGTGGTTTTGCAAGGCACAGTTAAAAAAGAAAACAGCATATATTTGTAATTTTTAAAACTTAATTAAATGCAAGAAAACAAATCATACTGCATTTATCCATGAGACAAAAATCCAAAATCCATTGCTGAATAATATGCTTATGTGATCAAAACGACAGTGTGCAAATTTCTTACTTCTGCAGAATTTTCATTGAGCAAGACTTTTGCACAAATCAAGAGAAGCAGCAGTAAAGGAATTCAAAGATTAAATCTCCTAGTCAATGTGTGTGCATGTGTGCATGTGCAATGTAACAAGTAGGCAAGATGGTGAAAAATTGGTATAATACAAATCCCACCCCTTTTTGGGTGTTTTGTGGTTGTGCCCTTTTTATCATACCCATGGATATCCCTGCACCTGGTATAATCAGAAGGCATTGTTATACCCAAAGATAGTCTCAAGTTGGAGATAGACAAATGGATTTTTATAGGTTATTTTTATTTTTTTATTATTTATATCATTCGAGGCAATGGACATACCTAACATTAAGCCCTCCTCTTATTTTTCACATATCAACAATCCTGTGAGATGAATTGGGCTGATATTAATTGGCCTAAGCCTAAGGTCACCCAACCAGATCTCATGTTTAAGTGGATACTAGAACTCACACTCTCCCAGTTTCTAGACTGGTGCCTCAACTATTAAACTGGCTCTTTTTATTAATACGTTGTTGTTGATGTTACTGATACATTGTTTTCACTTAGCATTCTGGACAAAGTAATATTTGGTGTTATTTTTATTAGTCCTAATAAAAGCATTATTTAGTAGGATAGATGCTGTACAATATACAAAATTGTAGCATATTATTATTTTAAGTTATTTATAAACTCAATGCGCCAACAATCTAATGGGGACTTTTAAATTAGTCTTATGCAGTTTGGGAAAATAGATTAATGTTTTTTTAATATGACTATATGAAGCTGAGCCAGGACTATAGAAAGAGCAGAAAAACCTTCACATAACATCCACATATATGGGAACCATAATAAAATCTATTAAACATAGCTCAACTCTCCTCCTTTTTTGAAAATGTGTGGGCTTTATGACTTTTACAAAATAGACATAATATATCTATATATGTATAAAAACAACTAGAGCTATTTTCTTTGGCAGTTTTGGTGAGGAAACACCTCTGTGCTTTGTATGGTTTCAGCTGCACTTGTTAATATGAATATATATTTAAGAATTACAGTATAGCTAGATGCATTAGTCATGTGAATAGTAGCTACCATATACTACTATTTGATATATAAGTATTGTAGAGATACACCTGTTCTATGGCTGCAGCACTGGCTTGTAGTAGGTTTCTGGCTGCAGTTCAGAAATGTTTGTCATGACCTAAAAAGCATGCTGGATGGGCAATTCTGGGAGTTGGTCCACACTCCACACATCGTAAAAGATGAGGAACATTGCGGTATACACTGCAGTATTGTGTTACACACAGTGGTGGGCTGCAACTGGTTTAACAACCAGTCCTGTGAGTGTACACTTGCACACAGCATTCAAAATACAGCAATTTGAAGTTCAGCTGCTTACCTTCTAAGGCAGCCCCAGTAAGTAGAACAGTGGAGAAGCAGAAATCAGCTGTGCTGCACGAATCAGCTGAGCCAGAAAGAAGGAAATATAGGACAGTGTGTGGGTGGGGGTGTGTGGGTGGGGCCAGCTGATCGTTGGAACTACCGGTTTGCCCAAACTGGTCCGAACTGGCAGCAGCCCACCACTGGTTACACAGCATTAGGATTGCTTTGCTCTACATATGTCTGACCAGTCATCTGGAGAAGGCTTCCTTATCAAGAGCAATTTAAAAATTCCATCAGAAGTCGGTCCTTTTCTGTAGTAACAACCTAAATTGTAAAACAGCTGCTCTGTTTTAAAAGGCACTTAAGACCATTATTCTTCAATAGAGCTTTGATTCGTTTTTGGAATCCGTAGATTGTTCTGGGTGTGACACAAATATCTACAACAGCATCCTCTGAGACAAGCATACTCAAAATGAACTATTTCCTGAACTTCCAGCTGAGCATTTTGGGCAGTGTAAACAAGCAATTGCTTTCCAGATACTACAGATCATGAGAGTGAAGGTTCATTCTCCAAGCTTGTGGGTTGATTTCCAGACATTTCATTAACAGGCTAGGTAACATCTTCAGCAGAATTGAGGGGATGTCAGTGTCAGTGTTCTTCTGTTCATAAGGGCTTTGCGTGGTCAGTAGGTCTTGGGATGGTGAAGTCATGTCAGGTGAGGGGCACATCAGGTCAGGGTTTGGTGATGAGGCTTGTGATGAGTCAAGTGTGGATGTGTCAAGTGAGAGGCTTGTGATGGAGATCTCATCTCATCAGGTGAGATCATTGGGAAGTGAAGTGTTGGGGGGGTCTTGCAGGGATTGGTTGAGGGTTGGTGCTGTCTCTGGTTGGCTGTGTGGTTGATTTGGATTCTGACAGGTTCGTAGGCTGGTTATAGGTCAATGTGTCTGTCGAGGAGTTGCTTGTGGAGTGCAAGGCTTCGATGAACTCACAAGCATGGAGGGTGGTAGCATGGCCAATGATTTTTGTGTTGCTCCAATCGTGGTGCTGTTTGATGTCAGAGTGGGTAAAGATTAAGGATTTGGGATCATGTCACTTGACTTCCAGCCAGTGTTCACGGAACCTGGTTTTTAACTGATGTGATGTTTGTCCCACATAGAATTGGTAGCAATTCCTACAGTTGATTTTGTAAATTACATTTCCCCCCATCCTTTTGTATCTTATCCTTGATTCTGGATAATTTCTGATGGAGTATGGCTGTGGGTTTGTGGGCTATTGCTATTCCTAGAGGTCGGAGAATTCTGACTGTCACTTCCAACATTCCTTTGTGTATGGTAGATTTAATTTTTGTGTAGTGGTTGTTTGTTTGGTGTGTTGTAGTTTGAGTGCTGTGTGTCAGAATACAAAGTTTTTTGGATAGCCATTATGGAGAGAAATGTCAAGCAGCTGTTTTCACTTTTCTTAGTATGTGGTGGTGCAGTGTGTCCTGGCTAGGGGTGAAATGCTCCCGGTTCGGACCGGCTCACCCGATCCAGTAGTGATGGCAGCTGGTGGTTCGGAGAACTGGTAGCAAAAATCCCTGGCCCTGCCCCCTGCCCCTGCTGAGCCGCGCCATCATCAGAGGTGTTTTTTTTTTACTTTTAAAAGCACTTTTTCTTCAGCCGAAAACATGCCTTTAAAAGTAAAAAAAAGCCTTTGATGATCCCACGGCTTGGCTGGGATCATCAGAACCCTTTAAACTCTTTTTTTAAACAACTTCTTCGACCGAAGAAGTTGTAAAAAAAAAAGGTTTTAAAAGGCTCCTCTGGCGATCCCAGCTGAGTTCCTCACCACCAGAACCTTAAAAAACACAATTATTTTAAGAGGTTTTGGGCTGCAATGAGGGAACTTCAGCTGGGATCATCAGAGGAGCTTTTAAAATCTTTTTTTCCTCTGGCGATCCCAGATGAGTTGCCTCATCATCAGGCTTTTAAAATCATTTTTAACAACTTCTTAAAACCGTCCCCACCCATGCCCACCCAATGCCCCATCCCCACTTGCCTTATTGCTGCTCCTTTCGGGCTTGCAAAGCCATGTTTTACATCAGTTGCATCAGCTAGCAACGGAATCTGCCTGCCTGTAATCCATTTCCTCAGTGAGTATCTCAATCTGCCTGCTTTGTTGACTGAGGAACTCTGGGAATTGAAGTCCACAAACCTTAAAGTTACTAAGGTTGGAGTCCCCTGATCTAAAAAATATAAATAAAATAAAATAATAAAATAAAATATTTGTGCAGCTGAGATTTGGTGTGTTTCTGTAGTGTTTTACTCTAACTACACAAACACACAAAATCTCACAAAGCTATATGTGGCATTTTGTGTGTCTGTGTGTGTGTCAGTTTTGTTGTGTGTGTGTAAAGTGTGAAAGTTGGCTTTTGGTACCTCTTATTGTTTTGTATACTTTATTATTTAGCATATTGTTATTGGCCACGCCCACCCAGTAATCTGACCACCAGGCCACACCCACCAATTAAGCCACGCCCACAGAACCGGCAAGGAAAATTTTTAGATTTCACCCCTGGTCCTGGCCCTTCTGAAGAGGGTCTGAAAACAGCTTATTTTGTGTGCAGTAGGGTGGTTGCTTGCAAAGATGAGGATCTGGTCCATGTGCATGGGTTTCAAGTAGACATGGGTTTCCAGTTGTCCACTGTCTAGTCTCCTTATGTCGATGTCAAGGAATGGGAGTTTGTTGTCTATTTCCAGGGAGTAGATGTTGTGTTTTTTCAATTTGGGAGCATTTGATGATGACAAAGGTATCATATCAATAGCAATAGCCCTTAGACTTATATACCACTTCATAGCGCTTTTACAGCCCTCACTAAGCAGTTTACAGAGCATATTGCCCCCAACAATCTGGGTCCTCCCACCTCGGAAGGATGGAAGGCTGAGTCAACCTTGAGCCAGTGAGATTTGAACTGCTGAACTGCAGCTAACAGTCAGCTGAAGTAGCCTGCAATACTACACTCTAACCATTGCGCCACCTCGGCTCTCATTGACATAGTGAGTCTAGAATTTTGGTTGGATGGTGGGTAGAGTTATGGGTTGAGTCGTTGCTTGACTACTTCTGCTATTATGCCTGATATGCATGGTCCCATCGGGATACCTTTTACTTGCTTATAGATTTTCCTATTGAACTTGAAATATGTGTTAGCTGTTTTTCTTTTCCCATTTTCCTTAGGGTATATTTTATTTTGTTCTCTAGTTGCTTTGTTGGATCATTGCAGATTATTTGGTAGGTGTAGGTGTCATTTAAATGGTTTTTGGTTTTGCTGATATAGTCAGTTTTGTCCATTACTACTGTCAGTCTGCCTTTGTTTGCAGGTAAGATGAGGATGCTCTCATCTTGTTTCAGTGTTTTTAGTTCTCTCTTCTTTTGATTGAGTATTTCTTTGTTGCGTTGGACATTGGCGATGATTCTTTGTCTGATGTCTTCTTGTGTTTCGTGGTCCAGATGGTGCATTTTAGAATGGATTTGAGATTAGCTAGGAATTCAATGGGGGTCATCATCATTGTGGTTGAAATTGAGACTGTGGGAGGATGTTTTTTTTTTGTCATCAGATACAGATCGGCTGGATTGATTTTTGATCCATTGTTCTGATTTGTCATCTTGTGGTTTTAAGGTGATGGTATTTGAGTTCCTCTTGTAATGAGTTGTATTTTTGGGTTTGTATTTTATTGGCATTTTTGTGGATTGTGTATTCTAAGGTGTCTGTCAGGTCTTGTCCAATGGAGTTGCACACTGGTGATCATGCATTGAAGCATTTTGCATCCATTTTAGAAGGCCAGTTTCCATGCTTGTAGGTGGTGGATTGGTGGTGGGTAGCATATGGTTTTTGTGGTTGTTTGTTTGCAGAGGCATTCATGGAGGAAGTGAAGCTGTTCGCGTGTCAACAATCATTTCACAGCAAAGCTGAGGATTTGGTCTGGGTGCGTGGCTTGGCAGCAGAAATGGGTTTCCAGTTCTCCATTGTCTAGTCTCATGTCGATGTCAAGGAATGGGAGATCGTTGTCTGTTTCCTTTTTGTGTGTGAATTTGATCCCAGGGAATATGTTACAAAAAACTGGAAACCCGCTTCTGCTGCAAAGCCATGAACACAGACTAGATTCTCAGCTTCGCAAGCAACCCCACCACCACATACAAAAGAAGCTGTGTCCAGACCCTCTTCAGAAGGGCCAGGACACACTGCACCACCACAACACTAACAAAAGTGAAGAGAAATTGCTGCTTGACATCTTTCTCTATAATGGTATCCAAAAAACTTTGTATTCTAACATACAGCACCCAAACCACAACATACCACACAACCAATCACCATGCAAAAACTAATCCTACCATACACAAAAGAGGTGTCGGAAAGTCAGAATTTTCCAACCTCTAGGAACAGCAATGGTCACAAACCCACAATCACACTCTGCCAAGGATTATGCAGACCCAAAGATAAGATACAGAAGAATGAAAGAAACAATATAATTTACAAAATCAACTGTAACAATTGCAACCAATTCTACATGGGACAAATATCACGTCAATTAAAAACCAGGATCCACGAACACTGGCTGGCAGTCAAACGCAACAATTCCAAATCATTAATATCTACCTACTCTGACATCAAACAGCACCAATTCGATTGGTGCAACACAAAAATCATTGGCCACGCTACCACCCTCCATTCTCATGCATTTATCGAAGACTTGCACTCCACAAGCAAGTCCTCCATTGACCTATAACCAGCCTACGAACTCGTCAGAATCCAAATCAACCACACAGCCAACCACAGACAGCACCAACCATTAGCCAACCCATGTAAGACCTCCCCAACCAGCACTTCACCTCCCAATGACTCTCATCTGATGTAACCTCTCCATCACAAGACCCATCACAAAATCCTGACCTGATGGGACCCTCATCTGACATGATCTCACCATCATAAGTCCTATTGACCACATTAAGCTTTTTTAAACAGAACACTGTCAGTGACATCCCCTAAACTCTGCTGAAGATGTTACCTACTCTGGTAACTAAACATTCAGAAACCAACTCACAAGCTCAGAGAATGAACCTTCACTCTCATCCTACAGCCAAACTACAGATATTTACAACTATTGAAAACCACAGATCATGTTGTAAAATTTTCTTAAAGCTACACCACTTCAAACTAAAAGGGTGAATTGCCCATTTCTTTTGCAAACGGATATAGTGTGCTTGACCCAGAGAGGTATAGTGTCCCCTTAGAGAGTACAGTATACAGACACTTCATCTCCTGCAAGTTCAACAGGAGAATCCCCAAAACTGTTTTACTGCATAACCAGCTGTTTTAGTGCACAAACTCCTGAACTTTAGGTTGTATCTGTTTTCTTGATAGAGCTTGTTTACACTGTAAAATTAATATCTCGAGGAACCCATTATACAAAGTTATACAATTTAATAGTAGAATATAGTTGTTGTTGTTTTTTCATTCTTTGGTTGATAGATCTGATCTGGCTGATTCTGGAATGTAGCTATTTCCATTGAGGTAGTAATAGTTGGGTTTGTCCTTTCAAGACAGCATCTCCTGTAAAATGTTAGTCTCAGGAAGGATAGGGGTTCTTTTTTTCCTCATCATGAATTATGAGCTTAATTTACATGAACTAAGTTACTAAATACATTTGCATAGATATAAAGCAGAAATGGTGCCATGGTGGCACAGTGGTTAGAGTGCAGTACTGCAGGCTACTTCTGCTGGCTGACTGCAACTTGGCAGTTCAAATCTCACCAGGCTCAAGGTTGACTCAGCGTTCCATCTTTCCAAGGTGGGCAAAATGAGGACCCAGATTGTTGGGAGCAATATGCTGACTCTGTAAACCTCTTAGAGAGGGCTGTACAGCACTGTAAAGCGGTATACAGTAAGTCTAAATGCTATTGCTAATGTTTTAGACTCACCAGCCAGAGATGGGGGAAAAGCTCTGTGAACTGAATGAACTGAAAAGAGCCACTGGTCCCCAAACATATGAAGTTGGTTGTGTATTGTGCAAATTTGGTCAAATGAAGTCTGGATAAGTTATCTCAACACAACAGTATTATAACATATAGTATTGCGCCATATGCAGATGACCATAGGTCCTGTTAATGTCTTTGGAATGAAAGATTGATAAATCTTGAAGATTAATAGAAAATAGCAATCATTCAGGATCTTGCAGGTTATTTCCATTCCAAGTAGCATAAAAAACTTACATCTAGTTGCAAGTTACCCGTCCTAGTACTATTTGGTACTGCATTTCTTCTAGGTTTTAAGTGGGAATCTTTTCTAGGCCTACATGATCACATGAGGAAGTGAATCCGGATGTTTCTGCAACTGACCATCTTATGTTCTCCCAGTTAGCAGTTCCACATATGTACTCCTATGGTATTTACCTACAGACATCTTGTAAACGATGCCCCCAACCCCCACTCACTCACATAATTACAATGAATGAACTCATATACCCATACTTCACTTGTCTATCAGCAGAACAGGAAATGCTGTGGTTTGTTAGAAGAGGAACAGGTTTGAGTTACCTATTGACATGCCAAATATCTGCAGAAGGCATTTCTATGGTTAGCCTGCTTTTGTTGCCATAAATTAGAATTTGGTACGATCTGAGTTTTTAAAAAGCCCCTGCCAATCCAAGAAAAAAGGCATTGATAATCAGTAAGCAAGTTTTCATGACTTGCTAACAAATCAAAACAAATACTTTGGAAGCCGTGAAAGATGTGCAAAGAAAATTCATATAAAATGTATTTTTATATTTTGTAGATTTTGTTCCTTTGGTTTCTGATTAACAATCCAACCACCTTAAGCATGTTTTTATTGTATTTTCTTCCTATCTTTCTCCTCCATATTTTTCTAAAGTCTGTCTCAATATTCTCCAGACTTTATGACTCTCATAACAAACATTTAATCTCTCAGATGTGTCACCTTGGAATTCTTGAGTAAACCTCAAATATTTCTAGCCCTCGCTCACCTAAGCAATACCTCTTTCAAAATTCTTCCTTAAACTCTTAAAGTGAGCTCCTTCAGACAGCATGCAAGAATGCAAGGTTTATAACAAAGGGGGGAGGAGGGTCGCTGAAAGGAATGAGACGCTCCTAACACTAGAGCCATTGTCTGGCTCTAGAAGAAAGCAGGGCGCGTGAGATTTCCGGGGGCTGCAGAAGAAATTGCAAAAGCAGGAGGCCAGCCAGAATCCCCCTTCTTGCTCTGAATGAAATGGGGACGAAGGGACGCTATTAAGAAGAAATCTGCATGATTTGATTAAGCAGAAAGTATTGCTCAATAACAGCAGAGATGGATCCCCAAAATATCAAGCTATGCAATCACTTGGGCAACAGAATCCCTCGTGGAAACAGCCACAGGGAAATCACGATTACGCCACTTTTAATGATACAAGCTGTTTCTCGTAGGAGTGCATTCTATCACAATTCTGACGTACAACTTCCTGCAAATGTTAAATAAACGTTTGTTGAGAATTAATAATCCTTTCGTCTGGTTACCTTCGTGCCATACTTGCACTCCCAATTAGCTCAAAATCCTGAATTCTTTGTCCTCAAGGAAGATTTGAGTTAAGCCCCGAAACATCTTAAAGGTAGCCGGGGGAAGATACAGGGTACATTTGCTTTCTCACTCATATTTGGTGTACATAAATTTAAAATAAAACACTCCCTGGTGTTTAGAACTCGCTAATCAGTTTATGAAATAGCCATCGATTGTTATATGCAGGACTGAATTTAGGCGTTGCCCACTACGCGCTCCTCCGTCAGCAGCCATTGTTGGCGCTTTCGGAATCCCCAGCAACCCGAATAAATTCCGAAGCTGCACGGGGACAACCCTCCCTTTACCGAGCATTTCTGGCTGAAGGGATAGAGGATAACGTGAGGAAATAAAACAGCGTCGCAGATTTCAGGCTTTGGCACCAAGGTAGGCCTCTTACACGCATTACAGTATTGATCTTGCAGCCCGATGGCGAAATCAGTTTTCAGCCCGGGAATAAAAGCCGCGTGTTAAGGAAAGTTCGCCCTCCCCTCTTTAGCTAGAAATAGCGCTTTTTGGAAATCGAGCCCCGGTGACATTCTCTCTTCGGGACAACCGAAACCTGGGCAAATAGCTCATTCTATAGCGAGGCCAAGACCGGGTTAATTGGAGGGAGGGGTTTTCCGTTTCATGCTTGAACATTGTCTTAATGATTTTTTTAAGGGGAAGTCGCGCTTTGCAGCGGCGGTGAAAGAGTTAAGCCGATTCGGGGTGACATCACTGCTATTTGCATAAAAGCGGAGCTATAACTGGCCACGCAGTGAGACGCTCTTTTATATTACAGTTCAGAGCGGCTGCGGGAAGGTTTTGGGCTGCATCTGTTGGGACAGTCTCACTGGTAAGGGTGCAAGTTTAAGTTCTCTCGTGGGTGCTTTTGCATGTTTCCGTTTTGCACTTTCCCTTTCTGCCCAGGTCAACATTATTGGGGTGGGGTCCGGGCTAGGTTTGATTTTAGAGGGGACTGATCGCCGCTTTGTCGAACGGCTACGTGGAGCAGTTCTCCCACGACGCCTCCATCGTGGAACAGCTCGGGGCTTAAAATGGGGGTGACCGTGGCGCGGGAACAATGGCGGGAAGAGATTTCCGCTCCGAAAGACATTCTGTAGCCGAACCTCGTTGCTGTTCCTCCGGGCTTTGCTTGGGGAGGGAAATATGGGGTGAGGGAAGACACGCACGCGCCTCGCGCGCTCGCCGGGCAATGCCCTGGGCGATCGAGGGCTTGGGGAGCCTCCGGGAGGAAGGCAGAATGCTTGGGCTTTGGGTGTGATCGGTTAATTGGATGGTGGCGGTAGATGCGCCTTATCGCCCCGTCAGTCGGCCGGGCACCCGTTTGGTGGTCTTTGTCTAACTCCTATAGGCAGTCTTGAGGAGCCGAGGGCGCTGAGCTGGAGGAAGTGCTGCAGCGAGAAAAAGGGCGGTGGTTGGGACTTCTCTTTGTGAAGAAGGCAAGGCGCCCGCCGACTGAACTAGGGAGCCAGACGCCCAAGATGGAGGATGTGCTTAGCATCGCCCGTCTGGACTCCCTTACTCGCATCGAGCCCGCTTGGGCGTCCTCGCAAGAAACACGCCTTTCTTAGATTTTCTCTAAAAGCTGCACATGTCCAGGCTGACTAAGAAAGAGATTGCTATCTGGCCACGCCCTCCATCAGCGATGAGGTTTAGTTCGTTAAGGGGGGGAAACAGATTAATTTTTATTTCTAACACGATTTTTATTATTTTTTTAATCTAATGCATCACTTCCCCCTCCCCCAACTGCTCCGTCAGAAATCCTGCCATGTGGGCATGCAGCGATCCTTAGATTTTTTTCCCCCCCTAGGCACATCAGATAGATGAATCTGTCATTCTGAATACATGGTTAAGGGTATGAAATAGGATTTTTTAAAAAGGGCTATTATGCACTATTAAAACAATATGCTGAAGCTGAAAGAGCTGGTAGGAAATAAAAGAATTGTCTCTGAAGGAGGGAAGAAAGGGTGTAGTATAACATCTTTTTTTGTTCTTTTGTTCACAGATAAATCAATAACAATGTCTGACAAACCAGATATGGCTGAAATTGAGAAATTTGACAAGTCTAAGTTGAAGAAGACAGAAACGCAAGAGAAAAACCCACTGCCTTCAAAAGAAAGTAGGTGAAATCTTAGAAAAGAGGGCGTGGGCCACAGAGACAAAGAAGTCAGACCATCTTTGCACATATGCTTTTTCTTACCAACTTCTTAATGTTACTGGGAATTTCATTAACAAAGTAGTATGTATTTCTGTATGAAGTTAAATACAAGTTGTATTTAAATTACAGATTTTAACATTTGGTATTTTAAAATTTGCATTTTGAAAGCTAATTATGCAATTGCCATTTAATTTTTTTTCTTTTTCTTCCCCACCCATCCTCTCTCTTCATTTTGTAGCAATTGAACAGGAGAAGCAAGCGGGTGAATCGTAATGAAATGGGCCCTTCCAAATTATGCACTGTACATTCCACAAGCATTGCCTTCTTATTTTACTTCTTTTAGCTGTTTTAACTTTGTAAGATGCAAAGAGTTGGATAAATTTAAAATGACTGTACTGCCCCTTTCACATCCCCCCCCCCCAAAAAAGAACAGAGTGAACTACTGACGCTGAACGAAGGCACCTTCCTTTCCATCTGCCTGTCCAGCTTCTGGTCCAGTGGCACAAAAGCTTGCATGTTTCTTGAAAGAAGATTCTAAGAGGGACTACAGTAATCTAATAACACATGAATATACGCAAAGCTGTACCAGGGTCCTGCGAGCTGTAAAATGCATTTTAATCGAGTGCCATTTTTTTGTTCAAATTTTAATTATTGGAATGCACAATTTTTTTAATATGCAAATAAAATGTTTTAAAACCTGGATTACTTTGCTATCTTTTCTTTTGGACAACATTACCTAACGAAGAAGCATAAGTGCCTTTGCTAATGTGGAATTAAATGCTGTCATGGAGGAATCCTAGCATTCTTAGTTTGAGACTAGCTCTAGGACCAAGCTTTTTTTTAAAGAAAAAATGCTCTATTGTTCTCTAGAAAAACACACCTTGGTGCCGGTGGATCTGAAGTTCCAAAGTCCAGATCTAATCTTTTATTAGTATAGCTTATTTGTATGTTGCATTAGGAATTTAGCACAGATAAAAATACATTTGAGCACTGGAAGGAACCACCCAGGTTAAGAACAATTAAGATTCTAGCATTTTCCCTCAGGTGTTTCCATTTGGATGTTAACATTTTCAGGATTTTCCACCACTGATGGTGTATTAATGGATCCAAAGGTGGGTATTGTGTGTGGCCCTTAAGGTCAGCTAAAAGTTATGTTGAATATGTACCGGATGAAGGAAAGCATGATTTGTATTTGTAGTATTCAAAGAAGGCTATGGTTGCTATCATTGCAGTAAGGTAGCCATGACAGTCACATTTTCAAAGTGACATTGAATTAAATGGCATTACTCAAATCTTCCATGATTACATTGAAGCTGTTTGTTTTGCTTGATACTTCTGTTAAGCTGTTTTCCCCAAATACCTGATCTTTATGGTTTGATGTAAGTTATGAATTGCAATTTTAGTTCTTAAAAATTGGTTCCATGCAGCAATTGAATCCATGTGTGAGAAGCCATGATCTTTTTGATGTCAAGAGTGATGTCGACTGTATCCCGGATGGTCAGTAGGGATATCGGGAAAATTCAACATTTGATAAAACTTCAGATTCCTTGCTATTTTTTACACTGTAGTACACTTGTACTGCATCTAATTCTCTCAAAAATCATTGGAAACCTAAACCATGAAGAACTGGAAGACCAACTGCAGGTTTACATATTTCACATATAAAAAACCCTATTGTACATGTGTGAGAAATGAATTTAGAAAGCAACTTGACACATGGAAGGTGAGTATGAGCAGTTCAAAACTACTGGGCAAAATTACTGTGAATCAGTGAAGCTGTTTTCTGGGTAAACATTTCTGCACTGCTTGCATGCTACCTGGGTCCGGGCAATAGAACTGGTATTTCAAGAACCAGAATGGTAAAGGTAAGAATTTGTTTAATTTTTAAAAATGTAATGGGGAATTGGAAAAAAAAAGTAGCTGTACTGTGGGTTTACATTTGCTTTTGCTCTACCTATGGTCTGCACAGGAAATCATTTTGCTGAAGCTTAGAGAAAAGCCACCTTCAGAGTAGTGATCTTAATCAGAAAGCACAGGATGTTGTAAAGCGTGATGACTCAAAAATAAAGTCTACGGTGAATTCACCAATAAGAAAATAAGAAGTAGACACTGCAATGGCTTGAATTACAATAGAAGACCTTATCTTTTAAACAAAATAGTAGCCAAGCAATTTTTCTGTTTAGGCTCTGAAGACTATGCCTGGGGATTGCCCATATGGTACTTGGCTACAAATGACTGAATACAAGATTATTCTTTCAATTTTGTTTTGCTTTGTTTACTAAGTTGACATACTGACTGGCTTCAGACATTAAAGCCATGGATCCTTTCAATCACTTCATATTGAATAAACAACAGCAGTTGGATTCACATAGTATGCTGAGCCATAAGCAATAGTTACAAATTACAGTGCCCACTATACTGAACTCCAAGAACATCATGCCTTAGCACACCCAACCGTATCATTTTAAGACAGCTTTCCCTAATTGGATGCTGCTTAGATGCTTGAGACTATTATTGCTAGTCAATGTAGTTAACTGTCCTACAAGATATGAAATTGTATGACTTTGAACTTACGAACTTGACTCATATGCACTAGTATTTTTCTTCTTGTGTATAAAATATGTCTGTCTCATTACCTTCTCACGGCCTTCTGAAGAAACTCATTCGGAGTATTAGTATTCTCCCAAAATACTTAAGAATTAAAACATGGTGCCTTTTGTATTTAAGCCCACTGTACAAATAAGTACCATAATAGTCCTTAGCATATGCTGAAAGTGAAAGAAGCAAATATGTGGTTTAGGAAATGAAAGGTATCTTCAAAACTTCTGGTTGATATTTTGTGATTCAGAAATCACATAAATCCATAATGGACAAACTATTTTGTAACTCATTATTCATCCCATGGCTTAGAAGAAACTCACCCGGTAAGCTTCATGTATATCTCCAACAAATGTTTTTGTGTGCAGAGAATATTTTAACTGCCTTCCAGAAAAGTTTTCTTTTTAGCTATCCAAATTGCTTAAGAATAATGTTGCAATTACTGTGAACTTCAGATGATGTTGAAATAAACAAACACAAGCAAAGATTGTTTTAAGTGATTTGGGGCTTGATCTGTATTTACTAACTTTAGTACTATGATTTATGATTGTCTTTTTGAAACAGAAAAGCTGTTCTAGACATGCACTTTTTTAACAGTAATTTTATTTAAAAATACAGTTATAACGATACAAAACTAATACATACTGTCCTGATCAGCAAGTCCATTAAGGATTAGGAGATGGCTATGCTAGCATTGATTAAATAAACTAATATTCTTTTCTTTTGCTTTTAACAATCTTGATCTTATTCCCTTCAATATCGTAGAACTGTTATTTTTTCTTTATCCCTTCCCATAAAATTCTTCAAAACTTTAACAAGTCTCATTTTTTTGTAAATCCAGTATACGAAAATTATTCAGATCAGTCTCTTGGTTTGTTATTTGTATTTCACTTTAATTATTAAGACATCAGATGATTTCTTTTATATATCTAGTGTAGGACCTTTTCTGTATCATTCATGTAACCTATCATTTTCAGATTCACTTTCAGATGAGTTGCAGTCTTGTCTGATAAAATTTGTTCCTTTACCATAACATGTTTTAAGCATTATACATGCTGACATTCTTAAAATTAACTTCTGGGTCCATTGTTAAAAAAAAATCAATATGCTAACCGTTAAAATATTTTTGATCAATTCTGCATTAGCAAGTTAACTTTAAATATTATTCTCATTTAATTGTAGTCTTTAATTCTGTCTAGTTTCATCTAGTGTACAACTTTCAAAGTCCCACCCTGTCATGTTCTTTTAGGAACACAAAATAAAAACATTTTCTCATGGGAAGGATTCTTATAATTAAGAAACTTACTTCAACTACATCTGTACTCTTAGTCCATTTGCAATTTTCCAAAATCATAATCAGCCTTTGGCTGTTTATTCTACACCAAAAAACATTTTTTAAGTTGTTGAATTTGTATTTAAAACTTCTTTTTGCTAATATTTTCAGATTTGTCAATCCAAAGGTTCCTGATAATTAAAAAGCAGTTAACAAGCAGTTTCTGAAGTAGTTGGAAAAGCAAGTATGCAAACCCAGTATATTTTTGATGGCGCAGACCATGGTTGGAACAAGATGGCTGTTGCATTGTCCCCCACAACTGTAAACTTACGTTGTCTTGTCTTCTCATGAGATGTAATTGTCTGAAGCGCTTGTGAAGTGATCTCAAGTCCCCGCCTTGTCAGGAGAAAAATTACAAAGAGTCGATAAATTTGTACGGTTATCATTTCAACATAGTCATTGGCTTTTCTTTTAGAAGAGCAGTTTTCATAATTTCTTTCCTGGAAACATTTTGGACATGTGTTCCAATGTATTGCCTTTAATAATGAGCATTTACTACTTTAGCTGTAGAAAGGACAATATTCAAGAACGTTGCTTTAGATACAAGATATTAGAAGCAACAAATTCTTGGGTTTCTATAACAAAGCAGATCGTAGATTCCACCCCCACCCCTTTCTCATGATTGTCAGCACTGGAACTTCTCATGAACCATATTATATTTCTCTACTCAAAAAAATAATTCTCAATTTAACTTTCTGATGTTATGAAAAGGTTCTGTTCTGACTTCCAAATATTAAAGACACAAGTTTTTTTCTATGTACAGTTAGCATTCCCTCTTATTCAATGTATTTATTTATTGATGCAGTTTCAAACAATGTTCATTTTTTTCAGACTAAACCCATTCATATGCATTTCCTATTATTGCATATACATTTGGTTTTGCAATCATTATACTTCTGTGCAAACCTGAGTGTTGTGCTATAATGAACAATTTCCTTGGAAACCATTCACTTCCTTAGTAACAGAGTAGAGCTTAACAGCAACGAAGAGATCTTGTCTCTCTTATTTAATTGATGTGAAAATGTGCCAGGCAAATCATTCTGAAAAGGCAAAAAGGCCATAATAATTCAAACAATTAGTTTTAATGACTACATAGATATAAAAGATAACATGGATATAGAATGCAGAAATATTCTGATGATATATTGCAACAATAGAAACCAAGATTTCTAGAGCTTCTATTTTAATACTAGGTGATGTTCTAGAGGAAAATCAGTGTGTTAATGGTGATAAAATTCCAGCAAGAAAAATTATCAAAGGTTGACTCAGCCTTCCATCCTTTATAAGGTCGATAAAATGAGGACCCAGATTGTTGGGGGCAATAAAAGTTGACTTTGTATATAATATACAAATGGATGAAGACTATTGCTTAATACAATGTAAGCCGCCCTGAGTCTTCGGAGAAGGGCGGGATATAAATTCAAATAATAAAAAAAAGGAAATGGGGAAATTGAAAAGCAAAAAAAAAAAAAAAGATCTGGGCAATGAAAATATTGAAATTTAATCATCTCTCCTTAGGTATTTTGTAAGAGATATACATACATTGGGACATATCTCTGAGGAGGTATGCCTAGAATCATACTTGAAACAGATATCACAAAAGTTAATTATCCTTGCAAAGCAAATTTCCATCCACAGGAGACAGAATAAGAGATCACCTGAATTTCCTATATGCAGTAAAATGATGTTATGGCATACCTTTTGAGTGGTTATAAGACCTCTCCTATATGTAGAAGATGACTGCAGAACGAGACTGCTTTATTTCTTGTGAGATTTGCTTGCTCTGCATTAACCTCTTACAACAGGCAATGGGGAAATAGAAATGATTCTTTCTTTTCGCTTGTGAGTAAAGGAAGAAGGATTTTTTTCCCCTCAGAGATCTTCTATAAATAATAGTTTACTCAACCCTAAACCCAAAAAAAGTCAACAAATGCCTAACCAGTCAAAACTGTGTCTTGCTTAGCACTAAAATGCCCTGTAGCATCTGTAGAAGAAGAGTGATTCTTCAGCATAGACACACAAACACTGTCACATAATAATTATTGAAAATCTTCATGAAATTCCTGGTTGCATCTCATACCAACTCCATGCCTGGCAACCAAATAGTATTTCAAATGCCATAAGAGGACCCTGTTATTAAACTATACTATATGGGCATACTGGATATATGTATTTGTTAATTTTATATGAATTCTTTTAACATGAAGATGGGAGAAAAATAGTGAGATAATTTTAAGACTCTGCTGAATTTAATGGAATCACCTTTGTGTTTTTCATGAGACTAAACACACTAAAAAAAAAAAAGATTAGTTTATTGATGACACTGTATTTGCAGCTTTCCAGTTCTACATTCACTACATGCAAAATGAATGTTGGATTTGGGGAAGGAAGTTTGCCTTAAATTTGCATGATGAACATGCCTATGAGCATCTTTTTAATTTTTAATTTATTCATTTTCCCAGACATACAATCACTAAGATGCTAAATTGATTATAAACTGCTTGAGGTGGATCAAGTACAATTTAGCCTAATCTGGAGCCCTAAAATATGTCAGGAGTATGATTCTTAAACTCAGTAATTGGAGGCAAGTGCCCAAATGTCCTGGGTTCTAGTATAAGTCACAAATATAGTGTACTTCAATATATTTAAGGTAAACCATAATCTCTGCACTTCAATGCCATGATCCCCTGTCCTGTAAATATATATTCATTTCAATCTTTTTTAAAAATATATATATATTCAATGTATCTTAGTGATTCATTACTGGCATTTTTAACTATATTAGCCTGCTTAATTATAGAAATATAGTGTTGCAAATAGTGAAATAAGAGTAGAGAATAATAATTATTCATCTATTAATTATCTTTAACATGTCTACTTTTAGTTAAATTCAATATTTAGGCAGAATTTATACGAAACAAACCTTTCATTTATTACATTTTCAACAGAAATATTATTTCATTGGCTTCTAAATTCTGTAAATGTTTATGCGTATTTACTTCCCTCTGATATGCACTCATTGTATATAATATAGCTTGATTACTAACTTATTTTACTTTCTTCTACATTGTTAGTAGCAGTAGTTTTAACACCATTTTTGTCTTTGAGCATGCCATGATGAGTAGACATGGTAATTGAACTCTTTCATTCCTTCTCTCATATGTTTGTTAGACAACAATAGGCATAGATAAATGTGTGGTTTGTTTGTTTTTGATTCTTATAACACTGATATCATGACCTTTATGTTTTCTTAAAACCCCTGTGACGTAAGTGGTTGTGTTGAATCAGGGGTGGAATCCAGCAGGTTCTGACAAGTTCTGGAGAACCAGTAGCAGAAATTTTGAGCAGTTCGGAGAACTGGTAGTGGGAATTTTGAGTAGTTCAGAGAACCGGCAAATATCCACCTCTGGCTGGCCCCAGAGTGGGATTGGAATGGAGATTTTGCAATATCCTTCCCCCAGAAGTGGGGAGGGAATGGGGATTTTGAAATCCTTCCCCTAGAGTGGGGTGGGAATGGAGATTTTGCAGTATCCTTCCCCTGCCACACCCACCAAGCTACGCCCATAGAACTAGTAGTAAAAAAAATTGGATTTCACCAATGTGTTGAACGTGGAAGGGTAGCCTGGGTAAAACCTTCTTTCATATTTGAACTGTGTGGACACAAGGTTAGTGTTCCTAAGAAACAGCTCAGTGCACTTCAGGTTTGCTTGCTTTTGCCTAACATAGGCTTGGTTTGTTTTAAAATAGATACAGAAGAGAATCAAAATCAGTTTTGAAGGAATGAGCTAATTCTAATATGCTTGAATTGCCTTCTCTTGCTTTACTTTCGGTTTTCAAAATAATAACTGAACTTTCTTTCCTCAGTTGTTTATATCAACATTTCTCAATCTTGGTAGCTTTAAGATGTGCAGACTCCCAAAATTCCCCAGTGTGCTGAGGTTGAGGAATGTGAAGGTTGAGAAATACTGGTTTATATAATAATCACCAAGGCATAGATTTTCAGTAAAAACAAAACAAAAAAACTCAGCTTATTCACATCCTTTTAAAAATCACTGTCTTCCTTTTCTGTTCACCTTTAAATCAATGCCTTAAAAGAAGGGAAATGAGCAGGCTATTGTATATAGTTTAATTATATGATGATTATCCATTCTGAAATTGTAGAGAACTCTAATGAACTATCACAATCAGTGGCACACTTAATAAATACCTCTCCTGGTTTCTGCACATGGGTCTCTTCCTGCTCAGATAAGTGCAATCCTAAAGTTTTCCCCCAACATTTCCCCAACAGTGCTCAGTTGGCACATTCATTACAGGATCTGACCTGCTGTCCTCATGTAACCCTGGAAGAACTGTCTCATAGATCACACTAATTTATTTATAATTATTCAGTGGAAAGGACATTTATATTTATTAGTCAGGAACTTCTGCAATAGAGTTTAAGGTTTAAATTAATGGTAGTGTCTGTCATTATATACATTAAAGAGCTGTAACTGTGGGAATTAGATCTTTTGTGTATTTGTGTGTCAGAGCAGGGGACCCTGAGAACTAACTGTCAAAACTTAAAACAGTTTCCCATCACCCTGAGGAGAGAAACACATAGAAATTGCGGAATAAATTCTAAAGCAATCACATTGCAGTAAAAAATTATAGAAAAAAACCCAACCCTCAATCCAATTTTAAATTTGCTGTAATGCCATTCTCTTTGATGCACTCCGAACCTAACAAAAAGTTTACTCATTCCTCTGTGATACTAATTAAAACCCATGGGAAACATTAGGTTTTGGTTATGGTTAAAAATGAAAAACACTATCTTTTTTTATATAAAAAAGTAGATGATGAAGACACCAGCCCAGTACCAGTTGGATGTTTTAGGCAAACAGCACACAAAGTCAAAAGCAACACAACCATTATAATATTAATACATAAGAAGATAGGTTTATTTATAAATTCATAAGTAATGGCTAAAAGGATGAGAATTATTTGATCTATGGGTTTCAAACTTCATACTTGCAAGTTTTCATTTCCTTTTTCTTTTCAATTGCCAACAGTTTGCGGTTCTGGATTAGCAAGAAGTCATCTGAGCAAATTAATCTATATATGAAAATTCAGCTCCTTAGAATATTCCCTGATAGCATTCAGGTACATAATATTAGAATCATTATTTACATCCACAGACACAGCACAACGCAACACAACTCAAACACTTTATAACTTCACATTAAAATAATTTAATCCTATTCAGATATTTTCTGATTGGTCTATCTAAAAGTCACTTGTCTTCAGCAGTACAGAGGAACTTCTTGCTTACCCTATCCTGCAGTTTCTTAAGAGATGTGGATTTCACAGAAGCTTTGCTAACATTGTTATTTCATTTTGACAACTTAGTAGTAGAGGTAAGAGGAAATCTTTAAAAATTCATATTGTACAAATTTGTTTGCTTCCTCATTTTTAACAACTCCTTCAACTAGCAGGCCAGGAAAGATAAAAGGAAATTTCCTCCTGTACTAGCACATAGGATTTTATTTACTACACAGCTTGACATCCAGTCTGCAATCTGGAAATTATGATTGCTGAAATGCAATCATAATTTGTTTATTTTAAGAACATTACATTAATTTACATTAAACATCTTATTAATTTTAATAGCATTTATGCATGACTCCTGAACTTCTGAAAACCAATGCTTTCTAATTGAATCCTACAGAATATGATCCAAATAACAATGGAATCATTTCACATGAAGGTTTTCTGTCTTTAAGATGGGTTTTTGCAAAATTCATTGCCAAGATTCAGTTGAATACTGAGTAATTTTTATTCAGCACAATTTAATCTAATGGAAAACTTTCTTCTTTAGGTTGACATCTCATAAGCCTCAGCTAAGCAATGAAGAAAAAAAAGTCGCTGTTGGTCTTTGTACAATCAATTGTTCTGAGTTTTCCAGCCTATGTGAAAAGTGAGGAATTAAATAAATAAAAAAAGGCAAGCCATGCCATTAGTTATATAAATAACACACGATACATTCTACTCTATATATTCAGGTTAGTGATGCCCACACATTTCACTAATACAGTATGTTTTTATTGCTGCTGCTGCGGTTTACTTTGAGATCTATTGAGCTGGATTAATCTGAATATTCTTGAAAATGTTTGAAACACTACAAAGATTTTGGAGAACCTGGAATAATATCAAAAAGGCCCATGTTAGGCATATAACGGAACCCAGGTGCATAGGCAATTAGATACATAATAGCAGGAGTGGGTTCTACTTACTTTTATTACCAGTTCGCAGCAGGATTCGCATGCGCAGAAGCTTCCTGATGACATCAGGGTCAGTGGGCGGAGCCTACCCCCCAATTTTACTACCAGTTCGCAAGAACCGGTCAGAACTGGGGGCAACCTACTACTCCATAATAGAGTTGGTCTCTGAAAGTTAACCTCAGCACTGAGATGGGCAAAATTTTAGCAAGGAGTTCCTTAATTGGGTGGCATTGCACATGCTGTTCCCTTAGCTAAAAGCTTCATTCCTCCCACTCCATTTTTTTTCTTCGAAAAACAAGGAAAGGAAACTGGTCCAACAGAAAAGCTCCTCCTGCTGCTGCTGCTGTATTTTCAGTCAAGAACAAAGAAAGCAGAGCAATATGTAATGAAAAGAGTGACTAAATCCCTTTTTCCCAAGATTAATGTTGACAAAGTAGGAAGAATGATTTCATCACAATAGCTCCACAATAGATGCCATTAGGATCTTCTTTTTCCTTTAGGCTGCCTGCAGTCTTATTCGTACAGCTTTGAGAGTAAACTCGACTGAACTCCATGAGCCTTTTTTGTGAGCAGAAAACCACAGGATTTTGTACTGTAACTCCCAATTTTGTTTCAATGCTTAGTTGGGGACAGAAGCAAGGAGAGTGCCCACAGCATGATGTGTAAAGACTCCTAATTTATTTCTTATAATAAGTTTAACATTAAAATTTTCCCCCTCAAATTTTCTTGGAGAAAAGTCCCTGCATTGAAACTTTTAGCAGTCTGGCCTGTGACCATTGGCAATATGTTCTAGACTAAATTTATGCTGTCATTATGTATCTTCAGCTCAAGACTGCCTATTGAGACAATTCAGTTTCTGTTTTTTACATTTACAGTAGAAGGGAAATGAGTCTTGTGGCATGGAGTTTCTCCAGGATTATAGCTCCTTTCTTGCTTGCTATCTCAATGCTCCTTTCCCATCAGAAAAAGAAGAGCATGAGAGCATGCCACGGGAGAATCAGGGAATGCTTTGAAACCACTGGATCAAATGTCTCCTATCCTGCAACCATGCCACCAGGTACAACAGCAGAAAATTTACATCAACGCAATTGCTTTTTCAATCGCTGTAACAAAGGGGAAAAAACCCCACATGGTAATTTTATTCCTTCACCCTTGTCAACAGCAAAATACATACTGAGCTGGGTGTCATGCCAGATAAGCAAACTGAATTTCCAGATAATGCTTGTAAAACATTCCACTGATTGACAAATATATGGTGACATTTGATTGACAAATATATGGTGGCAAAATGATTGAACAGGCTAGATTAATAGGGGAAATGTGGTTTTATAAATAACTCTTTTATTAAAGGGTGATGTCTAGATCAAAAGACTCCTAGACAGGTGAAGAATGAGAAGTGCAGCTAGTGGGACCAACACATGTAGAGAGTTTCCTACAGTGAGAGATTATCCATCCTCTGGCTTGACTTTCTGGGCATTAGGGAAAGTGGGCCCTCTGCCTTATCTTTAGGATCTATTGGTTTTGCACTAGCAATTTTTTTTTTACAGGAATGGTCTTTCTAAGCATGATGTTTGATGCATCCTGCCAAGGGCTGAGCAGAGTGGTAGGGGTAGTACATAATAAACTTCTCCTAAAACTAAAATCCTACGGCATCTCAGGACCCCTCCACAATTGAATAAAAACTTTTCTGTCAAACAGACAGCAAGTGGTCAAAATTGGCAATGCTATATAAAATCCTGTTCCTGTCAAAAGTGGTGTTCTCCAAGGCAGCGTTCTTGGACCAACACTCTTCATATTATACATTAATGATCTCTGTGACCAAATTACAAGTAATTGTGTTCTCTTTGCTGGCGATGTCAAACTATTTAACACTACCAACAATACAGCTACCCTTCAAAAAGATCTTGATTTTGTATCTGAATGGTCTAAAACTTGGCAACTCCAAATCTCAACCAGCAAATGTTCAGTCTTACATATTGGAAAAAAGAACCTAAACACTAAGTACAAGCTTGATGGACATTACCTTACAGATAACACCCACCCTGTTAAAGACCTTGGAGTTTTCATATCCAATGATCTAAGTGCCAAAGCCCACTGCAATTACATCACAAAAAAGGCTTTAAGAGTTGTAAACCTAATATTGCGTAGCTTCTTCTCCAAAAACACTACACTACTAACCAGAGCATATAAAACATTTGCTAGACCAATTCTTGAATACAGCTCGACTGTCTGGAACCCATACCACATTTCTGACATCAATACAATTGAATGTGTCCAGAAATATTTTACAAGAAGAGTTCTCCACTCCTCTGAATACAACAAAATACCTTATGCCACCAGACTTGAAATCCTGGGTTTAGAAAATTTAGAACTACACCATTTTCGACATGACCTGAGTTTAACTCATAGAATCATCTATTGCAATGTCCTTCCTGTCGAAGACTACTTCAGCTTCAATTGCAACAATACACGAGCACACAATAGATTTAAGTTTAATGTTAACTGCTCCAATCTTGATTGCAGAAAATATGACTTCAGTAACAGAGCTGTTAATACTTGGAATACACTACCTGACTCTGTGGTCTCTTCCCAAAATCCCCAAAGCTTCAATCAAAAACTGTCTACTATTGACCTCACTCCATTCCTAAGAGGTCTGTAAGGGGCGTATATAAGAGCACAAACGTGCCTAATGTTCCTGTCCTATTGTTTTCTTTCATTATATCCAATTAATATAGTTATTGCATACTTATGCTTATATATATATGCTTATATATTATATTTCAACTTGCCATCGGCCAGCTTGTCATCAACGGTGGTTCAGGAGTTCCAGGCCTCCATGACGGCCTTGGACCTGATTCAAGTAACTGATGGCCCTACACACATTGGGGGAGGCGCACTAGACTTGATTTTTATCTCAGGTCAGTGGGTTAATGATCTGGAATTAGGAGATATAGTGACAGAACCGGTGTCATGGTCAGATCATTTTCTCCTTCGCCTAGACTTTCGGACTGCCGCCCACAACCGCAGGGAGACGGAGCCAATGCGTTGGTTCCGTCCCAGGTGCCTGATGGACCCGGAGAGGTTCCGGACGGAGCTTGGGCCGTTTCCTGAGGATCTGGCCCATGGCACGACTGAAGAACTAGGAACGGGCCGCGGCTGGGGCTTTGGACCGTGTCGTGCCTTTGCGGCCTCTGACCCGGCGTAGATCTCAATTGGCTCCCTGGTTTTCCGAGGAGCTGAGAGAGATGAAACGCCGGAGGAGACGCCTAGAGAGCACTTGGAGGTCTAGCCGTTCCGAGGCTGATCGGACACTAGTGAGGTCTTTCACTAAGACCTACCTAGTGGCAATGAGGGAGGCGAAACGTTCTTACGTTTCCACCCTCATTGCATCGGCAGATAACCGCCCGGCCGCCTTGTTTCGGGTGACCCGTTCCCTCCTTTATCAGGAGGTTCGGGATGACCCTTTGCAAGGACGTGCTGAGGAGTTTAACGGTTATCTGTACGATAAAATCGTTCAGCTTCGGAATAGTTTGGACCAAGATTGCGATGATCCAACCGAGATGACGGAGACGAGTCTTGTTGAGGTTATTTGGGATGAGTTTGATTCTGTGGCTCCCGAGGACGTGGACAGGTTGCTGGGGAGGTTACATGCAACTACATGTTTACTGGATCCGTGCCCTTCCTGCTTAGTGCTGGCTGCTCAGGAAGTGACACGAGGCTGGCTCCAGGGGATTATAAATGCTTCTTTGTTGGAAGGGGTTTTCCCCGCCGCCTTGAAAGAGGCGGTGGTGAGACCCCTCCTTAAGAAGCCTTCCCTGGACCCAGCTATTTTGGGGAATTATCGTTAGTCTCCAACCTTCGCTTTGTGGCGAAGGTTGTAGAGAGTGTGGTTGCATGGCAGCTCCCTCGGCACCTGGATGAAGCTGTCTATCTAGACCCGTTCCAGTCCGGCTTCCGACCCGGTTATAGCACGGAGACGGCTTTGGTCGCGTTGGTGGATGACCTCTGGAGGGCCAGGGATAGGGGTTGCTCCTCTGCCTTGGTCCTATTATTATTATTATTATTATTATTAATTATTTATTGAATTTTTATACCGCCCTTCTCCCGAAGGACTCAGGGCGGTGTACAGCCGGAGATAAAATACAAAATATGTACAATTAAAACAAATTAAAACATATCAAAATTACAAAAACGGCTAATAATTAAAATTAAATTTAAAATATTTAAGAATATTAATAAAACCCCAATTTAAAATCAAACTATTATGCCAGTCCCGCTTGAATAAATAAGTATGTTTTTAGTTCACGACGGAAGGTCCGAAGATCAGGCACTTGACGTAGGCCAGGGGGGAGTTCATTCCAGAGCGTCGATGCTCCCACAGAGAAGGCCCTACTCCTGGGGGCTGCCAGCCGACACTGTTTGGCAGACGGCACCCTGAGGAGACCCTCTCTATGGGAGCGTACGGGTCGGTGGGAGGCATAGGGTAGCAGCAGGGGGTCTCGTAAGTACCCGGGTCCTAAGCCATGGAACGCTTTATTTTTTTTTTCTTTTTTTTTTTTTTTAATTACTTTTTTTACAACAAACAAACAAAAAAAAATACATTATTACACCCTTGTGCTATACATAAAAGGAAGATTTGGGTCTTCGGATATATCCTCATGATTGCCAAAATCCACGTTCTTGAGGTACAGGTACTGAAGCGTCCAATGTTCCAAGCGCAAAGTCCACAAATGGTTTCCAAGTCTTCCAGAAAATATCTTCTTTATACACACCACTTCTAATTTTAATATCACATGTCATTTTATCATTTAAAGCTAATTTCCACATTTCAGAATTCCACTCTTCTATTCTAAAAATCACATCTAGTTTCCAATATCTAGCTATTATAATTCTACCTATTATAATCATAATTCTAATCAATTCTTTTTCATATTTTGTTAATTCTATTTCCTTAATTACCAACAATAATATAGTTTCCACTCTCAATGTTATTACTTTCCCCATCATTTCAAATATCATTTTCTCCAATTGTTGCCAAAACTTTTAACCTTATCACAATTATACCACATATGTTCATAAGTCCCCAATTCCATCTCACATCTCCAACATTTTTACTAATTTTTTATCCATTTGTGACAATCTTACTGAGTCAAATACCATTTCAAACAACTTTATAATTGTGCTCTTTAATCCTTATAGATAAAGTTCTCATAATTCTACTCTTCCAATTCACATTCCAATCTGACTCTGGTATTTCAATATTAAGATCTTTTTCCCAATTTGTCCTCATCACTCTTTGTAATTTTTCATCAGAATTTATAATCTTATAAACCCTACTAACGAGACCCTTTAGCCCAATTTCATCATTCATAATCCGAGATACTAAATATTCAAATTCAGTTTCACATCTATTTATCGAATATTTTTCCTTTAGTTTTTTGTCCATTTTTCTATCTGTATTTTTTCAAACCAACTTAACCCTAATTTTTCAATAATTTCTTTATTCCTCCTTTCATTTCCCATAACTTTTATCCAATCTCTAATAATTTCTATATTTTCCTCTTTAATCACTTCATTACGTTTTATATTATTTTTAATCGCCAAATTCAGTTGTCTCCCCAAAAGATTATATCCGAATTAAAATTTTAACAAATTTGTTCCACATTTTACTTAATCCTTTAACCAATAACTTCTACTTACACATTTTAAATTTGCTTTATCTAAAACCACCTTGATCCAAATTTCTATATCCCTTAACTCTAAATCTCTCCAATAGTTATCCTCACCTTTAAGTATTTTTACCACTATCCGGATACCATATGCACAGTAATAATTAAATAATTTGGGGATTCCTAATCCACCTTCCTTTTGATTTTGATACCACATTTTCTTCACTAATCTAGGTCTTTTGCCACCGTTGCAAAATTTATCCAGTTTTTTCTGATATCCTTCAATATCTTTCTCTGTCAAATTTAGTGGTAGCATCTCGAATAAAAAGTTGAACTTGGGCAGCAACATCATCTTACACATTGCAATTCTACCAAACCAAGACAACTTTAAAATTTTATATTTATCTATCTTCTTCTCAATTTCGTTAATCACCACATCATAATTAAGTTTTTTCAATTCTTTAACCTTAAGTGAAAGCACTATACCCAAATATTTCAATGTGTTTTTAATCCTTATCCCAAATTGCTCTTGCATATTCTCAGACTCATTACCATTACTATCCATCAATAATTCTGACTTTGACCAATTTACTTTCAATCCTGTCATTTCCTCAAATTCTATCAAATGCTTATATATCTGTTTCAGATCTTTCGCTGCATTTTCAAAATAATTAAAGTATCATCCATACAAATTTATCTTATACCCTTATATCCTTCTAATTCTTCATCTTTTCTATCATTTTGTCAATATTTCCATAGCCAATAAAAATAATGTTGGGGACAGGGGACATCCTTGTCTCGTACCAGCTTCTAATTTTATCTCTTCAGTTAATATTTTATTCACCTTCACTCTTGCACTGCTCTTTTGGTACAATTTTGAAATAACATGTATAAACTTATTACCAAAGCCTAAAGCCTCCACAATTACTTTAATTGTTTCCCATTGTACAGAATCAAAAGCTTTAAAAATATCCAATGATACTATACCAATTTTATCACCATTATATTCAGCTACATCTATAATATTTAATACTCTTCTAACAATATCACTCATGTATCTACCCTTCACAAAACCTACTTGATTATAACTTATATATCTATCTATAAATCTATTTAATCTATTACTTATAATAGCAGTAAATATCTTTGCATCCTGATTAATTAAAGAAATGGGCCGATAGGACTCAATCCTTTCTAAATCTTTATCTGGTTTAGGAATTAGGGATATCACCGTTCTATTCCATGACGAAGGTACTTCCCCACCATGTAATATTCCATTAAATAATTTTTGCAATCTTGGTATTATTAATTCTTTAAATTCTTTATAAAACTCAACAGGTAATCCATCCTCACCTGGAGCTTTCCCTAATTTTAATTTTTGTATTATTCCATTAATCTCATCTTGTGTTATATCTTCTTCCATCAATTCCTTATATGTTTGATCAATTTTCACCACATACTTTTCTAAATAGCTTTGTAATTTCCCCCGATTAATTGGTTTCTTTGAATATAGATTCTGAAAAAAATTTCTAACCACTTCACATTTCTCTAATTTTTTATAACATCTTATACCTCTATCATCTATCAAAACTCCAATTTCTCTCTTCTCTCTTTTATCTTTTGCCATCTTTGCCAATAATTTAGAATTTCTATTACTAAATTCAAAAAAATTCCTATTTAAAAATCTCAAATTTCTTTTTACTAACTCTGTATCTTCTTCTATCATTTTATTTCTTAACATATTAAGCTCCTGAAGAATTTTTTTTTCTTTAGTAAGCAAAAATTGATTTTCCAATTCTTTAATCTGATTTTTATCTCTTTCCATTTTAATTTTATAATTTTTATATTTCCTACTTGATAATTTAATACTCTCCCCTCTAAACACCGCTTTCATCGCATCCCAAACAATTTCAAATTTAACCTCCCCGTTATCATTTAATCTCCAACTCCAATCGACCCCTGAGGCATCCCACAAGTGAGGCACCTCGCGGACGACCTCTGCCCCCCTGTCAACACCGTCTGTGACCGGTCAGAGAGATAGGAGGAGAACCACCGATAAACGGTGCCTCCCACTCCCAATCCCTCCAACCGGCGCAGCAAGATACCATGGTCGATGGTATCAAAAGCCGCTGAGAGATCTAATAGGACCAAGGCAGAGGAACAACCCCTGTCCCTGGCCCTCCAGAGGTCATCCACCAACGCGACCAAACCGTCTCCGTGCTGTAACCGGGTCGAAAGCCGGACTGGAATGGGTCTAGATAGATCTCTCTATTAGATCTCTCAGCGGCTTTTGATACCATCGACCATGGTATCCTGCTGCGCCGGTTGGAGGGATTGGGAGTGGGAGGCACCGTTTATCGGTGGTTCTCCTCCTATCTCTCTGACCGGTCGCAGACGGTGTTGACAGTGGGGCAGAGGTCGTCCGCGAGGCGCCTCACTTGTGGGGTGCCTCAGGGGTGCCTCAGGGGTCGATTCTCTCGCCTACCCTGTTCAACATCTATATGAAGCCGCTGGGTGAGGTCATCAGTGGTTTCGGGGTGAGTTATCATCTGTACGCTGACGATACTCAGCTGTACTTTTCCACCCCGGACCACCCCAATGAAGCTATCGAAGTGCTGTCCCGGTGCCTGGAAGCCGTACGGGTCTGGATGGGGAGAAACAGACTCAAGCTCAATCCTCCAACCGGCGCAGCAAGATACTATGGTCGATGGTATCAGAAGCCGCTGAGAGATCTAATAGGACCAAGGCAGAGGAACAACCCCTGTCCCTGGCCCTCCAGAGGTCATCCACCAACGCGACCAAACCGTCTCCGTGCTGTAACCGGGTCGAAAGCCGGACTGGAATGGGTCTAGATAGATCTCTCTATTAGATCTCTCAGCGGCTTTTGATACCATCGACCATGGTATCCTGCTGCGCCCGGTGGAGGGATTGGGAGTGGGAGGCACCGCTTATCGGTGGTTCTCCTCCTATCTCTCTGACCGTCGCAGACGTGTTGACAGGGGGCAGAGGTCTCATGAGGCGCTCACTTGTGGGTGCCTCAGGGGTCGATTCTCTCGCCTACCCTGTTCAACATCTATATGAAGCCGCTGGGTGAGGTCATCAGTGGTTTCGGGGTGAGTTATCATCTGTACGCTGACGATACTCAGCTGTACTTTTCCACCCCGGACCACCCCAATGAAGCTATCGAAGTGCTGTCCCGGTGCCTGGAAGCCGTACGGGTCTGGATGGGGAGAAACAGACTCAAGCTCAATCCCTCCAAGACGGAGTGGCTGTGGATGCCGGCACCCCGGTACAGTCAGCTGCACCCGCAGCTGACTGTTGGGGGCGAGTTAGTGGCCCCAAAGGAGGTGGTTCGCAACTTGGGCGTCCTCTTGGATGGACGGCTGTCCTTTGATGAACATCTGGCGGCCGTCTCCAGGAGGGCCTTTTACCAAGTTCGCTTGGTCCGCCAGTTGCGTCCCTTCCTTGACCGGGATGCCTTATGCACAGTCACTCACGCTCTGGTTACGTCTCGGTTGGATTATTGCAATGCTCTCTACATGGGGCTGCCCTTGAGGTGCACCCGGAGGCTACAGTTAGTCCAGAACGCGGCTGCGCGAGTACTAACAGGAGCCGCTCGTGGCTCCCATGTAACATCACTGCTCTGCAGTCTGCACTGGCTTCCTGTGGTCTTTCAGGTGCGCTTCAAGATTTTGGTTACCACCTTTAAAGCGCTCCATGGCTTAGGACCCGGGTACTTACGAGACCGCCTGCTGTTACCTTATGCCTCCCACTCAGCTCTCACAGAGAAGGTCTCCTCAGGGTGCCGTCCGCCAAACAATGTCGGCTGGCGGCCCCCAGGAGTAGGGCCTTCTCTGTGGGAGCAGCGACGCTCTGGAATGAACTTCCCCCTGGCCTACGCCAAGTGCCTGATCTTCGGGCCTTTCACCGTGAGCTAAAAACATACTTATTTATTCAAGCTGGACTGGCATAATGGTTTTTTAATATTTTAATTGGGTTTTATTGTTGTGGGGTTTTAAATTTTTTAAAATTTAAAATTTAAATTTTTAAACATTGGCCTTTTTGTAATATGTTTTATTTTAAATTTTGATTTTAATTGTATATATATTGTGTTTTATTTAGGCTGTACACCGCCCTGAGTCCTTCGGGAGAAGGGCGGTATAAAAATTTGATAAATAAATAATAAATAAAAATAAATAAAAATATAGTTACTTTCATGCTTACGCTTATATATACTGTGTGACAAAAATAAATAAATAAATAAATAAAACAAATGAGTGTAATGAATCAAGCTCTGCTTCAAATAAGATTGTCCCAATAATACATCTGGGCTCTTTTGCAAGCCCTGTTTGCTGTCAGAGGATTTTGTGTAGAAGATATTGTCAGACAATTTTAGCTACTGAGAAGATACATGGCATTTCTCATATGAACTTAGCTTTGATTCTTCTCTGTTTTAAAGCATCTTTTCTTTGTTCTCCAGAAACTGGGTTATTTATCTTCTACCTCTGTGGTTTGCATTTTAGATGCTGGAACCATCATTAAATTTAATCACATTCTTACACAAGCAACATGGTGTTAATTTTGTTTCTTATAGATTGCCTCCTGGGTGGTATGCATGATATCTGTTACCTAGCAATAAGAACAATTCCTAGCAGTGTGTTGTGTTTATCCCATTTTTGTGAGAAAAATAGAACTCTCTTCATATTTAGCATGTTCAACATATATTTTATCAGACACAGACATTGGGTCATCTTGCAAAAACAATATTTGTTCTGGCAAAGATTGGTGGCCTACAACATTCTTTGATCAAGGTCACTTTCCCTATTCACCCCATTCTTCAAACAAATGCTGAAAAAAAATCCCAGTGTGACTGATTAAAGGTTGCCGACTCTAGGAGGCGGTGCTCATCTCCATTTCAAAGCTGAAGAGCCAGCGCTGCGAAGATGTCTCCATGGTCATGTGGCCGGCATGACTCAACGCCAAAGGCGCATGGAACGCTGTTACCTTCCCACCAAAGATGGTCCATATTTTTTCTACTTGCATTTTTATGTGCTTTCGAAACTGCCAGGTTGGCAGATGCTGGGACAAGTAACAGGATCTCACCCTGTTACACGGCAGCACTAGGGATTCGAACCACCGAGCTGCCGACCTTTCGATCGACAAGCTCAACATCCTAGTCCCTGAGCGACCGCGTCTCTGTGACTGATTAGACAGCATCAAAGATTAGAATTCTACCTACAGGTATATCTATGGGCAAGAATATGTTATTATACACTGGTTAATCAGTCTGGAATTCTTGTTCTGTACTCATAGTAACAAACACTGGACAATTGCTACAGCTGTTCTCTGACTTTATTTATTTTTTTTATTCAAAAAGTTTTACAAAATTTCTTTTTCCCCCCCTTTCCCCCTCCTCCCCTCCTTCAACCCCTCCCCGACTTCCCGGAACGAGCACAAGGTATAGTTAAAATAAAACAAACATATGCTAAAAATTTTCATCCCAACTTAATTGTACCCCTGCAATCATCAATTCCTAACTTCCCCAAAAGCAATCAAAATAATACATCATAATCATTCAAAACAGTCTGATAACTCTTAGTCTGATATCTCGTTGAATATAGTCAATCCATTTTTCCATTCCTTTAAGTATCTTTCTTGCGTATTGTCTTTCAAAAGGCTGATATCTTCGCCATCTCAGCCAAATTGGCAACTTTCAATATCCATTCTTCTATTGTTGGTACTTCTTTTTTCTTCCAATATTGTCCTATTAGTAATCTTGCTGCAGTTATTAGATTTAAAATCAATTTAGTCTCAATTACTGTACAATCCGTAATAATTCCCAACAAGAAAAATTGCGGCAGGAACTTTATCTTCTTTTTCAGAACATTTTGTAAAATCCACCAAATTTTTATCCAAAAGGCCTTTATGTCCTTACAAGTCCACCAAATGTGAAAATATGTAGCGTCATCACAATTACATCTCCAACATTTTGCTTGCATTTCTGGATACATACACGATAATTTTTTAGGATCTAGATGCCATCTATAAAACATTTTATAAAAATTTTCCCTCAGATTCTGTGCCTGCGTGAATTTAACATCTGTTCTCTGACTTTATGAATTAAAAAAAATACAAATTCCCAGGGTGTTTTTAATCACAATGACTGGCAATATAATTAACAGTTTTGAGGATTATTCACTTGCATGGGAAGAATTTAAGTATTTTTTTTAAAATCTTTATCTGCTTCAATTTATTATTAAGTGACTAGAAATAGACAGAATAAGATATATAGTTAGATTAAGGAATGTTGCTAGTATTCATGGATTATTCTAAGTTTGATTTTGTAGATTTATGCTACATAGCCACTGCTATGCTACAATGGCCTATTTGCATGAATATTTATAAAGAAAGCTGTAATTCCCATCCAAAAACCGTGATCCCAAAATCAGTGGATACCATAGGTAATATGATAATATCCTTCTATTTTATTGTAATAAAATTTATTTCATGTGCACATGATTGTTAGGCTTTATATGCACCAGCAATTTATACAATGGTCAAGTTAGAAAAAATGGATTAATAAATGCAAAAATTAGAACATTGCAATCTGTTTACATAAACAGTTTCTCATGAGATTGTTCACAATTCAAATAAAATGCTGTCTTCTAGTGATCATTCCTAATTTAGTTATTTATCAAATTTATATAGCTGTCCATCTCACAGAAAATGAGTGTGGAGATGTACAGTAATAAATTAACAACAAAAAATACATAAATTCCAACCATTGTTAACATTTTAAACAGACATTATTTAAAAAATAAAAATCATATGGCACAGGAGAGAGTAATTCGACAAGACCTAAGTTTAACTCATAGAATCATCTATTGTAATGTCCTTCCTGTTAAAGACTACTTCAGCTTCAATTGCAATAATGCAAGAGCAACCAATAGATTTAAACTTAATGTTAACCGCTTCAGTCTAGATTGCAGAAAATATGACTTCTGTAACAGAGTTATCAGTGCTTGGAACACATTACCTGACTCTGTGGTCTCTTCTCATAATCCCAAAAGCTTTAACCAAAAACTGTCTACTATTGACCTCACCCCATTCCTAAAAGGACTATAAGGGGCGTGCATAAGAGCACAAACGTGCCTAGCGTTCCTGTCCTATTGTTTTTTTCTTATGTATATATGCTTATACTTCCTTATATTTCATATATATGTTTATATACTATATAATCATTTTGTGTGATGCTTGTGTATATTGTTGTGACAAAAATAAAAATAAATAAATAAATTAATTAATTAATTCTCAGCCACAATGATGAAGTCATTGTAAGATTTTACTAGTCTCCTAGGACGTCTCCCCAGGATGGTGTCAAAGCCAGGTCTTGAGGGACCTCCTGAACATCAGGGATGGAGCTAGCCTCACTTCAGAGGGAAAAGGTTCCATTAAATAGATTCCATAGCATATATAGAATACACACACACACACACACACACACACACAAATACAATTATATTTTTCGGCATATAAGACGCTCTGGACTATAAGACACACCTACCTTTTTTGGGGAGGAAAACAAGAAAAAAAATCTGCCTCTGCCTCCCAGTATCCATCTAGTATTTATCTGGCCCGTTCACTGTGGCCCGTTCGCCGTGATCTATTCGCCACGATCGTGGCCCGTTTGCTGCCAACCATTTGCTGCTGCTGCCCATTTGCCACCTATTTGCTGCTGCCGCCATGGCCCATTCACCATCGTAGCCCATTCAGGCGGCCCATTCACTGCCACCACTGCATATTTGCCACTGCCCATTTGCCGTCCGTTTGGCACAGCCTGTTCACCACTGCCTGTTTGCCACAGCCTATTTGCCACTGCTGCGGCCCATTCACCACCACCGCCACGGCCCATTCTAGAACATAGATCAGTGCCGCACCAACCCCCTCCCCCGCCACAACATTTTCTGTATAAGATGCACTGAAATTTTCACCCACTTTTTAGGGGGGGAAGTGCATCATATACTTCAAAAAATACGATAATTGATTGATTAATTAATTTCATGTTTCTTGACCACCAATCTCCCTCAGCAGACAAAAACCTGCACCATGAGTTCTCTACAGGGGTGAAATGCTTCCGGTTCGGACTGGATTGCCCAATTCGGTAGCGATGGCAGCGGGTGGTTCGGAGAACCGGTAGCAAAAATCCCTGGGGCCCCTCCCCATCCATGCTCAGCTGAGCCGCGCAATCATCAGAGGTTGCTTTTTTTTACTTTTAAAAGCTTTTTATTTTTACAGCCGAAAAAATGCTTTTAAAAGTAAAAAAAAAAAAAGCCTCTGATGATCACCTGGGATTGTCAGAACCCTTTAGAAGCATTTTTTCTACAGCCTCTTCGACCGAAGAAAAAAAAATTGCTTTTAAAGGGATCAGGCAACTCAGCTGGGATCACCAGAACCCTTTAGAAGCATTTTTTCTACAGCTCTTCGGCTGAAGACGTTGTAGAAAAAAATGCTTTTAAAAGTTAAAAAAAAAAAGTTGGCTACACTCACCCAGTCACATTACACCCCCAAGCCACGTCCACAGAACCGGTAGTAACAAATTTTACATTTCACCCCGGTTCTCTACCAGACCTGATAGGATGGGCAGATGTAATGAGGTCCCTCAGCTAACCTGGCCATATGCCATGAAGGGCTTCAAAGGTTAAAACCAGCACTTGAACTGGACCCAGAGGCAAACTGTCAACCAATATAGCTTATGGAGCAGAGATATAATGTGCTGTTCTGGAAGCACAAATAATTACTTGTACCACTGCATTCTGCATCAGTTAAAATTCCTGGATACTCTTCAAAGATACAGTAGAATGTATTAGAGTAATGCATTCTGTAATAATTCCATAATAGATAGAATGCATTAGAGGAATGCATTACAGAGAGTGTGAGCAGAACCTCCTGATCGAGGAATGGGTACAACTGGTGTACAACAAGAAGCTTCTAGCCCAGTGGTGGGTTGTTCCTGGTTCTGTCCGGTTCTATAGAACCAGTAGTAAAACTGTCAGAGGCTCCGCCCACCCACCCGGACGTCATAAATGTCAATCTGCGCATGCGCAGAAGTGCACGATGCTGCCCTGTTACAAACCGGTAGTAAAGGTAAGTAGAACCCACCTCTGTTCTAGCCATGACTGTCACCTGCTCTTGAGCAGGAATCTAAGAGGATGTCCAGATCACACATTCTGTAACTTATAGCCTCCAGAAACCAAGATAAGATATTCACATTACTTAATTCACAGTGGCAGAGATATATAATTGGATATCACCAGCATAATAATATATCATCCCATGGTGATAAATGAGCTGATCCAATGTTCTCATATATTAAATAGAAGAGGGAGGGAGGGAGGGAGGGAGAGAGAGAGACAGAGACAGAGACAGAGACAGAGACAGAGAATCCACCAAATCCTACAACAGCCATATAGTAGAGGCCATCGGAAACAGTTCTCCACCCCTGTCACCAAATGGAACCAATCGTGGGGAAAGGAAGTAAACCAGCACAAAATTGTGTCTCCCATTTCCAATCCTCTGAACTGATGCAGAAGGATACAAAGATCAATTGCATTGAAAGCTGCAGGATAGTCAAGTAGGGCAAGAATAGATGCACAGCACTCATCTCTCCCTCAGCAGACAAAAACCTGCACCATGAGTTCTCTACAGGGGTGAAATGCTTCCGGTTCGGACTGGATTGCCCAATTCGGTAGCGATGGCAGCGGGTGGTTCGGAGAACCGGTAGCAAAAATCCCTGGGGCCCCTCCCCATCCATGCTCAGCTGAGCCGCGCAATCATCAGAGGTTGCTTTTTTTTACTTTTAAAAGCTTTTTATTTTTACAGCCGAAAAAATGCTTTTAAAAGTAAAAAAAAAAAAAGCCTCTGATGATCACCTGGGATTGTCAGAACCCTTTAGAAGCATTTTTTCTACAGCCTCTTCGACCGAAGAAAAAAAAATTGCTTTTAAAGGGATCAGGCAACTCAGCTGGGATCACCAGAACCCTTTAGAAGCATTTTTTCTACAGCTCTTCGGCTGAAGACGTTGTAGAAAAAAATGCTTTTAAAAGTTAAAAAAAAAAAGTTGGCTACACTCACCCAGTCACATTACACCCCCAAGCCACGTCCACAGAACCGGTAGTAACAAATTTTACATTTCACCCCGGTTCTCTACCAGACCTGATAGGATGGGCAGATGTAATGAGGTCCCTCAGCTAACCTGGCCATATGCCATGAAGGGCTTCAAAGGTTAAAACCAGCACTTGAACTGGACCCAGAGGCAAACTGTCAACCAATATAGCTTATGGAGCAGAGATATAATGTGCTGTTCTGGAAGCACAAATAATTACTTGTACCACTGCATTCTGCATCAGTTAAAATTCCTGGATACTCTTCAAAGATACAGTAGAATGTATTAGAGTAATGCATTCTGTAATAATTCCATAATAGATAGAATGCATTAGAGGAATGCATTACAGAGAGTGTGAGCAGAACCTCCTGATCGAGGAATGGGTACAACTGGTGTACAACAAGAAGCTTCTAGCCCAGTGGTGGGTTGTTCCTGGTTCTGTCCGGTTCTATAGAACCAGTAGTAAAATTGTCAGGAGGCTCCGCCCACCCACCCGGACGTCATAAATGTCAATCTGCGCATGCGCAGAAGTGCACGCATGCTGCCCTGTTACAAACCGGTAGTAAAGGTAAGTAGAACCCACCTCTGTTCTAGCCATGACTGTCACCTGCTCTTGAGCAGGAATCTAAGAGGATGTCCAGATCACACATTCTGTAACTTATAGCCTCCAGAAACCAAGATAAGATATTCACATTACTTAATTCACAGTGGCAGAGATATATAATTGGATATCACCAGCATAATAATATATCATCCCATGGTGATAAATGAGCTGATCCAATGTTCTCATATATTAAATAGAAGAGGGAGGGAGGGAGGGAGGGAGAGAGAGAGACAGAGACAGAGACAGAGACAGAGAGAGAGAATCCACCAAATCCTACAACAGCCATATAGTAGAGGCCATCGGAAACAGTTCTCCACCCCTGTCACCAAATGGAACCAATCGTGGGGAAAGGAAGTAAACCAGCACAAAATTGTGTCTCCCATTTCCAATCCTCTGAACTGATGCAGAAGGATACAAAGATCAATTGCATTGAAAGCTGCAGGATAGTCAAGTAGGGCAAGAATAGATGCACAGCACTCATCTCTCCCTCAGCAGAGATTATCCAAAAATGTGACCAATGCCATTGTCATCTCCTACCTGCACCTGAATCCCAACTAAAAAGGATCCAAATAATCTATTTTTACTAGGCCCTACAAAACTACTGTGCAACCACTTTCTCAATCACCTTCCCCACAAAGAAGAAGATAGACATTGGATCAAAATTGTTTTTGGGGGATATAAGATCATACAAAAATGAAAACACTTTTCTAACAGAAGATGGAGGCAAGTCTGTTTGATAACCATTACTGTACTAGAAGTGGTGAATGGATTTTAGTTCAATAAACTAGGAATTAAGTGTAGGGAAGTCATGTTATAACTCCTGTAATTTTTTAAGCCAAAGGTCTCAAAATCTGGCCACTTTAAGACTTGTGGACTTTAACTTCCAGAATTGCTCACCCAGCCATGCCAGCTAAGGAGTTTGGGGAGTTGAAAGGCACAAATCTTAAAGTGGCCAAGTTTGCAAAAACCTGTTTTATGCAAATAACATAGAATAATCAGTACTATAATACTATAACAAAACATAAATCAGGGAATGCCACTGAGTTTAATTTATCATTGGGATCCTGTATGATAAGGGCATCCAAAGTGAAATTTTGTTTAAGTTTTATCTGATTTTCTTGGATGCTTTGCAGAAAGTAGAAATGAAGCATTGTTGGGACAGTGGGACTCTGCTATTTTAAGATGCTGGCAAATGCCTAATCTTATCCATTTGTGAATTTTACACCCCTCTATATGAGTTGAAAGTATCTCATGTACATTATAGGATTGAAGAAGAATCCTGGAACTGGCTATAACACATTATTTTGGATTTATAAGGTGTGAGTATGTACAATATTTGTTCAACAATCTGAACCTAAACAAGAATGTAATGACTCCCTTCTACTAATTGCATAATTTCTTAGCAACTTTAATTTTTGAAAGCTATGTGGGAAAATGAGATGTTTGTTAATCAACTAGAATGTTTCTTTCTTTGCAAAGACTGGAAATAATCCTAAAACTAAACTGTATATACCATTATGATATTTTAATAAAGATAATAAAACATATCAGACAGTTTCCTTTACAACTAGGCTTCTGGCTCATAATCTAACTGTTCTTTAAAAAGATCTGCCAATTTTCATGCTATAGCAATTTAAAAGGCTTTGAGGAAGTTTTTTTCCCCCTTGAAAAATAATAAATGTTTTAAATAAATACTAAGATATGCTTGCTTCAGCAGCACATATATTAAAATTAGAAGATTAGCACGGCCCTGCAGAAGAATGACACACACATTCTCAAAGCATTCCATATTTTAAAAATTAAAATAAGTACTAAGACAGCTCTGATTCTGAAGATCTCTCAAGCAGAAGAACAGTGTTGTAGGATAAAAGACTAAAAGATATCAAAGTGCAGAATAGGGCAATTAAAATTATTTAGGCACTAAAAGAGTTAGCCTGCAGGGAAAAGGAGCAGTCTTTCCACATATGCGGTTTAGGAAGAAGTGATCAAGGAGGGAGATAAGAGAGAAGCAAATGAAGTATTGAATTAAAAATGTGGATCGAAATTCCATCCACTCTTCATAGCTTCAGAATCCATGGATTGAAACTAAAACTTTTCTATTTTATTAATCCAAATCCCTCTGTCATTGCTTTATATTCACATATTAATAAGAAGGATTTCAGCAGAATTTACAATTCAATCATATATTTCTTCATGTAAAAGTCCTTCTTTATATAATACATGATTAAATGATGGCATTTACTGCTATAAATTAAATGTCTTAGTGCTTATCCATTTTTATGGTTTTTAAAAGCTATGAATTGCATTTATTGAAGACATCTACAGATACTAATTAAATGTGCAAAGGACTGTAACTTATCTACAGGAATTATTTTACTTCTGACAGCTTTATTCAGAATCAAGGGCATGATGCCAATTAAGTACCAATTGGTGAGGGAAACAGTCAAAGTGGCTTCACATCTTCTGTCCTGTTTATGACCTAAGGATACATCTTCTAGTGTAAACAGGCTTGAACTAGACATGAATTTGCTTTGATCCATCAAGCTATTTTATATTGCATTCCTCCTATTGCCATCTTCTGCTAGGTTTTTATAAATTTATGAGATGGAAGTTCAAGAAACACAAATTAATTTAAGTATTAACTTATGAATGGAGATTTCATGCCCCTCCCTTCCCACAGCAGCGTGTCATTCTTGAGGACCCAGAGCCTTTATGATGCTGTCTAATACCACCCTATAGCTTCAGAGAGGGCTAAGATGCCATGGAATGACAGATGGCTACAATTGCTTTTGAAATTTCAGGGTTGTGGGGAAAGGTTCGATAGTTAATAAGTAAGGTGACCAACTTTTTTACAATGAGAAGGAGGACACAAATAAATTGAAGAAAAAAATATCGTAAATAAAAGAAACATTTTATTCATTGCAACAATAATACAGAATACACTATAATAATAGCCCTGCATTTTGTCCTGGCGCATGAAAATTTAGCATCGTGAAACTTTTTCAATAATTTAGTTGTACAATCCATACTATGAAAACTTTGATTGTGAATTATGGTATAAAATGCAAATGTTCCCTCCATTGCAGCTAACTGTTTTTCACCTTCAGAATAATTTGAAGTTTTAAAAAAACTTGTTACTTTACAACTGGAAGCAGATGCTTCTGATGATTGCTTATGTTTCTTGGTGGTCAAGTATTTCATAATAGCTGCTCTGCCCCAACTGCAATATAAAATTCTCTGTTGCAAACATTGCAGAAAACAATGTTATCCTTCTTTGATATGAGGAATGGAAATTCCTTATTCAATTTATTGTTGAAATGGCATTTCCTCTTTTTGAATTTTTCTATCCCTAAATGAAATTTAAAATTAAAAATAAAATATAGAGCTATATGAACGATGCAAGCACATTCATTATGAATAAATAAAATTAATTATTAAAACTGAAATAATAACATAAGCGAATAAACTTTTAAATAAAACTATACATATTTGGAAATTATTAAATAGTTAATGAATTAATAAAACATGAATTATTTGCTCACCTGTGTATGATTGAATATTCACTGAAAAAGAAGTGAGTCTAATGTGTGCGTGTGTGCCGTGTCCTGTTTTGCTAAGAAGTAAACAAAGCCACTTGCATGCGGCGCACTTGTGCGCATGGCGTACTCTCTCAAAACAATTCTCCTGTGCGAAGGGCATGTGTCTCATAATTGCATCTCGCCGCATTGTACCGAGCCTTGACGAATCATGATGGGAAATACAAATATGTCACATCACACACAACAGATTGGCTCAGCATTGATCAAATACAGAGATTTACAGATTAGTCTTCAAATATCGAAAAGGAGGACATGTAGGAGGACACTTTTCGAGAGAGGACAGAACTTACAAAAAAAGGACTGTCCTCCCTAAAGGAGGACGATTGGTCACCTTATGGGAGGGAGTAAGCCATGCTTAATACAACATGAGTTTGATGAGTAAACATGCATATAATTGCACTTCTGGCTATAAATGCACCCTCCATCTTAACCTGCTACCTTTTAGCTATGCAGTTGATTTTCTAATCTAGGCTGCTCATTTAATTTCTTCTTTATGATCTTTGGCTTCTTCCAGGCCTTTACTTTTTGGCTTTGTCATATGTTGTAAAACTTCATAATTGAAAGCATACACATATCTGAAACAATTACAACTTTATTTATAAATATAAATTGTATCATCATGGGTGGTTGATATATTATAAGTTTGGAGTCTCTCATATGGACATAGGTGGCAACACGTCTGAAAAAAAATTCCAAATGATAGAAATATTGATTTAACCAACTGGTGTGATTGTAGCACTTATAGGCCTCAGTTGGACATTAGCTGTTTGTTTTAATTCTGTGTGGAAGCAATTCTAAGCTATGACCTTAATGCAGAGGAGGGGAACTATGGCCCTTTTATGACTTGTGGACTTGAACTCCCAGAATTACTGAGCCAGAATGGCTGGTTCAGGAATTTTGGGAGTTGAAGTCCACAAGTCATAAAAGGGCTTTGTTTCCCACCCCTTCCTTAATATAAACATAATAGTGCTCTAATGATTGCTACTTATGCACATCCATATTTTTCCATTGATTTTCTGCCATTTTTGAATCATGCTTTAAATTCTAGTAATGCCACATATTTATCAGGATCCCATGTATACAGTATACAATCTTTATAGGTAGAACAGATATAATTGTAATGAGCTTTTTACAGAAGTATGTTGTTTCATAAAATTGTAGATAGACCTGTTTCTATATCATGCTAATCTACATCATGATTAGCTTGTATTTGGATTAGCATGTAGTACTTTTGGTATATTCAGTAATCAGTGATTCTTTCAATGTCAGGTTTTAGCATGATCTGTGAAGCAGATTATATCTTTCAAAATAATAATGGTGTTTGGAAAAAACATTTCTTGGAGCTAAGAAATTCAACTTACTCTCTAATAAACAATTTGGTTTCAGAAAAAAATTATCATGTAACTTACAACTTCTTCACTGCAAAAATATATGGATTACTAATCTTGATCAAGGCAAAACAATAGATGCAATTTACATAGACTTCTGTAAAGCTTTTGACTCAGTGGTACACGACAAACTTCTCCTCAAACTAAAATCCTACGGCGTCTCCGGACCCCTCCACAACTGGATAACAGCGTTTCTGTCAAACAGACAAGAAGTGGTCAAAATAGGCAGTGCCCTATCAAAACCTATTCCTGTCAATAGTGGCGTTCCCCAAGGCAGTGTTCTTGGACCAACGTTCTTCATATTATACATTAATGATCTCTGCGACCATATTAAAAGTAATTGTGTTCTCTTTGCTGGCGATGTCAAACTATTTAACACTACCAACAATACAGCTACCCTTCAAAAAGACCTTGACTTTGTGTCAGAATGGTCTAAAACCTGGCAACTCCAAATCTCAACCAGCAAATGCTCTTATTTTAATCATTTTATTTTAATCAAATTTTTATATCGCCCTATCTCCCGAAGGACTCAGGGCGGTTCACAGCCAGATAAAAATACAGAAATCATACACAATAAAAATTAATTAAAAGACTTATTAAAATTAAAATTATAGTTAAAATGATAAAACCCCATTATCTAAAAATTAATAATTAGCCCCGGTTAAAATTAAGTAAAACTTTTAGTCCAGTCCCGCTTGGATAAATAAATGTGTTTTCAGCTCATGGCGAAAAGTCCGAAGATCAGGCACTTGGCGTAAACCAGGGGGAAGTTCGTTCCAAAGCGTAGGAGCTCCCACAGAGAAGGCCCTACCCCTGGGGGCCGCCAGCCGACATTGTTTGGCGGACGGCACCCTGAGAAGACCCTCTCTGTGTGAGCGTACGGGTTGGTGGGAGGCATGGGGCAACAGCAGGCGGTCCCGTAAGTACCCGGGCCCTAAGCCATGGAGTGCTTTAAAGGTGGTAACCAAAATCTTAAAGCGCACCCGAAAGACCACAGGAAGCCAGTGCAGACTGCGTAGTAGTGGTGTTACATGGGAGCAATGAGTGGCTCCCGTTACTACTTGCGCAGCTGCATTCTGGACTAGCTGCAGCCTCCGGGTGCACTTCAAGGGCAGCCCCATGTAGAGAGCATTACAATAGTCCAAACAAGATGTAACCAGAGCGTGAGTGACCGTGCATAAAGCATCCCGGTCAAGGAAGGGGCGCAACTGGCGGACCAAGCGTACTTGGTAAAAGGCCCTCCTGGAGACGGCCGCCAGATGATCATCGAACGACAGCCGCCCATCCAGGAGGACACCCAAGTTGCGCACCCTTTCCATTGGGGCCAATAACTCGCCCCCAACAGTCAGCCGCGGTTGCAGCAGACTGTACCGGGGTGCCGGCATCCACAGCCACTCCGTCTTGGAGGGATTGAGCTTGAGTCTGTTTCTCCCCATCCAGACTCGTACGGCTTCCAAGCACCAGGACAGCACTTCAACAGCTTCGTTGGGGTGGTCCGGGGTGGAGAAGTACAGCTAAGTGTTATCAGCGTACAGATGGTAACTCACCCCGAATCCACTGATGACCTCACCCAGCGGCTTCATATAGATGTTGAACAGGAGAGGCGAGAGAATCGACCCCTGAGGCACCCCACACATAAGGCACCTCGCGGACGATCTCTGCCCCCCTGTCAACACCGTCTGCAACCGGTCGGAGAGATAGGAGGAGAACCACTGATAAACGGTGCCTCCCACTCCCAAACTCTCCAACCGGTGCAGCAGGATACCATGGTTGATGGTATCGAAAGCCGCTGAGAGATCTAATAGGACCAGGGCAGAGGAATAACTCCTATCCCTGGCCCTCCAGAGGTCATCCACCAACGCAACCAAAGCTGTCTCCGTGCTATGACTGGGCCAGAAGCCGGACTGGAATGGGTCTAGATAGATAGCTTCATCCAGGTACTGGGGAAGCTGCCATGCAACTACACTCTCTACAACCTTCGCGACGAAGCGAAGGTTGGAGACTGGACGGTAATTCCCCAAAATAGCTGGGTCCAGGGAAGGCTTCTTGAGGAGGGGTCTCACCACCGCCTCTTTCAAGGCAGCGGGGAAAACCCCTTCCACCAATGAAGCATTTATAATTCCCCGGAGCCAGCCTCGTGTCACTTCCTGAGTAGCCAGTACTAACCAGGAGGGACACGGGTCCAGTAAACATGTAGTTGCATGTAACCTCCCCAGCAACCTGTCCACATCCTCGAGAGCCACAGAATCAAACTCATCCCAAACCACCTTAACAAGACGCAACTCCGTCATCTCGCCAGGAACATTGCAATTTTGGTCCAGACTATCCCGAAGCTGAACGATTTTATCATATAGATAACCGTTAAACTCCTCAGCACGTCCCTGTAAGTGGTCATCCCGTCTCTCCTGATGAAGGAGGGAACGGGCCACCCGAAACAAGGCGGCCGGGCGGTTATCTGCCGATACAATGAGGGTGGAAACGTAAGAACGTTTCGCCTCCCTCATTGCCACTAGGTAGGTCTTAGTAAAAGACCTCACTAGTGTCCGATCAGCCTCGGAACGGCTAGACCTCCAGGTGCTCTCTAGGCGTCTTCTCCGGCATTTCATCTCCCTCAGCTCCTCGGAAAATCAAGGAGCTAATTGAGATCTACGCCGGGTCAGAGGCCGCAAAGGCACGACACGGTCCAAAGCCCCAGCCGCGGCCCGTTCCCAGGCCCAAGCTCTGTCTTACACATTGGAAAAAAGAATCTAAACACTAAATACAAACTCGGCGGACATTATCTTACACATGACCCCCACCCTGTCAAAGACCTTGGAGTTTTCATATCCAATGACCTAAGTGCCAAAGCCCACTGCAATTACATCGCAAAAAAGGCATTAAGAGTTGTAAACCTAATCTTACGTAGCTTCTTCTCCAGAAACACTATACTACTAACCAGAGCTTACAAAACATTTGCTAGACCAATTCTTGAATACAGCTCACCTGTCTGGAACCCATACCACATTTCTGACATCAATACAATTGAATGTGTCCAGAAATATTTTACAAGAAGAGTTCTCCACTCCTTTGAATACAACAAAATACCTTATGCCACCAGACTTGAAATCTTGGGTTTAGAAAACGTAGAACTCCGCCAGGACCTGTGTTTAACTCATAGAATCATCTATTGCAATGTCCTTCCTGTTGAAGACTACTTCAGCTTCAATCACAACAATACAAGAGCAAACAATAGATTTAAACTTAATGTTAACCGCTCCAATCTTGACTGCAGAAAATATGACTGCAGAAAATATGACTTCAGTAACAGAGTTGTTAATGCTTGGAATACTCTACCTGTCTCTGTGGTCTCTTCTCAAAGTCCCCAAAGCTTCAACCAAAAACTGTGTACTATTGACCTCACCCCCTTCCTAAGAGGTCTATAAGGGGCGTGCATAAGAGCACAAACGTGCCTACTGTTCCTTCCCTACTGTTGCTTCATGCTTATGTTTATGTATGATGTTATGACAAATAAAAAAACAAACAAACTTTAGTATGAATTGAAGACATAGACAATTTGGCAAAACTATCTTGTTTTTGCTTGAGGGGGAGGAGATAAAAATAAGTCAAGATGGCAACTGCAATACCATCCTGACATTTTTTATTCCAACAGTAGATGCCCCTTTTTGGCTACATTTTTTGCAGGCTATATTATTGTTTTATATTTATATATTAATAAGGATTTTTGCAAACCTTAAAATTCAGTCATACATTTCCTTAAATGAAGGTCTTTCATTTTAAAAATATTAAATATTTGAAATAGCTTTAATATTGTAAAAAGCTTGACATAAAAATGTGGATTTTCTTTTGCTTAAACTAGAAAATGGTAAAGAATGGGGAATATCTCTTTGTCATCTTGTCTTTCAAGATTCTTTTTTTCTGATAAAACAAGTTTTGCTATAGACAGGATAAAGAGAATATCCAATCTCAGATATTAGTCAAACTACAGGATATAACATGTTTTCAGAACAGTATTTTGGGGGGCATAGTTGAGAAATGATATGGACAATTCTTCCCATTAACAATATATATATACTTTTCTAAACAGGAGGAAAATTCCCTTTTTAAAATAAACTTCTTAAACCAGGGAGAACATAAGAATTACTTCATAGTTAAATACAACAAAGTCCAAATGAAGGACTAAACAGTGTGCACAGTTGCATTGACTCATTTGTATCTCATTTCTGCACTTACGTTAAGATGAAAGAAGAGTGAAAGTGAACTGAAGTACAGAGCATCTAAAACTAAAGCAAAATTAGTAAGACTAATAAGCAACTGTAAAATGGAGGTTTGTTTTATTACTCATTAAATATAGATTCCTATCAGAAGTAGCGACATTCTTTTCATTTTTAAATTTTGTTCAAGAACTTTAAAAAATCACCAGGAATGGGCAGCTTGGAAGTTACCTGAAGATAGCAATAGAACAAGCAATAGCACTCAGACTTATATACCGCTTCACAGCTAAGTAAATCACTCTAATTGGTTTACAGAGTCAGCATATTGCCCCCAATAATCTGGGTCCTTATTTTACCAACCTCAGAAGGATGGATGGCTGAGTCAACCTAGAGCCTGGTGAGATTTGACCTGCCAAATTACAGGCAGACAGCAGTCAGCAAAAGTAGCCTGCAGTACTGCATTCTAACCACTGTGCCATCACAGCTCATAGATTTAAGAAGTAACTTAAATCTACCATGTTTTTGGCAGCAGCCACATACCTGAAATAGAGTAGAACTGCAGAACCATTAAATTATAGCATCAAAAGGAATCCTTGAGGTCTTATAGTACAACTTCCTGCCCAGAAACTGAAATATATAACTTCTCAAATAACTGATTGTCTGAGATAATTCTACTCTATTGCAGATATGTGATGGCCCCCAAAAACATGGTAGATTAAAATTACCTTCAAGTACCTTCCAAGCTGCCCATTACTGGTAATTTTTTTTAAAGTTTAAAGCCAAATTATTCCACTACTTAACATCTCCCACAGTCGGAATGTTAGTTTTTTCTTACTTTGAGTTTTGACCTAACCTTGTATTAAGCTTCCACCCACTGATTCTTTTCCTACCTTCAGGAGTTATGAAATGATCCATACAGTTCCCATCCCAATGATGGGCAGAACGTAACTGAAAGTATTTGGCAGGGGCCAAAATTCAGCCTTCTGATATACCAGAGGGCTTCAAGAGGCCATTCAATAATATAATAAAATCACAAAAAGGGACAAGGACAGTATTTTGCTTGGTTTTTTTAGTTTCAAAAGTTTATATGGATCATGGAAAGTCTTATCTGCCCAAAATCATGGACTGTTTTTATGATTTGGGGATCTGAAGCCATCTGATCCCATTCCAACATGCTTCCTGCTTCAATTTTTATTCTTAATTTTGTTTAAACACACAAAAACAGACAAATAAAAATCATCTTGCATTGCCAATTTCAGCATCCTGTACTTCATTTGCAGCTGAGGAAAAGCACAAACAAGGTGCTTGGACTTGCAGACAGCCCACTTTTTTCTATATTTGAATGGCTAGGACCATATAAAGATTTTAGAAGAGAATAGAATGAGCTGGAAAGGACCTTGGGTGTCTTTTAGCCCAGCCCCCTGCTTAAGCAGGAGAAATAAGGGGCGTGCATAAGCGCACAAACGTGCCTACCGTTCCTGTCCTATTGTTTTTCTTTTCTTCTTCCTATATATGTTTATATGTTTATATACTATATAATCTTTTTGTATGATGTTGTGACAAAATAAATAAATAAATAAATAAACTTGTACCATTTCAGATAAATGACTGTCTTAAAAACATCCAGTGATGGAGCGACCACGATTTCTGAAGGCAAATTGTTCCACTGGTTAATTATCCTCATTGTTAGGAAGTTTCTCCTTAATTCCAGTTTGCTTCTCTCTTTGATTAGTTTCCAACCCTTGTTTTTTATCCTGCCCTCTGGTGCTTTGGAGAATAATTTGATCCCCTCTTCTTTGTGGCAGAATACTGTACAGAGTACTAGAATACTGCTATTATGTCACCCCTAATTAGACTAGCAAAACCCAAATCCTGCAACCGCTCTTCATATGTTTTAGTTGCCAGGCATTTGATCATCTTAGCTGCTTTTCTGTGATGTTAGCTTGTTGCCAATACATTTCTTTGCTTATTGAAACTCAGATATTGTCAGGTTCCCTTAGGGATGCTGCCATTCTGAAGGGGTGGTGGTGTAGGCTGTTGGAGCCAAATTCCTTGCATGCTTTCACTTTTGTTGTAGCCATGTGGGATTTAGGGAGGGGGGACCAGGTTGACATGATGGACTTCCTCTCAGCCAGTTCTAGCCTGTTAGCAAGGTCGCAGCATTCTGAGGATGAACTGCTATCAAGCGAACGCCTCGGAGTTCTCAAAACACTTTTGCGGCATTGTATTGATTACCGATGGACAGGGGGATTGGGGTGGGGTTTGAAGGGGGAAAAATAGCCTAATGCTTTGCACGGTAACTTCAAATTCTGCCTGACTTCTCTGCAATCACTTTCTCTCAGGAAAAGTTTCCTTTGAAATACTGCTAGTTTCAAGAGTCATGCTTTCCTGAGGAGATAGCTGAGGCTGGTTCTTACAGATAATTTTGTTGTTGACACTAATTTATCCCAGTTCTCTTGTTGGATTTCAACATTATTGTAGAAATTGTTGTCTAAAATGTCTCAGTATATTGCATCTGCAATAGCAACCATAAACTAAGGGAGCAGAATATTGTCATGGTCAGAGTTTCTCTAATTAGCCTCAAACTATCTGTTGGAATGACAGGACACTGTTTTAAATAGTTCATCCCAACCACTTAATGGAGCTGAACAGTTTCCTAAATGTGCTTAAAATATGTTTTCCTGCCTCATTGTTGAAGGCTTGCACGGTATATGGAATACAGAAAGAATTGGAATAAAGAAACTGACCCCATCATTCCTAACCCCTCACTCCCTATTTACTTAACTTTTGTTTTCCTGGCTGATTAAACTTGTCAAGGTAGCACAGGCCCAGTATAGTGGCAGTGCTTCTTGTTGATAATTAAATAATTATAGACTGGCAACAAGTATGTTATTACTGGCCAATTCTTCCCAAACCTGAGATGTATTGGACTACAACTCCAATAATTGCCAATTGTTTGATCTTTGAGTATGGACATTGGGGATAATGGAAATCTTAGTCTAGGATATTTTTGGAGGCTTTCTAGGAGCCTGGAGAGGGTGAAAAATGGGCCTTCCAGTCCCACAGGAAGTCAGTAAATGGGCTGTTTCTGGCTTCTGGAGGGCCTGGGGGGGGGAGAGGCCATTTTTGCCCTTCCCAGGCTCCAAGAAAGCCTCTGGAGCCTGGAGAGGGTGAAAAACGGGCCTACTGGGCCCACCATGCCGTTGTGTGCCAAAAGCAGGGGGAGCACAGATGTGACAGGGCACATTGAATTATGGGTGTGGGCACACACACACGTGACTCCCTCCCACATTCGCCTCGCTTTTGGCATGTGACGGCAAAAGGGTTAGCCATCACTGACCTATACCATTTTAGATAAGTGACTGTCTAGACTCTTCTTAAACACATCCAGTGATGGAGTGCCCACAATTTCTGAAGGCAAGTTGTTCCACTGGTTAATTGTCCTCGCTGTTAGGAAGTTTCTCTTTAATTCCAGTTTGCTTCTCTCTTTCATTAGTTTTCAACCCTTGTTTTATATCCTGCCCTCTGGGGCTTTAGAGAATAATTTGACCCCCTATTTTTGGGGCAGCCCCTCAAATACTGGAATACTGGTACCATGTCACCCCTAATTCTTCTTTTCTTTAGACTAGCCAAACCCCAAATCCTGCGGCAGTTCTTCGTATGTTTTAGTCTTTAGGTCTTTGATCATCTTAGTTACACTTTTTTGAACTTTTTCCAAACTCTCAACATCTTTTTTGTAGTTGGTTGCAGTATTCCAGGTGCAGTATTTTATGGTTTTATAAAGTGGTACTAGTGATCTTCACATGATCTTCATGTGATCTTGATTCTATGCCTCTGTTTATACAATTGAGGATTGTATTAGCTTTTTGGCGGCGGCTGCACACTGCTGGCTCATATTCAAGTGATCACCCACTAGGACTCTAAGGTCCCTCTCACTGTTACTGTTTTTGAACCAGGTCTCACCTAATCTGTACTTATACCTTTGATTTTTTTCTGCCTAAATGTAAAACTTTGCTTTTATCCACATTAAAATTCATTTTGTTGGATAGTGCCCATTGTTCAAGTTGTCAAGATCTTTTTGGATCCTGAGCCGTTCTGAGGTGTTGACTATTCCTGCCAGTTTAGTGTCATCTGCAAATTTGATGAATTTTCCTTCTATTCCCTCATCTATGTAATTTATGAAGATATTGAATAGTACTGGGTCTAAGATGGAACCTTGTGGTATCCCAATACTTACTTCTCTCCATATGGATGTAATACCATTAAGGACTACTCATTGAGTATGGTTTGTCAGCCAGCTAAAGATCCATCTGGCAATGATGTTGTCTATTCCACATTTTTCTAGCTTACCAAGAAATAGGTTGTAGTCTACTTTGTTAAATGACTTATTGAAATCTAAGTATGCTATGTCCACAGCACTTCGCTGGTCTACTAATTTAGTGACTTTATCAAAGACTGAAATAAGATTGGTTTGGCATGATCTGTTTTTAACAAACCCGTGCTGGCTACTAGTTATAACTTTATTTGCTTCTAGTTGTTCGCAGATCTGTTTTTTTTTATTATATTTTCCAGGATCTTCCCAGATATTGATGTTAGACTGATTGGGTCTGTAGTTTCCTGGGTCTGTTTTTTCTTCAATATTTTCTTCAACTATTCAATATTCATCAAAGCCAATATACTTGTAATGGCGCTAAATCATTACCATGATTAAAGGTTTTTTTTTTAGTGTTTACAGTATTTTGCCCATCTACTGTACTAATAATCTTTGCCTTTCTCCATTGCAGACAAGCATTTTCATTTTTCACTTCATCTGAGTGCGGAGGAGGCAAAGGAAAATAAGACTGGCCTAAAGCTACTCAGAGGGTTCCAAGCTAAGATGAAATCCAAAGCCACAAACATTGCCACTCCTTTCTAGGGAGAAAATCCCCCAGCAACTACCACTTTGTCTCAGAGTAACTGAAAAAGCTTTCTTTTTCTCCTTCCTCTTTCATTCTCTTTCCAAACTGACAAACAGCAAGGCTGTTTTACAACAATCGAAGAGAAAAGGTGTTTTCTCTTCTTCTAATCAGTTGGAGAATCAGTGGGTCATTGTTTTGGTGCCTGTTACTTATTGTCATAGCTGGCTAATGACACTATAAAATGCTTTGTATCTGCAATCTAGTCCAAGCTTTATTTGCTTGCAGAAATGCAAGGTCTGCATGATTACGGTTAAGTTATAGCTGAATTCAATACTCGATTAGCAATACCTTTGACTGTGAGTCTTTTCCCAGTTCACTAATCATAATATAAACAAACATCTCCACAACTATTTCTTCATCTCATTCCCAGCCCACTGAGACAGGATTAATTTATTTCTTAGCTTTACTGTTTACAAGTCTATAAAAGTTAACATGCATATGATCACAAAGCCTTTGTATAATGTAGAAAAAAATTGCTTCTTACTTGTTCAGAGCCCTTCCAGTTTTTTCCTAAAGTGGAAGAATTCTGGAACAAATTGGCTCTAAGGAACTTATTAAACTTCCTGCTTACATTTTCTGAATTCCAAAAAAGTTCAGCATGCAAGTTCAGAGCCAAATGTTATGGTTTTCACAGTACTAGTCCAAGTAGAGAATAAATCTGGATATTCCTTGCACTAAGGGTCATTTCAGATTTTTTTTAATGGGGCGGTGGAACCAACTGGGCTATTTCTCTTCCTTGGATGCACTAGGTAAGTTTTGCGGCTAACAGATATATTTCCAAACATATTTGGAATTTTGAGTGCCTAACTGAGGATGTGTTTCTAAAATGGTAGCCATAGGGTGAGAAGCTGTTGGCTGTTGCATCTGACCTTTTCCTTCCTTTCGAGGCGTGCTGGCATTCTGATTTTGATTTGATTGTCAAAACATGTACATGAAACTTAAGGACACAAGCACTTTTGTAAATAAAGATTACATGAAAGGCCCAGTGCCACATTCAACATATCTAGTTCTTGTTTATTTATTACTGTGGCAAGAATATAAAAATGTAAATAGAGGTAGCAAGAGAATACAAATACAAAGAAAGCTGCTCAGCTTCTATTTTATTTTATTTAATATTATTTTATTTAATATTTTATTTTATTATTTTATTTTATTGTATTGTATTTTTTTATTATTGTATTTTATTATTTTATTTATTTTTATTCCATTTTTATCCTGTCTTTATCATTGGTCAGCTCAAATTAGCATACATGCCTAATTGTTCTGCTTTATTTTTTGCACAACACTATGAAGATAAAATGACTGGTTCAAAGTCATCCAGCTGTTTTCATTATTTAATATTCTCCTATTACCCTGCTTAATCTGCATTTTGACTCTATTCAGTTATTGTCAGCTAGTTTTATCATGGGCCCTATGCATTGGGAAAAGAAACGGAGTACAGTTACCTTTCTGTGAACTTCTTGCATTGCTTAGGGGCAAATAATTATATTGAACATTTAGCATATAACAGTCCTTTCTGCTTCTATGAAAATGAGACATAGTGACAGGAGTTTTTGTCTTCTTACTGGACCATTGCATGTAGGTTGGTGAAGGGCTTCATCTTGCTTTTCTTTCTTACCTCAAATGCAGACAGTATTCAATATTTGATATTAAGAGCCATGGTGGCACAGTGGTTAGAATGCAGCACTGCAGGCTATTTCTGCTGACTGCTGACTACCAGCAGTTTGGCAGTTCAAGTCTCACCAGCTCGAAGTTGACTCAGCCTTCCATCCTTTCGAGGTCAGTAAAATGAGGACCCAAATTATTGGGGGCAATATGCTGACTATGTGAACACTTAGAGAGGGCTGTAAAGCATTGTGAAGCAGTACATAAGTCTATTGCTATTCTGAACTGAAACAGCTGTGTGCTGATCCTGAGCAAAATCAGGTATGCAGAAATCTCCTCTAATTATAGATGTGGGCAGATCATGGACCAGAAGCAGTCAGGGAATCTATTTCCAGATGTTTCCAATTTTTTTTTTTTGCTTTAATCGGGTTGCAAACATACAATGCATCTTTTTGTTTTGTCATATTTCAGGCACCCATTTTGTTGCATCATACTCTCCCACAATTCCTCCCCCAGCATGTTTTTGTTTTCTGAAACTAAAGATTGAAATGGTTACCATTCATCTCACAAAATCTTTTATTGCTTTAACCCAGTGGTTCTCAACCTTTATAGTGCTGTGACCCCTTTAATACAATTCCCCATGATGTGGCGACCCCAACCATAAAATTATTTTCGTTTTGAATTTATCGCGCCTGAAGCCATATTGGCTAGCGATCTGAACTGCTTGCGATTGCCTTGAGGACAAAGGCATTAAAGCGGAGACTCCTCCCCTATTAAATTTATCGCGCCTGAAGCCAGATTAGGCTAGCAATTGGGAGTGATTGCAGCTGGCTTGAGAGGAAGACATCAGAGCAAAGATTTCTCTCTTTTTTAATTGATCACGCCTGAAGCCAAATTCGGCTAGTGATTTGAAGAGCCTGCAGCTGACTTGTGGAGTCAACCATTGGAGCGCGATTCTTCGACTCGCAAGTATACTTCCCATATTTCCAATGGTCTTAGGCGACCCCTGGCAAATCGTCATTCGGCCCCCAATGGGGTCCCGACCCACAGGTTGAGAACCGCTGCTTTAACCCCTCAAAAAACACCAATACTTCTTCAACAGGCCAGCCACTTGGTCCCACGCAATATGGCAACATTGCATCATCTCATTTGGCAAGGCCAATAGATAGATGGAGCAAGAGATAGAGTGGCAGACAGATAGCTCTCTCCCTCTCCCCGCCATAAAAATGTTCCTGTTCAAATTAAAACAAATGAATAAGCAAGAATCAAGCTTGGCTATCTATTGTACATGGAATGCAATCCGTGCTTTGCCCTTTTCAATTTAACACAATCAGGTTCTGAATTTTGTAAAAGGCTTTGCATAAGTTGAACAGACTGCATGGTGCAGGAAGATGGGTGGGCAGGAAGCAGCTGGTTTAGTCCTACACTCTCCTCATGCATATGCCATTTGAATGTCTGAATTGGCCTGTTATTTGTTTATTTATAATTTTTACTTTTCTCATTGAGACTTATGTTATTAACTTCCATACAAACATTTTCCTACTGTTGAAGACAAATTTGGGGGCCTGCATGTTTGTGGGGGAACTGCAATTGAAAAATTGCATTGGTTTACAGAAGGCCTTCTGTTATAGAAACTGAGCTTGAGTGATCCACTTTAGATTCACCAGACTGAAGTCATCCAGCGTACTAGTTATTATTTGCAATCCCAACATCAATACCATTTAGAGATACTATCAAGTGCTGCAGTGGTGGTGCAGTTTCTACTGGTTCGCCCCGATTCAGGCGAACCAGTAGTGGTGGTGGCAGGAGACTCTGCCCACCCACCTGGACATCATTATGGATGCTCTGAGCATGCAGTTCCAAACCAGTAGTGAAGGTAAGTGGAACCCATTGCTGAAGTGCTGTGAGAATCAGAAATGAGAAAGCACTGTTAATTTCACGTCAAAAGCTGCTGGCATGGCCCACATCACAGCGACACAGTGTGAAACTTTGGGGCTCTGAAGATAGCACTGATATCACAGCCATTTGGGGGTCCTTTGGGGTCATAGCTGTCTCGTAGGGACAGTGAAGAATGGAGGCACAGGCTGGTACCAATAGGGAAATCACAAATTCCCTGAAGTACTGGCAAATAGCCTCCGACTCAGTGGCTTGGAAGATAGCCAGGGAGCTGTCATATGCTGAGGCAGCCACACGGAATGAGAAAAGAAGAAAGTGAAGTGAAATATCTGGGTGAGAACAAATTGCTGTCTTGGAAAGAAGATTACTTTTGTAAAAAAATTTACTCCTTGACTTTAAAAAACTTTAGCTGAGAGTGAACTGACAGGAACAAAGACACAGATTAGATACAATAGAGAAAGCAGAAACAGTCTATGAAAAATGCATAGGATTCCAAAAGGAGTGAAGAAAGAGGGGTTGGACAACAGGAAGAAAAAAAGGAACAATTAAAAGAGACAACTAAATAACAGGAAGAAAGAGCAATAAGAGAAGGAGCAAGAGCAAAAGAAGTTAAAGACCAAAGGGAGATAAGAGTTACTAGATCTACAAAACAAGTAAATAAGTAAGAAATGGAAGAAGAAATTATTAATGAATATAAACAGATTAAATTCAGTGATAAAAAGAAGAACATTTAATAAATTAAAGAAGCTAAAATTAGAGATTATATGTTTGCAAGAAGTCCACATTAGAAAACAACACAAAAAACTTTTGGAGCAAGTAAAATTGGGGACATTATATACAATGCTTGCTTGCCAAAGTAAAAGAGAAGTAGCACTTTATATTAAAAAACCAATTCAATTTAAACAAATATTTGAGGATGATCAAGGAAGAGAATTAATGGTAGAAATAGTAATGAACTATAAAAAATATTGCTAGTGGGGATATATGCTCCAAATGAAAATCAAGAAGAATTATATGCGAAATTACACAGAAACATATTAAAATATGAATATGTATATGCATAACAGAAGACTTCAATGCGATTGATAATAATGAGTTAGACTACAAATCTACAAAAGTGAATAAAAAATTAAGAAAGATTTTTCCTAGAGCATTTTATACAATGACAGATGAGTTAAGATGGAGAAAAAGAAATTTGAAAGAAAAGCAGTATACATTCTGCTCAAACAGGCACATGTCGTGGTCAAGAATAGATACGATGTGGATGTCAACAGAATTAATTTCCAAGATTTATAAGATTGAAATAGAAGCAAGTACATGGGCAGACCACAATCCAATAACAATGATATGGAAGGGGAAGAGAAAAAGAATAAGATGGACATTAAACCAAAACTTACTAAATGAAAAGGATGTTCTACAGTATATGGAAAAAGAATTGTATTTCTTCTTTAAAGAAAATAGAAAAGAGGATACATCACTGCAAAATGTATGGTATACTAGTAAGACATATATTAGAGGATTAACAATGATATATTTAGGAAAATGGAATAAACAGAACAGACAAAACAAAAAAAGTTGGAAAAGGAATATAAGAATCTAGAGGAAGAACTACAGAAGCAGCCACAGAATAAAAAAATTAAAAATCTGATGGATTTGCAAAAACATAAATTAAACTTAATGGACAATAAAAAATTAGCAAATAAAATCAACAAAGCAATTTTTTTTTGAAAATGCGAAGAAGCCAGGACAATGGTTGGCATATAAGATGAAAAAGGAAAAAAAAAAGATAAACCAGTTATTAGATCAAGATGGAAGCATATGCTGTCAAAATGAGGAAAAGAAAAAATAATTGAGAAATATTATAAAAGTTTATATCAGCAGGAGATGTTTATATGGCAGAAGGAAAGATAGAACAATACTTAGAAAAAGCTAAAATACCTAAAATTCCAGAAGAACTTAAAAAGTGGTTGGAAGAAAGAATATCAATGATGGAATTGATGGAGGGAATTAAGAAACAAAAGAATGGTAAAACACCAGGACCAGATGGATTGCCAGCAGAACTAAACAAAATGTTGCAAGATGTTTTAAGCAATGTAATGTTACAAGTATTTAATTATTTATTATTAAAAGCCAAAATTCCAATTTCGTAGATGGAAGCATATATAACTCTTATACCAAAAGAAGACTTGGATTTACAACAAATAAAGAACTATAGACCAATCTCATAATTAAATGCTGATTACACAATTTTTGCATCCATTATGGCTGAAAGATTGAAGAGACTATTAAATGAATTTATACATCTGGATCAGAATGGTTTTCTACCTAAAAGATAGATTAGGAATAATATGCGAATTATATTGGACACATTGGAATACTATGAAGCACATCCAGAAAAGCAAATGGCATTGTTATTTTTGGATGCACAGAAAGCGTTTGATAATGTGAACTGGCAATTTATGACTACACAATTGCAAATGATGGACTTCAGGGTTAGGTTTATAAATATGGTTAAAACTATATATAAAGGCCAATCGGCAAAGGTAATTGTGAATGGTGAAATGATAGAAAAAGTAGATATTAGAAAAGGAACTAGACAAGGATATCCATGATCTCCATTGCTTTTCATATTGACATTAGAAATTTTAAACAGAAAGATAAAGAAATAAAAGGAATGAAAATAAAAAAGAAGAATACAAACTACAAGTTGTTGTGGATGATTTAGTGTTTATCATGGAAGAATCAACAGAAACAGGTCCAAAGTTAATTGAGCAAAGAGAGGAATATGGAGAAGTAGCGGGATTGAAAATTAGTAAAGACAATACAAAAATCATAGTTAAAAATATGAGAGAAAAACAAAAAAAGCAATTAATGGAGAAGTTCAAATAGTGAAGAAAGTGAAATATTTGGGTATTCAATTAACTTCATGGTGTATAACAGTGAAGGCAGATAACTATTACAAACTGAGAAATCAAATTGAAATAGACTTGGAGAAATGGAAAAATCTGCAATTATCACTAATGGGAAGAATATCATTAATTAAAATGAATATACTACCAAGAATCTTGTTTTTTCCCTCAAACAATATCGATAAAGTTGGAGAAAAAATATTGTGAGAATCTGAACAAAATGATGTAGAAATATGTATGGCAAGGGAAAAAAGCAAGCATTAAACTTAAACTGATTCAAGATTCTAGAACTAGAGGTGGGTTTGGACTACCAAATTGGGAACTTATACTATCAAGCGGTGACATTAACCTGGGTTAAAGAATGGATTTTATTGAGAAATACGAGAATATTGACTCTGCAGGACATGATTTGCAACTAGGGTGGCACGCTTTTCTTTGGTATGGAAAAAATAGGATATATGGGTATTTTCAGAGACATTACATAAGGAATGGTTTGCTAACAACATGGGAAAGAGTGAAATACATTATATGAAGATACCAATGTGGCTTTCAACAATAGAAGCTTTGACACATCCAAATATGATTCAAATGAAAAATATTGTGAGATATAAGGATAATTTAACAGAGAAGGGAGAACTAAAACAGAAACAAGAACTAGGAAAAAAAGGGATTGAGACAGTTTGGTATACACGACTGCAAATACAATCAAGATATGATAAAGATTTGAAACAGTATGGTTTTAATTTGGGAAAATCAGAATTGGACAAGGTATTGACTGGGACAGATGAAAAAATGATTAAGAAATTGTATAATTACTTATTGCAAATCAGATTAGAAGAGGAAGAAGTAAAAGAGAAAATGATAGCATGGGCAAAAAACTTTGGTTATACGATATAACTAGAGAGATGACAACAACTATGGGAAAGAATTATTAATTAACAATGGCAACTGCATATAAAGAAAATTTATATAGAATATTTTATAGATGGTATATGTCACTAGAAAGATTAGCAAAAATGTTTAAGGATAAATCAGCTAAATGTTGGAAATGTTTTCAATTGCTGGGATCATATTATCAAATGTGGTGGACATGTACAGAAGCAAAAAAATATTGGATTAGAATACAGGCATTGTTAAAGGAGATGTTGCACCAAAGTATAGAGTTAAAACCAAAGGCATTTTTAGTGGGTATATTACTGGAGAAATATAGCAAAGAAGATACATATTTGATTATTCATATAATAACAGTGGCGAGAATTGTATTTGCACAAAAGTGGAAGACAGAAAAAAATCCCATCAAAAGGAGAGGTAATAAAGAAGATTTTAGAATGTGCAGAAATGAATAGGTTAACATTGAGAATAAAAAATAAAGAGGAATCAGTGTATTTCAAGACATGGGGATGATTTTATGTATGGTTAGAAAAGAAATATGAATAAAAGATTATAAAAAAATAAGATAATGTATAAGTAAATGAGAGAGAAGACAAAAAGAAATAGAAACTCAGAAAACACCTGTGTAAATGGAGAAGGGGAAAGGGGGGGGGAGAAAGAAAATGTTATTATATAAATATACATTTATGATGATATGTGTGAATTTAATAAAATGAAAAAGTAATTGAAAAAGAAGTAAAAAATCAGGATTGCTGAAATACGAGTTTGGAAAATACTGAATTGAAAATGAACACAACAATAGAGAGAATGGAGAGGGATAGAGGAGAGGAAGGAGAAACAGGGAAAGAAGAAAGAGGAGAGGAAGGAGAAACAGGGAAAGAAGAAAGAGAAAAGGAGAGGAAGAAAGAGGGGAAACAAGTGTAGGAGAGAAGGTTAGAAGGGAGGAAGAAGGGAGGTGTGGTGGAAAGGAAAGGGAAGGAGAGAAGGAGAAGGAGAGGAGGAAAGAAGAAAGTAGAAGAGTAGATGAAAGAAGGGAGGGAAAGGAAAGAGAGGAGAGGGAGAAGAAGGATTGTTGTAAAACAAGGGAGATGAAATGGTAGAAGAGCAACCCTGAATATACTTAAATTGTCTAGGATGAAGATTGTATTAGTATGAAAGTTAAAAGAAAATAGATATGTTAGATAAGAAACTGTGCATTTAAGATACGCTTATGAGGAAAAAAATAAAAAACTTTAAAAAAAATTTGTGCCTTATTTCTTTTCTTTTCATAAGACTCCATTCTTGGTATATTGCCTTATCAATGAACACATACTGTTGTTCCCTTAATATCCCATTGCTATTTGAAAGTGTGTTGGCATGTGTGTGTGCTGTGGAGAAGGAAAGAGAAATCACTGTTTTCATGTTAGTGCATTCAAAGAAACAACAAATTCAGTAATTTGTAAAATGGATTTTATATTATCTAGTTCCCCCCTCCCCACCATTTTTTCTTTTTCAACAAGTAATCTCTTTAGTAAATCCTTTAAAGCAATCAAATAACTATTAAACAACTTATTGGGTTTTTAAAGGCCAGCTAGATTAAAGCATTAGGAAATACAAGATGGACTCAAAGTGGATTCAGACATTAAGTGATTTTATCCAATCATGATGGAACAAAATTAATGGATTTAACACTACTCTGGAACAGTGCTAAACTTATGATTCAGCATAACTTGAAAATTTACTGATTAGAACAAGGGATGACTGTGGGGGGAAACAGTTGTGAAATGAAGAGAGAAGAAAACCTCTTCCTGGTGTTATAAATGTCAGAAGAGGCTATCTGGGGATAAATGAAGCAAATGAATGAATCAATGGAATCACTTCACTCTACTTTTAGAAACAAGGGAACACTATCCCTTTGTGAAGTTGCTTCAAAGGAAACAGAATAACAAAGGAATTAAAACACAATATTCTAATACTTGCAAAAATCAAAATTTATCAGAATGGTAGTATGTTCTTAAAAGTAATAAATGACCTATACTGGATTTACAGGTTTTTTTCTCCTGTGGGACTGGTCTATCAGTCTACCCAATTATGGGACAGAACCCAATTGGTCTACCCAATTATGGGACAGAACATACTGCTTCCATTTTACATAAATTTAAAACTGGATTTTCATGTACTGATTATAAACTCCAAAAGTAACAACAACAAAAGTAATAACAACTAGACATACCCAGTTCCTACAACCGTTCTTCATATGTTCTAGCCTCCAGTCCCCTAATCATCTTTGTTGCTCTTCTCTGCACTCTTTCTAGAATCTCAGTGTTATGTTCGGGCAATGAAGAGGCAGGAGATGGTACAAGTGACAACAGCTCTTTAGTTTATTGTGGTCCCAGCAACAAACAACAGGCAGAACCCCTCTTTAAATACTGTTTTGGCTGGAGCTTCAACCAATTAGCAACGTGCTTGTTCCCGCCCAAACTTCCCTCCTAAAGTTTAAATACATTACACTCCTTCCCTCCCAGAACGCATTGTACCAATATTTACATAGAATTTGCATGTTATTTCTCCACGTAGTCACGCAGGTAGACAGGGCGTCTCCTAACTCTTTCTGACCTGCGCAATTCATTCCCTGGGAGTGAGTCGAGCTGGTCGGAGGGACTGTTTGTTCCTCCCAGCTCCTCCTCTGGGCCGTCCGGCCCTGGATTATTTGCAGAGTCGTCCCTGCTGTCTTCAGGAGGAGCCGGTTGGCGTCGCTGGACTTCTTCGGATTCAGATAAGTCCTCCGCTCGCCTCGGGTTTGAGTTAGCTGTTGGTTCAAATATTGGGTAGTCAGGGTCTGGCTGTTTGGTTTCTGGATTGTCTGGTGCTCTTTTTCTTAATTGATCTATGTGGCATCTCCACATTCGGCCATCCCCCATGTCTACTACATATGATTTCGGCCCAGTTATCCCTATAATTGTTCCTTTTAACCATGCTGGGCCTTCACTATAGTTATGTGCCCATACGGGGTCACCTGTTGTCATTTCTCTGGTTTTTTCCCTTATACCTTTGAACCCGTCAGGGGTGTATGTTGGGTTTAATCGATCCAAGGGGCACCTGAGCTTCCTACCCATCAATAGTTCTGATGGGCTGCGGCCGGTTGCCACACAAGGAGTTCTATGTTGGACTGCCAGGAAGGTATCTGTTCTGTTTCCCTCCCCCAATACTCCCAGCAAAGAGTCAGTCAGAGGCCTCCTTTTCTAATTTAATTTCCATAGATAAATGTCCTGGCCACGTCTACCCATGGGCCTACCAAGTTTCTGGAGATAACGAGGAAATTATAGATAAGGCCAGAATTACTCACGAATATATTCTTCCCTCCATTGATACAGTTTGCCCACAGAATTCATTGCTTTGTCCAAGACAAAAAACCAGGAAGTCCCACCTCCTATTTATAGTCTCTGCAGATGTCACTGCATGACAATCATTACTTGGCTTTATCCCAACGCTGCTTCTGCTGCGCGCGCCGGTCACGTCTGCGCAGTCTTGCATCACTCCAAAATTGTTCTTGGGGCATTGCCAAATCAGAAGAAGGCTCCAGAGAATCAGGCCTTGCCGGCCCCTCCTCCTCCCTTTGAGTGGGTGCCAGGGAGGAGAGGGCTCAAGAGAAGCAGGGCTTGCCAGGTCTTCTCCCTCACTTTCTGAATCATCCGAGTCCAGGAGTCCGGGTCCAGGAACCTGGGTCACAATGGTATCAATTTTGGTTTGCCAATCTCCTGGACTTATCCTAGATAGCGCTTCCTTGGCGCTCCGAACGAAAGGTTCTGCAAGTCCGTTCGTCACCGGGTGGAAGGGCGCCGAGAGGACATGTCGGATGCCCTCTTCCGCTAAGTACCCTTCAAACTGGGTTGCCGTGAATTGTGGGCCATTGTCGGATACTAGAATATCGGGCAGCCCGTGTGTTACAAATAGATGCCTCAGGACTGTGCTAACTGCTTCAGCTGTTGTGGTTTTCATAGGTATGATTTCTAACCATTTCGAGTAGGCATCTACCACAATTAAAAAGGTCTGCCCATGGAACGGCCCGGCAAAATCTATGTGAATCCTGGACCATGGGCTCTGGGGTTTCTCCCATTCCCTTATGGGGGCTGTAGGGGGTAGTGGCCTTGATTCTTGGCAGGCTTGGCATTTCCCTACCCGGTCGCTAATTGCATTATCCATCAGTGGCCACCATACATAGCTCCTCGCTAAACTCTTCATCCTCACTATCCCCGGGTGGCCCACATGCAACAGTTCCAACACATGCCCTTGTAATTTTTCCGGAATAACCACTCTATCCCCCCATAACAGACACCCCCCTTGTACCGACAATTCTGAACGTTTTTTTGCAAAGTCTTTGAAACGCTCTCCCGACCACAGTCCTTATGATAATATCCTTGTAAGATGCCCTAGCCACTTCCTTAGACGTGACTGGGCCAGAGTCCAAAGAGTCAATTAGTAGGACGGGTATTCCAGGGGTATTCCAGGGATGGTCTCTGGTAAAGGGCATCTACTTAGAGCATCCACATGCCCTAATTCCTTGCCCAGGCGGTGGAGCAATTTGTACGAATATGCTGCTAGGAAAATGGTCCAACGGGTCAGCCTGGGTGAAAGTGCAACCGGTGTTGGATGGTCGCCTGCTAAAAGTCCCAGTAAGGGTCTATGGTCCGTGACTATTTCAAATTCCCGCCCAAATAGGTACTCGTGGAATTTTTTAACCCCCGAGACTATGGCCAGGGCCTCTCTGTCTAGTTGGCTGTAGTTCCTTTCTGCTGTGGACATCGTGCAGGAGAAATATGCTATGGGGGCCTCCGATCCGTTCGGTAACCTATGGCTGAGGACAGCCCCTACCCCATAGGGCGATGCATCACAAACTAATACTAGTGGTAATGTCCCATTGTACTGGATGAGTAGGCTATCGCTGGACAAGAGATTCTTAATGCCCTCGAATGCCCTAGCCTCAGTCTTGCCCCATGCCCAAACAGCTTTTTTCGCTAGCAGTTTATGAAGCGGTTCGGCTACTGTTGCCTTATTTCGCAAGAAAACCGCATAGAAGTTTACAAGCCCTAAAAATGCCTGTAGCTCGGTCTTATTTTTTGGAGCCGGAGCCTTTCTGATGGCTCGCACTTTGCTCTCCGTGGGGTGGATGCCTTCTCTGTCTATCCGGTACCCTAGGAATTCTACAGATTCGACTCCTATCTGGCATTTGTTAAGTTTAACCTTAAGTCCTGCAGACCTGAAAATGCCCAAAACCTTCCGTAGTTTGACCCCTAGCTCATCTAAGTTCTCTGCTGACACTAGTACGTCGTCGAAATATGGCACGACCCCCGGTATTCCCTGTAGCAGCCGTTCCATTAGGTTTTGGAATAACCCTGGGGCTACGCTGACTCCAAACTGGAATCGAGTGCACTTAAAGGCACCTCGATGTGTTACAATCGTCTGCGCCTCGGCTGTACCATTGTCTACTGGTAATTGTTGGTAGGCTTGAGCCAAATCGAATTTGGCGAAAACCTGTCCTTGCCCTAACGAGCGCAACAGATGTTGCACTACGGGAACGGGGTATGCACTCTTTTGCAATGCTTTGTTAAGGATTGCCTTGTAATCAGCGCAAATCCGGACTGATCCGTCCGGTTTGACTGGGGTCACTATGGGTGTCTCCCATTTTGCATGGTCGACGGGGACTAGTATTCCCTGGTTTACTAGTTTGTCTAGTTCCCTGTCAATCTTGGGCTTAAGGGCGAAAGGGACCCTCCTAGCCTTTAACCTAATGGGGGCCACCTGAGGATCCAAATTAAACGAAATAGGGGTCCCCACGTACTTGCCCAGGCAGTCCTGGAAGACGTCCTCGAATTCCTTCAGCAGTTCATCCTTTAGGTTGACTCCACTACTGTGAACCCCAGTTACTTCCATGCCCAAAGCTCTGAACCAGTCCAGTCCTAGCAAACTCGGTAGGGTTCCATCTACGATGGTGATTGGCAGGGTTTTCTTGAATTGTCCATACTTCACTCTGACGGACGTAACTCCTCGAACAGGAATCCGGTTTCCCTGGTAGTCTTGCACTCTCAGCTTTTGGGTTTGCAGCTGGCGTTTCGCGATGTCGGGCAGGTCCCTCGCGATGGTGTCCCAAGACATAATTGTGATTGATGAGCCGGTGTCCACTTCCATTTTGCATGGCACTCCTTCAATGTATGTCTTGGTGAATATCTTCTTTTCTAGTCGTGTCGATGCGTGGCCTACTCTTACAGTGATCTGATTCAACTTCGCGCCCTTTTTGAATGGACCAATCCCTGGACGCTTCGTTGCTCCGGCGCTCTGATTGGTCGGTTTGAATTTCTGGCAGGACGGTTGAGAGGCTCGACAGGCCTGAGCTATATGTCCTTTCTTTTCACACTGCCGACAAATTGCGTCTTTGAACCTGCAATTTTGTCGTTGGTGTTGGCCCCCGCAACTCACACATTCGTCCCAGTCACCTCTCTCCGACCTCCTGGTGTGGAAAACCTCTTCCTCTTCCTCACCGTCTGTTTCGGCCTGGACTTCCTCGCTGTGGACCGGCATTGTTTTCGCCCCGGCACTCGGCGTGTTTGGCTTTTGTAAGGTTTCCGCCGCTTTGGTGGACATCTCGTGTGCCCTGGCCTCATCCAAGGCTATCGCCAGGGTTAGGTTGCTTTTGGATAGCAACCGCCTTTGTAGTCGGATGTCCCTGACCCCACAAATGAGTTGTTCGAGCAGGGAGTCCTCCAAATCTCTGTACTCACAGTGGTTCGCAGCTTTCCTTAATGCGGCCATATACACGCTTATTGATTCACCCTCTCGCTGTATCCTTTGCCTCAACTTGAACCGTTGAACAAACTTTGATGGAACCGGCGCGTAATGTGCACGCAGTGTCATTTGCAGCATTTGCCATGGTACCGATTGTACCGGCGTTGGTTCCGACAGCGACTCGGTGGTATCGAAGACTTCTGGTCCGCAGTGGCTCAGGAAGTAAGCGCGTTTCCGATTATCCGAGACTCCTTGCAGTTCATTCACTTCGAGGAAACACTCGAAACGAGCCATGTACGACCCCCATTTCTCCTTGGCTGGGTCAAATGGCGCTGGCGGTGTATAGCTCGACATCGCTATGTATCCGCTCTCGATACTGGCTGGGTTTGAGAATTCTTTACTCCTTCAGCTCTTTTCCTATCTCACTGCCTCAACATCCCACCTTTGTCGCCAATGTTATGTTCGGGCAATGAAGAGGCAGGAGACGGTACAAGTGACAACAGCTCTTTAGTTTATTGTGGTCCCAGCAACAAACAACAGGCAGAACCCCTCTTTAAATACTGCTTTGGCTGGAGTTTCAACCAATCAGCAACGTACTTGTTCCCGCCCAAACTTCCCTCCTAAAGTTTAAATACATTACACTCAGCATCTTTTTTAAAAAAAATATTTTAAAAGTAAATATATGTGAATCACTAAGGAAATCAGTGAGTGATTTTTTAAGACTGTATTTGAAATCATCATTTTGTAAAAAGTTCGTAAACTGTATTTCTTTGTTCCAATTCAATATATATGTCAAGGCTGACTTGCTCTCTTTCTCTCACAGCCAGGCAACAGAAACTAAGGAGAGGAGAGGAGAGGAATGATTGGAATGTATGGGTGGCTGGGAGGGAATTGAGGAATTCCTGTGCATCCCTCTGTGGCCTGGGAGAATCTTGACACCTCAAGGTCGACTGATGAGAGCCTTCTGAGCTGAGCTGACTGTTTCCCAAAACAAAGAGATTGTACTGGATTGGTGGACACTGAACAGTGGGTGGTACAGAGACGAAAAGGAGGATTGTAAACTATACAGTTTTCGTGTGAAAAGTCAGAACTGGCTTTGCTTTCTACTGTGCCTATATGTTCTGTTTAATAAAAAGAAGGACTAGGGGAGATATGGTAGCAGTGTTCCAATATCTCAGGGGTTGCCACAAAGAAGAGGGAGTCGGGCTGTTCTCCAAAGCACCTGAGGGTAGAACAAGAAGCAATGGGTGGAAACTGATCAAAGAAAGAAGCAACTTAGAACTAAGGAGAAATTTCCTGACAGTTAGAACAATTAATAAGTGGAACGACTTGCCTGCAGAAGTTGTGAATGCTCCAACAGTGGAAATTTTTAAGAAAATGTTGGATAACCATCTGACTGAGATGGTGTAGGGTTTCCTGCCTGGGCAGGGGGTTGGACTAGAAGGCCTCCAAGGTCCCTTCCAACTCTGTTGTTATATTATATTATATTAATTATTATTCTCCCCTTGCTTTGAATTTAAGAAGCAATTTCAAGCATAAACACTAACAATCCTTCATCTTAACTGACATATAAAATAAGACATTCAAAAGTACAAAAAAGAATAATGGTGAATTTGTTTGTTTGTTTGTTTGTTTGTTTGTTTGTTTGTTTATTTCCTGCCTGGGCTGAGAGAGTGACTGATCCCAAATCACCCAGCTGGCTTTCTTTGTCAAGTATCTTTTTATAATTGAAGATATTTGAAAGAAATATTATAGATCACTGATATATTTTGCTGAACTTTTCTTGTTCTGTGCCTTTAAACATTTTAGTGGATTTTGCATGAGACTTCCATCTATGCTTGTTAGCCATATTGTTGTGTAGTGTACCAAGCCCAAAGGACACATCAAGATTTATTGGTTTAGAGCAGACAAAATGACCAATCACTATTACAACAGTGTATTACATGATCCCTCAGACAACATAGTTATTTTATTGGACTGGGGCCATTAAAATAAATAAATAAATAAATAAATAAATAAATAAATAAATAAATAAATAAATAAATAAATAAATAAATAAATTTCTTCTCTCCCTTTTCACACCTGAATCAGGAATGAGATTAGAAGCCTCGGCTTCAAACTGAATGTATTTTATCCAAATGAGAAATAAGAAACTATAATTAGCTTTGCCTTCAAATCTGGATTTCATTAGACTGGTAAATGATCATAATTTTAATTGCTAACCAAACAAAGTGAAAACTGCTAAAGAAAATGTGAAAAGGAGGAGGAAGGCCCAACCAAAGCTCATCTCTTTTCATTCTGGTAATAAAATATTGTTGAAAGTTCAGCTTGATAGCTAGACTCCGGTTACTTCCAGAGAACTAGAGCTTCTGCTTTCCAATTGTTTGAATAGTTTACAAATCTATTCGCTACCTTCCGTTCCTTGTTAATAAGCAATAGAAAACTTGCACCAGATGATGTCATCCCCTTTGCACACATACATCACATTTATTAACTTGAAAAAGAACAACTGCTTTGAAAGACAATTACCCTATGCAGAGAAACAATGAGGATATATCAAGACTGCAAGTCCCTATTTACAGAACCATATGATTAGTGGGGGTTAATTCTGTACCGATCTTTAGACTGACCATTTTTATCTGCAAGTATTCTTATACCAGCTCCTCAAATCTGGTTTAACCAGCTGGTATAGCTGGTATTATATAAAAGCTTCCTCAAAAATTATGTGTTGAACCTTTCAATGTCAAAGCAAGGCATTCTGGCAAAGATACAGTTGGCTATAATATATTACTTTTGGAACAGCTTGGTCCATTTGCCAAATGGATTGTGTGAGGCTGGAGGGAGTTTGTAAGAACAGTCTTAGGAAGATTTCTCATTCCATTGGCATTAAAAAGGTGCTTAATGTTTCTTTTAACTTAAAAAGGAGACGCTAGAAGAAAAATGTCAACCTGTAACATATTGATGATAAAGTAATCCATTCAATCGACTCTTGGTTATTACTTACAAAAAGATTTCTGCATTCCATGTAATAGTTCTTAAAAACAAAATTGATGGTTATTTTCAGTTCAGTTCTTTGCTTTTTACCTGCATAGAAAAAGTAGTAGTAGTAGTATAAACTGTAGTAGTACAAACTGTAGTAGTACTCCACCCTAGGGGACTAAAGAGGGTAAAAGAGTATAACTTTTTTTTAAATAGGCCACCTATGTATAAATAAACTTATTTATTTATACAAGCGGGACTGGCCTGATTTTTAAATTCTAAATTTTAAATTTAAAATTTTTAATGGTAATTTTACGGGGTATTTTATATGGTCAATTGGACGGTTTTAATTTCGGCCTTTTATTGAATAAGCTTTTTAATTGTTATTTTAATATGTATATTAACTGTTTTAAATGAAGGCTGTACACCGCCCTGGGTCCTTCGGGAGAAGGGCGGTATAAAAGTTTAATTAATAAATAAATAAATAAATAAAATGTCATGGCAGCTCTTTGGTTGACAGACAAGCTCCACCTATCTGGTGGCAGCCTGTACTTCCAAATGAACTTACCTAATTAAAGGTTTTTCATCCTTCTTTTTTCCAAGATGGGAGAACTCCACTGCTGTGGATTTTAATTCCCATTCTAGCCAGGAATTGTACTGAGATTCTTGCCCACCGAGTCAAACATAAAATAATGTCTCACGTTCCACAGTTTTCCAAGAGCTTCTTCTGTGAGAAAACAAGAGACCACAGAATCAGATCTGGCTATCTTTTTACAATATCACAATTTTGGCGTGAATAAAACTATGAGAGTGATTTAGAATGCAGCATATGCCTATAAAGGACTTGATTAAAGTAATCAAAAAAGGGCTGCAATTATGCATCATTACATACCAGATTCATTATTTTGAAAACTTAGAAATGATTTCTCTGATGGGGTAAGATGTCACCAAATTCATTGCCCAAACTTAGACTCAGGGGTTTAGGGCAACTTGCTGCATCCAACTCACCATGGTCAACTTGCTGCGGGACAACTCACTGCGGGACAAGACTTTCACTAATATTGAAGAAATGCTGGAATAGAATCATTAAAGAAAGGCAAAAGTAGGAACAAAATGAAATGTGAATGACAAAAATTAAAATATTTTTAAAATTATTTTAAATAATTAAATTGAATTGTTGAATTGTCCCTCAGCAAGTTGGCCCACAGCAAGTTGGCTGTGGTGAGTTGACTGTGGTGAGATGGCCCTGGTGAGTTGGCCGCAGCGAATTATCCCTTCTAGTCTTCAGCACCTTCTATGTGCTCTTACATATGGCTTGAAAATCATCTAGATCTGGCAGAACAATGTAAATATGAAATAAACCAATGGATACTTATTTTGTTTTGCAGGCTATTTTGCAGAATAGAATAAATATGAAATAAACCAATGGATACTTATTCTGTTTTGCAGGCTATTTTGCAGAATATTTAGGGACTTGGGAATCTAACTGTGGAAGTAACTTTCTCTCTGATGTCTAAAACTAAAAATCTGATGTTGTGTCAGTTACGAACCTTCTTAAATGATACCATTTAAGAACCTAGAGAGCTATTTCATCAGAGGACAGTTTCCACTTTGGTTACCGCATAACAATCAATCAGAATAGAGCAGGAAAAGACCTTCTAGCCCAGCCCCCTGCTCAAGCAGGAGATCCTATACCATTTCAGACAAGTGATTGTCCAGTCTCTTCTAAAAAACCTCCAGTGATGAAGCACCCACAACTTCTGAAGTCAAGTTCCACTGGTTAAATTGTCCTCGCTGTTAGGAAGTTTCTCCTTAATTCTAGGTTGCTTCTCTCTTTGAATAGTTTCCAACCCTTGTTTTTTATCCTGCCCTCTGGTGCTTTGGAGAATGATTTGATCCCCTATTTGTAGCAGAATACTGTACAGAGTACTGGAATACTGCTATCATGTCACCCCAGTTCTTCTTTTCTCTTGACTGGCCATGCCCAATTCTTGTAACCATTCTTCATATGTTTTTGTCTCCAGGCCTTAATCATTTTAGTTGCTCTTTGCATTTTTTCCAAAGTCTCAAAATCTTTTTTGTAACATGACAACCAAAACTGGATGTGGTATTCCCAGTGTGGTCTTACTAAGACTTTATAAAATGGTTCTAATACTTTACATGATTTTGTTCCTATGCCTGTATACAACCAAGGACTGTATTAGCTTTTTTGGCTGCTGGTTTTTTGGCTCATGTTTAAATGATCATCCACTAGATTCCAAGGTCCCCCTCATAGGCTGCTGCAATACAATAGTTCAAAGCCAGAAGTGATTAAACTGATCATCCCCTCTAGGCAATTGACAGCCCTAGTCACCACCTGGGCACAAATGAAAACCCAACTAGCTGGTAATTTTAATGGTACTCTAAACTCTCGCATTTATTGGGGGAAAAAACAGTATTTGGTAGCCTGGAAAGACTTTCCCCCCTCAGAAACTGAATGGGTTGACACCCAACATATTAAAGCCCCCAAACTGCTTTAAAATTTTTATGATCGATACCCAGATAAGCCGCATTGAACTGTTTTTCTAACTTAGAAATTTTATGTATCTCTCCACCCCTCTCTTTTTTTCTCTTTTGCAGGAGAACATCTCTGTTAAGGGGGGCAGAATGTCAGCTCTGCCTGACTCAGCTTGGTACCTCACAGGCATCCTGCCATCAAACGAAGAAGTGGGGGGGAGGATGAAAGGGGGAAGGATGAAAGGGCAATAAATAATTTGTGTCTACATGATAGGAAATCAGGAGGGGGAAAGACAGATGAAAAGACAGAGCAGCCAGCCAGGCACCCTGAGAAATATGCAGATTACCCCCAAACATCTCAGTGTTCTCAAAACATCTTGGCGAGCTCCAGTTGGCTAGAAACAGACTTGTCATGGGGGGAAGGGATAAGCTGGGGAAAACCCTCACCTTATTTCTGGATCTAGCAAGCGTGGTAGATTTCAGAGCTGGGTTGACTTTACTACAACCAACATCCTTAGTAAAAGACCCCTTGTTTTAACCAAATGGAGTCAAAGGCTTTTCTTTCCTAAGGGTTCAGACTATTTTTAATGTCAGACCTGCCCCAGTCCAATCTCTATCAAAAGGAACTGAAGTGTTTCGGCATTCCTTCTCTCTTTTTGAGTGACTGACATTGGGAAACCCTACCAGTACCTTGAAAGCAGGGGTGAAATGCTCCCAGTTCGGACCGGATCGCCTGATCCGGTAGCAATGGTGGCAGGTGGTTTGGAGAACCGGTAGCAAAAATCAATTCCCCCCCCGCCCTTGCCCAGCTGAGCCATGCGATCATCAGAGGGTTTTTTTTTCCTTTTAAAAGCATTTTTTCTTCGGCCGATAAAATGCTTTTAAAAGTAAAAAAAAAGCCTCTGATTATCACGCGGCTCAGTTGGGATCATCAGAATCTTTTAAAAGCATTTTTTACAACTTCTTCAGCTGAAGAGGCTGTAGAAAAAATGCTTTTAAAAGTAAAAAAAAAAAGTTGGCCATGCCCACCCAGTCACAGTACACCCCCCACCAAGCCATGCCCACAGAACTGGTAGTAACTATGGATATATCATTGGTTCAGGTTTTCTTAGGCCTCACAGCCGGGAGAACTTGACTTGACCTTTTTCAGTGCTACATGACAGACATGATTTATAGTACCCATAGCATTGCTCCTTAAGTTTCTAGTTTTGCTTTCCCTGAGTTAGGTCTATATTCCGCTGAACTTTCCCTAAGTTAGTTTTGCTTTCCCTGAGTTAGGTTTCTATTCAGGTAAAATGTATGATTTCCTGAAAACCACGTGGTATTTTGCTAATACGTATACTCTAAACGCTCGCTGATTGGTATTGGTAACTTTCTATATGCTAATTCCCTCCTTGCTGTAGTTACCCCTCCCTGCTAAAACTGCATAATAAAAGAGACTGTTGCGATCTAAAGGGGATTCCTTTTTAACAACCCCTTTCTTCGTGCTCTCTCATCTTGAAAAACTTCTGGTGTGGTGTCTTTTATTTGGCTTCTTTCGTCCTTGCGAGGACCCCCTAAATTGTCTTGGCGAGGGCTGAGACTCGTTCCTGCGGGAACCCAAGACAACATCAACAGGGAACCTTGGGTAACAAATACGTGTTGCAGACCAGCAGCAACATCTGGGGGCTCGTCCTATCCTGTTGTGTTGTCCAGAGACGCGATCGTTGTCTAGCGGTGCGTCACCTTCACCCTCATTGCTTACCCGTCGGGACGCGACACGTGCACACGTAAGTAATGGGCTCCTCGAACTCGAAAGTCTCATCATTGCATTGGATGAGCTTTACTCTCTGGTGAAGAAGGCTAATTGTTTGCAAAAGGTTAATGGCACCACTGTCTATCCTCTTTCCAAGAAATCTCTTACCTCTTTTCTAGTCTCCTACTGTCTCTGTAGCTGCCTCTGCTCCCCCAGCAGACACAGCTCTTTCTGCTTCTGCAGCGTCTCCCCCTCTTCCTCTCTTTCTCTAAGAACTGAACCCCCGTTATCGGCTTACCCTTTAAACCTCAATCCAGCGGGAGGGGGACAGCCGATACACGAGAACATCAATGTACGGGTGCTTAAAAATTTAAAAGAAGCTGTTACTTCCTACGGCATTCACTCTCCGTTCCTTCAGTTCCTATGCCTGCTCATTCCTTTCCCTCCTCCTCCCTTTTCTCCCCCTCTGAACCTTCAAAGCATACTGAGCTAGAAATTAAATTTGTGCTTGCTATCCCTTCAGCCCCTTGCTTTCAACTCTCAAAGCATATTGAACCAGAAGTTAAACCTATACCTGTTTCTTCCATCCCTGCTTTGAAAACTGCCTCCTTTCCCCTGCCTGCCTCCCTTCCCCCAGAGCACCCCTCCCTTTCCCCCATGGGTGCGATCGCTCAGACTAAGCAACTGATTTGGTTCGATTACTTCTCTATATCTGGAAACAATCTGGAAAAGGATTTGCTCACAGTGACTACATGGGAAAAATTGGGAACCTTTTTCCATGAAAGTCCAAGAGCCCCTGTAAAAATTTTGTACATCTGGCACATGATCCTTGAATGCCTCATTTTACTTGCAGACGTCACTTAGATCAAAAATGACTCAAAAGGATCCACAATCACAGTCATGATTTAAACTGCTGAGTTTTCTCAGACAAGTTCCCCAGGTCTGTAAATGTTGTTTGATGATGTGTGTGCTTGTGTATGTATGTATGTGATCATTTTCAGACCTGCAAAAGAATTGTAGAGATAATTGTGATGCTTGATTTGCATGGAATGTGTGTATGTGCAAAACTCATTGAGAAGGTGTGAAATTTCTGTGTTGTCTTTTGGATTTGCAAGAAATGTATGCATGTGTGAGAAATTGTCTCTGCATGTGTGTGTGTGCATGTGTGTGTGTCTTTATGTGTATCTGTCTGCATAAATTCCGTATGCAAGCAGCCAGGTACTTTTGGAAAAAAAAAAAAAAAACATTTTTTTCCCTTTTACAAGCAAGTGAGTTACTTTTGGACATTTTTTTTTTCTCTTCATATGCATGAGAGTGTCTTTCCAGTGAGTTACTTTTAACTTTTTTTTTCTGCCCTCTGGCTTATCTTAACTACTCCCCCCTTCGTTCCTTGTAGTGCCAGGGAAAAGGGTGGGCTATGGGGGAAAACCATTCACCCCCACTCCATTTTTCCCCCCTCTTCTTTCTTGTCTGAGAAGGGAGGGACAATTAGGCTCTCTGGAAGCATTGCTTTTGTAAAAAGCTATGTAAAAAACTATGCAGATATATTTTCTTTTCCACCCTGAAAACAATTTTGATTTTAATTTTTAATCATGCATACAATTTTGATTTTGCTTTTAATTTTAATTTTTTATCTTTTCTGGAACTTTTTGAGGTTTAACCTGCCTGATTAAACCTATACCTTTATAAATGTTTTCAAAGCACTGAGTTGACTAAAAATGTTTCATTTAGCTTTGTATTTTTGCAGCTGTTAACATACATAATAAGAGTTGGAAGGGACCCTTGGAGGTCTTCTAGTCCAACCCCCTGCCCAGGCAGGAAACCCTACAGCATTTCAGACACATGGCTATCTTCTTATGTATGGATGCATTTTTTTTTAAGCGTAGATCTGTTTTTTGGAAAATGCACTCAGGTTTTCCACATAAACAGACTCACCCTAAGCTTCCGCCATGTTTTTCTTTTTTGAATCTGACTCAGTGTGCCCCTTATTTGCTGTTTGTATTGTTTCTTTTTCTTTTTTAGCAGCACAATATGTGCCCTGTTTTAGGAACTATTTCAGAGGTGAGTTAGAAAGTTACAGGATGTGATAAGTTAGAAGGTTACAGAATGTGAAGAGAGAATTAAGAGGATACTAGTGCTGAGAAACTTTTAGGAAGTTAGAAAAGTATGAGTAAAGTAAGACAGATGGTGATTTTGCTAAGAATGTGGTTTGTTTTTGGAAGTTTTTGATAGCATGGATTTGTTAGTGACCAACTTCCACACATGAATAAAAAGGGTGGGAGTTGGGTTTTTATTGATTGATTGTCTTTTTCTCTGTCTTCCACATAGTACCTTTCAACCTCATCTTAGACAGTCTATATGTTACTCAAATAGTAAAAACTATTTTTCAATCTTACTTGTCCCCTTCTCTTGATTCTAATCTCACTTCTCTTTTCACAACTTTACAGTCTCTCATTTACAAACGTACACATCCCTATTTTGTTACACATATACGAAGCTATCAACCTTTTCCTGGTTTTCTCCAGGAAGGGAACAATGTAGCAGACGCTGCGGCCTCTGCCTCCTCTCTTTTGACACTTTCTCCTGTCTCTCCTTGGGACAGTCACTCCTATTTTCATCAAAACAAAAAGGCGCTCATGAAACAATTTGGCTTCACGGCTGCTGAGGCATCTGATCATACATCAATGCCCTACTTGCAGCCGCCAAGGTAACTCTCTTCCGATGGGGGTCAACCCCAGAGGAACAGTGGCCTGTCAACTATGGCAAATGGATGTAACTCAATATCCATCCTTTACCCCTTGGAAATATTCAGGTTTCATCATGGCAACCTTGCAAAGGGGTGAAACCGCAAAACAAGTTATTAATCATTGTATTCGGACTTTCGTAACGTTGGGATGTCCAAAAACTCTAAAAACTGACAATGGACCAGCCTATACGAGCTCTGCCTTTGCACAATTTTGCCATCGCTGGTCAATAATCCATAAATTCGGCATTCCTTTCAATAGCCAGGGCCAGGCCATTATAGAGAGAGCGAATTTGACTCTTAAACAGGCCTTGGACAGACACTTGGGGTCAAAAGGCATCAGCCCCCCGACACTCCCGGCGTTGCAAAATGTATTAAATGTTTGCTTGTATTCATTGAATTTTCTTAATCTAACTGGATCTCCTGCCTCTACTGCTGCCTCGAGACATTTTTCCGCTCCTCCCCTCCCCTCTTCTCGTCCTCTGGTATATTATAGGCATCTTCCGGATCCAGCTTGGAAAGGTCCAGCTCAATTGATTACCTGGGGAAAAGGCTACGCTGCAGTTCAATTGCCTGATCGAGTCCTGTGGGTTCCGGCTCGCTGTGTTCGCCCCTGTCATCTCAATCAACCAAAAAAGAAAGATGAAAATCCTTCTGATCCTATCACTGATCTCTCTTGTCTCTTCTGTCTCTAATGCCTCTTCCTCTCTTCCTAAATGTACATGAAAATTTCCCTTCTCTCTGCTACCCATTTCTCCTCTGGCATATTTCGCTCCTTGCCCTCTTCCCATGTTTCTACCCCTGCAGCTCTCCGTTCGCGGCGCTCCTTATCCGGAGCACAGCAGAACCTGCATCGTCCCGCAAATTATACTTGGACTATTTTGGACTTCCAAGGAAGCGTCCTTCATTCCATCTCTAATCGAACTCTGTGGCCTTGGTTTCCTGCACTCTACTTTGACTTTGCTGAAATGCTGGTCGGTGCCCATGGATTTAAACATAAAACAAAATGTGATCCTTCCCCTCGGGACGTCTGGGCAACTGGTCCAGGCCTGTATATCTGCCCAGGACATCTTACTGATCTCTCCCACCTAGATGAATGTGGGACCATCTCTGATTGGTACTGCAAGTCCTGGCAATGTGTGTCAACCGGAAAGATTTGGTGGACTGCTCCCTATACTACTGACTATATCAAAGCTATACTAGGCCCTGATAACAATTTGCCTTGGAATTCCTGCTCCAATTGGGCCTGCTGCGGCGTTCGCCTCAATCCTATGACTGTTACTTTTACATCTCATGGAAGGAGTCTTCCGATTACTGAATGGATTAAAGGGAAAAGATGGGGGGGAAGGTCGAACGATAATTCCAGATACAGACATCCAGGAAATATATTCATAATTTGTCTTACCATGTCCTTAGAAACATCCCCACCTGTGGGCCCAAACAAACAAGTCAATTCGCCCTTTTTACAGCCCTTGATTAAAAGCAACAATCCATTGGTGTCCTTGGTCTCCTCTGCGCATGATGCCCTTGTGGCAGCCCGTACTTTTCCTAACAATGATAGTAGGTGTTGGCTGTGTATGTCTTCTCAACCCCCTTTTTATGAGGCCATAGGTTCCGCCCTACCTTTTGCCAATAGCACCTCAGATACCGGTTGCAGGTGGTCTAACTCTTCTATAACGGTATCCTCAATTGAAGGTCAAGGTTGTTGCCTTGGGTATGTACCCTCTAACTTTTCTCACTATTGTATCAATGCCTCCTCGGATGCCTATACTTCCTGCACAATATACTTATCCAAAGAAAGGCTAGGACTTGACACTGGAGGGTGGACTATAATATACACTACTCTATCAACTGCAGATTGAAAGATAGAGAAAAAGCGTTCTCAATCCCACACGTGGTATCAGGAATGTTCAATCTCTCTCCTGGTTGACCACCCTCCTCTCTGCCCTAGCCGGTCCTCTGATTTTGTTGCTCCTTGCATGTACAATTGGCCCATGTGTCATGGGGAGAGTTCTAGCATTCTTGAAACAAAGACTAAACAGTATAGGAGATGATGTCCTCTTACTAAGGCACACTGTTGAAAATGAATATAAACAACCTCTTTTAGAATTAGCCTCTGAGGCTGATGAAGACTCTGAATCGGGAACCATTCCTTTGGAAAAGCGTACTGGCTCCCTGCGGGCTCTCCCGGAGGGGGGATCCACTGGGGATGTCATAGCTTTAGAAGAATATTAACCATCTTAAAAAATAAAAACAGAGGACATATGGATATATCATTGGTTCAGGTTTTCTTAGGCCTCACAGCCGGGAGAACTTGACTTGACCTTTTTCAGTGCTACATGACAGACATGATTTATAGTACCCATAGCATTGCTCCTTAAGTTTCTAGTTTTGCTTTCCCTGAGTTAGGTCTATATTCCGCTGAACTTTCCCTAAGTTAGTTTTGCTTTCCCTGAGTTAGGTTTCTATTCAGGTAAAATGTATGATTTCCTGAAAACCACGTGGTATTTTGCTAATACGTATACTCTAAACGCTCGCTGATTGGTATTGGTAACTTTCTATATGCTAATTCCCTCCTTGCTGTAGTTACCCCTCCCTGCTAAAACTGCATAATAAAAGAGACTGTTGCGATCTAAAGGGGATTCTTTTTTAACAACCCCTTTCTTCGTGCTCTCTCATCTTGAAAAACTTCTGGTGTGGTGTCTTTTATTTGGCTTCTTTCGTCCTTGCGAGGACCCCCTAAATTGTCTTGGCGAGGGCTGAGACTCGTTCCTGCGGGAACCCAAGACAACATCAACAGGGAACCTTGGGTAACAAATACGTGTTGCAGACCAGCAGCAACAAGTAACAAGGGCTGGTCAACAAACAGCACTGAAGCACACACGACCTCTAAGCACCAGATCCATAGAAGCAGGGGTCTACCACATTAGACAGACCCTGTGGTGCAAAAGTATGTAGTGAGGCCTCAGACTGTCTAACACCTACTGTAGTAGAAGGTTGTAAGATGCAGGCAGGAACAGCAGACACTGATGGGTATAACCAAATAGTTGGCATTGTGTACAGGAACATGTGTGCATTTATCCAGATGGAGATTTCACAGAACATTGTGGAGAATAACAGGGTTAAGAGCCTGTAGGACTTTCAGATACAGATGGACAGGGAGGTACTAGAAGTACAGGTATGATCAACCAGAGATCATAGACAAGGACCAGAAGACCCCTGTAGTGATAGATGTAGTAGTGCCAAGTGACAGCAACAACAGGAAGAAAAAGTATGAGAAGCTGGGGAAGTTAGAGTATGAGAAGCTGGCCTGTAAAAGGAACTGGAGAGGTTGTGGAAAGTAAAGGCCAAAGTGGTTCCAGTGGTAATAGGAACATTCAGGTCAGGGTTGTGCCTCCTAAACTGGAAGAGTGACTTCAACAGATGCCAGGAGCAATATCAGAGCTCTATGTGCAGAAGAGTGCAGCACTAGGTACTGTGTGTGTGTGTGTGTGTGTGTGAGAGAGAGAGAGAGAGCGAGAGAGAGAGAGAGAGAGAGAGATTATTTGACCTTTGGTCAACGAATTGGAAGTTGTTTTTACAGGCAAATTAACTTATGACATTTCTTTTCTGACAGCTTGTTTTTCATGAAAAATAGGATTGGTAAATAGATTAGATTTATGGCACATTTGCCTCTAAAACATATTGCACTGCACAGTCAATTAGGTTGCAAAGAGCCATCTCTAGGTTTCATTAAAAAGTAAGTCACGCCTCCCTTCTCCCACTTCCCCATCCCCTTTTCTTATCAGCAACCAAATCCTGGTAGTTCTCATAAGATCTCAAGATGAGGGCATCCAGCCAAATGGCTTTAAAGCAAACCATCAAATAAAAAAACAGGCATATGCAAATGAGGATATTTAGGGGAAGCAATGCTCTGCAAAAAGAAAAGGGAAAAAAGGCAACTATTTGCAGAAATGAGAAAGGAGGATGCAAGAAAAGAGAAACTAATGATGGGTAGGTCTTGCTAAAGAAACACACATGTGCAAGCCCTTTCCCAATATTCTGTTCTCCCAGCTCCGCCCCCCACCCCCATCACCACCACCAAAAAGCAGTAAGTCTAAGATGATTTGAAACAGAAGGAGGAAAAGGAAGGAAAAGCTCTGGTTGCTTATTCTTGATTGCACTTCCTGTTATGACCTTGCAACCGTGTTTCAAAACCTCCTGAGGACTGCAAAGTCCTGAGCTATCAGGAGAAAAATAAGCTTGCTTGCAACCCACTATCTCTCTCAAGCCTAGCAAGTAATATTTCTGTTTTGACTACTTCAGTTATTAAATCTTCTGTTTCTTGTCTCCTACCATACTAAATTATAGCCCCCCCCCAAAACCTGGGCAGTCTATTCAAAGAATCATTCAAACTTGACAGGTGTCTTTTAAGGGGAGTTTATTTAAAGACACCTGAAGATGTGTGAAAATAAGGCTGATTCTCTTTCCTATTGGTTAAAAGTTCTTTGGCAGGTTGACAGTTTCTAAGCAGTTTCTCAGCTCAGTTTTATATCCAGATACAGCCACAAGCAAAGTTTATCTGTTGTAGCAAAAGTAGCAAACACATTGGTGACCTCATGACGTTGTCATAATTGTCCTGGAGTAATCCATAGAAGTTCAGACCACGGCAAATTTGTTCTTGAAGATGCTAAACTAGCCTCAAATACTTTTTTCCCCATGATTTTCCCCATACTTTTTTCTATGATTCTGAATCTCTTAGCTTAGGCAGAAATTTCTCTTCAAACTCTTAAGAGTGAACTAAACACTTGATGCAATGTTTACTTTCCTAATATAATTTTTATTCTAGCATTCATGGAAGCAGTGGAACATTGTGACAGAAACCATCAAGGATAGTCGATCTGGATAAAAGCTGATACTAAGATGAAACAGGGGCACAGTGGCTCAGGGGCTAGGACGTTGAGCTTGTCGATCGAAAGGTCAGCAGCTCAGTGGTTCGAATCCCTAGTGCTGCCATGTAACGGGGTGAGCTTCCGTTACTTGTCCCAGCTTCTGCCAACCTAGCAATTTCGAAAGCGCGTAAAAATGCAAGTAATTACATTTAGAAGAGCATTCAAAAGTTTTTGGAAGGGAAGTCCCCAAAACTGATATTGTCCAACTGGAATGCTGACAGCCTGCTCTGAATTATTGGAGAAAGGGGGAGCAGAAATATGTTCCACTTCCTTTCACTTGAATGTCCTGATCAATTACTGACAGCCTTTGATTCCAATCAGTTGACTTAGTCCCAACTGAGAACAGCTACTGAAAATGACTAGACAACCTTCCTGACCCTATCATCATCTAGATGTGATGAGCTATACATTTCATCATTTTCAACTTCTGGTCATAGATAAAGCTCAACCCACCTAGAGGAAAGTATATTGGCAAAGGCAGGAATAGAGTAAATGGTTATGGCCAACTAGAAACCCCTGAAGTTATGGTTAAAACTGCAGCCAATTTGATGAACAGGCCAGTTTGAGTGTTGGTTGCTTCAAATACTTGGGAAAGTCTCTGGTACATTGAAGGAAATGACTGTAATTCTCCACAGTACAAAGCTCACAATCAGATGTTACATTCTCTTGCTTAACAGGCAGTTTGGTGTGGTCAGCCTGTGTTCTTGGGGGAGTAAATGGTGCTGTTACAGGATACCACATATGTTGCAGGGAAAGAACTCCTCCCTTGGGCAGGTTGCCAGCGCTTGCTGCAACTGCAGCTATCAGTTCCTGGCCGAAAGATGAGCACTAAAGTGAGTGAGACACAAATCTGGCAAGAATATTCTTGAGGCTCCACCACTGCCATACAAAAGAAGCGATCTCTGAAATGCTGAACTCTTTACAGTTATGACCAGTTCACTGAAATACTGAATGGTAAGAAGATTTTAGAAATGTTCAACCTACAAATGAGCAGCTATTATAAAATATGCCATGGGAAAAAAAGCAGTGAAAAGTTTCCTATATAATTTTATCATCTGAAATGCAGCATTCCTTTCGATTCACATAACCATGAATATTATCCCTGCTGGGACTGGTCTTATTCAAATGCTTCAATGCTTCAAACAGATGATTAATCTCTGAAGAGGAAGTTCATGTGTAGAGAAACATGGGGGAAGGAAGGGCTATAGTCAGTTATAATCCCAGCTAAAAGTTCCTCTTTTCTTTTTAACTAAGCTTTTGATATACTTAAACATGATTTGGGTATAATTTAGTAACATTAAATGGAAAGTATCAACAACAGTGAAAATCCTGGTGGATGGAGTGCCAGGAACACACTCCACAAAGCAAACATGATGTCAGAAAAGTTACAAAAACCCTACAATACTACAGCTAAAAAAGCTGCCTTGCATTTTTGAGGATTTGTTTAATTAGTGTGATAGTAGTTAGGAACCCTCTTTTATTTGTTATATTCTTTTATTCATACTGTAGCGATATAAACATACTTGTTGGTTTTTCTAGATTAACAGAGGCTATAAGAGATTTAAAAACAGAGCCTTTGTCCTCTGGTTTCAAGTGCACTGAAGTTTTCGCAGAGGAAGTAGAAGTAAATGTTCTTGGGACTTGGTCTCCCAATGCTTAAATTGTGCAATGGGTAACTGATATAATTTTTTGTTTTGAGATTATTTATGTAACAACTACTGTACACATTCAGAATGATCACTCACATGCCGCTAGCTACCTTTTTTCCATGTAAATCCTCATCCATGCAGTAATGTTTCAGAGCATTATCTCTGTAGGAATTTGCAGTAAGTCAAAGAAATAATTAATGTCTATATGTTTTAAAATAACCTATGTACTTCTCACTGATCTCTTATTCCTCTTTTCTCAGTCAGCTACAGGTCATTGCAAGGCTATTTCAGAATATAAAATTCTGCTCAGTTCCTTTTTATTTTGAGTCATTCTAGAAAATCATGATGATCCTGTGACCCCATCTATATGACACATGAATGATGATAGGAAGAAGAGAATTGACAACTCTTGACTGAATACAATTTTGTGATTTATTTATCCTTACATGGGACTACAAAGCTAAGGATAAAACATGTCATTTTGACAGATTCCTGATCTGAAACTGGATTTTATTTAGTTCCATATTCTTAATAAACATGTAGCAACATAAACATGCTAGCTTTACTGGACAGGATTATTTAATGAATGAATTATGTCTATTTAGTCTGTTCTCAGATGGCAAAGAAATTTATAGCTTTTATTAGAATAAATATTCTAATAAATATTCTAATAAAATAAATATTATATCTGTATCTGATTGGCTGGGGCCAGGGATAGGGCAGTGAGAAGAGAAGAGTTGGGAGAAGAACATACTATATATCTTAGTATGCACCTTTATATTCACTTATGTAAGAGTAAATCTATTGAAGCAGTCAAATTTATTTTTAAACATGGCAGACTGTAAAGGTATTTCAACTTTCTTGAATAAAAACATTGGGAAAACACAAATGCACACACAAATTAAAAATACACATCACTATAATATTGTAGTTGAAACAAGATGCAGAAGCTTTGATGGGAAAATTAAGTGTTGAAATGAATTACAGTAATGAAACTATCCTTAGCTGTAATTCTTGCTATGTACTAGACTGTCTGGCACAGAAATATTTTTACTCTGCGTAATATTGGCATCACAGTTGGAAGCAAACAGTCCTCTGTGTGAACAGGATTCCCCAACTGCTGAAAAGGATCTTTTCAGTCACCATCTACCTAATTTCACTTAAGTTCAGAAGGATCAATCTGAAAAAAACTGGTGCGATGATAAGCACTATTGGGACATTTTCAGTATAGAAGAATATCATTTTAGGTTCCTAATCTCTGGAAATGGACCAGGCATGGCTATTAACTATTAGTACAATATATTTCAAATAACAAATCTATTTATAGTAGTTGAACTGCTACATTTTCTTCTAATGGAAATTTCCAGAAGGAAAAAAGCAATGGAAATAATTTTATTTTAAACAACTGCAAATTGGCTTGGAGGGTGTTTATAATATAACTGTATAGTTTTTTTAAAAAAAAATAGTAATATGAAACTAAAGTCTGATCTTATTTTTCATAGTCTGTATTGTACATGCGCACACATCACTGATTAATTCACTGTTTTTTAAATATGGGTTATATGTACCATTTATTAAATGTAATCATTCCTATCAAGATTTTGTATCATCATTTCACTTTTTCCTATAGAACCACAGGTGCAAGGAATCTGAATAATTACATTAGTCAGCAACAAAAATGGTCCTTAATTCCAGCAAAGGATGCATTCTATTCATCATGCAATCATGTGCAAAGTTTCTTGAAAGTTAATGGTACACTCTTTCTATAAGTATACTTAAAATGGCACTCTTTATCCTATCTGCTCCAGTAATGTCTCTTCCTCTATGTATATTCATTCACAGACCTATAGTATTTTATACATTTAAGGGCACAATAGAACAGATACAAGGCCCACATAGTTCAGCCTTTTATTTCCCTAGCAGCCAACCACATGCTTGTAAAAGAAAAAACAAAATGTTTCAATGACACTCCTGCTTCTGTCTCCAACACTCAGCAACTTGCTGCCTCCAAGAGTATAGCCTGATTATAGCTATTATATAATGAGCCATTGACTCTCTTATCCTCAGATCATTGTTTTAATTATCTTTAAAACCACCATTAATAAGTGGACATCGCTTTAGGGTGATGGCGACCTATGGCACATGTGCCACAGGTAGCACGCAGAGCCATATTGGTGGGCATGCGAGCATTGCCCAAGCTCAGCTCCAGTGCACATGTGCGTGCCAGTCAGCTGATTTTCGGGTGTTCCGGGCCCACCAGAAGTCAGGAAACAGGCTGTTTTGGCCTCCGGAGAGCCTGGGGGGTGGGGAAGGCCCGTTTTTTGTTCTCCCCAGGCTTCAGAGGCTTTCTAGAAGCCTGGGGAGGGCAAAAACGGCCTTCCCCACTCCCCCAGAGGCGCTCCGAGGCCGGAAACATTTTCTGACTTCCAGTAGGACCAGGAAGTTCCGGGGGCACATGCGCGTGTGGGGGTGCATTGAATTATCGGTGTGGGCACACGCATGTGCTCCCCCTATGGTCCCCCCACTTTTGGCAAGTGGCAGCAAAAAGGTTAGATATCATTGTTATATACTATGTCTCCCTGGAATCCTCCATATGCTTACAAGAAGAGGATGAAAACTTGTCTCTTCCCACTTTTCCTGCTACACACAAGATATTATTTTAAATGTTTTCTCCATTTGTTAAGCGAAAAGTCTTCAAATATTGTACCCTAACCTTAATCCTCTCTTTTATCAACTGTTTTCATTTTGATGTCCTTTTCTTTTATACCTCTTACTGTTAAAGTATCCAGAAAGGAGGTAAAGTCATATATGTTCATTCAAGCATTTATTCTACAGTCTAATCTTATGAACTGTGCTAAGGGATAAACTAGAAGGAAACAAAAACAGTCCTTGCCCTGATCTTCTTGCAGGAAAGGTAGTATTACATCTTAATTAAACTCCCCAAAGATGACAGTACCATCTAATGATACTTCCTAAAGCCAAGGAACCTTATCCTCTCATAATATTTTTTTCCCCACATTCAATGCAGCCTCTGCAATCTAAATAACGATTCTATCAGAACTTTCTTCTTTTGAAATCAGATTGTAAACTGTATTCTGTGTTCTTGCTTGACAATGGTAGGTCTTCATTTGCTTTGCAAAAAGAGAACACAATGGGTTAGTGGTTTCTTCCCAGGCTGAGCCTGTCATATCTGGAGTTAAAGCAAAAGGAAGCAGCTGCTCAGAAGTATTTGTATCTTCAAAGCAGGAAAAAACAGTTCCGTTTTTCCCTCTAGTTTTTCAGAATGCTGCTCCATGGTTCTCTTCATTGTTATAAGCGATGGAATTCTTCAACATTGCTATGATCTGCATTACAATTTGCCTGCCTCTTTTTTACAATCTCAAATTCTTGAGTAATGAGAACATCTTGGCTGCCTTCCAAAATGAAGTTTGAAATCTCTCTTCCACCCCCTCCTGACTAAATGTTTTGATCTCTTTGGACCAGCATAGAGGGGAAATGAAACTGTGAGAGTGAAAATAGTTATTTGAAAATGAAGGTTTTGGAGCCTCTGAATGAAGAGACTCAGATAAATCTGCAACCCAATTAAGCTGTTGCCAAATTATACAGAACACAGTCTCCCTTCCCTTCCCCTCCCTTCCCTTGGAAACAAAATCCCACTTATTGATGCAAAATGTATGATTTGCTAGAAACTAAACACTAATAATACCATTAATTCAATGGGGGGGAAAGCATGAGAGGTTATCTATATAATTTTACCACAGGTATGTTTACCAGCACATTTTCTGGCCTGGTTTGCTTCCATAACTTTTAGCTCTTGATGCTTTGACATTTAGCAGAAACAGGAACACAGGAAGTTGCTTGATATTGAGACAGACCATTGATTTTGATCTAACTCAGCACTGTCTTCATGGAGAGAGCTTTTGTCCAGAATTTCAGCCAAGCATCTTTTTCAGATTTCTCTAATGATAAAAGGGATTGAAGCTGAGACCCTTGACACACAAGGCATGTATTCTGGTTCTGTCACTGAGTCATGACTATTCCCCCATTACTTATCCTTCTGCTGATGTTGAAAGAGTTTAGCAATTTTATTTATTTATTTATTTATTTGTCAAGAACGCATTTGGTAATATATATAAGTATAAGCATGAACTGAATACATAAAATAGATACAAACAGATGAAACATTAGGACAGGGACGGTAGGCACGCTGGTGCCCCTTACAGACCTCTTTTTAACTTTCAGTTTCAACAAGCCTCTATGACGAGAGGTCTTTGGCATAAGGTACAAATTCTAACCCAGTTTATCTTCATAAAGGGTCTCTAATCTTTTCTTGCTCTTTAGTACTTATTTAGAAATATCCACTATTAAAGAAGAAAGTGTCATTCCAAAATTATAAACCACATTAGGTAGTCAAAACAGAGGTTTATTACTACTTTAGCTGGCTACGTTTTATGAAAAATGCAGTTGCAACTGGCTCAGGAAGTCCTAGGTCATAATATAATAAGGTTATGTAAAAATTCATAAAGAGGATTGTATTGTTTGAGATATGTATCCTCTAAGCCAGGGGTGTCAACTTCAAGGCCCGGAGGCTGGATGCAGCTCGCAAGGTGCTTAGATCTGGTCCGCAGAGCGAGCTGGAAACAGCGAAGGACTGGCCTGGGTGCCTCTGCCAATGAAAACAGAGCTCGGGAGGGCCACATGTGGCCCTCCCAAGCTCCTTTTTCGCTGGCAGAGGGTTGCAGGAGGCTATCGCAATCAAGACTGAAGCCTGGGAATCTGTTTTTGCTGGCAGAACACTCAGGCCACCACAGGCACCCCTGACACAAGTGACATCGAGCTGGCCACACCTACCCTGGCCACGCCCTCCCGGCCTCCCAAGGTCAAATACAATCCTAATGCAGCCCTCAATGAAATAGAGTTTGACACCCCTGCTCCTAGCATTTTTATCCTGACTTTTATGTATGCTTTTGCTTATTTTCTCTTGCAATTATATTTGGGATTTTGTATTTTAGGGATCTGGCCCTTAGTGTGCAAATGCAGTTGCAGCTGAAAGAAAGGAACACTTGAATACCATGATGTGTACTATTAATTAATTTTATGATACTTGTGGTATTTCTAGGAACTTCCACCTTCTATATGGCTAAAATATTATGCTGAATGCATAAGTGATTCTCAATGTTGTTTATTTAAAGAAATTTCCATACATTGCTAGTTCTGTAGCATTGCAAGGTTTACACTGAAAAAAATCTTCACAAAAATGCCCATAGGTCAGGGGAGAACACCTATGGCATCTTTACAACATATGGGCACAGCAACATTTGTCATAAACTTGAATGAAGCAACTAGAATCTCCAGGTTGTAGTCAGAGTGTAATCGCTAATGTGGCAGAAGAAGAAAGTTATTACATATGTAGATATTAATTATTCCATGACTGTGTCCATGTAGTTACTAGAAGTTGAGCTCAAAGAACAGCATTAATATGTTTTAGTAATATTAATGATATTTCTATTATGATTATCTTTAAATGAAATTAATCAAAATGGATTTTTATCCTTGCTCTACCCACTTTTTGGAATATGGTCTATGTACTCAATGTAAAGTAATTTAAAAATCAAGTGCTTTTTGATCTACACTGCCAAATTCACCTAGTATGCTATTATACTCAAAAGGGATTATGTCTGAATAGGACCTTATCAGAGATAAAATCAATCATCAATCTGATCACTTAAAAAATGAAACTAGCTGATTTAGGTTTCGGGGATATATTTAACAACTGAATGCATAGAGAATAACCAGGCAATCCAGGGTTTTGTGATATAGTTTTAGGCAATATGTGCAATTGTTTTAACAGCTGCACTAATATGCTAAAAAAAAAAGAAGGCAGTGACTTCATTTTTCCTTTCTTACGCAAGCCCATTTATTATATCCTAATGAACAGATGTGGGAAACAGTGTCTCCTTTTCTTCTCACCCCATGCAGTTCCTTCACTCATATGATTTTGTTACAAACTTTTATTTATGTTGAGGAAATAGTATGAAATGGAGTCTCAATGGAGTTTTTATTTTGTATGCCACCATTCTGAGTGATATATCACAATGAAGACTGAGCAAGGATTGAATCCTAATTTTCTCAATCCTAAGAGGTCTATAAGGGGCGTGCATAAGAGCACAAATGTGCCTACCATTCCTGTCCTACTGTTGCTTCATGCTTATGCTTATGTATGTTATTGTGACAAATAAATAAAATAAAAAATAAAAAATAAATAAAATAAATTGAATGCAATGCATATCAGGATTGGAAGGGACCTTGGAGGTCAGCTAGTCCAATCCCATTTGGGCAGGAAACCCTATAGCATTTCAGACAAATGGTTGTCCAATCTCATCTTAAAAACCCCCAGTGTTGGAGCACCCACAACCTGGAGACAACTCATTCCACTGATTACTTGTTCTAATTGTTAGGAAATTTCTCCTTAGTTCTAGGTTGCTTCTCTCCTTGATTAGTTTCCATCCATTGCTTTCCATGCATTCCAAGCATTCTGTCTTCAAAAACTAAACAACTGCATAGCATCATATTTTAGGAAGTGAAAACATTGTTGTGAACAGATGCAAACAATATCAGGGTATAAATGCTAATCTTTCCATAAACATGACAACATTTGTATTAAGATTCTTCATGAATTGGCCCCTAAAAATATTTCATGGACCAATGCATGATTAATAGGATTAGAAGTAGATGAGCAAGGTAGAGGAATGCTCTAGATAATTGATTAATTATATGCTATCAAACATTGGTGTCACCATAGATACTATAATCTTTGTGGGCCTTAAATCTGAATAGAACCACTACATTAACTCTATGCAGTTGTTCAGCTTGCTCATAAGAAGTATAAATGGTGTCTCTACAGGTTTGCTTTCTGTATTCCTATCTATCCTTTATTGGTGGAAAACTATGGAAAACTGTGAGTCATTGCCTATTACGTGGATGCCGGTAGAAAAATCTATTATCATAAACCCAGAAAAACTGTTTTTCAAAGAAATGCATATGGCCACCTATTCACAGCAATGATAAAGTATTACTACTGATCGGACTTCCAGGTTGGCTCCGTTGGCAATGAAGGTGATCTGTTTGATCACCAACCTCTGGATCGAGTTGGATCGCTAAGACAGCGACAATCAGCTGCCCAGCGGTTCAAAATTCCCCCTCTTCGGGCGAAGAAGAGGAGGTGAGCGAAAGAGGCAGAGGTAGAGCTTCCCTAGAACTCCTGGAAGACACCAGGGGGCTCAAAGGGTTAAGCCCCCTCAGAACTTCAAAGCGCTCCAGATCTGAGGCTTTTTTTCTGCTTCGGCAGACCTAATTGTCATGACCAACTGCCGGGACCGATTTTAGCTTAAAGAAGAAAATACCGGACTGAACAGAAACGGGAGAGCTCTAACTATAAAAGCAAGTAATTAAATCAATTCCCTTTTATTTATTTTTTAAGTTTTGGAGTTGACTGTTCTTTAATGAGCTAATCAGTTGAAAATGAAAGTGTTACAATTCTCACTGTTTGCTGTTTATTGCTGAAGACCTGCTGGAGATTTTTTAAAACATTGTAATGAGAAGGGGGAAGAGACATTGAGACTGTTTCTTTAAAAGACTTAGAAGATTTATACGTAACATTAAGCTAAAGAGAAATTTTAAGAGATGGCAGCAAAAAAATTAAAGACAACTGTAACAAAACTCCCAGGAACATTAACACTGGGAGTTTCTCCAGCACATACAGCAGATACAAAATTACTAAATTTGGAAGCACTTCAGGATAATTTGAAAGATTTTATGAAAGAATCTCTTAATGATGCTATGAATTTGCAAACCTCTCAGATAGAAGATAAGTTTAAATTAATTACAGAAGAAATGTCAGAGATGAAAAAACAGACGTTAGAAATTCAAATTGGAAATAAAGAAGTCAAGGAAGGTCTGGTGTCAGCAGTACAGGGTTTGGCATCAAATGTGATTTTATTGGAACAGGAAGTAGAAGAAATAAAGAAAGTTAATTTAAAATTGGAAAATAAGATTGAGATAGCTCAAAGTAAAATGGATAAAGCTGATGATGAAATTGTTTTGGTACAATATAGAGCTATGGAATTTGCTTTAAGAATACGCGGTCTAAAAGAGAATAGACAAGAGAATTTGATGCACATTTTTTCGGAGGCCTTTGCGGAGATTTTGGCAGTTCGGCCAGCAGATGTGGCTTTTTATATTGACAAAATTTATTGTGTGAATTCCTGGATAGCAAGACAAAGAAATCTTCCGAGAGACATTGTCATTTATTTTACTACTAGAAGAGTGAGAAATGAGATTTTACAAGCTTCTTTTAAAGGAGACAAGATTCAAGCGGCTGGCCAAGATATTTTAATACTAAAGGAAATTCCCCCCAAAATGTTGAGAGGTAGGAAGGAATTTGCTTTTTTGGTGAACAAACTTAAAAAATGTCAGATTGAGTACAGATGGGATATCCCAACTGGTATAATAGTTTACTATGAAGGGAAAGCACATTGTCTTAATACAGTCAGTAAAGCACGAGAGTTTTATGCTTATGTGCTTAAAGCTGGAAGTCCACCATCTCCGGATGGTAGGAGAAAGGAAGGTGAAATTAAAGAAAAAGAAGTGATAGTAATGGAAGAAGACCTTTTACAAGTGTTGGATGTGTCTAAGATGGGATCAGAGATTCCAAAAGAGCCAAGGATGACAAGAGTGGCTGTCAAACGCAAGGAACAAGAAGAAAAGTCTCAACAGGCTCAATCTGCTACTACCAAGACGGAAACAGTGGGAGGAGCAAGGCCCAAAGAAAGATATGATTTGTGGCTGGTGCTTCAAAAGTTTCTGATCGCTGATAATGGCAATTAGACTTTTATCTTGGAATGTTAATGGATTAAACTCACCACAAAAGAGAAGAAAGATATTTCATTATTTGAAGCAATTTAAAAATGACATTGTATGTTTACAAGAAACACATATTAGAACATTAGACCAGAAATATTTGATAAATTCAAAATTGGGAATACATTTTGTTGCATCTGCTACAGAAAAGAAGAATGGACTAGTTGTTTATATAAAGAGTAATTTATCTGCAACATTAATTGAGGCGGATAATCAAGGAAGATATATTGCCATTGAACTTTTATTGGAGGGGAGAAAGATACTTTTAATAGGAGTTTATGCACCAAATCAACAACAAGAAAAATTTTATAAGTTTTTACATAAAAGAATAACATCTTGGGATTATAAAACCCATATATTAATGGGTGATTGGAATGGAGTGATGGATATCCAGAAAGATAAAAGAAGTCTTAGAAATATTTCCAATCGTGTAAAACTGCCAAAGGCCTTCTTTGATTTGATGGAAGATTTAGAACTGAGAGATGTATGGCGAGAACGCAATGAAAAAGAGAGAGATTTTACATTTTTTTCTGATAGACATCAATCATTTTCTAGGATCGATTTTATTTTAATTACTAATGATTTGTTTTTCAGAGTGAAGAAGACAAAAATTTGTTCTAGAACTTTGTCTGATCATAGCCCAGTTTGGATTGAGCTAGATCGGGAAAAGGAGGCCAGGAGGTCATGGAGGATGAATGAGAATTTGTTTAAATATGAACAAAATGTAAATGAATGTAAAACTCAAATGAAGGAATTTTTTTCTTTGAATATGGATAAGGGGACACCTATAGAGATAGTTTGGGATGCAAGTAAGGCTTATATGAGGAGAATTTTATTGGATATGAATAATAAATATAGAAATAGATTGCAGAAAAAGCGAAAAGAATTAGAAGAGGAAATTAAAAGGAAGGAGCAGTTATTGGTACGTAATCCAGGAGATAGTAAAATAAAAGAGTCAATAAATATATTAAGAGGTCAATTTAGCGCCAACTCAGTAAGCTCAAACTGCCCAAGGAGCTGCTGATCCAGTTCTACAGAGGAATTATTGAGTCTGTCATTTGCACCTCTATAACTGTCTGGTTCGGTTCTGCAACCCAACAAGAAAAACACAGACTTCAGAGGATAATTAGAACTGCAGAAAAAATAATTGCTACCAACTTGCCTTCCATTGAGGACCTGTATACTGCACGAATCAAGAAGAGGGCCGTGAAAATATTTGCAGATCCCTCGCATCCTGGACATAAACTGTTTCAACTCCTACCCTCAAAACGACGCTATAGAGCACTGCACACCAGAACAGTTTTTTCCCGAAGGCCATCACTCTGCTAAACAAACAGTTTAGCCCCTTAAACAGTTGCGCCCCTTTCTAGACCGGGATGCCTTGTGCACAGTCACTCACGCCCTTGTGACGTCTCGTCTGGACTACTGCAATGCTCTCTACATGGGGCTCCCCTTGAAGGGCATCCGGAGGCTGCAGTTGGTCCAGAATGCAGCTGCGCGGGTGATAGAGGGAGCCCCTCGTGGCTCCCGAGTGACACCTATCCTGCGCAGGCTGCACTGGCTACCTGTGGTCTTCCGGGTGCGCTTCAAGGTGTTGGTGAACGTCTTTAAAGCGCTCCATGGCATAGGGCCGGGTTACTTACGGGACCGCCTGCTGCTACCGAATACCTCTCACCGACCCGTGCGCTCTCACAGAGAGGGACTCCTCAGGGTGCCGTCGGCTGACAGTCGTCTGGCGACACCCAGGAAGGGCCTTCTGTGGGGCTCCCGCCCTCTGAACGAGCTCCCCAGGACTTCGTCAACTTCCGGACCTCCGAACCTTTCGCATGAGCTCAAAACTTACTTATTTATCTGCGCTGGACTGGGTTAGTTTTTTAAGTTATGGGTTTTTAATGGTGATTTTATAGTTTAGGGTTTTATATCGGTCGTTTGACCGTTTTTAGTTTTAAATTGGCCGGTTAAATATTTCATTTTAAATGTATTTTAAATTTATTGTGTACCTATGTGTTTTAATAAGGCTGTACACCGCCCTGAGTCCTTCGGGAGAAGGGCGGTCTAGAAATCTAATAAATAAATAAATAAATAAATAAATAAATAATTCCCTCAACACTGTCAGACTATTTACTGAATCTGCACTACTATTAATCGTTTCATAGTTCCCATCACCAATCTCTTTCCACTTATGACTGTATGACTATAACTTGTTGCTGGCAATCCTTATGATTTATATTGATATATTGATCATCAATTGTGTTGTAAATGTTGTACCTTGATGAACGTATCTTTTCTTTTATGTACACTGAGAGCATATGCACCAAGACAAATTCCTTGTGTGTCCAATCACACTTGGCCAATAAAATTCTATTCTATTCTATTCTATTAATATGTTAATGGCAGATCAGGTGGCAACTAATTTACAATATGCAAAGCATAATTTGTTTAATAATACTAATAAACCTAGAAGATGGTTAGCATATTTATTAAGAAAGAAACAGAAATGACGTATAATTGATAAAATAGAATATAGACGTAAGGAAGTATATCAGCAAAACTTGATTAAAAAAGCTTTTTTAGAATATTATACTAAGTTATATTCTAGAGATGTGATTAATGATAAGGATATAGATAGATATTTACAGGACCACAGTATCTTAGAAATTACAGTAGATCAAAGGGAAGAGTTGAATCAATTAATTTCTTCAGAGGAAATAGTGTTTGCAATTAAGCAGCTTAAAGCAAATAAAGCACCAGGTACAGATGGTTTATAATATAATATAACAACAGAGTTGGAAGGGACCTTGGAGGCCTTCTAGTCCAACCTCCTGCCCAGGCAGGAAACCCTACACTGTTTGACAACTACTTATTATAAAAATTTACAAAATGAGATGATTGTACCACTTAACAGAATTTAACAGAATACAAAGGGGAGGAGAAGGTCCTCCCTCATGGAGGACAGCTTTTATTTCATTAATACCTAAAGAAGATCAAGATGGTGTTAAACCAGAGAATTATAGGCCAATATCGCTTTTAAATACTGATTATAAGATATTTGCTAAGATATTAGTGAATAGATTGATGCCACTGATGACGCAAATAATACACAATGATCAAACAGGATTTATTAAGGGGAGACAGATGAGATATAATATGAGACAAATTGTAAATTTACTTGAATATTTGGAAAGAAACAGCCAGGTCTCAGCAGCACTCTTCTTTTTGGATGCGGAAAAAGCTTTTGATAGATTGGATTGGCAGTTTTTGTTTAAAGTAATAGAAAAAATGCAATCTGGGGATTATTTTATTCAAGCAATTAAGGCTATATATCGAAAGCAAACAGTTCAAATAATAGTAAATGGTGGATTAACAGAATCCTTCAAGATTGAGAAAGGGACTAGACAAGGATGTCCCTTGTCACCATTATTTATTCTAACTTTGGAAATATTGTTGAGTAATATACGTGGTTCAGATCGAATAAAAGGAATTAGAATTAAAAATCAAGATTATAAGTTAAGAGCATTTGCAGATGATCTGGTTGTTACTTTATCTCAACCAATACATTCAACCGTATATCTAAAGGAGACAATTGATCAATATAGTAAGGTATCTGGGTTTAAAGTGAATCAACAGAAGACAAAAATGATAATTAAAAATATGAATACACATCAGAGAGAAGAACTAGAAAGAATAACTGGATATGAAGTAGTAAAAAGGTTAAATACCTAGGAGTATATATTACAGCATCAAATGTAAAGTTATATAAAAATAATTATGAGGTATTGTGGGGATAAGTAATTAAAGAAATGGAGAATTGGAAGAAGTTACAATTATTGTTGGGAAGAGTGGCAGCTATAAAAATGAATGTTTTGCCTCAATTTTTATTTTTGTTTCAAATGATTCCAATATTGAAGAAAGATGCAAATTTACAGGAATGGCAAAAAGGGATTAGTAATTTTGTATGGAAGGGTAAAAAACCGAGAATAAAGTTAAAAATAATGCAAGACATTAGGGAAAGAGGGGGTTTAAAAATGCCTAACCTGAAATTATACTATGATGCAGTTGCTTTAGCTTTAATTTCTGATTGGATTAATTTAACAGAGGAAAGGGTTTTGAATATAGAAGGTTATGGTTTGTTATATGGTCGGCATGCATATGTATTATACGACAAGAAAATTGATAAGGTATTTAAGAATAATATGGACAGAAGTGCTTTGTTGAGGGTTTGGAAAAAATATCAATATAAGTTAGATGGAAAGATACCAATATGGACTATCCCCAGACATATGATAGAAAATATAAATATATTACAAAAAATGGAGGTTATCACTTACAAAGAGCTTTTGATTATGGAAAAAGGGGAATTACAGTTAAAATCTAGGGAGAAATTGAGGGATGAAGGGAGAAATTATACGTGGTTCCAGTATGGACAATTGCAATCTAGATGGAAAATAGATCAGAAAATTGGTATTAGGCAAAGTGATGATAACTTGGTAAAACAAATAAAAGATCAAGGTCAACAGCATATAAAGAGATTATATAATCTATTGGTTGAAATTGATTCAGAAATGGAGTTGGTTAAAGATTGTATGGTAAAATGGGCACAAAATTTTCAACAATCTATAATGTTAGAAACATGGGAAAAAATTTGGGTGAGGAATGTTAAATTTATGCAAGCACAAAATTTAAGAGAAGATTTTTATAAAATGTTTTATAGATGGCATTTAGATCCTAAAAAACTGTCATGTATGTATCCAAATGTGAAAGCAAAATGTTGGAGATGTGATTGTGAGGATGCTATTTATTATCATATATGGTGGACTTGCAAAAAAGTTAAAGCTTTTTGGATTAAAATATGGTGGATTATGCAGAACATTTTGAAAAAGAAGATCAAGTTTGTTCCACAGTTCTTTTTATTAGGAATAATTCCAGATTGCACTGTTATAGAGACAAAACTGATTTTGAATTTAATAACTGCTGCAAGACTATTTATTGCACAATATTGGAAGAAAGAAGACTTACATACAATTGGAGAATGGATTAGTAAAGTATCAAATTTAGCAGAAATGGCAAAAATTTCTGCCTACTTGAAAGACTATACACAAGAAAAATATATTTTGGAATGGATAAAGTAGATCGATTATATTCAAAAATATTCACCGCCCTGAGTCCTTAGGGAGATAGGGCGGTATAGAAATACGAATAAATAAATAAATAAATAATAAAATAAGTATCAGATTAAAAAATACCAATTAGTTTTTGAGTGAAGTTAGGAATTGCTATGTATTAGAGTTTAAGAAAGAAGGGAATTGATAGTGTGATGGTGTGAAATGGAATATGCTTTATGTCATATTTTAGATTATGTTTGTTAGTTACTATACACTGTATTCTGTTCTGGGAAGTCTCGGGGGGGGAGGAGGGGGGGAATGGGGGGGAAGATTATAAATTGATTGATTGCCATTGTACAGGAATAATGGTAGAATTAAACAAGTTGGAATGGTGTAAAGTCGGGACTGCTCGGTAACCACTCCGGAAGGGAAAGGGTAAGGAAAGAGGAGTAAAGAAGGAAGAAAGTAGGTAGACAGGTAGGTAGGTAGGAAAGAAGGGAAGGAGAAGAAAGGATAGGAGGAGAAGAAGGAGGGAAGATAGAGGTTAGAAAGGATGGAAGTGAGAAGTGGGAAAGAGGAGGGGAAGTAGGAAAGCGAGGAGAAGGATGGTGGGGACAGTAGAAGAAGGATGAGAAGGGTAGAAAGGATTAAGGAAGGGAGTGGTGGCCGAGGAGCCCTGATTGAGCATAATCTGAGTATAGGATTGATTGTTGGATAAGTGATTGTATTGTACACTGGTCAAATTGTGGGAATTATTATGGAAAATAAAAAAAATTGCAAAAAAAAAAGTATTACTACTGATCATATACAAGCTTTTCCTTGCATCAAAACAGTCATAAATAGAACTATTACTTAGACTAGCTGATTCTACAACAGAAAATCAGGATGTTGGAAGCAGTTACATATTTGATAGATTTATATCCTGCCTTTCTTCCAAAAGCTGAAGAGCAAGGAGCTGGATGACCTGCAAGAGACTGAGCCAAAGTCACCCAGTGAGCCTCAGTGACTAAGGGTGCAGTTAGTTATATTTTTGGCTTACAGTTTGGCAGTACAAATATTATTAGTCAGCTGTAGCCAGGTTCCACTTTCTAACCAAAAGAGGCTAGATATGCATTTACCGGTAAACGTCTTTCCTGTCTAGATTTAGGAAAGTGGTGAGGTCAACCGTGGACAGTTTTTGAATAAAGCCTTTGGGGTTATGAGAAGAAACTACAGAGTCAGGTAATGCATTCCAAGTATATACAATTCTGTTACAGAAATCGTGTTTTCTGCAATCTAAACTGGAGTGGTTGACATTGAGTTTAAATCTATTGGTAGCTCTTGTGATATTGTTATTGAAACTAAAAAAGTCATTGACAGGAAGGACATTACAACGGATGATTTTATATGCTAAACCCAGATCTTGTCGAAGGCAACGAAGTTCCAAGTTTTCTAGACCCAAGATATCAAGTCTGGTGGAATAAGGTATTTTATTAGTTTCCGAGGAGTGGAGAATTCTTCTCGTAAAATACCTTTGGACACGCTCAACTGTGTTGATGTCAGATATATGGTATGGGTTCCAGACAGGAGAGCAGTAATCAAGAATTGGCCTAACAAATGTTTTATATGCTCTGGTCAGTAGCGTGGTGTTTTTTGAAAAGAAGCTACGTAAAATTAAGTTAACAACTCTTAGAGCCTTCTTAGCTATATAGTTGCAGTGGGCTTTGGAACTTAAATCGTTAGATATAAAAACTCCAAGGTCTTTGACAGGGTGGGGGTCATCTGCGAGGCAATGTCCATCAAGCATGTACTTTGTGATTGGGTTCTTTCTTCCAATATGCAAGACTGAGCATTTACTGGTTGAGATTTGTAGTTGCCAAATTTTAGACCAAGCAGTTAGATGATCAAGGTCCTTTTGAATTGTGGATGTATTGTCAGTGGTGTTGAAAAGTTTGACATCATCAGCAAAGAGAACACAGTTACTTGAGATATGATTACAAAGATCATTTATGTATATTATAAAGAGAGTAGGTCCAAGAACGCTGCCTTGAGGAACACCACTCTTGACAGGAACAGGATTTGATAGAGCATTACCAATTTTAACTATTTGTTGTCTGTTTGACAGAAAAGCAGATATCCAGTTGTGTAAGGGTCCTGAAATGCCATAGGATTTTAATTTTAGGAGAAGTTTATCATGTACTACTGAGTCAAAAGCTTTACAGAAGTCTATGTATATTGCATCTATTGATTTACCTAGATCAAGATTTGTAGTCCATAGGTTTTTACAGTGGAGAAGTTGTAAATTGCAAGATAATTTTTTCCTGAAGCCAAATTGTTTATTTGAGAGAAGGTTGTGTATTTCTAAGTGTAAGGTAATGGATTGGTTGATGATGGATTCCATAACCTTGCAGGCGACGCAACATAGGGAGATTGGTCTATAATTATCAACTAAGCTGGGGTCACCTTTTTTGAAAACTGGAATGACTGTGGCTAGTGACCAGAGACTGGGAAGGGAACTGGTAGTAAAAGCTATATTAAAGATTATACTTAGGGGTTCTGCTAGATTACTAGAGTTTTTTTAAAAAGTAAGCACAAAGTCCATCAGGTCCAATGGATAGAGATGGCTTCAATTTACTTAGAGCTTTACCAACATTTTCTTCTGTAAAATCAACATTAGTTAAGTTGTCATGCTCGTTGCTTATACAATTAGGAAATGTGGGATGAGTGCCATCACTGTTGACAAAAACTGATGCAAAGAATTTGTTAAAGAGGTTTGCTCTAGTTACTTCATCATTGTATACATTGCCATCAAATCTTTTAGTGGTGGCATGCATCTAGAGTTTTAAGCTTGTTGTTGACAAATTTATAGAAGGCACGACTGGAATTAGTGCGCAGAAGATCCTCTTCTTGCTTGGTGTGGTAATTTGTGCATTCAGTTTTTATTTGGTTACATATAGATCTGTATCGATTTTTAAAATTAGCTACATAGCCCTTTTTGTTTCTTTTCCAGAGGGATCTTTTTTTAGATTGAAGCTTTTTTATTGATATGGGTAGTTTGCTTTTCCTGATCTTGGTGGTAGTTTGTGGTACGTATAGTTCGATGACTCTGTTGATTTCGATTAGGAAAACTCTATAGTGGTCTTCAGCAGTTATACAGGTTGAGAACAGATTTTGCCAGTCCAGAAATGAAAGATCATTGTTTATAAGGTCATAATTGGCTTTTTTGAAGTTGTAGATGGGAATGCTATTGATATGATGATTTAAGTGACAACGTATATTAAGATGGAAGTCAATCATGCAATGATCACTGTTGGAAAAGGGTTCTCTTATTTGTAGTCCATAAATGGTATTGTTGTTGTTGCAGAAGATGAGGTCAAGGCAGTTGTTTAGTCTTGTACTGTTAGTTACAAGTTGTTCAAGACCTAGGTTTGTAACAGCGTTGTATATTGTAGTGTGGATTGGATCAGTTGTACTTTTGTTTGTTATCCAGTTGATGAGAGGTAAATTTAGGTCACCCAGGAGGATGAGTGGATAAGGCAGCCCATGTTAGTAATGAGGTTAAAATATTAGCAAGAGTAATATCGTAGTCGGGGGCTCTGTAGCATAGAATGAATCGAAGTGCGGTATTAGATGATAGGTCGCATACAATAGTTTCAGGAAGAGAAAGTTTGTGTGCAACTTGAATGTTTTTTAGATTCAGTGACTTTTTATAGAAAATAGCCACTCCACCACCTCTTCGGTTTTCACGATCTGAACAGTGAACTTGATATTCTTTGTTTAAAATGATGGAATCAGGGATGGATGAGATTAGCCATGTTTCACAAATAAATATAATATCAAATGTACCACTGTTTAGCAGGAGGATAAATTCAGGTAATAAAGTCTGTTTATTTAAATGTTCTCAAATGCCTTTATACAAATGCTCAAAGTTTGGTAAACAAACAGGGTGAACTTGAATTATTAATACATGAAGGTAGATATGATATAGTTGCAATTACTGACACCTGATGGGATGAAGCCCATGACTGGAACCCATGACTGATAGAAGGATACAAATTGTTAAAGACCGCATAAAAGAGGAGGTAGAGTTGCATTATATGTAAAAGACTGCTATATTGCTACAGAAACACATGAAACCAAAGACAAAAACCTCCTAGAACAGTGGTCACCAACCGGTGGTCTGTGGACCACTGGTGATCCATGAGAAAATTTGGTGGTCCGCGGTGCACCCTGGTGGAGGAGCTGCTCTGGGATAAGCAATGGCAAATCCTATGACTAGAACTCTGGAATATGGGACTGGCCAGGCAGCTCATGGTGGGGCTGTAAATCTCCACCATTTAGGGAGGTTCGTGCAACTTGCAACTTTGCAGTGCAGCCCTCACTGGCTGGAATGAGGTAATGGTGCAAGAGGAGGTAGCGGTGCAGGCAGGCCAAAGCAATGGGTGGCGGGAATTCTGGGCTGTTTCTTCCCCCTGCTGTAGCTTCCTGTCAGCTGAACCCACCAGTGGCTGTCCCCGCCCCTCGCCCTCTCTTCCCAGTCACTCCTCACCTGGCAAGGGAAGGGGAGGGGGGATGGAGATTCGTTCCATATTCCAGAGCAGGAGCGAAGTTTCTTCCAGCCCTTGTTGGTGCTCCTGCACCTCGGTCTCTCAGGGAGACACTTGACTTCCTCTCAGCCCCAAGACACTGGCTGGCCCATGAGTTGACAGAGAGAAAGAGACTGAGAGAGAGAGAGAGAATCAGAGAGAGTGAGTGTGTGAGAGAGAGAAAGAAAGAGACAGAGAGAGAATGAAAGAGAGAGAATGAATGAGAAAGAGTGGGAGAGAGAGAGAGAAAGAAAGGGGAAGAGAGAAAGAGAGAGACAGAGACAGAGAATGAAAGAGAGAAAGAGACGAATGAAAGAGAGAAAGAGAGAGAAATAGAAAGAGACAGAGGGAGAATGAGAGAGAATCAGAGAGAGAGAGAGACAGAATGAAAGAGAGAATCAGAGAGAGAGAATCAGAGAGAATCAGAATGAGACAGAGAGAGAAAGAGAAAGAATGAAAGAGAGGGAATGAGAGAAAGACAGAGAATTAAAGAGAGAGAGAGAGAGACAGAGAGAATGAGAGAGAGAGACAGAATGAAAGAGAAAGAGACAGAGAAAGAGACAGAGAAAGAGACAGAGAATGAAAGTGAGAGAAAGAGACAGAATGAAAAAGAGAATAAGAGAGAGAGAGAAAGAAACAGAGAGGAAATCAAAGTGGGAATGATAGAGAAAGAGTGGGAGAGAGAGAAAGAGAGAGAGAGTGAGAGAGAGAGGAGGGAGTGTGCCTGAAGGACCCCATCCCGTCACTGGGAGTCCAGGCGCTTCAGCAAGCGGCGTGCTGGATTCTTATTAGAGGTCCGTGGGATTTAAAATTATGAACTTGGTGGTCCTTGAAGTCCAAAAGGTTGGAGACCCCTGTCCTAGAATGCATATGGATTAATATGAAAGAAAAAAAAAGAATAGAATAGAATAGAATAGAATAGAATAGAATAGAATAGAATAGAATAGAATAGAATAGAATAGAATAGAATTTTATTGGCCAAGTGTGATTGGACACACAAGGAATTTGTCTTGGTGCATTGTTACCTAGACTGCTTCTTGCCCCCAAAAGGGGGCTAGAGAAAAGACAAACACAAAACAGCCGCTGAAGTTGCTAATATGCTTGGAAAAACAGTGCCAACTCAACCCAAACTATCAGAACAACCCTGTGCTTCACGTGCCACTGCTGCCTCCTCCCTTCCGTTTTGGGTTCTGCTGGCCCTGCAGGTCGTTTCTGAATCTCCCCTCTGGTCAGGAACTGAAGTGCCCTAGGGAAAGGGCCTTCTCTCCACAGCTACCGGTCTGTGCAACAGCACCCTGGACAGCAGCTCTTTGCTCGACTCTCGGAGACTTTAAGAACAAGGACCGAGCTTATTTTAACTAACGTCAGTGGCATAACATGTTCAATTTTTTCGTGGTATCTTTTTCTTCAGCTCCGAAGAAGCTTCTTGGTTGAGAAGCGAAACGTCTTGAAACAAAACAAGGAGGTTAAGTTGCCTTTGGCACAATCCTGAAGCGCGCGATTCAAACAAATGAACTTTATGTTCCCCACGCGGCCCATCGTTTTTCTAAATTGAAAGGGTACAAAGAGACCAGGCTCC